>NC_045679.1:26219645-26920987 GCF_003331165.1 Xiphophorus hellerii | reverse complement strand
AAGCAGACGGCATGGATCTGAAATAAGTCCCATTTTTGCCTTATTCCTGTCGAGAACCGGTTACCCATTTACTAATCCCCGTTTGATTTTTTTAGTTTTTTATTTATTTATTTTATTGGAATTGTGTGTTTTATTATGAGCTATGTGGGAAGGAGAACACCGCAAATAAAGGAGTTTATGGGAAACCATATAACGTTTCTTGCTCAACAGAGGTGATGGACTTGAACGCCACCCTACGGCCGATCAAGAGAGAGAGTCCAAACCGCTGCCTGCTGTTATTTGTCTGACTGGCACACAAACACATCATCTTATTAAGTCCTTCACAGCACGAAGGCACAATCAAGTGTGTCAGACGCCAAGCCTTTTTAAGAAAAGGTTAATATTTCGGTTCCCGTTTGCTTCAAAGCTCACACTAAGCCGCCGCTACCCATCTGCCTCTGATACCAGGACGGAGCTGGAGTAGCTCTGGAAGCTTTCCACAAACTGTGTCTGCGTGTGTGATAATCCACGGCGCTGGCAGAGACGCTGATAGCCGCGCCTGTCACGCCGTCGAGTCGGTACGTTTGTACCCCTGATGGAGCCGAAAGGAGCAGCGTGGAACAGAGATGGTGTGTGTGTGTGTGTGGTTTTCTGCCGGCTGGCCTCTGCCTGGGCTCCACGCTTCAGACATGCTGGGGAGGCTGGACGCTTCGCCGTTTGATTGATTGATTCCTGTCACGGGGGGGGGGGCTGGCAGGAGTGCATGGATTCTCACAAAAAGCAAAGCCCTGTGGTGCATTTGAAAATTTCTGGTCCAAATGTTTCGCGACGGGGATGAATATTAAGTGTGAGGGAGAGAGAGAGACATCCCAGCAGGATGACGGCTGCCACTCGGGCCTTGGCGTAGTGGAATGTTGTTTATGTCAGATTGAGAAAGTCTTACAGTTACATAGAAGAACCCAGCAAAAAGCTTTGGTTCGTGTTTGACAGTTGATCTTTAGAAAATGTGAAATATGTTGTTTGCTCCATAACTCTGAGGGCAAACTGATGTCAGTGAGTCAGATTCTGGGAAACAAGAGGAAAAGTGGGGCTTTTAATCAAAGTTGTAAATTTTTTTCATAAAGTACTTTGATGCTCAAGTAATTTCACTTATTATTGTTTTATTATTTCTTTAAAAATACAATGTCATAAAGTACTTGTACCCCTCCCAATGATCTATTAAAGAATCTTTACTGACATTGCAACATTACAAGCTTTCTTGAAATCGCTAAACAGCTTTTTAAAGTTTCCATTTGAATTTTGTAGATGAATCTTTGGTCATGAGCTCCAAAGCCTTTCTGGTTGGAACGCCTTCTTCCTATAACACTAATATTTAATGTTTGTGGTTGAAATATGGCAAAATGGGAAAATGTTTAAGTGGTATGAATACTTTTGTAACCGTTATAACCACCAACGTTTTCAGAGTGTTTTGATAAAGGGCCAGTATCATGTAAAATGAACTTTACATTGTGTTATAATGTTAATCCCTCATCAAAAACATATGTGGAGTGTTGCCTTGATTCTTTCATGCATCTTTGAGATATCCTTTCATCTCCATGGCAACCATTCAGCTGTGCAAAATGCCTTGGTGGACCTAGCTCCGCCTTTGAGGACAAAGCTCCTCCTCTGAGCTGCAGTTCCAAGCTCACAGACCAGCCTCTCAGCTCCTTCAGACTAGCCAGCAATAATTAGCTCAAACTCAGTCCAAGGGCCACCAACAGCCCCCATGCCACAATTTGGACAGCTGCTGATTTAAACAAATAATAATCATTTTATATGTGAACTTCTGATTTTGAAGATATAATTAAATCTCTGACTTATTCCTTCTCTTTATTTCACCGTTTAATAAGTAGAAATTGTTTTGGTAATTCTGACCTGAAACAAGAGAAGTTTGGTTTGATTTAACTCCGGACAGTGAGAAAAAATGTACCTGTGTCTTCCTTTGGTGTATGTAAACTTCTGGTTTCAACTGTATGTCCCTCTTTTACCTTTTTGGCCTGAATGACGCATCAAGGTTACTACACACCTGTGAAACACGACAGCATAGTGCATTAGGGACCAGTGATGTCAGTAACGTTACTGACGTTGGACCACTGTTTTCAGTAACGAGTAATCTTACGTGTTGCTATTTCAAATCCAGTAGTCAGACTACAGTTACTTATCAAAACCACTTTGCATTACTATTTTCTTCTGTAATTTAATTTTATTTCCTCTACACGTCTTGGGGAGTGGCCGCCGTTTTTATGCGACAGAAACTTGAACAATGGAGGCAGGAGAGAGATGCGCATTTTGTTGCTGGAAAAAAAGGAACTATTTTGATTTTCGCTCGCCAAGTCTGATTATTGTAAGCAATCAGACTTGCAAAAGTTATGACAATTCTAAGGGCCCTGACCGACAGGGAGCCCTCTGCAATTTTTATTTTTTTTATTTTTCATAGAAATAATTTATAGAAATAAAAACAAATTGGGGCCCTGTCAATTACAAAATGAATCATATTGTGGTTGCTAAAATAGTTTTTAGCAGTAAAATTCAAATGTTCCCAGATCAAAAAACACACGTCCATATTTGCCCTGAACCCCTGGATCTGCATGAAATGGTTCGTTCCTGCTTGGAGCTTGATGGTGACGCTGTTCAGCAGAAGTCAGTGGAAGACAAGAACGACTGTGGCTGTTACTATGCTGCTAAGAAAAATAATAAAGTTAGGTTTTCACAAAAAAATAGAGAGAGAGAGAAAAAAACAAGAGTGTCAATTTATAACCCAGTTTTTCTCTAAGAGAGGTGGGTAGACTGTGTGAGATTATCAACCATGTAGCATAATTAGCTTAGCTACAGACTGTTTGCCTCCTTTTAACTAGCATTCTATGAACGAAGAAAAAAAATTACCAACATATTCATATATTTAACTTGTACCTTTTACCACTTAACAACAGATGAGTCAGTCAGCAGCAGCTCTAGTCCCTCCTGACCCGTCCTCTCCTGAGTGAAATTAAAGCTGCAGTATGTAACTTTTATAAAAAAAATAATTTTTTTACATATTTGTTAAATTGTCTTTATGTTGTGACAGTATGGTATAGAAATAATTATGAAAATGTTATTTCATCTGCTTTCTCCCAGTACTATCTAGAAACAACCAATCAGAGACAGGAGAGTTTTACTGCTGTCAATCACTATCTCATGTAGCTGCTCCCTCCCTCTCCTTGCTCTGTGCTATGCTGTAGCTAGCAATAATGATAAGTTGTTTCTCCACCATTAGCACATTTAGTAGTGAGAGAATGAAGTTGATTGACAGCGCTAAGCCCCTCCTCCTGGTTCTGATTGGTTGTTTTTGGCCAGAACGTTGCATTACTTTAACCAGTAATGTAGTTCAGGAGGATTAGATTGATCTTTTCACAGATTATCTGTCTCATAACAAACTGTCATGACATGGTGCCAGCTTTAACAAATATAGAGAAAACATTTTATTAAAGTTATATACTGCAGCTTGAATAAAATGCAACTACATAGTATTTTTTTGAGAAGTCTGGATTGCTTTATCGATATTTTGCACGTTGCTTTTGACTGTTACTCGTGTGGAGAGACGTTTCAGTAATAGAAAACTAATAGAAAAAATGTAAGCGACTTACTTGCAAACTGCATGCAAACTGTTTCATGTAAAATTCACTAGCAGTGAATATTGTGCTAGTTATCAGTATTGACCCAAAGAAACCAAGACAGTTGCAAGCCTTTAAAAATTGTGACGCTTTTGATAATTCAGATAGACTCAAGAAATTGTAACAGCAGCTGCGTGGGGGGGTCCACTTAAATTTTTTGTCATGGGGCCCAAGATTCCTGGCGGTGCCCCTGATCGAGAGTAATATGAACAGCACAATAAATGTGAAAACAGCCACGAATGAATGTGTCTGTAAAGTTGTGCAACTAAACGCCATTATAATTATTAATCATGCTCCATGAGTCTGAGGGCAAATCAAGCAATCAGTAATCTAACTAAGTTATTTTTTCAAGGAGCAATCAGTAATCCGATTAAAATTACTTTTTCAAAGTAACTATGCCATCACTGTTAGGGTCATAGTAGATTAAAGAAGTACATTTCTTCCAAAAACGCTAAGAAATTTTGAGATTACTTTCATAAATGTTCTAGAAAAAACAAGGAAACTTCTGAGTTTGAAAAGTTAAAAAAAAGAATTCTATAAAAACTCAGGAATTTTTATTTCTGGCTTTTGTCTGAGTTGGAAAAGCCAAAGAATTTTGGCTTTTAGAGATCATCCGGACTTTACAAGTTTTATTCTAGAAAAGTTTTGAGATCAATCTCAAAATTTCAGACTTTTTTTTTTTTTTTGGCAGAAATGTACTTTTATTTCTTCTGTCTAGATCGGCTCTAATACGCCGTTGTAGTGACAGCACTTGGTTCCAAAACAAGTGACTTTTAAAGAACTTCAGGGTAAACAGCAAATATGCTAAACATTTCTCAGGAGACTGCGCTTAACGAAGAGCGGGAGCCATCTTATGTTTGATCTACACATCCACACAGCGAGCTGTTGATTGGACTGGATGGTTGAGCGAGTTGAATGCGCAGCGTAACATCAGAGCAGAGCGTGTTTTCTGTGACTTTAAAGTCAGCCAGTCGGCCTCAAGGTTGGCTGGTTGGTCCTGATTTACTTTCAAGAGTTTCCGAAGGGCCCCCGTTAGATGTGCTGCTGCCACGGAGGAAATACATTTATAACAGCAGAAAACAAGGTCATCCAGCCACTGGATGTGTTCATAGCTGAAATGAAGCAGGGAGAAAACCTGTCACACATGATGAGCTCAAAAAGATGAAAATGCTAAATGTCAACGGAATTGATTCTGAAGCGCTGAAGAACCTGACAGGATAAACTGCGAGTCGGTCGGAAACGAGAGCCACTAATGTGTGCTGCAGTTCTTTACTTTCCAGGCAGAAAAACCTTTGAAATACTCTGGGCTTTATTTCGGTAGACAAAGGCTTTCACTAGGAAGTGTTCCCAAGACTGAACAGTTGTATTCTTGGGCTTTAATGTAAATGAAATCTGATCTTTATCAGTTTTGAAAATGATGTGAAATCACCTCAGTCAGGCCGTCCAGGAAGTTGCGTTGTTGCGATAGCACTCATTATTTGCACATTTTACACAGACTTGCACTTTTCATCAATCAACGCAACTATGACTTCCACCTCTTCTCTTCTTAACATCAGTAAAGAGCTCCTTTACTGATGGCATGAAGTCGGCTATAATGTGGGATGTAGAATCTTGGTTACATTTGTTACAGAACCACCTTGTTGCCAAAACTTCACCATCACTGTCGAACTAAAATACAACATGAACATCATTGAGATGGTGCAATGAATGCAGTAAAGAGACAGAAATGATAAACAGATAAATAGATAAACAAACCTCACTGACTTAGAGGTAGGAATGAGGTCCTTTAATTTTCAGTATTCATGAAACCGTTTTAACTTAAATTGGCCTTTTCTGCTGCCACTTGCTGTTCTCCTCATCCTTACTAGAAGGTGCATCTCTCTCAAGTGCCCCAGCAGAACCAACATCCTGGATATTAGTTCCTATTTATAAATGTCCTGTATAAATGTCCTAAAGACACAAAAAATATGCATAATGCAAAATAAAAGACACACTAAAATTGTGACGGTAAAATCAACTTTTCTGCCAATCTGACCAATCACCTTACTGCTTTCCGTATTTCCTTATCTTCTGACCAGTCACTCAGCTGAAATTTGACAAATCCCATTAGTCCTTCTCAAATTTAACTTCCTGTTTCATGACATCTCTTAACAGCAAAACCTGCATGTCTGATGCTAAATGGTAGCGTTTGTCTTTTATAGCCTAAATCTCAGCTCCAATTTCTATTTCTATTTGAGAGGGGGAAGCTGTGATCCACCTGCTTTTAACACCAGAATCAGTGCAACAGAAGTAGTGATAATACCTTACACCTTATGTTTCGCTTCAAAGTAAATATTTATTCAGACATTTATAAATTTAGTTTCCAACTAAATGTTTGAATCTTTTTTTTCCCCCACACTAAATATTTAGAATAAAAAGTTGAATATTTTGTTAGCTAAATATTTAGTTTCAAAGTAAACAATAAAATAATGGACAATAAAAAAAAAAAAAAAGAAACGCGTTACTGGGGCAACAGCTAAAGTGATTCAGTCTTGCCAGTCGCAGGAGTTTCTATAGAAGTTTGCAAAACCCAGCTTTTATTTTGATGGTCCTCTTCCTCTTTTCAGCATGCCAATTTGCATGTCAGCTAAATATTTAGCTTGGACTTAAATATTCAGTTAGCAAGCTAAATATTGAACTTGATTTCTAAATATTTAGTTAGCAAGTCAATATTAAGGTCTGAGTTAAATATGTAGTTTGGAAAAATAAATATTTAGCTTGAAAATTAGATGTTTAGCTCAAAATATAAATGCTTAGTTTGGAAAATAACACAGTGAAGAGTGTCCACTTTGAAAAATGGACACTCTTTTTCTGTTTTTTTTTCTCTAAGACAACCTAAATAAACCAAAATATTGCTATTAAATTTTTACTGTGTAACTTTAGAAACAGTAGCTCATAAGAATCCCACTGCAGTGATAGACTGAATATACTGAGAAGCAGTTTGATCTGCTGCTTCCTGACTCTGAGAGCATCATCAATCTGTTTCTCTCTCGCCCAGCATATTGGTGTTTCTCTTTTGCTTCATTATTTATAACTAGATGTTCTTCTTGTTGACATCTGGGTCATGACCACGGCGAGGTTCACCCTGAAAGCTTTCCTCCGTTCTTCCCTGACCCCTCTCAGCTCGGCTTTCTTTCACGTTTCATGTGGCTGGTTAAGAAATCCAGAGCAGCTCTTTATTTATTCATGGATTAAAAGCACAAAGCCCACGTACCTGTGACAGGGTGTCAGACACACACACACACATTTCTACTCTATCTATGTGACAGTGATCATATTTACAGGTGTACACACACACCCTGATGACTGACCTTGTAAAATTTAATTTATTGTTTATTGCAACTGTACTTCTTAATCTAGATTTATGGAAAATACGTGACATTTATAGAAAAATCTAGAATGGAAGCAGAGTTGCTGCAGCTTCTTTAATGTTGGTCTCTGCCTCATGTCAACGTCAGTTTCCATCTCAACTTTCCATCAACTTTGGACAAATGTGAAATATTTGTAACGTTCCTGTCGTCCCACATCTTCTTCACTTTGCATTTAAAAATGCAGTGGAATTAGCTGAATATTGGGGCCATTCTTGAGAGAAAAGAAATAAATTTCTCACCAAAAACCTCAGAAATGTCCAAGTTTTATTTCTAGAAAATCTGAGCCATATCAGAATTTCTGAGCTTCAAAAGTTGAAAACTTGCTGGAAAAAACTCTGAAATTCTGAGATGAATCTAAACATGTTCACGTTTTGAATCTCAGAAATGTCAGATTTTTTTAAAAGTTTTTTTGGCAGAAATATACTTCTGTTTTTTTTTTCATTCTGACCTTTTGTAACCTCTGTGGCTTTAGATGAAGGATGCAGGTGAACAAATGTCAGGGAAATTCTTCCACAGCAGCAGAACTTTATTTAAAGTTCATTGGTTTCACTTTAACTCACAGCAGATGTGAACTAAATGAGACTGAATGCTGAAATCAAATTAAAGCTGATTCAAAGCATTAATTGAAGGACATGCACTGAGTAACTGCAGCGTTTTGGTTTAGATTTTTTTTTCTTCTATCAAATTTCTTTTCACTTTGAATATACAGAGTATGTAGGAGTACATGTAGGAGAGGTTTAGAAGTAATTCACCAAAGTGTACAATTATACTTTACTTCGAGAGTCATATTCATAATCACATAGCAGCTTATGATCGCTGGTTTTAAATGGTGACATTAATAACAGTATTTGTGAGCAGTTTCTGGTGATTTTCTGGAGATTTGTGGCTCTGATGAGCACCGGTTGCTCTGCTGAAGGTCGAGCAGTAACGAAGCATCCACGTTGTTTTGTGTGGCGCCACCAGACGCATCCTTTAACTTGACATTTAGCTTATGAGGCAATCAACAAAATGGGAACTCATTACTGTGGATCAATAGGCTGGTGAAGGCATCACAAACCGCTCGGACGCAAATGTTTTACACGCTGGTCCCTGTAAATACCAGCATGTTCCGTGTTCAACTGGCAAGTGAATTAAAACAGGATTAGTTCAAATGTCAACCGAGGGAGAATTATTTTAATAAATCTGGGACCAAGACATGCTCTACTGTTGAAATGTTTCTTCTGTTAACAGAAGCTGCTGGTTGAATGAGATCAACTGATGTAGCACTAAACTGAAACGCTTTCCTTGCCTTTACTATGCATTTAAAAGGGCTGTGAAGGTTCTTTTATTTATTTGTGTTGTGTGGAGTACTTATGAGCAGTCAGTATTTTACCTGCAGTATGCAACAATTAGATTGATGTCAGACTGGAGAATCTGAACTTTTAGGTGCAGAATTCAAGAAGGAGGTTATGTATACATGGATTGACCAGAGCAGTGCAGAGAGGTAGTCTGCTTCACTAACACACCCCACCCTCCCTACCGCCAGCACCCCCAACCCATTTCCCCTCATGGGGACCAGGATGTGTCCCCACAACAAGCAGTGGTCCCCACAACCCCACAACATCAACAGAAATAGGTTCCCACAAGGATATAAAAACCTAGTTCACCCACACACACACACACACACCCACCCACCCCCACCCACACACA
Organism: Xiphophorus hellerii; assembly: GCF_003331165.1. Classification (NCBI taxonomy): domain Eukaryota; kingdom Metazoa; phylum Chordata; class Actinopteri; order Cyprinodontiformes; family Poeciliidae; genus Xiphophorus; species Xiphophorus hellerii. The sequence goes on along the minus strand of NC_045679.1, from coordinate 26,912,220 downwards.
CACACACACACACCTTCACGCACACGCAGTCTGCTTGTGTGACCGCTCTCTGAAGACACAGAGTGTGAGGAGGGTTTCAATGACTTATGTCTGCCAGTGTACTCAAACAGCAGTGTTTTCACTGAGCAGAGTCCCTGCCAAACACTTCACTTCACTTCCACACAGAGATTTGTATTCCCGCCGCGTGCTTGTCAAGAATTTCATTGACTGTATTCATTCCCTAAGCGTTCCCTCTCTGACATTTCCACCTAATCCCGCTCTAATCTCAGCCCTAAACCCCACATCCAAATCTGAAGTGCCCTGAAGAGAAGGAGACATATTCCGGCTGTGCCGTACTTGCCTCTCTCTTCGCTTTCTTTTCGAAGACGTTTAATCCTCACGAGGATTAAATATTTTCACATGAGAAGACACACGGCGTCCCAAAGCCGCTGCAGTTTGGAACGCACGACCGCCTGTATGTTCCTTCCTACAGCCTCATCTGTTACTGCATAACCAAACCAAACACTGTTAACTGCTGTTAAATTGTTATTCTTTGTTCTGGCTTGTTTTGTTTTTGTCTCTTTCCCACGTTTACCCAAAATCTGTGCAACCTTGGATTAATTAGAACAAGGAATATTAGAAAATCAAGGAACTGCACAGTTGGTAGCACTGTTGCCTTGCAGCAAGAAGGTCCTGGGTTCAATTCCCGGCCTGAGTTTGCATGGTCTCTCTAAATTCTCTATCGGTGTCCGTGGTTGTGTGTCCTGTCTGTCTCTGTGTTGCCCTGCTGTAGACTGGCGACATGTCCAGGGTGAACCCTGACTCTCGCCCGAAATGTTAGCTGGAGATAGGCACCAGCACCCCTCCTGACCCAGTATGGACCAGGGCGTTAGAAAATGGATGGATGGAAAAACAAGCATCCTAACTCACATATGTTAAACTATTCCATTTTTGTTCTGTGTTTAGTTTTGTATGCACTAAATGGTGAACAAAATAAAAGGATCATCTTATTGTTAAGACATTTGATCTGAAACATGAATCAGTCCAGAAGGTGTTAGTATTTACCTGGGACATCAAATATCTCTCTGAATTTGGTCGTTGCTAGTCCACAAACTAAACTGTTGAAGATTCACATTTATCATATGAGGATTCATTTTGTTAGATGTTATTTTCATGGAAGAAGTTCACTGAGATATCTATACAACGTTATAAAATATACAATTCGACCCAATTTGATTCAGTTCAAAAATACTTCATTAGTCCAAAAGGGAAATTACATGTGTCAGTTTATACTGTGCATATAGTTGTTGATGCTCATGGTTGTAGCAGTCTGTATTACAGCTCCTAAAGAAGCTTCTGACTGAAGACACTATTTATCCACTTTCATCTCTTCCACAATATTCATTGTATTGCTTTGTGATAGACCAGCATAGATCAACATGTAGCTAGAAATTAAAAGCCATGCTAACTGGCGCTAGCCATCATGACATGGAGAAGCTGCTTTGCTAAGACCCGCCTCCTGGCTCTGATTGGTTGTTTCTGCTTAGCACTGGGGGAAAGCAGAGTTCGACTTTTTTTTATATATACAGATTATCTGTCTCACATCATACTGTCACAATGTAGTGACAACTCCAACAAATATGTATAAATATATATTTTTAAATAAAAGTTACTGCAGCTTTGTCACTTTTAATAAGTGACAGAGTTATAAAGTCAAACACACTGCCCATATCTGATCATTTCTACATGTGATTGAAAAGCTGTAACGGCTCATTACATAATGCCCACTAATCAGGACTCTCAGTGTATAAATATATATATATATATATATATATATATATATATATATATATATATATATATAAATATGATATCATAGATTTTCTGGACTAAAATGCTCAGTTAACAGGTCTAACTGGAATAGCAATAAAATGTAGCAGTGCAAAGTATTTGGATTGGACTGGAATTAACATATTTGAAGATGATTTGGAGCTATTAAAGAATCAGTTTAATGTCCTGAGGAGAATCTGTTGCTCAGTGTAAAACCTGACTGTCCTTCTCTTTTCGACTCAGTTTAGTCTTCATATTTCTACTTGAGCAGTAGATAAGTACGATTCTATCTGCTGCTGCTGCTGCTGCAGCAAAGGTTAATGAGAGCAAGGCGAGGTAATTATACACTGAACAAGCTTAACTGCTATATACAATTAAACATGTGGGTCAACATGAGTGGGCAGGAGCTCCATGACTATGATGGTGATTTGATTTGTTGTTGATCTTAAAATTACCTAATGGAAGCATTTCAGTCGGTGAGCTGGTTCCATGGAGTAGATATGCTAACCGCTCTGAGAACATTCATGTATTCCTCTAAAGCTGGAATATGTAACTTTTATAAACAGTCCTTTTTGTTTTGTTTTTTTTGTACGCATTTGTTAAAACTGTCTCTGTGTTCTGACAGTAAAACACGAGACTCCTCTGACTCCTCCCTGCAGTTCTACTGCCATCTGCAGAAATACACCGCTTGGTCAGAAACAACCAATCATAGCCGGGAGGAGGAACTTAGTGCTGTCAATCACACTCATTTATGTGCTGCTCAGTGTGCTAATGGCATAGAAACAACTTAACTTTTGCAGGAAAACTGTTTATCCACCGACTTTGATGGCTATGCTAACTAGCTTTAGCATTCGTGGCGGGCTATGTTGTGGTGAGCCAGTTATAGCTTACCAGAGAGCAAGGGGGGGAGGGGTGAGCACGAGGGTGATTGTCAGCAATAAGACACTCCTACTGGTTCTGATTGTTTTTTTTAATTATTATTTTATTTCCTTTACTGAACCTGTTAAAACACCACTGAGACCAGATCTCAGTTTCAAGAGGGATCTGGACAGAAATACACCACTCAGTTGTTTCTAACTGGTGTGTTTCTGCAGTTAGTACTGGGAGCACTTGGAGAAGGCAGAGGAGCTTAAATTTGTCTTAGATTATACTCTCACAACATAATGTTAATTTTAGCAAATATAGTATGTAAAAAAATTATTTGTTATAAAAGTAACATACTGCAGCTTTAAGGTTCGACTTTGGCTCAGGCTTTGAAAGATGAGGAAAAGTGAAAAAAGGGAAAGTTTAATGAAAGACACCAGGAAAAGAAAGTGTAATACGCTGTATATTGGGAGCATGACTCATTCAGGGACCTGAAGGGAATCCTTAGTCTCTGCTCTTCCTATTTTGACCCCTTTTTAACAAGAGGGGTTGTCTCCTAGGTGATATTTTTGGCTGCACCTCCGTCAATACACAGAAAATTTTGAGCATTATCAAAGCAAAGGAGAAACAGATTTAACCAGCATTAAACTCCAGTGTTGCGCTACAATCCATTACATGGTTGAGCAAAGTAATGCATCGTTGATTATTCTCACACTCTGCTCGGTCGAGAGGGAGAAACACAGAGCAACTTCTCAGAGCAAGAAGAGAAGAAAGAGTCACAGCCGCTGTTTTATATATATTAGTATTTAAAATGAATTTGTGGATTGGAGTGGAGGTGGAAGTGAGCACAGCTGCACCACAGAACAAAACCGGGGATGAGGCCATCTGCTCATGGCTGGATGCTGAGGCACCCGCTGCAAACACACACACACACCATGCATGCACACAGAGGCATTTTTCTATCAGCTTAGTTGACATTAGTGTACATCAACCTTAATGACCAGCAGGCCAGCCTTTTCATTCAGACAGTGTTGCTGAGTGTCAACCATGGACTGTTCAGCTGTTTCCTACAACGGGTAAATTTCCACCAAAAAACTTTGAAATTCTGAGATTATTCTCAGAATTGTTTTAGAACAATCTTGGAAATTTAGGATCTTGAAAAGTCAAAAAAGTTTCCTAGCAAAAAAACCCAACATTTTATTTTTTAGATTAATTAATTAATTACAAGGAAAAACCATGGAATTTTCTGAGTCTCAAAAGTAAAAAGGTTTTGAAACCAGAAAATTTCTGAGATTTGTTTTCCAGAAATATATTCTTCCCTTTTTTCCGTTTTCTATCTACAGTCGCCCTGTATGACATTTGAGATAACCACTAATGTATTTTACACAACTAATTATGGGCGATCAATGATGGTAAAAACTTACTAAACAGATGAAGTTTATGTATCCAGATCAACATAAATATGCTGTAGAAAATATTGCATTTTTGATAGTCAATATTTTATTTTAGCAGCAGAAAGATTATGGTGGCTTTTCTGTTTTGAATGAAACTTTCTGATAATGTTATGCATGTTTGCGACCAATATTTGTGCATAACCATAAAGCCTTTATTTTTACTGTATTATTCTTACCGTGCAAATATAATAACTTATACCCAGCAGCCACATTCGCAATAAACATAGAGGTTATATTATTATTATATTTTGACTAAAAAAGAAAAGCTAAGTAAACAAAGTAATGTAAGTAAACAAAACTAATATATTAATGTTAATAATGGTGCATATTTTCCTGTAGTCACTATTACTGAATATGTCAAAGAAATGTAGTTTTCTGATGTGGAAAATTTGTTTTGCTGATGACTTTTGTTGTCTGTTTACTGAAAGAACTGAATAAACTTCTTTTTTTTTTGCTTCATTTCCAAGGACTAATACATGATGTAGTTCATTTAAAAGAAAACTAGGATTTGTTTTGCATCTTCAGATAATAAAATGTGGTTTTCTGCCTTTTAAACCATGTTTTCATCTTTCAGATAAAAAAAAAAACCCTGACACTTGTTAAAACTCTCTCTGCTGATTCTCATTAGCTGTCAGAAGTATGGTTCATAAACTCATATGGTAGTCAAACCCTACAAGCACCAGATATTAAGAGTCATTATCTTTTTACTTTGATGCTGGGAACTTTTCAAAATGTTCATCCAAACTTGAGAGGATCATTAACTTTAATGAGGCTTTATGGGTTTGACATTTTTTTGCATACACAACAAGCTGAATCAACAGGGCTGCTAATGAGCTTGTGTGCAGTGTATGTAGGGGTGTGTGCGTGTGTGTGTGTGTGTGTGTGTCTGAGGCTGCAGGTTAGGCGTGTCAGAGGGAGCTGCATGCGTGCGCGCCGCTCGGCGGTCAGTTCGATTGCTGCTCTGCTTTCAGTTTCAGGTCATTTCACCCGCTGACCCACTCTGCAATTCAAGCAAAAAATTTAAAGATAACATTGACTGGGCTGTGCGTGCGTGCGGCCGTGGGCGTGTGTGTGTGTGTGAGTGGGGTGGGTGGAGTCAGCATAGAGTAAATCATTAAACCAGTGCAGTGTGCATTCCCAGCACCTCCATTTGTGATTCTGCTGCATTTAATATAATAATAAAACGCTGGATTATTACTGCAGCTGAAGCATTCTCCACTTTGTTTACAAAAAAACAATAACTACCTAACAGTTGTTATCAGTAATATTACTATATACACACATGGACAAAATTGTTGATGCTCCTCTGTTAAAATGACAAAAAAAACCCCATAAAATAACCACCATGGTCATTGAAATAACTCAAAACTGATAAAAGTAATAAATAAAATAAAAAATCTGAAAATTAATCAATAGAAATCAGAGATTGCTTTTGGATTGTGTTTCAACAGAATTATTTAAAAAATAACCAATGAAACTATGACCTAGTCAAAAATTGTCAATGCCAATTTATTAATGCAGCAAATTGAAACAGAAGCTGACCAAAGTCCTGTACAATTCAGTGAAATAAAACAAGATGATAAGAGCAAGAAAATTCTATTAAAAAGTAAGATTACAACAAAACACAAATATACTCACTAAGTGTCATCAAAGAAACTCAAACTCAGTTTTTTATTATAGTTTGAGTCATCCTACAAAAAGATATTCACTTTAATATGTCAACACATACAGAAAACATACATGATCAATATAACACAATATATTGTAGAATTGAGAAACATCATTCAGTGTAGTTGCTTTTAATGCTGTTTGAAATCCTTTCTTCTGATGAATCTCCAGTATATTTAAGATGTTCCATGTGAACATAACTATTTAAAACTCCCATCTTCAAAGAATGGGAACTTTTGGAAGTATTAATCTACCTCCGATCTAGTTTGATAATCACGGACATTAAAAAACTAAAAAAACAATTTGCACTGTATAATCTTTGGGTGTTTGGAACGTCTGATGTTTCTTATGAGTAATCTGAGACAAAACAAGAAATTTAATGACAATTATAACTATATTGTTTGCCAAAAATCTCAATAAACACAAAGTCGGGATACGTTTGTTTAATTTAGTTTGTTTTTAAATTTGATTCTGTTGAACCATAATGTCTCATTTCATTGGTTGTCAGTAAATACATTTGTCTGTTCCAAGTTGTTTCTGTAATATATATTTTTTCTGCCTTAAGCAAGAGTACAGACAGTTTTGTCCACATGTACAGTACAGACCAAAAGTTTGGACACACCTTTTAATTCAATGAGTTTCCTTTATTTTCATGACTATTGACATTGTAGATTCACACTGAAGGCATCAAAACTATGAATAACACATGTGGAAATATGCACTAAACAAAAAAGTGTAAAACAACTGAAAATAGCCCTTATATTCTAGTTTCTTCAAAGTAGCAACCTTTTGCTGTGATTACTGCTTTGCACACACTCTGCATTTTCTTGATGAGCTTCAAGAGGTAGTCACCTGAAATGGTTTTCACTTCATAGGTCAACCTGCCCTGTCAGGTTAATAAGTGGGATTTATTGTCTTATAAATAGTCATGAAAATAAAGAAAACCCATTGAATTAGAAAGGTGTGTCCAAACTTTTGGTCTGTACTGTATATGATTGTCATTCCCTGATATTTAAAATCTTTTATTTTGTATCCAAACAGTCTGCCTACTGTGGTCTGAAAAAGTGTTACAATTTTTCAAATGTGACATTAAAACTAAAAATATGAATGTATTTAATACATAAGTAATGCATGACTGACTTAAACAAATTTGCTAAAAAAAAAAAAAAAGCTCTTAAATTGTCTTTTCTTTCAGAACTGGTCTGTGCTTACCTCAACTCATTTAGTTTGAATAAAATAAATTCTAACATGATTAATAATTCTAAAACTAAATTATTCATCTCAGAAACTCAACATGGCATCTAAAATGAAATAAACTTAGTTTTAATCCAAACTGGACCAGAATTCTGTTTTCTAGTAAAATCTGTTATTATTCTGCTGTGATGGCCTGACCTGCACTTTACTGCAGCAGAAAGCTACCATAGCCAGGCAGCATTCAGACAGCCAACCCCCCACCACCCTTTATGTGTGTGTGTTTGTGTGTGTTTATCGCTGTGTGCATCTCCATGGGGAACAGACTTGGTCGACAGAGAATGGGTCCCCGATGCTGTTGCTGCCAGTCTCAGCTCTGATAAAACTCTTTAAACAGCCACCAGCTTTTAGAATACAAATTAAGGGAAGTAACAAAGAAAACAAAAAGGTTGGGATTTTTCCGTGTTTAACAGAATCCCTGAAGACACACGGAACCGCCGAGGAGTCCGTTTTCATCGTCTCACTGAGACGTTGTTCGCGTGGCTCGTTGTGTCGGAGTGGCAGGGAAATGAAGCCGACGCTGAGGACTGTTGGATCTTCCCTTCACGTCACAACCTCATCCGCTTGCTGAAATGGACACGTTGCTTTCCTCCAACAGTGGATGCTAAATCATCCACACTCAAGCAGAGCCTTTGTGATCTCACGTTGCCGACTCAAAACACTATAAGAGGTTCTTCCTCAATGCAGTGCCTTGTCTAACAGTATTTACTCTTTATCTACAGAATTTTAACAGCATCATTTTCAGTAAGACTTTAAGCTTTTCAGAAATGACTGCCATCGGAAAGTTTCACTCTTCAGCTGATTTTGGACAATAAACCCAATGGCCAATTAAAAGATGAGTCAATGAATTAGGAGATAATTATTAAAGTACAGATTTACAACCTGTAGAAATGCCAGACTTTAAGAGGGGCTGACAAGAGCAGTAGCCCAAGGCTTCAGGTTTTGGGGGAGAGACCAAAGACTTTGAATGTTTTTGTAATGAATGCATGTTTTACATTGTACTTCATTTAAAAACTCCCAGGGCCAGATTAAGTGTTGTTTTGTTAAGATTGCCACATTTTCTTTATTGTTTACGATACTCAAACATTTGCATATTCTGAACTTACAGTTTCAGAACTTAGTTTCAGTATTCAGAACTTACACATTTTGGGAGTCGTCTCACATGAGACATTTTAAACTGCTGATGTGTAGGCCTTCCTATTAATATACTGTAATTTGAATTAATAAAATGCAGATTTTATTATTATTATTATTATTTTGCATAGGGGCACCAAAGCTGACTGTCTTAGGTCCCTTATTGTTCTAAAGCCGGCCCTGGTTAGAGGTGACCTACATGTCAAGGATTTGATGAGAAAATGTTTAGTCCAGGCATTAGTGACTTCACTTTGAGTTGGAGAAATGACTTGTGAACATCTGTGGGGTACCTTACGTTATAATGTGCTGGTTAGTTGTTTCCTGATTATTGTTTAAGTCCAGTTAAAAACCCTGTTAATGTTTTTACAGCCCGGTGAACCCAGAGTGAGCGTGCTGTCGTTGTTTTAGTCTCTAAATGGATATTCTTCGGGTTGTGTTGTGTTCTTTGCAGGGCTCAAATGAAGCTGTGCACACAGGTTTTCATTGCTCAATCATTTTATTGTTGCCGGCCTCTTCTCAGCTTCCAGCCCAGACTGTTTACAATGGATGGTTGTTTGGAAGGTTCACAATGTGGATGCGATTTAAAAGGTTTAGTTTCAAACAACATAGTCAGAGCCGCTGACAGAATGAGAAAAGCTGCGTGTCTTTTTGTTATTCTGCTTTGAATAAAAAGAAAAACAAAAGAGTGGGAGATAAAGTGGGTGGTGAGATCTGTCTGACATGTTCAGCTTTATTTCTATCACTGTGCATTCTGAGTCAGAACCAGTCAGGAAGTTCATAAAACTATACTCCAATAACACGCTAAAAAAATCTCCTTGCAGTTTGTTCTTTGACAGAAATCAAGATGGAAATTTAACACAGTCGCCCAAATGGTTCAATAACCACTGAAAGATGTGATTAAGCTGCATGTACGGGTTGTGTGCTGCTGGAATAAGGCACTCCTGAATCAGAATAATAGAGAATAATGAACTTCAGGGACGCCATGATGCAAGCAGGCCCAGTGGAAGAGGTTAGAAGCTGTAAAACCTCCACATCCAGACTGATCAAGATCAACTTCTGACCCAGTGTTCTTATGTTTCTAACTTATAATCTGCTCCACTGAGAGAAAGAAACATAGCTGCTATGCTATCATCCTCACCATCTGAGAAGGGAGTAATAAGCTTCACAGAAATTCCCCGATAAGCTGAATAAGAGAGATCAGAAAATGTCATTTCGGTCCAGTTTGTGGAAATAGGTGAATTTATCAGCACATAATGCTGTCCTCAACAATAGATGGTGATTGTCGCTTGTTGTTTTGGGAATATATATTTTATTCTAATGGCATTTCTGTGAAACCAGACTGTCATGATTGCATTCCTGTTTTATTTCGTTGACAGTCACAGTGAACCCATTGAAACATTTGTGAACCTGTCTGGAAGTTCTGTGTCGCTGCTGCTTTTCTCTTTAAGACGAATCAAGGGAGGAAAGATAGAATATGTAAAAATTTCAGCTACTTCTTTATCACTTTATTGCTTGCTTAAAGTCGTTGAGGATTTTCAATAAAATAGTACAAATAATGCAAATAATACATAGTGCACTGTGTTCAGGAAAACTGTTGAGGAGGGTCTTAGGAGGGACATTATTCAAACACCTCAGACAATGTAGGACAGTGTAGGACAATGTAGGACAATGGGACAGTGTAGGACAATGTAGGACAGTATAGGACAATGTAGGACAGTGTATTACAATGTAGGACAATGTAGGACAGTGTAGGACAGTGTAGGACAATGGGACAGTGTAGGACAATGTAGGACAGTGTAGGGCAATGTAGGACAGCATAGGACAATGTAGGACAGTGTAGGACAGTGCAGGACAATGTAGGACAGTGTAGGACAATGGGACAGTGTAGGACAATGTAGGACAGTGTAGGACAATGTAGGACAGCGTAGGACAATGTAGGACAGTGTGGGACAGTGTGGGACAATGTAGGACAGTGTAGGACAGCGTAGGACAATGTAGGACAGTGTAGGACAATGTAGGACAGTGTAGGACAGTGTAGGACAATGGGACAGTGTAGGACAGCGTAGGACAATGTAGGACAGTGTAGGACAGTGTAGGACAATGGGACAGTGTAGGACAGCGTAGGACAATGTAGGACAGCGTAGGACAATGTAGGACAGTGTAGGACAATGTAGGACAGTGTAGGACAGTGTAGGATAGCATAGTCGTGTGATGCAGATTTGTATCTAGTATCTATTGTAGTGACCTCTGACTTTACCATATTTTAAACATGATAGATACGAATTTTATTTATACAACAAATTACCATTGTTGCTGTTATGAGTAAAGCTTCTGAAGAAAGCAGCTAAGATTGTACAAAATAGAATAATAAATAAATAAATTTGCTCAATGGGAACACAGCAACTGCAAAAATACCTGACATTTCTTGGTAGATTTTTCACCAGGATGAGAGGGGTTCTTTTGGCACCGACTCTCTGACCCATCATTGGTGCAGCAGATGTAGCTAGGTAGCTAACCTACCACTGTTCTGTTCAGATAATCACTTATTAATAATTACAAAATACATATCAAGCCTGAAAACATTAAACTTAAGGACTGAATGTTCCGCTCTTTGTGTGGGAAATATTTTTTGTGATTTTTGGTCTTTACTCTGATACACTATTGGAGCTGTTGTCAGTCAGTTGCCATGGCAATGGGTCTATGTATGGCGTAGCCGACACAGAGAGCGATTTAAAAAAGCATACAAGTGGCTTTGAGTTGTTCTTTGGCGTTTTCTCCTCACCGTGGCTCACTGTGCTGAATGAATAATTCCGACATCTCCAGGTTGCGTTCGGTTAACTGAATCGAAAAAGAATCGTCTTTTTGCCCTCCATGCGCTAAATTTCTGGATATAAACGGAAACATGCAACGTGTCTGCAGAAATCCTGGGATGCTTTGCACACTTTTTACCCGAGTAACATGTTATGTTGTAGAACCAACGAATGCTTTAGACCTAGCCCTATCCTTATGCCTTATGACGAGACCATATGATTTTGTTTTTTATTTTACCTGCCATCTGAAATATTTGCTCGTTCCCTCTGACTTGTAGGGCATTAGCAGAAAACCCTTCTCTGATTGATCGCTTTGTCATCGGACTGCCACCTGCCATTCATCTCTGTCTGACCAACATGTGAAGCACTTTGGCTGCTGATGGATCAAAACAAAGCACCTTTCAGTGCCAGGGGTGATTCACTGCTGCACATGTCATCTTAAGTTTCAAAATGGAAACTTAAGGGTTTCCATTTTGATGTGACAGCTCATAGGCTTGGAGCTTTGTATCTGTCAGAAGTGAGGAAGATGTAAGGCAAAAATATCTTCAATATGAACGGACATTTTTTCCCTCAATTTGCCATCTTAACTGTGTTTTGTGTTTTGTAGCCGTTATGCACATTTAGAATTAGAAGCTAAAGTAGAAATGTGGCTCTTGTTGTTTTCCGGCTAACAAGAAGAAGGTGGGCTGATCAGGTGGAATCCTAATGAGAGGCTTTTGTTGTCCCTTCTTTTAGACTTCGTTCATTAGAGCCACACAGCAAACAGAGCCACCCTAATGATGCTGCACAGTAGTTGGGCATTTTGTTGCGGCTGTCAGCATGCAGGCTGTTTTTGGACTTCCAGAATGAATTAAGTTGTCTTGAAATCCTACTGATGTCCAGAAATCAACTCGACCTTCTTGATTATAATCAGAGGTACAAGTTCCTTCTTTTTTATCTACCTTTTAATGTACTGCTTCTGGTCATTACCAAGGGTAAAACACACCAACGGAAGAAAAACATAACATTGTATTTTTCAGAGGTAAAAAAAAAATAAGACAGCATCAAAGGTTTTTCTGAAGCCATGCTTATTGAACTGAAAATAAACACATATACAATGGAGAAATACATTTTTTGATTATATTTTAACCTTCAGTTTTTGCTGGTGGAGGATCTGCTCTGTCAGCTTCCCCTTTGGGATATTTCCACTGTTGGATTAAGTTCTGGACTCTGCGTAGGTCATCTCAAAACTTTAAAAACCTTACAGGTGTAGCAATTCTTTTCCTTTGATTTGGATAAATGATTTTCTGTGGTTTTGCTGCTGAAAAATTAAATTCATCTTAATTTGAAGCATCCTAACATACCTTTGAAGGTTCGGGGCTCAAGCAGTCTGGTATTTTGAACTGTTCATAGTTTTATTCATATCACTGACACACTTCCAGCTATTAACTCAGAGCATGATGCTACCACCACCATACTTTGTTGTGTATCATTGTTTTTATACCAAACATATACTGTATGTGTATATATGCTACATATACAGTATACATGCTCAATAAATTACAATATCATTGAAAATCTCATTATTTTGAGGAACTCGTTTCACTAAGTGAAACACATTTACACTGAGATTGATGTTTTCAGACCCTTATTTCTGTTAATTACAATGACTTTCCACCGACAGCTAATGAAAACATCACATTTGGGTTTGAATATTACAGCAGGCCAATAAAAACATTTTTAATATAGAAAGGTGGGCTTAATGAAAAGCATGTTTACAGGTTGCCTCATTGGAAGGCATATTCAAATTGATTAAATATTACGGTTGTATTACTGGACTGTTTGTATTTGCACGTTTCTGGTATGCCCATAAATCTGATGCACAAGCTACATCCTCTAACAGCAACGATGGACCCCGAAGCTGCTTCTCCAGGCGCACTGAGGGTTAATTTCTGCTTCAAAAAATAATCTGATTGGACACTGGAACAGACTGTTGTTGTGTTCAGGTTGTGCTAAGAGTAGTTAGCCTAGCAGTGCAGCTATTCAGGCCCAAAGTAGCATCTCAATGCTAAACATGTCAACCTCCACAGTCCACATTTCTAAGGAAGGATCAGGGCTTCCTGAAGCCCTTTTTTGATTAAAATGCAATTAATTGTGCTTAATTACTTACAGACCCTGTAATTAACTCGATTAAAAAATTTCAATCAAGTCCCACCGCTAGTTTCATCAAAATGGATTTTAAAGGGAAGCAGTTTCCAGATGTAATGCGCCTCTTAAAAGGAAGAGCAGATTTTACACCATGGAGGATACAGACGTCGGTGCTGAAGGTCACACAGGGACATCTGCTGTGTGACACGTCCAAACAGAGCGGTTGTAAATCATCCGTCCATGTCTGTGTGTCTGGGTTGAAACAGCGTTATAGAAATACTGCTGTTCATGTGAATTACTTGTTCGTGTCGTACATCAGGAAGGAACTACAGGCCCCAGTCGGCTGCTGCCTTCAGGATAATGAAGCATGAAATGGTGTTTGGTTTTCAAGTGTCTACCTGCAAACAGCTCTGAATAAACTCCTGGATGAAGCGTCCCAGAAGGGTTATCGCTCGTTCCTGATGAGAGAGATGACTCAACAGCTGCGCAATAAAATGAGAATCTCCCCGGATCGGTTTCAGTCCAGAACCACCGACAGGGAATATCAGTGGAATCAGCTTCTTCGTTGCAGTTTTTTTTTTGGGTTCTTGAGTTAAAATGCATGTTGCTTGTTGCAGCTTTCACAAAACTTGGTCTAATAGGAGATAAATCTGTTATTAGGCCCTGTGAGGGTTTTGCTTTGTCAATGGGTTTAGCAGAAGAATAAATTAATAACTACCAGCCGCTTCAAGAAACAAAACGCTGGAAGCAATGCTGTTTGGTCCCTGATGGACTGATGCGATTCTTCATTTTTATCCTCTGTTTGCTAACTAAGGCAGATGTTTAATAGCTGTGTTTCCATTGACCATAAAATTGCGCGATTTGACATTTCAAAAATAAATTTGCTCAATGGAAACACGGCAATTTTGCAGAAATTAGTTTTTCATTAAAAAGTTTTGCCGCTGGGCTGAGATGTTTCTATTTGACCGGATTGCAAGTGGTGTATTTCGCAAAACTGCAAAGGAAAGACTTGTTTTGCATCATACCAGTCACATGATCAACAACCAGATGTTGCCACTGGCGCAAAGCATGAAGAAAATAACAGGAAGTGGCAGGAAGATCATGTTTTTCAATGACTTATCATGTGAATGAACTTATTCATGTGTGATTTTAATTATGTTTCTTATTTAATTCAAACAGCACAATTGTGAAATTGTGTTTTTTCAATATCAGCAGAATGTTGACAGAAATTTCATTTATAATGGAAATGCCGCTACTGTGAAGAGTTTTCTGCACCTTTTTAATGCTTTTGTTGCTCATTATATTCAGTTTTAGAAACTAATGTGACAAAAGGTCCTCCTGCAGTGGGTGGCATTTTGACAACACCCAAGTTCTGGTCATAAAGAGCTGCTTTTGGTTAAAAAAAAAAGACATTCACCTCCTCACAAGATCAAACACACATGTGATTTCTGCCTCTATCTTCACTATCTTTTACCAGGACATTATAGGTAGCAACACAACAATAATCCTATCGTTGTAAAGCATCTCTGGTGTAACTGAAAGGAAGAATCTGCAGGAGGCGGTGCAGAGAGTTTCTATTTTTCTCCCTCTTCTTGGACACCATTTGTAAGACAAGATGTCCTCAGTGGTTTGGGAGAATACCTCTCACCTCTCTGATACAATCTCAGGCAAGTTAGTAAAGACGCTGTTCAATCAAATCCAGTGCAACGAGAATGTGTGGTGCTTCCCAAGTCCTTACGGTTGCTCATCGTATTGAAACAAAAAGACGTAGTGGAAACAAAAAGATGACAGAAGCATTTTTTTGTTTCCACAGAAATCTTACTATTAGTCGTGGGACTCGAGTAAAAGTTTTAATCGAGTTAATTGCAGAGTTTGCAATTAGTTAACTGTGTTTAAATTGGAAACTGTATATGGACAAAATGAACAAGATTTTAAATTCAAAAATTCCTCATCTGCAAAATTATTGAATAAATATAGATATGAGCTCAACAAGAAATATGTTGTTTTTAATCTGTTAATTATGTTATTTAACCATCAGATGCTGTTCTACACATTCAGCTTTCAACCTGATCATCCTTTAGAAATATAGACGCTGACATTAGCGTTGCGGATACATGTTGCTACATGGTTAGGCTAGAATAGCCTCGCTGCTATGCTAGCTCCTTGTAGGACAACTTCAACACAATGGTCTTTTCCAGCGTCCAATCAGGTCGTTTACTGGAGCTAAAATGAACCCCCAGTGGGCCGAGAGAAGCAGCATTGTCGTCCATCGCTGTTGTTGGCGAATGTATGTCACATTTACAGATGTACCAGAAACATGTGAGCACCAAGGTTCTGGTGAAAAAACATTTTTAATTCATTAAGATTTATGTAATTAAGTGAAATACCTCCTGACCTTCATTAGTTATAAGTTTTTCTTAAAATGAATCAAACCTCTCAAATCATCTCACACTTCCTAATAAATAAATCATAAATCTGATTGAGCTTTATCATCTTCAAGCAGATACAGTTTGAACTACACTTCAATTTTCTGAATTGTTTTTGGTAAAATAAATAGCGCAGCAGCCATGGAGCTAAACAACTTAATCAGCACTATGTAAATATATGTTTTTCATAATACAGATACACAGATGAGGCTCTCGTTCCGCTGCGTCAGCATGTAACTTCCCTTCCACTCGGACTCATCATGTGCCCATGTCCACTGGCAGATGTTTTCAGAATAACAACAGTCCAACACTGTTTGTAGAAATTATATTTCTACATGCCAAATAATGCAGGTGTAGAAGAGTGAATATCTGGAGTCCTTTCCTATCAAGCTGTCTGATGTAATTTGCTCCCAATCTCAAGTTATTAGCTTAATGTCTCTCGGTTTGTAAGTGGAGATTTCTGGTAATTCGTTTATAGGAAGAAAAGTCTTTTTTTTTTTTTTGCTCAGGGTTTAAATCAGAGCTGCATTTGTCTTATCATCTCATCTCAGATTTGTTGCTGCTCCTTTCCCTGAGCGGTTTGTTAGAAAGTGAGCAGAGAGCGAATTTCCTTCCGGCTTGATGGCGGCGACCGCAGCTATCAGTTCAACAAAGCAATTTTAATGAGATCCAAAGGTTTGAAATAAGATCTCAAACTCCTCTGATATTGTTTTTCTCTCTTCGCCTTTTAATTGGCAGACTTTTTGAGAGAGCAAAGTGCCCCACAACTCTCCTCTTCTCTTTCACCACACTCCATCATTCCTCTCAAACAGAGACATGGCTGTTGTTTTTCTTCCCACCACTAATTTGATCTCAGCTAAATGTTTGAAGAATCCAACTAAAATCTAACTCCTAACTATCTGTGAGGCTGCTCAGCATCTGGGCTTCGATTATTCATCTGATGACTGAACCCAGTTAGTCATGCGTCACCGCGGCTACGTGATTAATCGACACATGCCTCGCCGTTGTTTGCATTGTGAAGTTCCGTCCTGAAGCTCGTCGGTCTGAAGAGAGAGAGAGAGAGAGAGAAAGAATCCTACATTCGGTAAACTTCATTTTTGCATCACGAGGGAAAGGCAGCAACATCCATCTTTTTTATTGTCTAATGATGTTGCAGCTTCATTTGTTTTGCACGTTACAATATTAAAACCACATTAAAAGCTCATTTTGATCCCGTCTAAACAAGCCCTCCATCCGGCGCCGTCTGTCTGCGTCTGTGTGTCCCTCTCATTAGACATCATTGTTAGCTCGGTTCAAAGGCAGAAATATGGCCATAAATAAGGTAATTGGGATGAGCGCAGCAGCAAAACAAAGGCTCGGCAAATGCAAATGGACTCACACAGGAGACCAATTAAGGACAAAAGGATTGTCAACCAATGACTTCCTGGAAAATCCTGTCACCGCTGTAAAGCAAATGAGATCGTGGATGTAGAGTTCAGGCACCAAACTGACACCGCAGCCTGACGGGGTCGACTCACCCACAGTGGGAGAGGGAAGCGCTTTCTTATTATGTTTTTGGTTTTTTATCACAATATCACAGAAAGATAACTACGACGATGTAAGGGCCAGACTTTAGGGGTGCTTTTTAAAAAAAATGAAAGACAAAAGTCAGAATAAAGTCACAAACGTACCAGAAGAAAGTTGTAAAATTACTGGAAAAAGTGGTTTTAATGAGAGCAAAACGTCGATAGTTAACATCTGAACTGACTGGCTCGTCCGTCCGCAGCTCTTTCCTTTAAATAGACTCAGTTGTTTGCTTTAAAGTCCTGATACTGATAATAATTTGATGATACTAAAATTTTAAACATGTTCCATGAGTGAAAAAATACCAATCTATAACTTTACAAGATGTTTAGCAATCCACATTTTAATTACGTATTTTAATTACTAATTCATTCTACTGATATTGTGAATTTATTCTGATAATATATTTAGTTTATTCTGATATTTTTAACTTTGGGAACATTAAAGTTTATTCTCGTATTAGTTTGCCTTCTTATGATTTAATTCTTGTAATATTCTAACTTTCTGCTCATGATATTTGGACTATGAATTTATTCATGTATTATTATGCCTCTTTTCAGTTATTAATACTTTACCTCTATTATGAGTTTTTTCACCTATTGTTCCAACTTTATTGTCATCGGACTTTTTTCTCGTATTTTATGACTTTTTTTTTCTCGTATTATGACTTTATTCCCATAACACTATCCTTCTAACACTTTGTCTTTATTTTTGTAACATTTATTGTGATCTAATAATATTATTAAACAATTCTGATGTGACTTTATTTGCGATTTTATGACATTATTCTCGTAATTAACTTGTCTTTTTCTCAGCCTGGCCGTAACAGTCTAGAAACACATGCAGGGTTTGCAGAATTTTTTCAGAAAGTGACTTTTTGAGGCAATAATTCATGGTCCAAACACCATTCATCACCAACACTGTGAAAGCACTACATCTCAATGTTGTTTTTGTCTAAGGATGTTAACATCAGCCATTGTTTAAGACTAAAATCCAGATTTAAAGCAACGAAGAGAAAAATGCTCGCTGATTTGAGGCTCTCTGACCTTACAGGGATAAATCATAAAAAACATTGGATCTGCTTGTTAGTCACAATAAAAGGTGATCTGAGATCTCATTTTTCAGGAAGAAGGGAAAGCTGGCAATAAAGATAAACATGGATGAGATGGGCCCAGTCGAGCTTTTCTAAATTGCTTCTCTGTTGTCAGAATCAAACTGCTTAGCAAAGAGATTACAGCTCCAGTCAGCAGTTTGCGTAGCCTCCTTATGGGTCCAGTGCCGCAGACATTTTGAGTGTTTAATGGTTTTTTAAAACTTTTTTTAGACCCGGTTGAGATATAACATTGAGTTTAAACTGATGAAAGTCTAATTATTAGAGGAAGCATTGCTTATCAGCCAGTAGAGCAGGGGCGTCAAACTCACATCAAAAATCTGAATGTCCTTAAAGGGCCGAATGTATGTGGCAGAATGTATTGATAAAACCCAGTAAGCTGTTAAAATATTAATAAGCAGCTATTTGTTTCAGCAATCAATAAGTGTCTCTTAAAATTAAATAATATTGAACATCTTTTCACGTTGATCAGACCATCCAAGATTTTGTGATTGTTTTTTGTTTTTTTTTTGCAGTCAAAATCACAGATTTTTTTGGTGCTAATTTCTAAACATTTGTAAGAAATTATTCACGATATTTGCGCTAATGTGACTTTATTAATAACCTTATCAATCACTTGACACGAAGTAAGGCTGAGGGAGCAGTCACTTAAACCCAATGTTCTTGATCAATTTTCAGAAAAACTCACAGTAAAATCAGAAAAAAATGAGGGGATCTGTTGATTTTGTGTTAATTTTGCAGATTAAAATAAAACCTGGAGGGGCATATTGATGTATTTGGAGTCTAGAGGGCCACTTAAAAACCTATGGTGTGCCAGATTTGGCCCCTGAGCCTTGAGTTTGACACATGTGCTGCAGTGTCATTTAATTGCCAAAAGATTGTAGATGCAGGAATTAGGTTCCAGGTTTTCCAGACTCAAATCGTCTTGAGGCAAGATCAACTGGAAACTGACAAACTAGTCTTAATATTAATAATAAAACATATTTTATTAAACTGGTTTCAGGGTTGCTTTGGAACGAAGATCAGATGAGCACTTCAAATGTTTGCAGGAGTCAGCATGGCGTCACTCAGAGGAACTCTACATGTGACTTGTGGATCTGTCAATAAGGAGCCGAATCACAGATAAAGCTAAGCAATGAAGAGAACTCCTAAAAAAACAAAGTGTCAGGACTTTTTCTGAAAATGTTCTGCCACCATGAAGCTGGGTAACAAAGTCGTGTAATCCGGCATTGTGTGGAAGTTGAGGACGAGTATTAATAGGTGCGCCTGTTCCTTGCCTCTGCACATCAGAGACGCGTCGTACGTTGAAAGAAAACCGCCATCACACTTTCATTAATCGGCCTAACATT
Organism: Xiphophorus hellerii; assembly: GCF_003331165.1. Taxonomy (NCBI): domain Eukaryota; kingdom Metazoa; phylum Chordata; class Actinopteri; order Cyprinodontiformes; family Poeciliidae; genus Xiphophorus; species Xiphophorus hellerii. The sequence continues at coordinate 26,892,654 of NC_045679.1, read as the reverse complement.
TCACAGGCGTAGGGAAATAAGCTGCTTTGGTAAATAATGCTCCTGCATCTCCCTCTCTCGCAATTGATGCTGTAACATGCACCATTTGATCTGAAGCTAAGTGAGCCGGCTAATGTTTTTTTTTATTTTTTATTATTCTTTTTTGGTTGTTAAAGGAATGTTAAAGAATTCCACATCAGAAGCATCACAACCCACAAACAGCATATGTAAGGCTCATATGGTGCAAGATTTATGCACCATATGTTGCAGGATTGACCCAATAATAACATCACTTAACTATCAGATGCTCTGTCCACAATAATTAAGCTTCACTCATCAGACAGACAGACTTTCTGATGATCAGCTCCAGTTGGTAACTTCATTCTTAAAATGGAGAAAAAAGTCAATAAAATGTTAGCGGTAAAGTATCCCATCCTGACTCGAGTGGAACACCAGCTGCACTTCCATCGATCATAGGAATTGTGCAAATTGGAATTACGAAAATAAATTTGCTTAATGGAAACAGAACAATTTTTTGATTAAAATGTTGTGTTAGGATAAGGTGGATTTCAGCTGTATTTTTTTGCAAAACTGCAATGGAAATATTTTTTTTTCTGCATCACATGAGTCACATGATGAACAGCCGGATGTTACTACTGGCTCAAACCACAAAGAAGACGACAGGAAGTAGTAGGAGGATGAAGGATTTTTTTTTGTTTTGGACAATATGCAGCTGGCTCAACCAGAGCTCTCACAGCATTGCTGTTCATAAAAAGTTGTGTGTTGAATCCACAGCTCTTCTGTAAAATGGCCGACTACAATTTCCCCAAAATGCTGCATATGTAGCCGTTCCTAAGTAGGCGGGTCTTGTTGCTCTAACGCCAAATAAGACTGATGCCTCCTCTGATGTCTGAATTATGATACAACAGCAGGTCTTTAATGTATTGTGGTGCTAAGCTGTTCAGTGATTAAAATACTGTTGTTATTTTATAAAAGTCCAGTCTGGGCATGGCTCTGGTAACAGATGTAGTGTTGATGTGCAGATTAACCCTCTCATTTTTTATTTTCTCTGCAAAGAAGTTGGCAAATTCATGTCAGGTTGTGTTTGACTGCAGGTGGTTCAGTCATTGGAGGGTTTGTGAGCTAAAGCTCGAGTATTGTTCATGTTTTCGTTTAGGATTTCTGCAAAGAACATTTCCCTTGCATGTTTTCGTGTGCGTAGCTACCCAGTCTTTCTGCATACATTTCATAAGTAATGTATACAAATGTATTAGAACATAAATGCCATTTATGTTCGTCAAAGTCGTCTTGCTAATCTGTTTGCGCATATCTCCATGGAGACTTGCTCCAACCAGACACAACCTTCACATTAATGGGAGCAATGGAATTAGTGATACTTGAAATTTTATCTACCAACTCATCTGCATGGTTACAGTATAAGGGCGAGGAGGAAGGGTATAACTGATTAAAAGTTTCTGATGAAATAGACAAAGATTTGCACACATTTGTAATGGAAACAACTCCTGAAACTCAAGGCAGACAGTTGACAGGGTTATTAGAATCATCAGTATTCATTCACACTAATGGGTCCGTGGGATCTGAGAGGATCTCGTTTAGGATTTCTATGCTGACATTTCCTCTATAGACATTTCCTGTAGCTGTGTTTTTGTTTTTGCTTCTGTGGTTCTTTAATCGACTGGAAGTTGAAGCGGCTAAGAGAACTCATTGGGCTTTACACACCTTGCTTTTTTTTTAACATTAATGAACAAGCCCAAGGTTTTTAAAAAAAAAATATATCTATATCTCCAGATGTAAAGGGACAGAAAAAGCTCTTGTTGACAGCTCAAAAACATATCATTGCATCTATTTTAAAACGACAGGGAGAGAGCTTCTGGAGGTCTTAATGGTTTTCTTGCAGGAGTTTATGAATTGCGTAAAACTCGACGACTCCAACCTTTATAAACTCTTCCTCCAGTTTAAGGAGGCCTGCTGTTTGTTGTTGTAGGGGTGAGTGGGAAGACGCGGGGTATGTGTGAATGCGTACATACTGGAGGCGCGTGTGTCAGCGTGTGTGTGTGTGGGTGTAAATGCTGCTGTGTGCTGTTTTTGAACCAAGCTGCTGGAGATGGCATTTTAGAATGCATGGCAGAGCGGTTTCCCTGTCTATGCTTTTCTTTTTTTTTTTTTTTTTTACACCTTCTTCCTCCCACATGTGGGGTTGACTCCTGTCATGCTCTACTGCCTGGTTTCTGTGCTGCGCTGTGTCTGTGTGTATAATCAGCATTTTGTGTGTATGGAATGTGGAGTTAAGCTCATCTAGGCTCTGGCTGCTCCGTCTATATATACATGGCATCATTTATGAAAAGTTTTCAACCAGCTTAAACTTTTTTGACATTTTTGCATTATGACAGCCACAAACTGCAACATGTTTTATTGGATGTTTGTGAAACACCGAAACAAATTTGTATATATTTAGGAAATTAAATGAAAATGGTACAATGATTGCCTGATACTTTTAAAACTAGTTTTTGTTACCGTTATGCATCTTCTGAGGTATTTCTCTACCAACTTTGTGCAGACGGACATTTTAACCCATTCTTCTTTGTAACATTGCTCCATCTTCCTTAGATTGGATGCTCCTGTTAATATTCGTTTTTAAGTTTTAACCACAGATTCTTAATTGGATAGAGGTCTGGACTTTAATTGGGCCACCTTGATAAAATTGCTGTGATCTAATCTATTATTTTGTAACCCTGGATGTATGTTCTGTTGCTGTCCTGTCCTCCGACTCGAGTATTTTGCCACCTCTTATGGGTTTTGTATCAGATATTGCCTTGTATTTGGCTCCATCCATCTTCATATCACCTGGATTAGACTTCCTTCTCTTCCAAGAAAAGCGTTCCCACTGCATCATGTTCTTACTGTGGGGATGGGAGTGTTCAGTGTTATATGCCGTTTTAGATTTATGCCTTCTTTAAAGTTTTGATTGTTGAACAAAAAGTTTAGTTTTATGTCTGATTTGATTACAGCACTTTCTGTGACTTGTGCCAAACTAGAAACAGGTTTCTAATGGCTTCCCTTCTGTTGTGGGACAACCTTGGAAGATTAATCTGTTTAAAGACAAACTAAAATCTGATTATTCTAGAACATGTTTAATCCTTTTCTAGGCTAAACAAGGTTCTAACATTTCTTTAACCTTCGAGAACATTCCTTAGCCACCTATAGCTTTCTTTGGTCTTCTAAACTTTTCTTTCGCATTGTGGATGGAGCGTGCTAATTGCATACATTTCTCATGACAAATTCCTTCATTTCCCATAATCCAGATGGGTCCCAGCAAGTTTGACCAGCTTTGTCTCCACCAGGAGAGCCACTGGACACATTAGTGTAGCACAAAGTGGCTCTCAAACTTATCCTCTTGGTGTTGCATACAAAGCAGTTTGACGTGGAATCAGTTTGTCCCCGAGCTGTTTACTGTGTGAAACCATATGTGGTCGTAAAATTTCACCTTTGCACAAACGCTTACAGATTTATTCATTTTCCTTCATGGTTATGCACTGATCTATCATCCAAAATGCTACGAAAACACATTGAAGTTTGTGGTTTTCACAGACCAATAATGTGACTAATATCCAGATGCTGTAATGGAGGACAGAGGCACAACCACCCAGACCTTACTCTTCAAGTCATTTTAGTCATTTCCTGTCTTGACACTTGTCGTGACTCATCCTTTGATTTCCTTTTCTTCTCAGATAAAGAAGTCCCCACAGTCCCCCTCTCAATTCAGTCTCCAGTGTTGACAACAGCCGGCACAAGGGAAGACGGATCTAAAGGTAAAACTTCCAGCCTCGCAGCAGAAGGTTTCCTGCACTCTGTGCTGGCCCAAAGAGGACGCCTCGTCTCCAAGAAAGGGGAGGTCGTCCCCTCTGCGCTGCCCCAGAATCTGCTTCCTCTCCTGGGCAGAGGACTCAGTGTCAACTCCTTCCACGGAAGCAACCCCCAGGAGCATCAAAGCGAGGGATTACCGACGAGGGCAAAGTCCCCAGCGTCAGCTGCGGCGTCAAGCCAACCGCCGTCCACAGACACACACTCTCAGCTGCCTCACACAAGGACACACACACCGGAGCCAGAGGCAGAAATAACCACTGTACCAGACGTGGACACTGAAATGCCTTTATCAGGTATGTGTCAAAGGTAAACTGGCATTCTAAAATACTTAAATGAAATAGTATTTTTATTTTTTTCAAGCTTTGAAAAATGTTGCATCTGAATATTTCTGAATATGTGTTGCAGCAATTCATGCGCTCTTTATTAGCCCAGCAAACCTTAAGAACATGGAAGAGACTCAGGACAAAAGACGCTGTTTGAAGTTAAATGAGATTTTTGCAGTCTGCAACAATAAATACCCTGGGTATCTGAAAATGGTTTTGAACACAATTTTCTTCCATTCTTTCAATGTTGGTTTTCCTGTGAAGTGGCAGTTTGAATTTCCTTTTGAAAGAAGAACAATAATATCTCCAGTGCCTGTCTAAACCAAAAAGCTGTTTTATGATGTTATTATCATCTTAGCATAGCTAGCTTTTACTATTTACATTAAGACATCTATTTAAATCTTGTGTTTTTAATATGGTGTTTTGGTTTGGTTTGTAGAGAAATATAACTTTTTTTAACCGTGAAAGCAGACTGTCAGTCACTTTCTTCTTGGATTATTTGGTCTCAACAAATTATTAGCTTTTTTTTAATACTACAAAAAATATCCAAAATGTTTAAGTGCTATATTAATCTATACTACCAAATATTAAAAATCAGTGACATAATCAGTATTATATGAAATTCAGTCCTAAGAATAATTTTCCCCCTATCCTGTTGTATAATTTTTTTTAGCTGTTTAAAGAAACCATAAGATAGAAATCAGATAAAAGCCTCGAATTCTGATATGTCAAATTGATCATCAACTTGAGAGGAAAACTCACCAAAATACACTGAGTTCAGTGTTTTTTCTTTAAGTTCAAGGAGCATCAAACCCAATGTAGGTTCATAATTTGAATATTTTATTGTTTAAACCTAAATGATGAAACTGAACCACATTTATCCTCATAAAATAATGCATGATGGGAAAACCTCAGTTGGAGGAAAACACTAAATTTCCTCAGTTTTCATGTAAATGTAAGTATGCATCACTCTGTGCACTGAGTCACAAGAAATGCATGTAAACTATCTGAGGGGAACTTTCATTCATTCTCACTGAAAAAGAAAACGACGTTCAACCAGAAACCAGAAACCAGGGACTGACTGATTGTGGTCAGTCCCTGAACTCAGCATCGTGAGGCGACAGCTTCTGGAGAAGGAGTCGTCATGAGGGCCTGATCAGCCAATCAGAAGTGCTTAGGGAAATTTATGGTCTTCTCAACCAGCCTTTAAGGGAAACAATAACTAAAAATGTATCATTTTTTTCTGCTTCAGTCAAATATAAACAAACTACCAACACTGATAAATCTTTCTGCAAGCTGAAGCTGTTTCATATTCAAGGTTTCCAATCAAATCGCAACTGAATAAAATCATTAAAGTCCATATTTCAAAGTTTTAAGTAAACCAATCATTGATGATTCTATTTAAACTTTCAAAATTTCTAAATTAGCAAAACAACATCAGGTCACTTAACTAAGAGATACTTTGACACAAACAGGGATTCGTCAACACTTTGTTAAAGAACATCATTACGTATAACGTCATCAGATCATCACCTTCCTAAAATAGTAATTTTTTTTGCCAAAAAGAAAGAGGTGTTGATTATTTATTTTATTTCATTCTTTTCAAGAAGGTGATGATTAGGAATGCACAGATTGAAGTTTTCTTGCCGATTACCGATCTTTAAAAAGCCTGACCTGCCGATTGGGATTTGGCCTTGTGTTTCGATCAAACTCTTTAACAAAATCCATTTTCATTTGGTTTATAATCTGACAAAATGCAAAACTATTTAGCTTTTGACAAATTCTGTATCATTATGAAATGGAATTGCATTTGTTTTTAGAAAGGAATGTTCCAGCTTAACTAGAAACAAATACAACTTTAAGTATTCTCAATATAAGAAAAGAAAGGTTTAAAAATAAATATTGAACTGAATTGTAATTGTAATGAAATGAACTGAAGTGAAGTGCAAGAATCCTGATGAGGAGAGGCTTATGTGACTCAGTCCAGCATGGAGCTTCTTAAAAGCCTGAGAGGGAAGAAGAAGAAGAAGAAGAGTGTCTATTTACCCTGAGCCTGTTAACGGCCTGGAGACCTGGCTGCACCTTTTTCCTCCGTACTGCTTAAAGTCCTTGTAATTTCTGTCTTTAATTACATACAGCGGGGATTTCCAGAGTGGTTCCAGTTAGAATGCCATTAAAAGGGATTACAAACGAATTCAACGGGGGGGAAATAATCTGAACTCTCTGCTCTCTCCTCCAGCTGCATCCAGCTGCATGGTGAATTTCTCCGACCCAGAGGGATACATAGACTCCTCTGACAACCCGCCTCTGCCCGACGGCCTCTTCCTGCACTGCACCTACACCGTGACCGTGTACACCGGCTACGGCGTGGAACTGCAGGTGTGTGCGCGCCCCTCAGGGAAATCCCACGGCGGCAGAACTGCAGCCAGGCTGGGACGTGTTCGCAGCCTGCAACCTGCGTCTGGTTATCACAACTAGTGCGGCTTTAATGGAGGATGCTGCAGTGTTTGTGCTCTGGTCGTTATGTTGGATGCCTTTAGTCTGGAGGCTGACTCCTGCCTCCTGCTGGTGGCTTGTCGTTTCTGAATCAGCCAAGCAAGACGGGCAGGAACTGGAATTCCTCAAATGGTAACATTTGATGAAGGGATTCTTTAGATCCAGTTCGAATGTCACAAACATGAGTCATTTCTGAGCATTTGTAAATTAGGTTTCCTATTTGGGAATGGTTGACTGTTTTAAAGGGGCAGTATTGTGTAAAATCTTTTTTCTTTCTCTTAGTTTTATTTTTTTTTAGTTTTACATCATAATATTGTGTTATTTTCTGTTGCCGTGATTCTTCTGTGCATGTTTGAGGAATCCTTCAGTTTCCCATAGAAACCATTCATGGAGCAGAGCTCATCATATGAACTACGTGTCAGTGTAACGCTCCTAAAAACGGATATAAACTGACTGGAATGGCATTCTTGTAATAACAAGCAGAAGGTGTAGTGTCAGAAAGAGCAGAAGCTTCTTAAAGAGACAGAGGCCCAATTTCAAGGTGTCAAAATCAAATTTCTTTTAAGTCATATTTGATATGTACAGCATTTTGGTAACAACTGAACATAATTCTGCCCCTTTAAACAAAAAGAAAACGAAATGCTTTCTGTTTTTTTCCCCCATCTCCAATCATCTCTTATTGCTGCGGTGTCTGACTGCCTCCCCGTTAACTTCCTGCGTTTCCAGGTGAAGAACGTGAACCTGTCGGACAGCGAGCAGCTGTCCATCAGGGGCGTGGACGATCAAGGCGCCACGCTGGTTCTGGCCAACCACACGCTGCTGGTGGAAGGTCAGGTGATCCGCAGTCCCACCAACTCTCTGTCTGTCTACTACCGCTCGGCACCAGAGGGGAGCCTGGGCCTCTTCCAGCTGCACTACCAGAGTAAGTCGCCATGCCGCATAGGCACACAAACGCAGCAAAAACCTAATCATGTGTTCATACAAACTGGTTATGGAATCATCCGACAGCCCTTTCATCGGGAGCCGAGAGGCTGTCTGTGCTCTCTAAAGTGTACGTGTTAATTGCATAATCAAATACCTTTTCATTGAGTCACTCAGCACGGTGATTGAATCTGTCATGTGAATTAGCTGATTAGCGCTCTGATTAATCGTCTCTCGTCTCATTAGGAGGCTGAGGATACGGCGGGCGTGTGTGTGTGTTCATGTTTGTTTTCACGTGTGTGTCTGAGGACGCGGTTCTAACATGCGTCGAGGAGCGGAGGGGACATCAGAGCGCCACCTGGGCCGTTAATCACAGCCGTCTCATACTTTTGCGTCGCTCCTGCGATGGTGCTGACTCAGATCAAAACGCTGCATGCAGAGGAAGATTTGTGTTTGATCAAATAAGACGTGAGAAACAACAAACCGAAATTAACAGGCAAGAAATTTTAATCCCATCAAGCCTGGAAAGCTTTTTCAGATGATAATGTACCTACAGGTGATTGGGAACTCTGTGTATAAATGATCCTGCCAGTGATAAATGACAGGAAAATCATTTAAAGCATGAAGAAGTTAACAATTTTGAGGAGAGAAAGCAACATAGGAAGCTACAAAAAAAAAATCCAATGCCATCTTTGGGATTCTGCCTTTTACATATATGGGCCAATACAGAACCAGTATTTACATTCAATATTTTTTTTGCATTGATTTATTTGAATGTAATTGTCAAAATTGTCAAAAGAAGAAAAAAAAGGTAAATGTACAGTATTTGATGGAGCTTTCCGTTGAGACTTTTAGCAAGTTTGTTCCTGTATTTTCTGCTTCATGTCTACAGCTGCGTTTCCAGCCACCATGAAATTACGCAACATGACGTTTCAAAAATAACTTCACTTAAAGGAATGCGCAAATTTGGAAAAAAAAAATCGTTTTTCCATAAAATATTTTGACGCTGTAGGGCGGATGGTTTTATTAGCTGTTTCAAAATCGGTTTATATCAATAAATAAGTCATTTCATTTGTTTTAAATAAATTAGAAACTTTTTTATGCATCACACAAGTCCCATGATCAACAATGGGAAGTTGCCACTGGCGGAAACAACGAAGAAGACGACAACAGGAAGTAATTGGAGGATCATGGTGCAGCATGTTTATCAGTGCACTATCGCGAGAATAAATTTATTCATGTGTGATTTTAATTGCGCTGCTTATTTAGTGGAAATGCTGAAATTGTGGGGGGGTTCAACATTAGCGGAACATTGACAAAGTTTTGTAATGCTACTAATATTTGTGAGACATACTGTAAAAATACTGAAATTTCTCTCACATTGTAGAATGGAAACCTGTAGATTGTGGATGTGATCTTGCATCTGATGTACATTCATTTAGATGGACTGAGAAACTCCAGACAGTTCATTGAGATTTAAACTGAACAGTTCTGGTCCTAGCTATACTCAAGCAGAGAAAAAAAAATCTCTTATTACAACATGTAAGTAATCAGAAATTAAACATTAGTAACTACATAATAAGATTGTTTTAAATACATTAGTTATTGAGAATATGGTATGTGCTGCTGTATGTACATTTTCTAACAAGCAAACTGGCACAAAGTTTACATTTCACATATGGAGAAAAGATGTGCAGAGGATCGCTATTTTGCGAAGTAAAGGAAAAAAAGAAGCTAAAAGGAATTAAATATCACCTTGTTGGTTTGATGTTTGGTTTCTCTGGTAACCCCAACACAGATCTGGTCAAACGTCAACAGTGAATCTCTTTCTTTCTTTCTCAGTCTTCAGGCTGAGTTGCTCACTTCCAAAGAGACCTCACTTCGGGGAGGTGTTGGTGTTGGACCTGCTCCCTGGAGGCGTAGCCAGCTTTCACTGCCACATGGGTTATCACCTGCAGGGGGAGCCGCAGCTCACCTGCATCAACGCCTCGCTGCCGGTCTGGAGCGGCAAGGAGCCGACCTGCAGGGGTGAGTATGTATGTGTGTGTAGATTCACAACATTGACGCGTTCCCAGTGACGGTTTAAGACGTTGAGTTAGTGGTCTCATGCCCCAGTGTGTGTAAAGCGTTCCCTCCTCCCTGTAGCTCTTTGTGGAGGGACGGTGAAGAATGCAACAGTGGGGCGGGTGCTGTCGCCTTCCCCCCAACATGGACCAAATGCTACTTTGGACCGTTCTTGCTCCTGGTCCCTGGAGGCACCGAAAGACCAAAGACTACATCTGCACCTGGAGAGGCTGGCCCTGGGGCCGACCGACAGGTAGGGGCCAAACAGGGTCGTTTATCCCAGGATCATTGTCAAGTTTCAAGTTGTCTAATGGATACAAGACCATGCTGTATCCATTTACAAACAGCCTCTGCTCCTTTAAATGTCTGTTTTAAAGAAGATGTGTTTACTTCACCTCACACCTGATAGTCCGGTTGACTCGGTTTGATTGGGGACCAAAGGTGCAACATTTATTACAGTTTCAGTCGGTGCCGTTCTCTTTCACATTGCACTGGTAAACAATCCAAACTATTAGAAAAACCTTGCTCCTCTCTTCACCTGTGATGGCGCTGCACCAAGAACTACTGAAGGAAACAACACAAAAACCTCAGAAGAAGACACTGAGCACAACTTCCTTATTCACAAAATATAAACAAGATGGAGATTTGAGCGGTTGTAGGATTTCTCTTTTGTCTTTGGTAAATGACAATGACCTATTTCCCCTGCTAGTGCTAGACTCATGCTTTTGTTTGGTTGCGATTTAGCCAGAATTTCCTGTAGTCCGCTTCCTGCTTGTGGAGCAGTTTCTGGTTCACTTGGCATTCACATATGCATTCCAACCAGACCAGAGGTCACTTCAACCGAACAGAGACCGAGGTTCTTAGGCAGACGAGAGTTTACTTTTTTGGTCAGCATTAGAGTTCGATTATCCATTCACACCTCCACAAACAAACCGGATCAAACCGGTTTCTAGGCAAACGGACTGGAGTTTGATTAAAGAGGACGAACCATGGCTAGTGTGAATACACCCCTAAGTTCTTCAACGGATGAGTCTGAAATATTCTGCTGATCTTGTTGTGTTTGTCTCCCTTCAGGCTGGTGTTGTGGAGCGGCCTGGACGCCGGCTCCGTGGTGCTGTTCGATTCAGGGCGGGGTGGGCAGATACCCTTTGAGGGGGTGATCAGCGAAGGTCCGGCTGTGAGGGTCCAGTTCATCACCGATCAGCCCAACCATGAGACCGGGTTTAACATCCGCTATGAAGGTAGAGGGTCACGGGTTACAGATAAAACACATCACACACACAGGCAGGAACACTGCTGGGGCCCGGGCACAAATATGTCCCACCAGTGCAGGTGGTTGATGCAAATGGAGGCTTTTTGTCCCCAATTTGGACAAAACTATTTGGTGTCTCCAAATCTGCTTTTAATTACATTATTAGAAGTTTTCAAATCAACATTGAGCTAAATCATATCGTTACTGCTGTGAATACACTAAATCTGATTCAGGTTTCCTTAACTGACCCTAACATAAATGAATCAAGTGGTTGCCTTTCTTTCGTAAAACCCTCTTGACGTTTTGGATCTACACTGATTTACACATTACCTTCTGCCAAAAAAAAAAAAAAAATCAGGCTATTTTCTTTGAATAAATTATTTCATGCCTAGTTTATTGTTGAGCAGGAAATAAATTCTCAGTAAAACATTTTGCAGAATTAGTTTTTAAAAAAATGTTTTTTTATCTTCTGGCCCTGGAGTACTCTTGAGTTGACGATTTTTGGCTCACGCTGTGAAAAGTTTGGACACCCCTGGCTTAACGTGATGTTCTGCCAAGCTGCTTTCTGACGGACTGCCAGGGAGGGAGCTGCTGATCCGCAGAAGAGGAGATAAAGTTTCTGTTTTCTGGCAGCTTGATGTTGCCAAAGCATGATGACGTTTCCTCTACCATTTTAATCCAATCACTGGACATAAAATGACAAATTAACTAAGACTCATATTTCCAGTAAATGAGCAGACATTTTTTCAGAATCACACACACACACACACACACCCACACAGTGTTCCTGACATCCTTCTTTCTTTTTGCTGTTTCAGCTTTTGAGCGTGGCCACTGCTACGAGCCTTACCTCCAAAATGGAAACTTCACCACATCGGACCCCTTGTACGGCGTGGGAACGGTGGTTCAGTTCACTTGTGACCCCGGTCACTCTTTAGAGCAGGGCCCTCCGGTGATCGAGTGCATAAGCGCCAGGGACCCGTACTGGAACGACACGGAGCCGCTCTGCAAAGGTAAAAGAATGACCTTCATGTTGAAGGTTTTCATCTTTTCACCCTAAATCATAATCTACTGTAAAACTCATTAGTCTAATGTAGGGGTCAATTGTTTGTTGTCAAACGTTTTGATTCCAGGCAACAACAAAAAGAAGGAACACAAAAAGCTTGAGATAAAGGAAAAAAGAAAACAAAGATTGAAACAGAGACTTGAGATTTCTTTTCATCTGAAATATGATGTCTGTTAATTCTGCAATGGTAGACACCGCTGCTAAGTGTTTTATTTCAGCTGTTTTGTTTCACTTAAGATAAGTGGCAAGCTAGTCTATCAGACAGAACTAGCAATCAGCACATCTGTAGTTGACACTGAGGACCGCCCGTTACTAAATTATCCTCATCTTTCTGTCGTCCGTCTGTCCCGCTGCAGCCCAGTGCGGCGGGGACCTGACAGGTCCGGGCGGAGTGATCCTGTCCCCAAACTGGCCGGAGTGGTATGGAGAAGGAGAGGACTGCAGCTGGAGGATACACGTCGGCGAAGATAAACGAGTGCTGCTTGATGTCCAGCTGTAAGGAAAACACATTGTTTACTTGACAGAGAGTCAAATATGAACGTTAGTTGATTACTTTAGAAAAGAAATGAACTGCCTGTTGGTGTTTAACTTCCAGTTAAATGTAAAACTCTGAGTTTAAGGTCATAGAGGATGTACTGTAGTTCTTCCTCTACTTATTGTTCAGTATTAACGTTATTATACTTGCTAAAGAGGTTTTACTAAACTAAGGCAACAAAACAGAACAGCAAAGATTCAATACCGTAGCAGATCAGCGATCAGAGATTGAAGCTTACATCCAAAAACAAGTTTTAAATATGCTACTAAAGAGACAGTATAAGATGGCTGTTTTCCAGACATTTTATGATGCAATCAAGTAACTCTTACCTTCACTTGTTCTAAAAGTTATACTTAAGAGGAATTTGACTTTGTAATTTAACTCCTTAACTACAGGGAATTCTGGCTAAAAAAGTCAATGTTATATAATACTGATTCTTTCAATGAAGCACATCCTTTATTTCCCTACTACTGGACAGTAAAGGACATTCTGGGAAGGTTGGATCTTTTATAAATCACAATATAATTCTTTAAATGGAGAGTTCAAGCTCAAACAGTTTGAATTGCCTCTTCACACAATCCAAACAAAACCCCATTAAAAACCTTTTATCAAATGCATTTTTTTTTTGGCAGAAATATGTCATAAAGTATTTCGTTTTCCGTGTCTAACCTGAGCTCACGGCGCCCTGTGGGGCTGTTAAGCATCTCAGATGCTCCCACAACATGTTTCCAGGCTATTTAGCATTTCCCCGTTAGTGTTTAGCCCAGGGCGTTTCTGGTCTGCAGTGCATTCAGTTGTCAACATCTGCTCTCTGAGTCCTCCTGACCAGCTACACTGTTTTCTCACTCGTGGCGATTCTTCTTCCTCTCGCCCTCGCCATCCTCAGACTAAACATCAGCGACAGCGACATGCTGACCTTCACGGACGGCGATGAGGTCACGACCCGGATCCTGGGTCGCTACGTTGGAGGCAGCAGCCCCTTCAAGCTCTCGTCCAGCACGCCGGACCTGACCGTGACCTTCCACTCTGACCCTGCCGGCCTTGTCTTCGGGAAGGGGGAGGGGTTCATCATCAATTACATCGGTGAGCACTTAGGAACCATTAGACCTGGACCCAGATCTGATGAAGGAAGAACTTTTACAATTCTTCTCCATTGTAAACAGGCATTAAGCCACTAAAAACATTTCAGTTTTATGTGTTTACTTAAAGACATGCTGATTTGTTTGCCATTTTATGAGTATTTTATAGAATTCCTTTGGACAAAACGTGTCATATCAACTCCTAATAATACATTTTACTGCTGCTTGTTATTTAGGAGTCTCAACTCTAGTTTTGGGTTATCAGGTTGGTGTCTGAGCCTGGAGGAAGAGAAGATATTTCCTCCTGTTGCTTCAGAAACAGCAGGACTGAACTGCTTCTAGGAATGACTTTTTTACAGGATTTGGTATAATAGAAGTACTTTATTCATCCCAGCAGGGAAATTACTTAAAGGTTTCTGCAGCGGCGCCGGATTCATTTTTGAGGTGTGGGGGGTCATGGGGTGTTTCGTCACCTCTGTTACGCACTTTGAATGTCAGGACTTGTTCAATTGATTTGATGGCGCCTGTCAATCAATTCAGTGGGTTTGTCGCAATTTGTCCCATAGTAAACAGTAAACATCCCTTACCTGGAGGACAACGTTTCAGGGTCTACCATGCGCTGCGGTCTGGCTAGATTTGATGATTGTTTGCTATTAAATGCGCTGCGGTCATAGAGATTTGGTGGAAAATAATCTTTAAAAAATGTTGTCAGTGGGGGACATGCAGAAGGCAGCTTTACACAGAACATTCAGATGGCGGAATGAACTTTATTCTATTTACAAAACTGGAGTCTGGAAAAATGTAAAAGAGGATAAATGCCTGCAGCCGACCTAAGAACAGCTGAATACAGATCGACGGTATTAAAACACCGTGTCTGTATGAAGGTTTTGTCATCATTACACCATTGGTGTGAACGCACCAGTAGCGGGTGAAACAGTTGTCCAACCGGGTGACTCGTCAGCTCTTCAGTTCACCCAACCACACACACACACACACACACACATTCACAAAAAGCTCATAAACCGGCGACTCGCCAGAACCTCGCTCACGGTAAAAAGCTCTCGCAGGATCCAAACGACCGATCTTAGAACTACGGGAGGATTCAAACTCGGCTCATTCATTTTTAGCTTACAGAAAAAGCGCCAAGCCGGCAAATTTACAAAAATAAACTGACCAATAACATTTAGGCTTGCTACATACAAGATGTTTTGACACAATAGATCTTTTTTTCTCCTAAATATTGTTAATAGTAATGAGGGTTAGATAATAGTAATAATTTTTAAAAAATTCAAAAATTATTATTTTCTGTTTTACTTCCACAGTGCATACAGCTGTGGGCGCCCTGTGCTCAACTACTTATTACAAGTCCAAAATCCGCACAATACAGCTACAGGATAGATAGATATGACAAAAATCTATCAGTCTCATAACGACTGGTTAAATATTTGGAATATTAAAAAAATAAAATAGATGTCAAATATTGTCCTGTTTAGAGCAGCAGGACAACCTAATGGTTCCAGCCCAGCGGACGGGTAGAGCAGTAAAGTGGGGGGGCCAATGGCCCCCTGACCCCCCCTGTTCTGACGCCTATGGGTTTCTGCCATTGTTTATAAGAATTCAGGCAGATTAAAAAAGAGCAAACTAATACATTCTAACAAGACAAAATAGCTATAATAATAAAAAAGGAGCAAACGTTTTAAATTTAAAATATCTTTGAAACTCTTTCTTAGAAGGAAATAAAAATCTTACAAAGTTTTTCTTTGGCCTTTAAAAAAGGAGGAAAGTAATTAAATGGATGGGTAATTACAATATAAGTATATCTACAACTTAAATCAATAAAATAGAAAAAAGCCCAAAACTTTGACCTCAGAAGATTGCAAAGTCTGACTCCTTCATGTTGTGTTCCATTCAGATCCAGAACAAAGTCCTTAAGAATGGATCCTCTATGATTAATTACATAAAGTTACTTCAAGATTATTCTACTGTATGAAAATGTAACATTCTAAGTTCTCCATATAAGTGAATGGTGCTGGTGATTTTGGTGAATTCTTTGTGACTCCAACTGCGTTTCCTTTACAAATGTGCGCAAAATCTTTGTCTCTATTCAGCTGACTTAAAAAAAAAAACAACTAAATTTCGCTATTGCTGTGTTTCCATTAAATATGAAATGAAATTAAAAATCACACGTGAAAAAGGTTGTTCCTGCCATACAAGGGTATATTGTGTGATAAGCTTGTATCCCAGAATATAAGTGGGACACAAGCTTATATCGTTGCCATGACGTCATGGCTGTTAACAGTTAAATGATATAAATTCATAATTCAATCATGGTGCTGGCGCTCATCTTCTATCATCCAATCAGAGGAGACATCAGCGTAGTATTCAGGTGTTGGAGCGACAAGCCCCGCCTACTTGGAACCGGCTACATGTGCGGCTTTTTGGGGAAATTGTCGTGGACTAGAAGAGCTCTGGTGGAGCCAAAAGCAAAACCAAATCATCATCATCCTCCTGCCACTTCCTGTCGTCTTCTTTGTGGTTTTTGCCAGTAGTAATGTTGATAACGTTTCTGGTGATGTGAAAAAAGTGTTTCCAAAGCAGTTTTGCAAAGTACACCTACAGTATTTTGGTTTGGCCAAGAAACCAACTCATCCTAGGGCAAAAACTTTTTTGCATTTCATCAAAATTCACTAAGCAAATTTGTTTTCGTAATTTCAGTTTGCGCAATGTAATTAGTGGAAGAGCAGCTGTCGCTTCATCCTTGAAAATGATCAGGAGACAATATATTTTTGTCAGGATTGGGTTTTTTCTGTGTTGATTTTAGTTTTCTGTGTGTTTGTTTTTGGGTTTCTGTGTCTTGTTTGTTCCCAGGTGTGTCTCGTTCCGTGATTACCCTTTGTGTATTTAATACCACCTGTGACTCTGTGTCTTTGTCGGGTCCTTGTCGTACCAGCCTGTCAGTTCTGTCGTGTCGCTTTTTATGTTACCAGTTGCTTCCAGTGTGAGTATTTGCTTCCCGCTCATCTGTGCTGCCTGGATTATTGTGTTTTTGGTTTATTAAATTATCATTTTCACTCTATAACCTGGGTTCATCGCATTATCCTCACCACCGCACGCTGCAAATCATGAGAATTTTCTTCCACAAATACATTTATTTGTTAATTTGTATATCCAGGAGAAAAATACAACTTAAGTAACAATCTAAAATGTTAAGATTTCTTTAAAAGAAAATTACAAAAAGTGCAGAAAACCATCAAGAGTCCTCACTGGAACACATTCAGAAATCTTTTAGTTTTCTTTCAATTCATTTAAATTTTTCCTCGAGGTGTCCCCTCCTCTTCCTCCTCCTCCTCCTCCGTTTTTCCATTTTTGTCCTCCTCACATTCTCATTTGGCTTTTCTTCCACTTTCCCTCTGCCCTTATTCAATCACATCCTATTTGTTTCACCGATTGCACAATGACACTCGTTCACATACAAGTGTGGGCTTTCAGAGGCGGTGGCTTCCTCCGCTCACTCGCCTGGCGTGATCGGCGCGGCATCCCAGATCCAACACCTGACACCAATTTAGGCGCGCACTGAGACACGCGCGGTCCAATTTACTTGTCACCCTCTCGACACCACAAACTCCCAGGCCTTTCCCGGAGGAGTAAATTATGTAGCCACAACAACACGAGGCCGTGCTCCTTGAATAAAAGCGAGTGGGGGTGTGTGTGTGTGACAAGCCGTAAAATGCTCAGGTCGCATAGCAGAGGAAGACCAAGTCAATAAAAAAATAGATCGGCGAATTATTTTGTCGGAGTGGCCGATGTCCGATATTAAATTGTACAGCTAATACCGGCCAATACCAATACCATTCTAATAATATTGTGCATCCCTACGAAAGATTATGCATAAATATCCAATATAAGCTAGATAGTCTGTAGGATAAATATTAAATTATAGATAAATTTAAATATGATTAAGACATTTTACACTTTTTCTTTTCAATTTTGTAAGTCTAGCAGAGAAGCATTTAGCACTGCAACTGGAAGACTTTTTGAATATCCAAAATACATTTTGGATATGTATTTAATCATTATTAAATATTTAATCAGTCAGCAAAACAGCTGAATGATTGAGCTCATTTGAATTTGTCACGCTATTAGATTATTGCCACAGGATAAACTCTTCACACACAGAAGAGCAGCTTCAAAAAAATCATGCGACTTAAAAGAAAATCTGATATAACTAATTGAAGATAGTTTGCAAACAGAACTTAGTCCCAAAAAAAAAAGGCTTCCTCATCCGTAAGATAAAATCATGTCTTTGTAGATGAATGTTAAAGCTCTGTGTGTCTGCAAAGAGTGCTTCACATTTTTCTTTTTTTTTTTTCACTGGGCAGTGAAAATATCTTTATAGGAGCGGATTTTGTAGTTGATGGAAGTTTTTTTTACCATAAGAATATGAACTGAGACAAATATTTCATTCTGTTTAAGGTTTATTGGTGTAATTTGCCAGTTGAGGCAGCAGGTGAATAGAGGGACTTAAACCCATCGTGTTCTTTCTCCTTGTGGCGTTAATCTACTTCACACCTGGAGGTTAATGGATCCCAGATGCTGCTGACGATTTTCAAGGGCACCTTTAGAATCAAAGTTAAAAAAAAAATCTAACATTTGGGCCATGATTCATGTTTATATCAATTATTTATCGCGGTTTGATTTTCAGACGTAGACTGAAGTAAAATGATATAAATCGTGAGCTAAATTAGGTAGTAGATCATTATGCAGCAAAATCCTCTTTCATAGTTGTTAAATCACTGTGAAACATAAGTAGTTCTCCTTACTTTTAAGATATATGAAAACTTGTGGCCTCAAAATTATTTAGTTTTCATCAAATTAACAGATTAACATTAATTTGTGCCATTTTAGTGAGTGTAACTTAACTTAATAAATCTATGTTTAACGGCTCCCAAGTCTTATTTTTCTGTATATGTAAATAAACACCACAGCTTTCTGAAGGCACTGTTCTTTGTAACTTGAAACTACTTCTATAAAATGAAAATCCCTTGATTGAAACAGTTCCTGCTTTTTATTTCTGTACTCAAACTTTGACAGACAATATGGAAAGCAGTGATAGTTTGCTCCTTCACTTATTTAATTCAAGTGATTACTGTAACAAAAGTTAAATGCACCCAATTGTACTTTGTTTCACAGCAAAACCTTGACCAAAGTCATGTTAGATTCATTCATCTTTTTCAATTAAATACAATGTTACGATTTACAGTGTGGAGTAACACAAGTAAAATAAAAATTCACGCTTGACTATTAGAATAGGAATTTATGAGCCTTTATTAGACGGGTTCTCAAGTATTTATGGATTTTTAACGGGTGGGAGTCCACTGTAACTATTTTATGAACTTCTATTTCCAATATAGACATCCAATTTTTATTATATTATGACTCTGTGTATACATACAATAATATTACTTGTGTCTTTCTATGAAATATGCAAATAGTGAAACAGTTAATGATCCTCCATTTCCAAGGCCATTATCCATTTTGCTATTTTCACTTTGTAAAAGTAATCAGCTCCATTTCTTGCGTGTGTGAAATTGATGCCAGTTAATAAAAAACAAATACTCACCTATTTATTCTCTTGCTACATTTTTGCAACAAATAAAAAAGGATCTTGTCACTGTTAGACACAATGAAACGCTTGTTTTAGTTAAGATCTTTGTTTACGCCAATTTGGCGACTTGGGCTTTGAAATGTTCTGCTTTCCTAGTAACAGAAAAACACATTGAAATTCTAATCTTCATTAAAAAAAACCAAAACTGTCAGCCACTCTCAATGAGGCCGTTCTAATGTGAAATCAGCACAGAGGTGATATTCAAAGACGGCCCGGCTCAGATGAAATCCATCACTCTGATCCGCGGTGAAGTAACTGCCCGATGAATCCATCCGTCTTCTCACCGCATCGTGTCATAATCAGCTGTAGCACTACTGATCACATTGACTTTTTGACCCGCGTTAACAGTGACAGAGATGGAAACGTCTCATTACAGCCAATCATGGGCCTCAGTGGCTGACACCGTCAGAGAGGAGAGGCAGTTAATCAGGCTGTTGTCTCTCGTCTCTCTTCTCAGAGGTTTCCCGGAACGACTCCTGTCCCGACCTCCCTGAGATCCAGAACGGCTGGAAGACGACGTCGCACGTGGCGCTGGTGCGAGGAGCTCGGATCACCTACCAGTGTGACCCCGGGTACGACCTGGTGGGACGGGAGACCCTCACCTGCCAGCTGGACCTCTCCTGGAGCTCTCAGCCCCCCTTCTGCGAAAAGAGTCAGTTCTTCTCAGTTGGGAAACCTTCTGAATTTAGAATGACTTTACCAATTCTCTAAACAAAAATGTAGGAAATGGACTGATTTAAGGTCAAACATTGATGAAAAAGTATCGTATTTTGATACATTGTAGCCTAATATCTAACTGAGTGAAGTTGGACCCCCACCTTCTTCAAATCGGGCAAGATTGGTGTCAAAAGTTTGTGCTATGTTTGTGCAGCAAAAACTTGTTGTTTGTGCTGCTTTGGCTTTGAAGATATTAATGAAAGTTTAAAGTCAACCAGCCCCCCACCCCCCACTTTTACTAAAACTAAATTACCTTTAAACTTTAATTAATATCTTCAAAGCCAAAGCAGCACAAACAAAAGGTTTCGCTGCATAAACTCAGCCGAGTTGATTGGCACCAATTTTTGCTTGATTTGAAGAAGGTAGGAAGGGGTGGATGACCTTTCATGACCTCTGGAAACATTTCTTAATATCTTCAAAATGGTAGCGGCACAAACGTAGCACAAACTTTTGCCACCAATTTTGTTTAATTTGAAGAAGGTGGAGGGTCCAGCTTCACTCGGGTCTAATACAGATTCAATTGTTTTTTTCCACCACTTGAAAACTAAACTACTTCCATTTACCGAGGATCAAGTCACCGCTCAGAAGTTGATGCGGTTTTATTTCCTCCTCTCAGTCATGTACTGCTCCGACCCGGGCCACGTGGAGCACTCCACCAGAACCCTGTCCGATCCCAAACTGCTGGTCGGCACCACCATTCAGTACAGCTGCAGCCCCGGTTTCGTCATGCAGGGCGGCGCCACCATCACCTGCTACGGCCGCGAGCCGGGGACGCCCGTGTGGACGTCTCGACTCCCTCACTGCGTGTGTGAGTATCCGACGCAGAGCGGCCGGGACCGAACGGTTAGAGAGAAACGGTTAAGCAAAACAGTCTGACCAGTAGAAGCCTGCACAGGACGGAGAACAGGGGCACTTTGGTTTCCTGGTGCAAGGCCATCTGACACGACTGGGTCTGTGTGAGTCCTTCTCTCTCTCTCTTTTCCTTCTCTCTCTCTGTGTCTTTCTCTCTTTATTTTGCAGCTTTAATGCAAGCCATAGACAGTGCTGCTTTTACACTTCACCCTGGGCCTGATAATGTGTGGACTGTGTGTATTTTTCAGGGCTATTAATGTAGGTGTCAAGTGTTTGATATGTAAATGAAATGCTAATAGAGCGTACCAATCAGCCCTCAGCCACCTGGACGAGGGGGTGGAGATTATCCATGACTCATGTCACCTTAGTCAGAGGCTGTCAAATCTGTCTGTACCGCTGTGACACACACATGCACACCCCCACACACACACAAAGAAAATTCCTAATTTGGGGTTGAGAAACACCAAAATCCCTCCTGCTAGCGTTTGTCGTGTTTTTCTCCTCCAGCTGAGGATTCCGTTTCCTGTGAGAACCCCGGTCTCCCTGACAACGGCTACCAGATCCTGTCCAAGAGGTTGTACTTGCCCGGCGAGTCACTCACGTTCGTCTGTTACCAAGGTTATGAGCTCATAGGAGAGGTGGCCATTAAGTGCATAATCGGGAACCCTTCGTTTTGGAGCGGCCCTCTTCCACTCTGCCAGGGTGAGATTTGCTTTTCAGTTTGGTCTTTTTGATTTTATCTCAATCTGTAGCTTTAAAGATGTGAGGGGCATTTCCAGTTGTTACAGAACATGCCCTTCACATTTTCTGTAACAACTCATTTAGAGATGAACTGATCCACTTTATGCACTGATACAGATATCTGAGGTTCAGTATCAGATTGGACTGAGGTCATTTGTTCACCTTTAGGTTTTGTCACTTTTCTGCAGGACTATTTTGTCACATGAATCCAGTTAAATCTTATTTAAATTAAACTTAAATTGTTGATTTGTTTTGACCTTGCTTTTTTGTCACACCTGAAATCAAGTAACAGATTAAAAACAATAAATGTCTTTGTTGTTAAGCTCATATATCAATTTATTTCATAATTTAGCAAGAAAAAACTGTTTTGAATTTAAAACGTTTTTGTTTTTTTGATAGACCCTCCAATTAACCCGATTAAGCATTTTAATCCAGTCCCACCACAACTACATTAATGAGGTGTGGTAAAATCCTAATAAGTAAAACATTGACTGATCATGTGGAAAAGTGAGACTTTCAGCTGCTTCCATTCACTATCACCAAAGAGTTTAATATCAGGCATAAAGCAGTTTTCAAATGATCTAAGAGGGCAAATGCTTTATTTTAGTTTTGCTTACAGTACACGAGGATAAGTGTCAAAGTGTTTTTTTAGAAAATGTATCAGTAAAAAATTGTTTAGAAAGCACATTACATGGACGTTTTCTCTATTTTTGACTTAATTTTTTAACTGACTATGCAAATCAGAAGATTTGACAGGCATACTACATAAAAAGAAGACTGAATGTGAACCTGGAGGAGAGGCTTTGTTAAAAATACAGACTACAAAAAAGAAACAGTCTATGTGATGTCAGTTTTCATATGCACTGACTGACAGAATGATGTTTTTCAGCTAACCATGACTGCTTTGGCAACCATGCTTTGGAAGGTAAGTGTCTGTCTGTGTGGTGAGAAGTGAACACTTTTTCTTAGCAGACAGATAAATCAAAAGTCACAAAGAAAGGAGAAAAAGATGTTTCAGAAAACCAGCATTCCTCTCTCTGTGTAGATTTCATCTATATGTTCTGTAGACTACATATACTGAGTTCATTTGTGTTCATCTGTGTGTTTGCCCCACTACCAGCGTTTATCCATTTCATTCGCCTGTGTTTCCTAAACCTCCTTCAGCCTGACTCCTTATTTTCTGGATGATGCTCTCTTATTAATCCTGCATCATTCATTTGTTGGGTGTCAGTTGCAGAGGCGACGGCAGGCTCCCCTCTGGATGGAGGAAACGTAGCGCTAGCCATCTTCATCCTGGTTCTGCTGCTGTCTGTGCTGCTCGGAGGCGCCTACGTCTACGTCACGAGGTGAGTCCAAAAACTCCTGGACCGAGAATCACTGAAACGACTCCGGGTTCAAGACTTTCTTTTTTTATCACCCAGGAGCCAATAAAAGACTAAGGCAAGACTAAGACTAATGGTTGACCTTCTTATCGTATATATTTCTATTGATATGTTTTACTATTTTAACTAGTTTTCATGTTTTTATTTGTTATTTTATTCGTTTATTTATTATTACTGGAGACTTGCAACGAAACGTTGTTCTGTATGTACATTTTAAATGTGCAGTTGAATTACAATAGTCTGTGTAAAAGGAGTTACATTTTATACAATTCATTTCTAATATATTTTACAAAACGCATGACCCAAAGTTACTCCATAAACACGTCCAGTCAGATACAGTGCCCTGCAAAAGTATTCACACCCCTTGAACTTTTCACATTTTGTCACATTACAACAAAAAACCTTTTTTTTTTTCATGTGATAATTGTGAAGTGGAAGGAAATAGTTTGAAATTTGTTTTTCCAGACCTGAAAAATGTGCCATACTAAAGTTCACACACATTTTGACAAGCTGCTGTGAAACTGTAGATGTCCCACGATGACTTGATTGGGTGTCTTGTAATTTTAAAAAATTTTAAATTTTTTTTAATTTTTTTCGTAATGTCTAATTGCTGACTTTAACATGTGGATTTCCTCCTTTGGCCCAACAGGTGCAGATATCACACCAACCTAAGGTTGCCACTGATCTACCCTCACCCTTACCGACAGATCACTGTGGAGACAGAGTTTGACAACCCGCTTTATGAGACAGGAGGAGTAAGTGTCCAAATGTGGAAATTATTATAAGTTAGAGGCAGAAAACATAGAAACCTTGTGTTTTTATGTTTTCATGTTCAGCTTTAATATTCAAACAAGCGTCATTGTTTTTCTCGTAGCAGGTAAGTCATTTTTTAAAAGATTTCACATGAATAACATCTTTGGAACCCTTACCTTACCTATGATAATCAGCTGCAGTGAGTCTGCTAAGCCTTCCTGCTACATGTCTAGCTTTAGCTTAAACTGGCTTTTCAAATGGCATGTTGTTGAGAAAACTAACTTACAGAGCTTAAGCTGTGTGATAAATACAGCCCTTGGGCCGGAACTGTAACACATTAAATGTAATCAATTAATTACATCAATTCTGACGCAATTAAGCTACTTTTTTCTTTTTGTTTCCTTCTTTTTTTCTTTTTTTTTTACGAACAAAAGCCCAAGATGGAACCTTTGTATTCACGTTTTCCTGATACGTCAGTAAAATCTGACACAAAAGCAACATCTGCGAACAACAGGTCTGGACCACATTTTTTGGTCCAGACCAAACCAGCAAACCAAAACGCTTCCCTGGTGTGAAGCTAAAGCTAGTAGCCTACAACCCCAAACGCGACTGAAAAGGAAAAGTTGTAAAAATGACGACATAAGCTCCTTAACATTGAACTGTCTGGGATTTTGTTGACGTAACGCCGCCTCTATCACTCTGCTTCACTTTCAGCAGGACACTCGTGAATATGAAGTATCAATATGAGACATTTCTAAAGACATTTCTGAAGCAACCACCCGGCGCTGACACCTCATCATCCCTCCCTGACCCTTTCTACCCAGGAGGAGGCCATGTAAATACAAATAATGATGTCCAGCCCCTCCCTGCTACAAGACAGTCACTCATCTCCCCCTACCCCTTCCTTAGATGTGATAGCTTTTGTAGACATAATGGGAAACTGAAGAGGAACCTGTGAAGCAAAGAGATATTAACACGAGTCAGTGACACATCGGCGGGAGGCGATATGGACGGTAGTAAAGGAAGACGTCGGGGACAGGACGCCGTGGGAGGAATTAGAGGGTCAAAACATGTTCTTTTTGGGAGAAACTAGATTTCTAATAATTTTTCCTTTCATTTGTAACACAGCTGCTGTCAGACCTTTTTTCTGTAGAAGCCAAGTTAATGTATTTTGTAGTTACCTTTGTCACTGGAAGAGTTTGACATTTCTGCGCTAAATTTAAAACGTTTACATGCAGGAAATCAACAGAAAACAATCCTAATTTATTTCACATTCAAAATCTAGGTGAGAAATTTATTTATTTATTTATTTTGGAAAGATCAAATTGAAATGTAAATATTGCGAACTAGTTGAGCGACATAAAATGCCGCTGCAGTCTATTGCATCATACCTATCAGACCATAGGGGGCTCTGTTGTGCTGTCAGATGTAAATAATAGATTTAAAGGCGCAGTACTATGTAAAATCTACTTTTTTTTAGCTTTACATCATGTCATAATGTTATTCCCTCATCAGAACCATACCTGGAGTGTTGCATTGATTCTTTCATGCATGTTTGAGAAATCCTTTAATCTCCCATGGCAACCATTCAGCTGTGCAAAGCTATGCTTTACTTATACTGAATCAGCTGATGGGACAAAACTGATACAAGTAATACATGTTTAAGGCACTTTGTTTTATTGCCAGTCAATTTCTTTTAGATTGTTTCAAAATGGAGAAATTAACTAAATCCCATTCCTGTGGAAAAAGTTATTTTTGAATAACATTGCCAAAAAATGTCCCACAGGTACATCCAATATACACCAAAAAACAAGGCAAATATAAATAAATTAGATTTTACAATGGTATGTAAAAATACTTCCCCCCCCCTTAGATTTCTTTTTTCACATGGAAAGAAAATGTCCTGCCATCAATTAATAACCTCAAGGGCAAATCACTGCAGGTCATCTTCTGCATGAGCCACTTAGCTGAATGAATCATCATCAGTGAATAATGGCCTAAGTAGCACTAGTCATTGCTACAAGATTAGCATAGCATTTACAGGCTGTAGCAGGGGAGCGTACATGATGCGTCTCATGTCTGAAAATGTGTGCAACCTGCTTTATCTACAGCTCACATTCCAGTAGATGGTCAGGGAAGTGATACTAGTTTTTTTTTATCAAAGCTGCAGTAGGTAACTTTTATAAAACCAATTTTTTGTGCAGATTTCTTAAACTATGTCAGGACAGTATAACAGACATATAAATTGTGGAAAAAATGAGCTTCTTTTCTCTCAAAAATCCCCAGATCAGAAGCAACCAATCAGAGCCAGGGGGAGGGTCTTAGCACTGTCAATCAACCACATATCGTTTCTCAATATGCTAATGGCGGAGGAACAATTTACCTTTCCAGGAAAACTGTTTATCCGTTGTCATCGGTGGTCCTGCTAACTACCGTTAGCATTCATGACAGGCTCCTTTGCACAGAAGAAGCAGCGGCGCAGCAGTGGGAAAGAGTGAGGGTGCAAGCAACACATACATGAGCATGATTGACAATGCTAAGACCCTCCTCCTATCTCTGATTGGTTGTTTCTGACTGAGCTGCATATTTGTTCAGATGGCAGGAGGAACACAGAAAGGAGGCAGAGGAGGTGGATTTTTTTTCACAGAAAATTTGTCTCGTATTGTCACGACATGGGAACAGCTTTAACAAATACATAAAATATATGCATATTTTATAAAAGTCACATACTGCAGTGAATTTGTGAAACAGAAAACAGACAAACAATAGTGTGCTTGGGTTACTAAAGTCCAGAAAGAAAACAAACAAGTAAAAACTCCTGTCCATCTGATTGCACTGGAACTTTAACACATCCACATTTGACCATGGGCCACTCCTTCAATTACTTCATTTATTCAGGTGCTGCTAACGCTAAGGGGGAATTTCTCTGTCCACATTGATGAGTCATGTTCTCTTCCCAAAAGCTGACAATACTAAGAAGGAAAATGTAGCGTCTTTTATTTTTTAATCCAGTCGGCCTAACACAGAAAGCCTCCTGTCCCCAGGTGTCCACTGAGGGCCAACGCAGAACTCTTGTCTTCTTCCGTTCGCATGCAGCTGGATTAACAGACGTGCCGCAACACGTCAGGAGAGGCTGGTGGTTAGAGAGAGAGATCAAGACCAGGCTTCACTGCGAGATGTGAAATGCGTAGCTGTAGTTAACTGATCAGTATTAAAGTGCAACTCAAGCGATCCCAGAAGAAGACGTATTTATTTTGATGTACTGTAAATGTGACGTTTTATGCAGAAAAATAAATGTACATTTTCATTATGACTGGACAAATATGATCAGTTTACTTAAATAAGAAGTAAAACTTGAATTAAAAAAAGTGTGAAAAAGTTTGTAAAGACTGGAGTGTTTTAAGATTTGTGTGTGTATGTCATGTTTTATATAGTAGGTTAGTTCTTTCAGAGATCTACTTAGAAAAAATATAAAAAATCTCATTTCTGAAATGTATGCATTCCCATCTTTTCTCTTGACCAGCCTTGTGTTGTCCCTAAAATGCATCAGATTCCAGTAAGTCTATCTAGACTGAACATGTCTTAGGGGAAATTGAGACATTATTCAGGATTTCTGCATAATCTAACTGTGGAGAATTATGGAAAGGTAGGATAAAATATGGTTTTTTTTAGATTAAATTTCCTTTCCGTCCATCAAACCACCAATCTCTCATCTCAGTGTTTTTTTTTTCTTTTTATTAATACAGACTCCATGTTTAGATTTTGACCTCCAAGATGTCGGACTTCAGAATTAGCCACATATTCAAGAAGGTCTATGATTTTGTCATTAAAATTGATATAAAACGATGAACAATCCTACTCTTTAAAGGGAAGTGAACTATAACTAAATGTTAACATTACCACAAAATAATGTTCTCACGGTGAAACATGGACGTGAGTTGAAAATGTTTAAAATGAATAGATGAAAAGTCAGAACTAGACAGGGCTGCATTTCTCTGAGGTTTGAAATCAGTCTGATGCAGAACCAAACCACAGTTTCTATTCAAAATCACCAGTCAGATTTGAGCTGAGGTTAATGGACAAGCACATGAGAGAGCCCAGGACCAAGATCCGCCCCAAGAAGCCCAACCAGATGGCCAGCCTGTGGGGAACGCTGCACCGTCTGGGCGGACACACCCAGGTAATGATGGAACAGAGAAACCTGCGGGCTGCTGTCATTAGCAGGATCCACTCAGTTTTTATTTTTTTTATTACTTTTATGGATCCACTCAGTATGACCGGCGCAATGTGACACATTATCTAGTAAACATTCACATTCTTTTTTTTTTTTTTATTACACAAGAGATGGTAGATCTCATTAACTGCGTTTCTTTTACAAATGTGTGTAAGTCTTTTGTCTATATAATGCTAATGTCAAACAAATACAATTTCGCAATTGTGGTGTTTCCATTAAATAAGAAGATTAAATTAAAATCACATGAATAAGCTTGTTCATGCGATAAGTCCCCGAAAAACATAAAGTCATGACAGCGGATGTAACCAGTTTAAATATTCAAATTCAGCCATGGCGCTTGATCATCTAGAAGTAATCGGGAGACGTTGGTGTCTTATTCAGGCTTTGGAGCATCAAGCCTCTCATACTGGGAGCGGTACTTATACTGCAGAGTTTTGGGGAAATTGTAGTCTGTGATTTTACAGAAGAGTTATGGATTCAATACAAAATGACACACAAGTTTTCATGAACTGTGCAATACTGTGAGTTCTGGTGGAGCCAGCTGCAGACTGTAAGGAAAAAGAATCATCATCCTCCTACTACTTCCTGTTGTCTTTGTCGTCATTTTCACCAGTAGTAACATCCGGCTGTTGATCACGTGACTGGTGTGATGTGATCAACAGCTGATGGTTCAGAGATGGTAAGTTACTGGCAGACTGTGGTGGTTCTGACACAAATGTTAAGCATTCTGCACCTTCAAAGAAAAAGCACAAACAGAGCAGAATAAAGGTTTATCTCTCAATGATCCTCCTCATTTTTTATCTGTCACCATCATTCCTACCTTGATCTCGCCTCCTACTAACTTCCTGTTATTTCAGGTTCCCTGCAACAGACTGGTGACCTGTCCAGGATGAACCCCACCTCTCGCCCGAAACGTATGCTGGAGATAGGCACCAGCACCCCTCCTGACCCCTCTAGGTACAAGGGTGTACAGAAGATTGATGGATGTTTGTTTGTTTGTTTCAGGTTCCATCTGGTAGACTCAAGAAAGGATATTTCCTGAAGACCAAACCCCCACACAGAGGATGGTCAGAGTTGTCTACAATTTTCTCCATTTTATCAGGAATCCTTCTTTGCGTCATCATCTCCAGAGGTCTCACAGTCGTCCCCAGAACAGAACCAGCCTTCTTTATCAGGCTGTTGAGCCTTTTTAGATCCCTAGCTCTGATGCTGCTGCCCCAACAGATGACAGCAGAAGAGATGACGCTCTCAACTACATACTGACAGAAGATCTGCAGCATCGTGCCGCAAACCTTGAAGGATCTTAGCTTCATCAAGAAGTCCAGTCTGTTAATTCCATTCTTATGTAACGGCTTCACTGCTGCGTCTCCAGTCCAGTCTGTTGTCAAGGTGAACACAGAGGTATTTATATTCCTCAACTACTTCCACTGTTTCTCCTATGATAAAAATAGGGTTTGAGCTAACCCTGTTCCTCTTGAAATCTACAATCATCTCATTTGTTTTGTTTACATCCAAGATGAGGTTGTTGTCCCCACACCATGCCACAAAGTGGTCCACCAGCTCTCTGTAATCAGCCTCTTGTCCATCTCAGAGACACCCAACAACTGCAGAGTCATCTGAGTATTTCTGTAGATGACAGAGGTAAGACTTGTGCTGGAAGTCTGAAGTGTAGATAGAGAAAAGGAATGGTGAGAGTAACGTCCCTGTGGTGCTCCTGTGCCGCTGACCACCTGGTTAGACACTCAGTCCTTCATTCTCACAAACTGCGAAGCTGAATGGTGCTTCAGTTTTTAGAACCACAATGTCCGAAACATCACCACCCTGGGGTACATGTGATTTGACAGCAAAGCAACCAGAGCTGTACAGGCCACATAGAAAACTGTCTAAGACATAAAATGAACTCAACATTCTGACATTGTGATGGTTAAACAAATGGTAAAATTCCTTTGAAGAGCTTCCATTTCTGTTTGCAGCTTTGACTTCCGTTCTGTTTGACAGATGACTTCTCTCTATCCTAATGTTGTCGTCTTGCAGATGTATAACGGCTTTGAGGCAAATTCTCCCATGCGGCTTTTCCCTACCTCCAGCCTTCTTTAATGTCCTAATGACTCTCTCTGTAGCCAGCAGGAAGTCTAATCGGAGTACAAGGTTTCTTGCATGGCATCAGTTTCTAGTGGCTTCCCTGCTGCGTTTAATTCATCTCTTGAGAAGCTTTTAACCAGATGCTTGATAATATCCGGCTCTCTAAGAAACCCACACACAGGTTTAATGAACCGAAAGACACTCGCAGAACCAGAATTACCACCTGCAGTTACTGTGTATAGCTGGTGGTGCCATTATCCAGAGACACTCGGAAGTGCAGCGACAGAAAAAGATTCGTAATACAACAAGAAACTCGCAGCGCTGAGGAAAAACACGCAGTAAGAATCCATCAGTAATATTTGAAAAGATGCAAAAGATATGCATTGCCAAAGGTATTTGCTCACCCTTCAAAGTTATTACATTAAGGTGTAGATTGCTTCTACAAGTTTTTGTGAATTAAAGGGCCGCTCTGAATGAATTCCAGCGTTAGCACTGTGATAGCAAGCCTCCTGAGTGTAAGTCCAGTTCGGTGGAATGCATGAATGCTAATGTAGCCATCTTTCTACAGCGTCACCATCCGTGCTTCCAATAACCATATGCAGTAATTGTGTAATTTGAAATTTTGAAAATAAATTTGCTTAATAAATTCCCAGGTTTTCCCTTTTTAACACTCATGGAACCTCTTCAATCCAACATGATGAGCCTGAATGAGAAAAATGGTTCAACATTGGAAACATTGTAATTGTTCAGTTTGAAGGATAAAGCTGATGGCATTTCTCACTGTCTTGATATGCACGTACAATGATCCTTCAAGACATTCACAGGTTCTCCAGCGACATTGTGAAGCTAAATGTTCTTCAGTTTTTGACTTCAGTCTTGTGATGTTGCTTCAGAATTAGGTCAAGTAAAAGCATCTGCGTCGCTGCATTTCCATTAACCCTAAAATTGTGCAATTTGACATTTCAAAAATGAATTTGTTATTTTCTGTTAATGCAGTAGTTTTCACATTTTTTATAGCAATGCAACAACAAAAGTACAAAATTTTCCAAGTGCCTTTATCTAGAAAGACATTTGAAGAACTGTATTGTAATAGCACTATTGCAATAGGCATTCTTCTGTGTCTTGTATTATGTCTAAAGAAATATTTATTGTCAATTGCACTTCATGAATGGTTGAAGAATTTGGTATTTTTATGATTGACTTCCATTTTTCCCAGATGTTGTAAAGTTCAGATTCGATTTTTGAAAATTCTATAATCAATAATCAACTAATGCCATAACTGGAACATATTTAAGTTGGGTTTTATGTCATCCTCAGACACAATATTTTACTCTCTGACTAACTTCACAGTTACAATGCACAAGTACTTGTAGCCTAATAATTCAGACTTTTGAGAAAATGTTAATTTATGAGCTGTGTCCTGTTTTAAAAGGGTTTTAATTGTCCATTGTCATAAAAAATATAATTTTGTATTTATATTTGTGGCTAATTGTCGTAAGCTATCATCACTTCTGTGGTTGTACGTGACCTTGTTATTTATTTTATTTTATTTTTATTATATATATATGGGGGGGGGGATATACTGTATATGTTGCATCCCGATCCACACTCCATTCCAGTTGATGGCGGTAATGCACATCAATAAGTTGCTTGCCAACCGCCATACGAAGAAGAAGAAGAAGAAGAAGTTGCGGTGATAATGGACCTCGCTGCAGCAAACAGAATGGGGCGGGGACGGACCTTTCCGTCAGTCCCATACCTTATTTGGAAATGGGACTATTGCATTCCGGAAATGAAGGGGGCGCTATTTTCATAATCACTAGTATAAATACCTTAAGACGCGGAGTTAAGAGGAACAGAAGAAGAAAGAAAGAAGTTTGAGAGGTTTTTCCACTGGTGTTCGGCACACGATCAACAATGCAAAACTCACAAAGTCAACAAAAGGTATTTTTACCTTCTTACATTTTTTCACATAGTAAATCAATACGCTTTTCTAGATTAGGTTGAAAATATAATTAAGAGCTAGTGAAATTCATAATTCATACAGGGGAAGGCTAATTTTAGCATGTAGCATAGCTAATTATTATCCCGCTGGGCACCATTAGATAAAAATAGAAAAGTAGATAACATGTATAATTGAGAAATGTATTTTATGCTCAAACTGTTTTTTATTTTCATTATACAGATCCACGTATCTATTTGCAACATGAACATAAATATTGCTGTCCCCTTTGCTCATACAAGCTACAGAACCATTTAGCACAAACTGCTATGGTTCAACATAACGGTATGTATAACTACACTTGAAAAATATAAAATATTTTTTACATACCAGTTTTCTAGTGTTTCTCTTTTATTTTTAAAGGTTGATCTTTTTTAAATATGTTTTGTACACCAATGTTAAATTTCTGTCTAATATATTTTATAAACTAACAGCTGCCATTATAGTTGGGTGTAGTACCCAGATGTGATACTCTAATGACGAGTAGCACTACTTCAATATAGTTTTAGTAAGTAACTGCAATAAACTACACAAGTAAGAGTAACAAAGTATTTGGTGAAATGGCTATTATTAACTACTGTTTTACTGATCATAATGTGCAATGTGATTTTTTATTTTGTTTGTTTTTTTGTTTTTTTCAGATGCCTCTGAATGTTCTTGAAGCTGTTCTCCAGGAGGTGATACCAGCACAGGGAGACTCAGCTTACCTCACCTTGGCATTGACCTGCAAGACCTTTCAAGCCGTTGTGTCTGAGCCAGTTTTCAGGAAGAAGACTCACTTTGCTTGGCTGGATGGTAAGGACCTTTGACTTTTTTCACCTAAAACATGTGAAATTAGATTTCAACTACATGAAATCGATTTTTCATTAACAGGTGAGATCAACTGGGGCAAATTTTCAAAAAACATTCAAGGCAGAAAACCGGATTCCTTTTGCGGTTGTAACGTGTTTTTCCTGCCACCGGTGATATAAAGACTGTGGGCTTCACCGGCGATGGAAGACGAGGAGAGTACCCTGGTTACTACTGTGATGGCCGACCTGGACACTGCACTGACTGTCAATACTGAATGCAAGGAGAACATTAGTTGCTTTCCACTGTCTTTCACACATTTCAGTTGTCACACATTGTTCGTTTTTTTTGTGACATGCCATTTTAAATCATTTCTGCTAAATAATATTTGCCTTTGACGTGTGCAGTCATCCTTTTTCATAATGTGTTCTTTCAATATTATTTACATTTTTGAATGTTCCTTTTGTTGTAGCTCAGTTGATTTACATTATTTAGTTTTCATAGAAATGGTGCCGTTTCCACACAAAGTTACATTGTGGCTGTAATTTGTTGGAGAGAGTAGAACCAATAAAGTAGTTGTAAATATATTGTAACAGCGTTGTTTAACAATAGGATAACCTTGTTTTAAACATTTTAAATGCAAGCAAAGTTAATAACTTGCAATATTTTATATGTGTAAATACAATGTTTCCTATACTTTTTGAACAATGACTGGAATCAATACAAATTTTTTTACAAACCTGACATACAGCTAAGTTGTTTATGTTTTAACAGTCAGAATCAACTGTTGGGGTTTTTTGTAATAAAGTAAGCACATACAGAAACATATTGTTCGGTTACAAAGTCATAATACAAACATAAGATTAAAGGTATCCTGACTTTATGAAGAGAGATGAGCCCGGCGCCGTTAGGCTGGGATGGAGACACATGATCAGGTGATTGGCTGAGCAGGTGAGATGAAGACAGTTATAGTTAGAAATTACACACTGGTTTAATTTATGTAACCAGTGACTTTATTCAAAAAGGTTTTCATATAGAACAAAGATCATTCTCTCTGGCAGTTACCAGCGCAGCGTCTACTGCCGGGATCCGAGCCCCAAAGATTATTTCTTGTCAAATAAACTTTCTAAAACCTACTTTCTCTCTGTGTGAGTCTTTCCAGGTTGAAGCTACATTTAAAGTTTTAAATGAATCACTTTGGGTTTTGCAACAATTAGATATTTAAGGTCTTTATTTTATGAATCGATTGCAATTGATAGAATTGATATGGAATTTCTAAATGGAATAGTGGGACACCAATCAGTTTACTGGTTGAACTGGAGTCCTTATAGCAAAAGTTTCCAATGAGACATTATGGTAAACAATGATAATAGCCAAAAATATTCTAGTTTTCTGAATGGCACTTGTTAGAAGTTCAGGCGTCCTTTGGTTTGTTTGTAAATTATATTCACAATGTGAATAATAAGAAAGATATTTGGCAAATAAACAACAAAAGTGCTCTGTGAATGGACGTACTAAGTTGGCCAAAATTGTTGACTAAATGTTTTACCGACCAAACCTCTTTTCCATCTAGTTCTTATTTAATAAGCCAGAGGCTATTATATTTTAGATTTTAACTTATTTATTTTAAGAGTACCATTCACAACATCAAAATATATTATTTGAACTTCATTTGTTTATATCTGTTTTCTTAATCTGCGATGGACTGGCGATCTGTCCAGGGTCAGCAGCCCTCATGACCCAACTATGGGGATAATTCATGATAATTAATGGATGGATAAATGTGCTCTTAATGTAATGTACATTTGTCTCCAAAATATTGATTTGATTCATGTTTTATTACTTTTGTTTGAGATAGATTGGGTGTAAGGATAGATAAATACATCTCCATAATGTTTCCTTATTGTTGCTTATTCTAGATTGTTTGTTACTAATATAATTTTAAATAAAGATTTAATAAAGATTTGAAAATAAAAAAAGTGACTTACCACGTGACAGACATACCACGTGACATATCACGTTTTGTAGCCATTTCTTTACTATTTAATTTGTATTTTTAATGTTGAAAGTGTTCTTGGGTGTTTTAAAAGGCGTTGTCAAATAAAATACGTTATTATTAGTATAATTATTATAACACGGTCGGTACAGGAAATAGTGTCACTAGCGCCCCCTTCATTTCCGGAATGAAATAGTCCCATTTCCATATAAGGTATGAGACTGACAGTTGTCCGTCCCCGCCCCATTCTGTTTGCTGCAGCGAGGTGTACTTGTATTCTGCCAGAGTTGAACCAAGTTAACAGGTGAGACAAGTTCCGTTTAAATTAGTAATTCGTACGAACCTGGTCGTTTGTCTATATCTCACTATTTTAAATTAGTGTTCTAAAATTGTATTTAATATATGTCCGGGTTGTTAAGTGAGGTTACTAACGCAAATTGGCTTGACGTCACCAAACTGCAAATTTATCTCTACTACTTTTCTCTGGTTTATCCGCAAGAAGTTAACTTAATGTCGACTTTTGAGTCAAAACAAGTGAATTTATGTCGGACTGTACAACCGGCTAACTGGTTGTGAAGAGCAAAGGGACTCGCACCAGCAGGCTAAATGTAGCTAGTTAGCATAATTCACGGTACATTGCTGGCAGCGCTGCGGTGAGACGCGGTTGTGGCTGATTTGAAGCTGGAGCAGCTCTTTTCTGTGATGTACCAAAATTTGACTTTTAGTAAATTTGCCATTCAAGGAAGGCGAAAAGCAGTATAGTTATCAAACTCTTGTTTCTTGACTGAAATATTAAAAATGATTGTGCTGGCCTTTACAGCATTTAATTTTTCAAATGACTACTATATCCTGTAGCGTGAAGATGCAGATTTTCGTGAAAACCCTCACTGGGAAGACCATCACCCTGGAGGTGGAGCCCAGTGATACCATTGAGAACGTGAAGGCAAAGATTCAGGATAAAGAAGGCATTCCTCCTGACCAGCAGAGGCTGATCTTTGCTGGCAAACAGCTGGAAGATGGCCGCACCCTGTCGGACTACAACATCCAGAAGGAGTCCACCCTCCACCTGGTGCTCCGTCTCAGGGGAGGCATGCAGATTTTTGTGAAAACCCTCACTGGGAAGACCATCACCCTGGAGGTGGAGCCCAGTGATACCATTGAGAACGTGAAGGCAAAGATTCAGGATAAAGAAGGCATTCCTCCTGACCAGCAGAGGCTGATTTTTGCTGGCAAACAGCTGGAAGATGGCCGCACCCTGTCGGACTACAACGTCCAGAAGGAGTCCACCCTCCACCTGGTGCTCCGCCTGAGGGGAGGACGCTGAGGACCTGCTAGCAAAGATGTTAGGGTTCAGTTTTGAAGAGATTTGATCCTTGTTCACATAGTTGTCATTTAACATATCAATAAAGTTGAAACATTCCTGACTTGAATGAGTTGTTTCATTTGGAAAACTAGGTTCATTAACCAAATATTCACAATGGGGTAAAAACTGTATTATGTTCTGAAGCAGGTCAGTTAGCCTTTTAAAAGTCCAAATGTGCCTCAACTATGCAGACTTGCTTAGCTGGAATTTTTTCAAAGTTTTCACTGAACATTAGTCTTAACTTAAGAATGGGTAAAAAATATGTTTTGTTTCCTAATCAAAATTCAAACCAAAACTTGCTTCCATTAGTGAATTTTTAACTGAAGCTAATGAAATCATGTTTTAACTTTGCTGTTGTGATTCAATAATGACCTTTATGTTGACCTCAGCATGTCCGACTGGGAGAGGCTCGACTGACACAGGAGCATGATGGGGACTACTCTCATCCCACTCGCTGTGTAGACCTCACCTTGAACCTATGCAGGTTTTCTAAAACGACTACCTGTGGTCATAGACAGCATTGTTAAAAGTCCAAATTGACATGCTTCAAATATTTCAGTCCATTTTAGATGACTGAACAAAACTTGGGTGTAAACGTTTCGACTTTAGTCCAGAGCTAAAAGGTTTTGAATGTTTACCCAACATAAACAGTTGAGTCAACAACTGTTTATAGAAGGTGGTTATACTTCTAGATACTTGAGGTCATGAATGAAATCAAAACTAAAGCTGGCATCGCTCTCTGACAAGCATCCAGTGTTTTTAATAAGGGAGCTCGTTCAATCTGCTGTAGTTTAACTTTGTCCAGGACATGACATTCTGACAACTTCGTTGAAAAATCTGTTCAGATTAAACTAAGTAACTGTTTTGTACTAAAAACATAAACTATGCAGACTTATTTGGAAGGATTATTGCAGAGGAAACAAATTTCGATTTTTACTGGAAAGGAATGTTGCGACGCCTCCTAGAGGGAAGAAGCTGAAAAACGGTGAATATGACTGATCTGTGTAGCGTTCCTGGTGACAGCGGATTGAGCTTTAAACTAAACCAATGATTTTACCGGCCTGGTTGATTCTGGGTAGTTTTGCTTTCATTATAATAAAACTGCAGCAGGAGGGGATATAAAATGGATGATGTGTAAAACGTGTCTTAGACGGGAAACATTGGTTTCTCAGCGGGTGAAGGCGATGGTGAGCCTTTTTAGTAATGTGGTTCACATGATGGGGAAAAGAAATTCTATGCAGAGGTTTTAAAAGGGGCAGTATTATGTTGTCCAGCCACAGTATCATTTTATAGCACAATTAACTGTTGCCTTCAGTTATAAAAATGCGATATACATCAAATGTGAACATGACATTTAAGTTTGTAACTTAGCGCCTTGAAACTGGGCCTCTGTCTCTTTAAGAAGTCCTCTTTCCAACATTCTGCCTTCAGGAAGTCATCACATCGCTGTTCACCCTTTAACATTCATACCAGTGTTTTTCTGAGAAGTAGATCATATAATGAGCTCAGGTGAAGTGATGTGCAGTTCCACCAGGTGTTCGCTAATTGCTGCTGACTAGTCTGAAGGAGCCGAGCGGGGGAGGGCTGCTCCGTGAAGCAGATGCTTGGAAACTGCAGCTCTGGGGAGAAGGTCATTAAGGTCATATCAAAGGTGGAGCTAGGTCCACACAGGCATTTTGCACATGGTTTCCATGGAGATTAAAGGATTTCTCCAACATGCATGAAGGAGTCAAGGCAACACACCAGGTATGTCTGTGAGGAAATAACATGATGTAAAGCTCAAAAAGCTGATTTTACATAATACTGCCCCTTTAAAATATCATGGTTCTCAATCGTGTCAGTTTGTGAAATAAATTTTAATTAAACCTAATGCCTAGTCATGTGGTTCAAGAATTACACTAAATTAGCTGTTCCTGTTCTACATTTATTATATTTGATCTCATTTAAAATGTTAAAAATCCAGCTTTGATTCCTGATGTGTAGCAGTTTCTCATAATGTCATAATGATGTTTCAAGATGTCACCAGATTCATTTGAAACTAAATGTGAGGTGCATGGGATTAAATTATTAAACAGAGACTAGTGAATGACAATGTGATTTTGTACAGTATTATGTAAGTATAAATTCAAGGTAAGATTAGGCAAAGAACCTCCCTCATCAAATTTGCATTTAAACAAATAGAATTTAACAGCATTTTATTACAATTGTTGGGATGTGCTTTACTCTTTACATTAACTCGGCATAATTCACATTTTGCTCAGAAACAATCAGCGTTCTTGGGGTGGGAGAGTTCATGCATTTATGTTTTCAGTTCACCTCAGGATCAACGGGTTCATTCACTTGGACAGAAAAGTGTTACAGACGTATTGTGTTTTCACGTTCGGCTGAGTTATACATGACGTGTTTAAATTCACACACAAAGGAAGATCACAAGGTGCAGTTTGCTTTGTTTGTTCATAGAATGGTTTCTGCGCAGGAGTCTCTGAAGTGAGCGTGCTGTTTCCGGCGACAACCCCTGGGCGTTACGGGCGGTGGCAGGCTGGGGGCGGCGTACGGGCTGCACCGCTGCTGTTTGGAGAAGAAGCCAGAATCGTCGCGGTCGCAGTCTGAGTCCAAGCGGATGCTGACCTGGGGCACCGGTTGGTGCGGCGGGCGCTGAGGCTGATTGTCCCCGGAGGTGAGGCTCGTCTGGGAGGGGGTGGGCGACGGGGGGCAGGAGATCTTCAGGTGCAGAGTGATGCTGGGGAACAGCGGGGACACTTTTACTCTTCATCATTTACTTTCTATTCTCAAAGAAGGTCAACAGTCTGGCAGCAAATCCTTTTTCTTTCTTTTTTTTTGTTTTACTTTTTTTTTTTATAAAAATGTTTGGGGTTTCTTCTGAACATGTTGGAAACTGAAGAGGCAAACAGCCACTGAATAATGAATATGTTTAAACTCTCTTCATTAAACACATGAACTTCAAATATTAAGTAAACCAGGGGTTTGTAGCCTTCACAATCCAAGGAGCAAGTTTTCCTCTCAGTCCAGCAATAACCGAATTAGAGCCACAAAACAATTTGTATTATTTTGATTAATAACTATTAAATTCTTTTTTTCATCATTTTAAAGAACCACCATTTCATTTCTGTTAAGTCCACTCATAATTATCCTGCATCACGCAGAGCTGAGATTGGTTTTCTACAGAATATGATAAGGATTAGTAAAAAAAGAATTCTAACTTTTGTTTCAAAATTAAATCTGAATCCTCTTCCTTTTCCCCTTCCTGTTCCGTATGTACCATTGATTTAAGAAATCTTTTTTTACGTGGCCAAATAAAGTCAAAGTTCTAAGAAAAAGTCAGAATGCTTAAATTAAAGTCAGAATTCTTTTCTTTTTCCAGTGGCCTTAATCCTCTTCTGTAGATTTCCTTAGTGCTGCAAAGAACTATTAACAATATCCAGGCAAACAGATGAAGTTTCAGTCATGAATAAGTCCCCATGTGGATGCTAATACAGTACACTTGTTCAAAGTAAATTAAAAAATTTTAATGCCGGGATGTACTATAGAGGAAGTGGGTTTAGAATAATTGGTCTAAAGCAGAGGCTGCATTTCCACTGTCCAATTGTGCAATTTGACATTTCGAAAATAAACTTCCTTAACAGACACATGGCAGTTTTGAAAACTACAACGGAAACTCTTTTGGCATCATATAAGTCTCACTGGCACAAACCGTGAAGAAAAGGACGACTGGCAGTAGTGGGAGGATGATGGAGCGGCTTGTTTTTTAATGACTTATCTTGTGAACAAACTTATTCATGTGAGACTTTAATTGTGTTTCCTATTTAATGGAAAAGCTGCAATTGTGAAATGTAGTTTTTTGACATTAGTGGAATACTGACAGATTTGTGCACATTTATGATGGAAAAGCAGCTTGTGAGTCATATGAAACGTATAAAACCATTAGCTAAGTAAGTCAAACTGGAGGTTCATACCATCCGTAGACACTTGATTTA
The DNA here is from genome assembly GCF_003331165.1 of Xiphophorus hellerii. Taxonomy (NCBI): domain Eukaryota; kingdom Metazoa; phylum Chordata; class Actinopteri; order Cyprinodontiformes; family Poeciliidae; genus Xiphophorus; species Xiphophorus hellerii. The sequence continues at coordinate 26,852,483 of NC_045679.1, read as the reverse complement.
CTTCCCCCCGGTGTTAGTGACTTAGTCATTCCAAAGTTTTGCCCATTTTAAAAACTGCAATTGGTGCACTGATGCTTGAGTACACTGACTGACATCATGGCAGCATCCCATGGCTACCCAGAGGTTATATGGGACCCAGGGCAGAATGTGAGAACGGTCCCTCTACTGTCTGATCCAAACTCATCCCAGCATCGTGTGTCTTTTATTTTTGAACAATAAAAGCTATCAAAATTCTCTCAACAATTAAAATCCTTACTCTGAAAAGGATTTTAATTCACCACCCATGTATGAACACATGGTATAAGTGGTACAGCAGCTGTGTGTGGGTGTGTCTATGTTTCAGCGATGTGTGTGTGTGGTGTTGTGGAGGTGTTGCCCTAGCTAGGAGGATCCATCGGCTCTCTGGATTGGACGGGCGGTTTCAGCACACAGTACCTGCGGTCTAGTTCATTTTGATCCGACGGGACTGTTGAGTAAGGGTTCATCTCCTGTAATGAACCACATGCACGTAACACCAACAGAGAGAATGCGCACGAAACGACACAAGGCAAGCGTACACAGGCATGTACATGAAAACACAACACAAAGACATGAAGGCAGAGTTAGAAAAAAGATTCCCGTAGATAACAAATCTATTTTAGATCTATTGGCGCGACGATGATTTCTTATTTATAACCAAAACACAACAGATCTAGTGTCAGCAATATTTTCTCAGTTACATAAGTGTTACACTTTGTCTACACTGACGAAGTATAATAGTTACATCCCGTTACATCATAGCTCTGTTAACACTCTATGGACAGTCCAACCTGTCACACTAAGAAACAGCATCAAAGATACAAACACTTAACACTTACAACACTTAAATTGTAACGGATGACAGATTCTGTTAAGGAAGAGGAAGTGGTTGGTTTACTCACTCAGAGGTTTGGTTTTTAATGCGGGGGTTAACCTGAGTGGGGTCTGACTCTGTGTGGGGGCCTACGGCCTCCATGTGAATCTTCACTGAGGACGGACTGATGGACTGAGGGAAACAGGAAGCAGTTGGCATGCAGGAAGAACTCAAGTCTTTAAGGAGCATTAGACAGTTTTTCAACCTCGGACCTATACTCCTTTATGCACAGGTCAACAGAACAAAGATGTACAGTAAAAAGTGCATACACCCTCTGTGAGGTCTAGTATTTTCATGTTAAAATAAGTTTCTATTTAAATCAAACTATGAGTAGAAAAACACAAACCACATATTGCACGATGCCGTTATTTATTAAACATAAAACCAAAAAGGATTGGTTTGTGAAAATTGAAGTATAGCCCCATAACACCCAATATCAAATACAGAATACCCTGAAAATTAGAACCACTTGGACAGACCTCTGTTGAATTAGGTCAGTCACTTTAAAGGAGATGAGTATCTATGCACTCACTTATGCCATGTAATATATTTCTATTTAATTGTTTTAATTTAGTAGAAATGTGTCTATTTTCACCAGAAAAGCCAGATTTTGTTCATTATGATTGATTTATAAATGCAGTTAAAAAAAAAGAGGAAATCATCCATGAGGGTAAATACTTTTCCAAAGTCGTGTAGATAAGTTTTATCCTAGTTGCAACAGGTTGATCTGTTGTTGATGCTCAGCTCAGAGATGATTTGGCAATAATTGAATATTTTTATCTCAAATTTCTGCCCCAAAAAAAGAAATATAGAGCCCAGGTTAAAAGAAAAATCTGTCAATGACTTCCTTCTTAAAGAAAAGCAAGATGTACTCCACATTGGTGTTACTGCCAATGAATGTTAATGTTGTGTCAGACCTTTGACTTCTGTCAAAAATGTTGCACCAATTACCCATAAATTTTGGTTTTGCCTGTCAAAAGTTATTTTCTTGTGTTAATAACATATCTAATGTATCTAAGCCATTTTCTATCTTCATCGGGAACTGGAGGCTTTTTGAACAAAGACACAAGACAAACTTTCGTCCCAGTGACGCTATGAAAGTCCAAAACTAGGATTTTTTTAAATGCGATTTTAGACTTTTGAGTAATCCCTTCAAACTCATTCCTGACCAAATGTCTGTGAGCTACATTAACAGTAACAAGATGCAGAGTATCATCAGCCTCTTCTATGTCAAAGCAAAGACAAAATGGGCCTAAATAAGCAAATGGACTGTTTCTATGGTGCAGGAAAGTGTGAAACAAAATAAATCCTCTAAGATTAGGATGGACAGACAAGAAGACTGTAGTAAGTGTTATACAGTGCCTTTTCAGCAACACTGTGGGAAAGAGAGGAGAAACATACAGTATTAGTCAGAAAAAAACAAAGCCAGAAGCAACACACAGATGGAGTGACGCACGTGATTTCAATTTCCAGAAAAACACACTCACGGTTTTGGACATTAGAGTAAGAGTGGGTTTATCAGAGAAGACGCTGCCATAGCAGCTCCGTTTTCTCACCTCCTCATCGCTCTCCGGCTCAACGCTCTTTTTCTCTTTCTTTTTCTTCTTGTCATCCTCTTTCTTCTTCTTGTCTTTGTCTGGCAGGATGTCGTCCAGCCAGGCCAGGTCATGTTGTGAAAACATCAGGTCCAGTAGCTTCCGTACAACCATCAGACCCAGGATCTACTCACGACGCAAGACAAATGAATAAAATAATAGAGGGAAGTCGATGAAATCTGCTGTCACACTGCTGTTGCCAGCTCTGCTGGTAAAAATGTGTTTTACTTTGACTTGTAAGGTCAGAAAAGACTTGAGCTTGTGCTGACTAGGAGGTTTGACACAACACAGTCACTTAGTTTAGTCGTCCATTTGCATATTAAAAAGCAAATGGACCACTAATTTGCTTTTTAGTTGCAACTATTCAAGAGCTGAATAGTTGCAACTCTTGATCTGGTATGGTGGACCCCCGCTATTTGTGGAGGTTTAGGACAACTGTTGCCCATAAATATTTAAAGTCCAGGAATGCTTGAGATTCCCTCTAAAATCACTTCAAACTGCCTTTAGCAGCTCATTCTCCATATCTGAATATGTATTAATCTGTCCCTCAAGAATTTTAGGATTGTTATGATTTTTTTGCTACCAAATTCATTGAATTCATGCTGCCAATTTAGAGATATTTGCAAGGAATTTTGCAATGTTTGCACTTATGTGTGATGGTAAATGTGATTTTTTTAAATTTTGTAACTCGCCATTGATCAGACTATAATAGGACACCAAGTAAATCTGAGGTAGCAGTGTAGTAGAGGTAAGAAACACTGCCACCAGCAGTGTAATGTAATGCAACTCAATGTTTTTGACAATTGTGCAGAAAATTTGCAATAAACTCGCAATCATGCATCAAGGTGAAAAAACGCGAGGATCTGTGAATTTTCCGTTAATATTTTGCAATCACAGAATTGCGAAAAAGTGGACAGAGTGATTAACGTGCAAATTGACAACTGTATCAGCACTATCACCACAAGCTAATGTGAACAGTCTCCACCCTTTTGGTGGTACAGCCAATCAGCAGCAGGAAAAATGAATGCTGCTTTCCACAGATGACTCTGGTTATAATGGTGTGTATAGTAAATTAGCATCTGACTCCCCTGTTATTGACAAGTTGTTTCCATGACTGAAGTTCACTTGAAAAACACAGCTAAACAGACAAAAACGGCAGAGCTAAACAGACATGAGGCCCACCATGACTGGGAAGATTATGGCCAGGAAGGTGGACTTGAGGATCCAGAGGACAGCCAGACAGACAATCTGGACAAGTGTGAAGAGATGGACGCGTCTCAGGGGGACGTGGCGCAGGAAGGAAAAGTCCGGCTGGTGTTTGGGCGGCATCAGATACAACTTCATGCGTTCCCAGAACTGGAACACAAAGATGGATAACAAGTTGCTATATTATAGGATGTTTATACCTAGTCTTTACACCCAGGACACCCAATCAGATATATTGGGTGTACAGACAAAATTTCATTGTTTTTAATTGACTCACATTTTTAAAATAAATGTTTATACTGTTATTTTTATTTTATTTTTTTACTTACAACATTAAATTAAATTTGAACATAAAGTTAAAAAAAAAGATAGTCTTTTAACGTACCTGAATGCCACTCAGTGATGCCACTCCCATGTGAAGGAAGACTCCGTACAGGACTGGCATTGGGATATACTACACAGAACAGCATAGCGAGAAAGAGTCAAAGAAAAACAAGTGATGTAATGATGGAAGTAACTCTCTTCATAATCTTTCCACTGACCTGAAGGATGGGAGCCAAGAAAACTGAGAGTCCAGTCAGCACAAACACCAGAATGCCTGTCAGCCTTTGCTCCCTACAAAATAACCAGACATTCTTGTAATGCCTCCAGACACAAGTAGAATCAGCTTTGTTTCAGTTTTTGAGACATTGTATTTACAGAGTTTTGGGAAGAAACGTACAAATTACAAATACAATCTCAGAAAGAGATTAATAGTCATTTTCACCATGAAAACTCAGGGATTTGGTGTTTTTCTCAGCGGCAGCATCCGGACGGTTTTACCTGACTCCCAGGAACTGCGGCTGCTCTCCGGGGGCGCTGCATTCGCTCTCCATCTTCAGAGAGTCGATGTGGGCGATGGAGATGACGGTGGCAGCAACATACCAGGGTAAGCCCATGAAGGAACACGCAGCCATCAGCACACCCACCCAGAACAGGTCCAAGTGGTACCCACAGCCTTTCTGCAGCCGCATGCCGATAAAGGGAATTGGTTAGAAAAATACATATTCTGCATTTTAATGGGGCTCAACATATCTGGCTGGTGCTGCTGCATTAAATAAATTGTCACTGTACTCACTTTTATTTTGTTTTGAAAATAACAGCAAAAATAATTAATACAAAATCTTTTCATGTCAGCATTTCAGATATGTGAGGCTACAACCGCAGAATACAGTCTGTGAAAATCAGGAAAATCACGTACAATCATATAGTTGATGTAGGTAACTTTCGCAAAAGTATGTTTTTTACATAAACATCAAGCTCATGTCTCCTGCCTGTGGTACAGTGCTCAGTCAGAAACAACCAATCAGAGCCAGGGGGAGGGTCTTAGCACTGTCAATCACAAACTGCTCACAGCCTCCACGTTGCTGCTGCAGCTCATCCGCCGATAGAACAGCTGCAGCAAACCTACCAATCTTGAGCCTCTATGTGTTCTGTGGGGGAAAGTGTGAGCAGCAGCATGTTTATGAGCATGACTGATAGCTCTAAGACCCTCCCCCTGCCTCCGATTGGCTGTTTCTGACCAGCAGCAAAGCATTTCCACAGATGGCAGTGGGACCACAGAGGAGCTCAATTTTTCCACAGATTATCTGTCTCATATTGTACTGTTGGGACATAGTGACAGTTTAAAAAAAAATGTAACAACTCTTTCATCATGTGACTGTGTGATGTGAATAAAAAGTGTTTCCATTGCAGTTTTGTGAAATAAACAAATTTTGATACAAAAAAACACCTCAGCGGCAAAACGTTTTATTGAAAAATGTGAGGTTTTTTTTACAATAAGTGTGTTTCCATTGAGCAAATCTATTTTGAAATGTCAAATTGCACAGTTATATGGTTAATGAATATGCAGTTATTGTTTCTAATTATTCCATGCATGTAATCATAATGAATAACATCTGCTACACAAGTATAAGCATCAGAAAATGAAGGTTTTTGGGGGAGGAACAAATCCAGTTCCATCTTTGCCTTGTGATGCCCTTTCATTCTGAACAGTATTTCTGTTGGCACCAAGAACGCTGAATCCAAAGTGAATTACCTCACAAACTTTTTACCAGGCAGCATGAAACTGAGAAATGTTTCACCATCTTTCAAATCTCTGGAATATCAAACTTTTAATGTTAGAAAATTCCACAAAAAGGCACGCTTTGCTAAAAACGTCCATTTGTTTCATTTGCACGGCCACCAAGAGTCATGCCAGAGCAAAGCAATGCAAAAATAATGATCCGAGTCTAATCCATTAAAAAAGCATCACATGCTGTTTTCCCCGACTTTCCACAAGAATTCAGCTGCAGAACCAGTCGGATCAGATTTTAGCTCAAGCTTACTGTATGTCTGACACCAGGAAACTCCATGGAGAGAGAAGCTGAGCTCCTTTCAGTAGTTTGTTTTTTCACATTTACAATCTCACTGACACTTCATGCAGTACAAACAGTGTGCTAGCATTCACAGTTTAAAAAAACAAAACAAGTTATTAGTAAGTGTTAGAATTTATCTTACAATCCAAAATAATTTTGGAGTTTTCAAATTCTCAAAAGTTACAGATTCTCTTTGTTCTCTATAAACGTCAACTTTTGGTAGTCTTACTGACAGTTAAATATTAAACCATTATTTACGTTCACATAAGGACTTTATGTCTCTTTGTCACACTCCTTTTATTCATTATATTAAACAAAACAACAAAAATTGTTGAATTGTTTGGCGACTGACAGGTTTGAGAAGCAAAGATGCTAAATAGAAATGATTTTTTTTTTGTAATCTAATTTGCACTTTAGCTGTAATTAAGAGAATAAGATAAAAACAAGAACAAAACTAAAAAGACAGCAACATACTGAGGCGCAGAGCATGGTTTAGCCAGAAGGTGGCAAATTCCTTCATGGGACAGACCACCAGCACACACCAGAGACCATGAAAAGGCAAATTTTAAAAAGAAGCTCAAGCATCGGTGAAGCAAACCAGTTATGTAACCATTCAAAAATGTTTCCATTATACCAGACCCTCATAGCTTAGGGTCTGGTATATTTTCTTTCTTTTAGTTTTCTTTTCTTTTGTTTTCAGTCCTGTAAATTGTCTAAGAAACTCTTTTGTTGTTTTGCGCTCACTTGTCTTAGGAGAAAGTATGAAATGTAGCTATTGTGCTAACTCCTGCATATTTACACTGCTGTGACCTGCGGTAATGTCGCACTGTCCTAATCAAATGAAAATAAATTCATTTACAAATGACAGATCTTTTTTTGCCTCGCTCAGTCATGACTGAAAAGTTGTCTTCTCTCTGAGGTTCAGGAGTGTCGGGATTTCAGACCTTCAGCTTGTTTTCCTTGCGGTTGACGATGACGGCGCTGATCTGCTGGTCCATGAAGATCAGGATGGTGACGAGGAGAGCCGGAACAAAGCTGGCCAGGTACCACCACCACGGGTTCTTACCGAACGGAAGCACGAACCAACCACGGTCCGAACGCGTGGGCTGCGTCACACAAACACATCCGAGGGTGAAAGGTAAGCATGGATCACAGATGGGAAGATAATTCGCAAACACACACAAAGAATCATTTATTCCCTCACTGTAAGATGGAATCATACTAAGCTCAAATTTGTTTTCAAATAAAAGCATACATACATCTTTTTTATTCTATGTTTTTCACTGTCTGGAGTTGAATTAGATCAAATGTCAATTATTTTAAGTCAGTTAGGAATACCAAAATAACTTCTATTAGCTAAAAGTCACAATAATGAGATAAATAATATAGCATTGCCTTTTAAACTGGACGTCTTGGGTTAACGTAGGCTGTCCTTCCAAAACCTTTATGCAATAGTTTGTTGGAATTTGGCCCATTTCTCCCGACAGAACTTGTGTAATAACTGGGTCAGCTTTGTAAGCAGCTTGTTCACACATTTCTTCTCAGATCTGCTCACTGATTTTCTTTGAGACTGAGTTCAGGGTTTGTAACGGCCACCATAAAACAATGACTTTGTTTTCCTTACGCTACTTTTGAAATAACTTGGTGTTATACTTAGTCTCATGATCCTTTTGGAAGAACTTTTTATGTCGAGCTTTAACTTCCTGGTATTTCCTCATGTTCCAGATCCATAACAACACATCCATTCAGTTTAATTCTGTTTTGTGCTCTGAGCGATGTCAGCTTTATATTATTTATTTTACATCATATTTCTAATTTCTAATTGGACTTTCTGAACCATTTGAAAGAAGAATTGTTCCAGTTTATTCTTTACATATTTGACCGAAATTGTCAACCTATTCATTTTGTCAGTTTATTATTTATTTTAGATTGGATGTTATTCTCCTAATCCCACTGACTGAACAAATTAAAGTTGTTTTTACGTGTTTGACCAAACTTATGACGCTATTGGTGTGTTTAAGTGTGCTGTACTGGTGCAGAGTTATCATATAAGTTTGTAATTCAGTGCAATTATGTCTGTTTAAAGATAGAAACATTTTTAGTCAGTCCAGCACTGTTTTTCTGTATCGGATCGGCATCAGTCGGTAACTCATATCTGTATCAGAAGTGAAAAAAGTGGATAAATGCAGAACCATCTCTGTCCTAACTGGGCATTACCTTGGAGTCTATGCTTGCATCTACACTTTCTTTCCTGACGTTGTCACTGATTTCCTTAGGTCTACCTAAGTGTTGAGGTGTTGAAATAAATCCACAAGTATCAGAAGCTTACAACACTGACATCATCCCCTTGGTTTTCCCAAATGGTCTAACTGTGTAGTACCTAGGGACAGAACAAGATCTTGTCGTACAAGATCTCATGAGACTGAAACACCAAAACATTTCTGGTTGAAGTGACTGCTAACTATCGCGCACCAGCCAGTTGCTGTCGGCATGATTCTGCCTGATGAAGGTCTAATACAAGATTCCCCAACTTCTTTTTAATCGCCTGTTTGGCAATGTTTTGGGCTTCCAGTAGGAACGATAAATTGTCGACAGAATGAAAGACGAGGCACAAAGAATATATAAGCACTGCAAGTTGTTTAGACATAGAAAGTAGAAAGAGGCAGAAAGGCATCACTATGACAACTGATGGCTAGAAGTCTAGCGGTATGTTGTGCTATGTCACAATCAGTGACGTCGGACCACTTTATTCAGTAACGAGTAATCTAACGCGTTGCTATTTCAAATCCAGTAGTCAGATTACAGTTACTTATCAAAATTATTTTGCGTTACTATCTTCTTTTGTTGTTTAATCGTATTTCCTCTACGCGTCTTGTCGAGTGACCGACGTTTCTATGTGACAGAAATGCAAACAATGGAGGGAGATGCGCATTTTGTTGGTGGAAAAACTGGAACTATTTTGAGTTTCTGTCGCCAAGTCCGATTATTATAAGCGGCTTTGGACTTTCTTTTTTTTTTGTTTTTTAAGTCGCTTGCAAATGTAATGAGTGGCGGGTTGCGCCTTTTTGGGCTCGTTTTTGAACGTGAAGTTGCTCATTTGGGCTTGGAAATAAACAGAGACTCATAATAAATCCCAGAATTTGTCCGTCATTAAGGTAGTTTTAGTCAGGCTCTCCCTGTCCATCATTTCCCGGATGATCCGCCCCGCTGTGTCTTTGTTAATGTCAAGTTAATATATGACCTCTGAATGACGTCGAGCTTCGCGTTGCGCTCCAGAAAACTGCAAACATCGAGACTAATTTGAACAAATAAACGTGAAAACAGCCACGAATAAACGTGTCCGTAGTTGCCAATAATTATAATGTCAACTTAACTCCATTATAATTATTAATATTAAGATAAGTGTCACAAATCTGTGCAGCCATCTGAGTTGTGGAGCTGCAGGAGGAGCTCTGCGCTCTGCGCTTTGACACCAAACGCAGGGCCGTAACGCAGAACCTGGAGGCTGGGGGGAAATATGGGGGCTTTAAAATCCTTCTTAGAGTTTTCCAGACAACAGTGGAAAACAAATTAATCACGTTTTTTATTTGTACTGTTGTAACTATTAAACAATCTCCTCTTCAGTTCAACCTTATAAGTGGAGACACATTGTTGATGTTACCATTATAAAATAGCTTATAATTAAGTATTGGCAAAGATCAATGTAATTTTCACAGCGTTGTTGTTAGCAGCTGCTGAAAGTAACTAAAAAAGTTACTTTTAATGTAACTTAGTTACTTTCCAAATCAAGTAGTCAGTAATCTAACTAAGTTACTTTTTTCAAGGAGTAATCAGTAATCCGATTAAAGTTACTTTTTCAAAGTAACTATGCCATCACTGGTCACAATAACAGCGAACTCTAATAATAACAACTGAAAAACGGACCTTCTGTAAATGAAGCACCAATCTAAGGTCTGGAGAGATAAAAAGAAAGACATCAGTTTGTTGAACTTGCATTAATTTAAAAAGTAATATTGATAATCTCATCTGTCTCATTGTGAGGTTTTGGTATCGCTAATAGTAGCTGATCTTAGTGTCGAGAAACGACTGATTGTGAGGAAAGTTACACAAAGATTTAGCTTTTAGAAATGGTAAAACTAATAACTACGGTAATCCTAACTGATCAAAAACTGAAAAAAACATGGCCGATTTTATGTCAGACAGTGAAGAAACCATTGGTATATATGTTTTTATGGAGACAGAGAGCCAGACGTATTTGGATGCAGCATATCAAAATGTCTGTTTGAAACACAGACAAAAGTAAAAAAACAGCAAGCAGGATGGAAATATGTTCATCAACTTTTCTTACATGAACCAGAACTTAACAGAAGTCAATTGGTGGAAAACTCTGCTGTCCTAAATGACAAAGCTAGACGTCGATCCAATTATGTTTGAATGTATCGAGTATAGGAACTTCCACCTTCCGAACACTACTAACATGCACATATTTCAACTTTTAATTTAGCAAGAAAGAAATACCTTGAACTCTGTTGGAACGATTAGTTTGGGTGTGTCTAAGCCCATCAACATATCCAGACCCACAAAGGACATGATTGACATGAAGATGGCAAAATCGCTGATGAGCTTCCTCATCTAGCAGTCCACCCGCATGAGAACACGCAAACACACAGACCGGGGCAAGAAGACGACAGAGACGGGTGGGTAACATAGAGGATGGGCGATATGTGCCCAGAAAATATGGGAATGGGAGAATTCAGACAAAGAAAAGGAAGATAAGAAGTGACACAACATGTTCAAGGATTCCTATAATAATGAATTAACATGAAAACAACTGATTAGAATTCTTCAAATCATTCATTATTAGGGAAGGAGATGCAGCCACCATTCACAAAGACAAGGGACGATGGGAGACAAATTGCTTGGGGGACGATCGGACCTTTATCTGGGTCGGTACGTGCAGTTTGGGGGTGTCCAGCTCCAGGAGACAGTCCAAGCCACAGAAAACCATGATGGCGAGGATGATGGCAAAATCACTTATCAGGCAGCGGAGCTAGAGGGCATGCAGGGAGAAGATGGATAAGGGAATAAGGAAGACATTGTGTTGTATTAGGTTTCTAGGGGAGGGACTGATGGACAACAAGGAATGCATCAACTCGAAATAGTGATCTGTTTCTTTAAGCTGGTGATATTTTGCAACAGAATTTTTTAAATGTACATATTTTTGCACTTTTCTCGTTGCACACCCTTTAAAAGTAAGAACTGTGAAGAATGAGACAATGATAAATTGCTTCTGAATGTTTTTGATGTTTCATGTGATATAAGTATGATGTAATTCAAAGGAAAAACAAATACATCTTTGAGTGGAAATGTTACATGTATAAGGCTGAAATAACCAGTTTGTATGTGTGCAAACCCTTCACCTAACAGCGTTTCAGTTTACATCTGCCATCAGTTATGACAGAGTTCATGTATCATTTCCTGATATTTTGTTTATTTGCAACCTTCATTTAAATATGCAGAAAGGTTTTAATGGATCAAAGCCCATGGGAGACGGGTAGCAAACAAATCTAATGCATTATACTGGACATGCACTGCTATTGTTCATATGTCTAGAATAAATTATAACATGAAAATATCTTACGCAGATGTTATTCAAATTTATTTTGAATTTGAACTGTTTTTGTTGCAGTTTTGATGTCTTGTATTCAGTAACTTGTCCAACACTTTAGTTGATTGAGTGACTGTAGACAGTTGTTCGGATCACTTAGCTTCACTTTCAAGACCAGCTTTTGATCATTTCTGTCAAATCACCATGGCTCCCTTCAACAGTGAATGACTTGGCTTTAAACAATCATTTCTTTATCACTGGCAGTCCAAGATGCAACAGCACATCTATTAAGAGGTGCTGGACTCTACTCTAGTTTTGAGTTGTTTTCATTGACTGCTTGATAAAAGTTGTATCAAAGGTGGAAGAGGTTTTAAAGCAATTGATCATTTTCACATTCCCATTAAAATAATTAAAGAGAAGCGTGTACCGTGTTTATATTCACTAGCTGCGTTTCCATTACAATTGTGCGTAAATCTTTAATATTCTGCTGTTGTAAAACAACATTGTGGTGTTTCCATTAAATAAGAAACACAATTAAAATCACATGTGACAACGGTTGTTCATGCGATATAAAGCATTAATAAACACGCCGCGTCGTGATCCTCCAACTCTTTCCTGTCGTTGTGGTTTGTGCCAGTGGTAACATCCGGCTGTTGATCATGTGACTCGTGTGATGCACAAAAATGTTTCCATCGCAGTTTAATGAAATAAACTAATTCTGGCATGGCCAAAAAAAATGTTACCTCATTCTAGTGCCAAAGCTTTTTTTCCCCAAGTTCTTTTTTAAGTGTTTCCATTTGAACTTGTTTTCAAAATGTCAAATTGCACACTTATATGGTCAATGGAAAGCAGCTACTGTAAGAAAAAGATTCCTAATTAAAGCAACGTAAAAAAAAATTGAAGTAAGAAAGTGAAGAGATTTTAGCTTCATAATGTCACTGGAAAAGCTGCTGAATGTTTTGAAGGATCATCGTAAATGAATATCCGGATATAAATGAGAAATATCACCAGCTTTATCCTTCAAACTGAACAACTACAGGATTGTCGCATTTGTAGCACTGAAGCATTTTCTCATGCAGGGACATCTTGTTGGGCTGAAGACGTTCCATGAGTGTTAAAAAGGGAAAACCTGGGAATTTCTCCAACCAACTGAAGCAGACGTCTTACCTTTGTTGGGAAGTAGCGGCTGAACTTGAACTTTTTCAGAGAAACGGTCATGGAGTAGGTGCCGATGAAGAGGATGAAGGACATCAGGGCCAGGTCGGGGACATACTTACAGGAACTCCCCACCAACACACCACCATACTTCACACACTCTTTCTTACTCAGCTGACTCCAGTCCAGGTCTGTCAGGTTAAACTAGGAGCCGAGAAGGAGAGCAGGGCCAAAGGAGATAGGATGGGGAGGATCAGGGAGTCAGAGGAAACCAAAGGGAAAGGCAGAGGAGAGGAGAGGAAAGGCAAACAGAAGACAGAGAAGAAAAAAACGGCGATAACAAAAGAAAAAAACAGCACAAAAAGCAGCCACCCTTGTATTCACAAATAAGATGGCAAACCACAAGTGATGGAAAACGTTTGTGCCGTTGGTCACTCACCAGCAGAGTCATGTTATCATCTGACATAGGAGCTGAAACGTTTAAACCCACAGCAGATGCTGGAGAGGACAAACAGAACTCCTGTCAGTTTTGATGATTTATGTTTTTCATTATCAGCTTCGTCAGTTCTCATTACATGGTCTGACAAGTTGTGGTACTTTACTCACATTTCCACACAGCATCCAAGAATGAGGCAAAAAATAAAAAGGCAACACAAAAAATATACATACTGAGTAAAAAATAAAGATTTCATTTCAACCACATTAAATGTCTACAGAAGACTTGTGTCTTGAATTCTGACTTTAATCTCAATATTTTGACTTTAATCTTTTGAAATCAAAAGTCAAAATTCTTTTATTGTTCCTTCAGTGGCTCTAATCCTCTTCCACAGCTTCCCTAAAATTGTAATTTTCAACATGGTAATATGTTGACACCAGAATTTACAAACACTGTATCAGTTATGTTTAACCTTCTAATCTCAGAATAAGCCTTTCCAATTTGTTTAGAATCCAGACGTATTCATACATTTAATTGTTTTTCTTTTTTTTTTTTTTTTAGAAATTCCTTTTTTTTCACTTTTTGACTTGTCAGCTGTTTCAGGTATTTTTCCATAAGTTTGCTGGGATTTCAGTCCACTTTGTAGGCACTTTGTCCTACACACGTTTTCAATTCTAGTCTGTCATTTTCTTTCGGACTGAAATCAGAGCTTTTGTGATGGTTATTCCAAAACATTGCCACTTTCTAACTAATCTGGCAGTAATTTTGGGTGGTTGTCATTCCCAACTATGTAAACAGACAGAAATTTAAAGAGAAGTGGGAAAAAAGTGGATGCTTTTGTAATGCTTGTTCAGCACCAGACGGTGTCACCTGAGCCAAACTGCCTCATGCTTCACATTCCTCTCGTTGAGCTCTAGTCAAAAGAACAAACTGTGGACAGTTTGAAGTCTCACCCTGGTCCGGCGCCACGCATTCACACTTGTAGGATGTAACATAATCTGGCTTGAAGCCGCGGTTGATTGGATAGTACTGAAAGGCTCCGACCTGTGGGAAATAGGACATGTTTGTGTGTTCACAATGAAGACGTCTACAAACCTTCCGTCATGTTACCCACCATCTTCTTAATGGCGTCCGAGATGAAGATGAAGGAGATGAGGCTGGAGAAGCCCTCCTCTGTGAAGCGCGTCATGTATTTGATGATGTAGCTGGCGTCAGAAACGACCAGCAGAAAGCACTGCAGACACGAGTGCAGACCGATCCACAGCCGCAGCTCCATGTAGTCTATGCTGTTGTTCCTGTTAGGGCAGCCAATCAGAGCAAAAGTAAGAGGAGATGCCGTCAGTCACAATGCACCATCTTGTGTTCAATATTTAGCAATATTACAGGTGATTTATTAAGTTTCCTTGAACGGGTTAGGATAGGTCTATGGGCTTTACAAAACATGCTCGTTACATTTTTTGCTCAAAATTATTATTAGATAATGAAATTTTAGTCTGTGTTTAAATGGCAGATGTGCAATTATGCAACATCGCATCTTTGAAAAGCAAAAGTAGAGCATCTGCAGCAAGTCTTGTTGGTTGTGCAGGAGGCAAGTCAGCAAAACACTTGTCTTTTCCAGCAGCCACATTACAGCACATACAGCGGTAAAAACCAGCCGAGCAAATGGACTGGAGCTCAAATTGGGTTGCTAGGTAACGGGGATGGGTTAAGGTTGTTGGGTGAGGGTCACTGCCTGCTGATTTGTGATGTTATATTCAGAATGATTTTTATACAGCTCATTTTCTAGACACCAAAAAACTTCAACTTGTTCCCAAGAAATAAAAATGGCAGGGTGTTTTTGGTCTGTCTTTAGAAGTTTGTTTAAATTCAGTAGACAGACTATTTTTAATCCAATAAGATTGTATCTTGTAAGAAAATAATTATTTGGACCCCCCTAAGGTTAGATATGTTTATATGCTTTTACCAATTTTTGGTTAAATTATTATATGCGTTTTTCTCTCTTTTGATTTCGTTTAAAAAGAAAAACCATTGCAAATTGCAAAAGACGAGAACATAATGCCAAAAATGTCAATAACTAGACATTGTATAATTATGTTAATAGCAAATGAATCAAAACTAATAAACTTGATAATACAAAAAAATAAATAAACACTAATTGGCATGCTAAAACTACTGACAGACTCCCGTTGTGCTTAGTTATTACCTGATTCTGTTACAATATTCCTTTCAGTTTCAATATAGTCTCAAGAGAACATTTTGAACTAATAAACTCAATGAAGCAAATGAAATATTATTTTCCGTCTGTCTCACTTGCTGAACTCATAAAGTAGTTTTTCGAAGATGAGAATGGGTCCGGTTGAACTGAGGATGATGAGAGGCTGTCCGCCGAACAAACAGAAGACGGTTCCTGCCAGAGCAGTGCCAAGAAAACTCTCCATCACTCCCTGACAGAACGAGACAAGGAGGACGGGTAGATCGTCAAACATATGCTACAGTCAGTTAAATCTACTGCTCTGTTACTTTCAGCATTAAGTAGACATTACGCATGTTTACTAAGACCTGGTAATTGTCCGTAGCATCTCCCAGCAGTCCGCCGAAGGTGATTGCGTTGGTAATGCAGCCCAAGTAGATGAAGAGTACTGCAGAGATGGATTGGATATGGAAGCCATCGTAGATATCACTACAGTAAAAGGGGATCTTCCTTTTGATGTCCAGCCACAGGCCACCGCAAAATCTGGAAAACAACAAACAGGACTAAGTTCAACACAAGTTTAACCAGCCAATCAATCAATCAATCAATCAATCAATCAATCAATCAATCAATCAATCAATCAATCAATCAATCAATCAAGTTTATTTATAAAGCACAGTTCAGCAACAAGTTAATTCAAATTCCAGTTTTCTGGAGGTTTTTTCCAGATTTGTGGTGCATAGAAGCTGAATGCTGCATAAAGCTCCATGGTTGGTTCTGGTTCTGGATGCAGAGCAGAACCAGAAGACCTGAGAGGTCTGGACGGTTGATACAACAACAGCAGATCTTTAATGTATTGTGCTGCTAAACTATTCAGTGCTTTATTAACAGTATTATAAAGTCTATTCTCTCAGTGGAAGGACTGTAGAACTGGGTAATGTGCTCTATTGTCCTGGTTTTAAATAAAACAAATTAATAAATCACATGTACATAAGCATCAAGTCTTTGCTCTATATGTGTTTGGAGCGCCATTGGTAGCACTTTACTTCAGAGATGTTCAGAGCTGGTCTAATCCAGGTCAAATACATATTGCTCCTGATTCCACAGATTTATTATCTTGGCTGGATGCTTGGTGTTGTTGTAATGTTGAAAGATGAATTATTGCCTTAGCATGGTGTCCAGGGCACTCTGGAGCAGTTTCTCTCAAATAATCTGTTTATTATTGGCAGTTAACTCTCAATACAGACTATAGTCACCCAGTTCCTGCCATAGAAATAAATGACCACGTTGGAGCTCTGTGTCAAAGCACAGGCTATAAAAACTTATGTATATACCTCCCAGAGACACTTGATGCATTTTATAATTGCGCAATTTGACATTTCGAAAATAAATTTGCTTAATGGAAACAAGCCAATTTAACAAATACTCTCCTTTGTCTATAAAAAGTTTTGGTGCTAGGATGAGATGGTGGTGGGGGGGGGGTTGGCTGTATTGAAATTGGTTTATCTTGCAAACTGCGGTAGAACCGCTTTTTTTTCTATCACACAAGTCACATGATCAACAACCAGATATTGCGACTGGTGCAAACCACAAAGAAGACGACGACCGGAAGTAGTTGGACGATGGCGCTGCATGTTTTCCCAGCAGATATCGCTGCATGTTAACACCCACACGCACGCTCTGTGCTTAGAATATCCTTCAGACTATCTGTGACTATTTGTTGCAGACATTCCTTTTAAAGTTCTCTGCTTACCTCCCAGTGAACTTCAGCTCTTCTCCCAATTCATGCTGAACAGGAAGATCGTCGTCTTCTCCACCAGCGGCCCCACCAGCCGAGCCGTTCATCTGACCCAGCTCGTTCAGGTTGAGGACTGACTTCCTGCAACACAATTAGTTAGCACAATTTTTTCTTATTTACCACAATAGCTTCTTTGCCATTATCAGGTACTCAGACTGCAAGACCTTTAAATAACAACTGTAAAATGATACATGCTGTAAGGGAATTATATTGTACAAAATAATCGTGACCTACTTTATACAACAAAATATCCAAAACTTACTGTATCTAAAAACCATAGAGTCTAGGGTGTCATACTCAAGACCCGGGGCCAAGTCCGGCCGGACTTTCTATATGCATATACAGTATATGTACATAAATAGAACCTTCAAGATAACAATTTTACACTTAAATATTATTTTATCAATCAAATCAAGGCACTTTTATTTGTTTACTGCCAAATTGCATTAATCAATCCCTCCAGTCTTTTGTGAAAATTAATTAAAAATCAACAGAATCCTGCAATTGTTTTGCACTAATGAATAATCATGAGTTTATTGCAGTTTTTTGTTTTTTTTAACTTCCACCTGCAGGTGGCAGTATTTCTTACTTCTAATCTGCAGCTGCTTGAGATTTCCTTACAAGTTACAGTCTACAGTCTACATGCCAAACAAAAAGTCACATTTACAGTCATCAATTGCTAATGTTGTGAAATTTCTTGCAAATATTTTAAAATTAGATCCACAAAACCAGTGAAACAAAAACTGTCCCGAAATCCTGTAGGGGATTGATAGATGGGAAAAGATTTTAAATTTTATTTAACTTTAAAAATTCAAACACTGCTATTTATTCATATTTTAACAGTTTGTTAATAAGTATTACATCAACAACCATCCATTTTAAGAACCTCTGTGATGTTGATTGGACCCAAAATGTAGATGAAAGTGACACTCCCGCTCTAGACCAGGGGAATCGAGTCCAAGGTCTAATATAGGGATGTCAAACTCCAGTCCTCAAGGGCCGCAGTCCTGCAACTTTTAGATGTGCCTCTGCTGCACCACACCTGAATAGAATAATTAGGTCATTAGCAAGGCTCTGGAGAACTGATCTACACAAGGAGGAGGTAATGTAGCCATTTCATTCCAGTGTTTTGTACCTGTGGCACATCTAAAAACTGTAGGACTGCGGCCCTCGAGGACTGGAGTTTGACACCTGTGGTCTAATACCTGCAGCGGCTGAAACAGGTGTTATCCTCACAAGAACATTACATTGTTATAGAAACAATCTTCCCAGGACTTACCTCATTTCTGCTGATGGAACCTTCTTTGGGGGTTCAATGCGTATTTTGGGGTCCCATTCCCCTGGGGGAAGGACAATCACCTCATCCAGGAACTCGTCAACTCCTGCAATCAGGTCATCACGGTCCCGTGCTTTGTAGGCGACATCACTGAACAGCTGATCACAACAAGAGGCTGCAGTCACACCAATGATCAAATGCTTTTTCTAGAAACGTCTGACTGAGCTAGCTTCTTACATCGTCCACCATGAGAGTCGCGATGGCTCGGCCGATTTCATTGTAGGACTTAGTTTTGCCTTGAGGGCCCAGCAGGATGAAGAGGAACCTGAAGAGCAGAGTGGTTGATAAACCCAGAACATTTGTCAAAGCAATGATGGAGGGAATATCCTACCTGGTTGGCACAGGAACCTCAGTGAGGCCTCCCAGAGTGGTGGCTTGAGCCAAGCGTACAAAGGAGACAAACGGCTTGTCCAGAAAGTCCACCTCACCAATCAGCACGTTGGAAGCTTCTGCATCGCGAGGAATCTTCTTCATGAACTTATTCTTCAGCTGTAAGAAGGGAAGCAAGCTCTCAAAAGAGTGATGTGGTGTTTTTTCCCCCCTCAAATACCAGTAGGTCTCAAAGAATCTGAGATAAAAGTGCAATTTTTCTTGCCAGTCATCTGAAAAAGTGAAACTCATGCTTCGTTCAGAATTATCACACATAGCGTTAAATTTTCCAAGCCTTTGCGTCTTGTAGTTCTTATGATTACGGCTCACAGATAAAGAAAAACCAAACTTCAGGATCTCAGAAAACGAAAGTACTGTGAAAAAGATCATTAATGGAAACTCATGATGTTAGTTAATTAACTCAAAACACCTGCTAAGGTTTCCTGAGCCTCTAAACTGAACTGAAGGCAGCTATCAAAGCAACATGGGCTTCCATTACATCTACCCAGTGACACAGGCTGATCTCCTCCATGCCACAGTGCATTGATGCAGAAATTCATGCAAAAGAAGCCCCAACCAAGTACTGAGTACATAGAAATGAACATACTTTTGAAAAATCTGATATTTGTAGTTAAATATTTGGTCTAATGTAATATTTTCATTTTCTGAGACACTGAATTTTGGGTAATCTTTACCTGACACCCATGAACATTTAAAAAAGTAAAATCTTGAAATATTTTACTGCATGTGTAATGGATCTCTATAAAATGGCCGCTTCACTTTCTAACACATATTTTGCACTTTTATACAATAAAATACACAAAAGTGTAATTCTTGAAGATGTACTAGCAAGTTCATCTGACACTAGAACACATTTTTGATAACTGAGAAGTAATTACTCTCATTAGTAGCAATACTAAGCATACTGAAGTACACAGCTGTGCAGAGTGACCGTAACTCTTGTTTTTGCATTACTAAATGGGCTTTATGCCTCTACATTCCATCTGTTTATTATTTCACAATTGCAAACATAGATACAGTAAAAAAAAATTTTTTTAAATCCTGTAACTTTGTGTTACAGCTTTGCTGTTGTGTACCCCTGCTTCTCTGCCAAAAAGCACGTGGCAGTGGAGCGGTGGGCGCTTAAATCAAAATCTCTTCATAATCTGTTAATGCTGCTTTCAGAGTCAATACACCAGCTGCTCCTCCTTCACTGCCTGCCTTTGCATTTTGGTCCTAAACAAACAGTACAACACACACACACACCCATACACACCAACACTTGGCCGAAGTTGTTTTTTCCATTCTGCTATCTGCATTTATTCTTTTGGATATTTATTTGCGACAATATGAAATCTTGTTGCGAATACTTGATAGCACGTCCGCTGCTTCATCCCGTATTTATGCAAACTATCAAGAACAAAGAAAACTCGGAGGTACAAAGCCAGCTTTTCTGAACAAATGCTTACCTCCTCTCAGTCGGTCACATGTGAATGTTTCGTTACTTCGCTTTGAAGTGTGTGTCCACTTATTTCCCCAAACACCACATGATTTCTGCCGCTTATGTAACAAGTAATACTTGTGAACTTTGGAAATCCTCAAAGAACTGCCGATGTTTTTGGTTTTTTTGCCACGTAGCCTATTATAAGCTGATGGAAGTAGCAGTTATTTGAAGCTACAGTTCATGGTCACATCATGGTTTCAAATCTTTATAGTGAGAAAAGAACCAATCAAATTGAAAAAGATCCCGGGATCAGTTTCAGTGGTTTGCAAATTGTTTGAATTTAAATGTGCAGCTGCTTTGTAAGAGAACTGCACAGTTTATAATCTGCTTTGGATGTTTTCAATTACAGCTGTTTCTTTAAATGTTCTGAAGAAGTCAGAGCTTTTCTGGTAGAGCACCAAGCCCGTTTTAATTTAGTTTTTGTCAGTTTTAATCAAACTCCAGTTCATTTGCCTATAAAGGTTCATTTGGTTGGCTGTGAAGGCATAATCAAAGTCTGATAAGGACCAAAAAACCAAACTCAAACCTCGGTCTCGAATTGGCTAAAGTGAACTCTGGTTCTGTTCAAAAGCTTATGTGGATACCAGCAGGAAGCAGACTATAGCGCGGGGCATTCTGGGTAAATTCAACCAAAGCAAACGCGCAAGGTCAGCACTAGCGGGAGGAAATGTCTCGTGGTCTTTTACCAACGACAAAAAAAGTAATCCCACAACCGCTAAAATCTGACACCACTCCTCTTTTATGTACATTTTGTGAAGAAGAAAGTTGTGCTCAGTGTGATCTTCAGAGGTTCTCATGTCGTTTCCTTCAGTTGTTCTTGGTGCAGCGCCCCCACAGGCGAGGAGGATGAATAGGTATTGCAAAGTATTTGATTGGTTTGACACAGTGCAGTGTGAAATAGAACCACAGCAGCTGAAAATGGAACAAATGATGCAATTCTGGTCCCCAATCGAACCGAGTCGACGGGACTATAAGGTATGAAAACACCCATAGAGTAAAATTAAAAAGGAGAGTCCAAAAATTTAAAAAGGAACCAGAATCGGAATTACAAGAATGAGATACAAATATCAATGATCCGACATGAACACTGGAAATATAAATGCTCATCAAGTAAAGGCAATAAAAAATGGCAACAATAAACACACTACTTCCTTTTACACAAAGTACAATAAAACAACTTTCACCTGGTCGGTACTCGGCGTGTCTGAAATGTCATTCATGCTTCGGCTCTGGGCAGGATCTGTAGAGAAAGAGCACACTTATTCTGGAATCACAAAGATGTTCAACTGTAGTTAACAGGATCAGCAGTTGTTTACATTATATATTGAAACGTGCCGAATCATTACATCAAAGTACAGGTAGGCCCCCAAGGTTCTCAACAAAGCAGATCAACAAAGTATCAAGCAAAGGCTGTGAATACTTGCATAAATTCTGATCTCTGTAACGCGAAGTCTGTAACGTAAAATGTGGTAAAAAGTGAAGCGCTGTGAATATTTTCCGGATGCACTGTAAATTGTGTGAAGCACACGCGGATTTTTCCATGCATGCACACAGAAAGCATTGAGTGTCACAATCATGCAGTAGCCGGAGGCGGAATTTGTGGAAAACGGTGTTGATTAAATAAAAAAAATAACACATTCAACTTAAGAAACTGAGAGGTGTAAAAGATTGCGATGAAGTACAATGTGTGTTTTATGGGGTTAACATAATCTCACCTTGAATTCTTAAAAAAAAATCCTGCCTTTCATTTGAGTGCAGGTTTGTCAAATAACTTGAAAATGACTATCCTTTCAAAGTAAATGTAAACTTAATCCAATGAAACTTTACTGTTTAGAGTTTCTATGAACTTTGAATTTGAAACCCATGACTTTCATTTGCCTGATGTGTAAAGCAGAAATGATACAGAAGTTACTTGGGGGATATATGTATGCATCCCGGTATCCCAGCATCCCGGGGATACCAGGATGCTGGTATCCGGGGGATTCCAGAGGCAGGAAAAGCCTCTGCTGTTCTCTTGGCTGAACGGTCAGCACTGGACCCAGTAATTGTTCCATCACTGATATTGTTGAAATTATTTTCCCCAAATGTTTGTTTTCCCTTCACTGAATAAATACAATCCAACTGAAAGTTGAAATTTCCACTTTATTTTAAGTGCAATATTAGGTTTGCAATCAGAAGTTAATTTACCTCAACTTTGTTGCTAAAATGTGCCATCCAAACAAACTTGACCTTAGTTAAAGCTGCAATGTATAACTTTCATAAAATAATTTGTTTTTTTACATATTTGCTAAAACTTCCATTATGTTGTGACAGTATTGTATCCTTGTGCTAGCTACAGAAACACACAGCTCAGTCAGAAACACCCAATCAGAGCCAGGAGGAGGGTCTTAATTAGCGCTGCTCAAGCTCTCCGCCATTCTGTCTGCAATGCCACTGCTTCTTCTGGATGAACGCTAAAGCTAGTTAGCATGGCCACTGATGACGGAGGAAAAGCGGTTTTCCTGGAACAATAATTTGTTCCTCCACCATTAGCACACTGAGCAACGTGTACACAAGCATGATTGATAGTGCAAAGACCTTCCTCCTGGTTCTGATTGGCTGATTTTGAGCGGGAGCGGAGCATTTCTGCAGGTGACAATAGCAGCACTAGGTGGAGAAGCTTGATTCCTTTTTTTTCACAGATCTGTCTCATAATTATACTGTCACAATATGGTGACAATTTTAAGAAATATGTAAAAATCTTATTGTTTAACAAAGTCATATACCACATTAGCACCTTCCTAACATGGCTGCCAATTAATTTTACCACATCTATATTTTTAGGGGTTTAGCAGCACATTCCAAATTTTATCAGCACAGATTTCAAATTTCAGCCATACATTAGTTACTGTGTATATTTATTAATTCATTAAAGTGCCATAACAGTAGAGTATTTTCTGCAGCACTCCACACCAAACCACTGCATGAATGGGCGAGCTGTTAATTGTTTTATATTCCAGGTCTCTATAGCAACTCTGTAGACATTAATAAATGCTGTTTATGCTGTTTAACAAGCACCACTAGCTCCACTTAACAAACACACCAGGGTTTGTTTTCAGTCGGATAGCAGATATCATTGGACATAGCTGTTACACCCCTAATT
Source organism: Xiphophorus hellerii (assembly GCF_003331165.1). Lineage (NCBI taxonomy): Eukaryota > Metazoa > Chordata > Actinopteri > Cyprinodontiformes > Poeciliidae > Xiphophorus > Xiphophorus hellerii. The sequence continues at coordinate 26,828,855 of NC_045679.1, read as the reverse complement.
ATTTTATTTTCTTTCATATATGGTTAGAACATACAGTATGTGTCATATATTTGTGTGTGTGCATGGGCGTGTAGGGGCGTGCGTGTGTGTGTGTGTGTGTGGGTGTGGGGGGGGGGTGTGTGTGTGTGTGTGTGTGGTTGAGACTCACGCAGGTGGCCAAGGCTGCTTGACTGCCGAGAGCGTAGGTCTTCGGTGGAGTGATGGATCCCGGAAGCTGAGCTAGTACTACGAGTCAGATTCACCTGAGGACTACGGTCTGACAGACCAGCAGCAGATATGGAAATAATGAACAGAGAAGAGCTGATTTCACAAGGAGAGAGGGGCAACTGGTGATCATCATGATGGCAGAAAACAAAGGAAGCAATATGATTGGAAATGATCAAGAACTTCTAGACTTTTTTTGTTGATTTGTAAATGAAAATGTAAACGCTCACTGGACGGTGTGTTGGAGGACTTTCCGATGTCTGCCAGCGAGCGATGAATTGGTTTCTTGGTCTGGTGGCGATGCTTTCTGAGCAACACGAAGATGATCTTCTCCTTCAGATCCGGAGGAACGAGATCGTCGGCTATTTGGCGATCCACAATTTCCTCTGAGGCAAAATGTTTATGCATTTAGTATTCAGATTATTTAGCAATATTTCCCCAAGACAACAAAAACTCACTGTTTCCTTATGAGAATATTTGGAGTTTTTACTCCACAGAATCTTAAACTAAGGTAAACCCAAACACTGCCCCTGGGTTGAACTTTTTGCCCAATCAGTAAATATCAACAACAACTTCTACCATTTGTACCAGTGAGTGGAAACAGGTCTTATTGTCTGTCCCTTTTGTTCTGCAAATGTTCTAATCCACTTCTGAATCTTTTCTGTAAAATAGAGCCTCACAATATATTGAATTTTAATTTCTGCAATATTTGTTGTTTCAAGTGTCATGTCATAAAATTTTACTTTCTGTCTGCAGTCAAACAAGGGTAGTAACTAGTTTCATTTAGTCAGTTACATTTATGTGAGAAACTTTTTTTGAAAAAAATTGACATTTAAGGGTATTTTTACTACAATGTTTAGGTACTTTCTACTTTTACTTGAGCAATTTCATTATGAAGTATCTCTACTCTTACTTGAGTAAAACTTCTGGATTCTTTACTGAATGAGAAACAAACAGAAATACACCTGCAGTTTTTGTTAAAGTTTCATAAGTACATATATATAGAAACAAACTGATTTGGAAACTTTTTTCTTTTGCCTAACTTTGTTATGTTTTTGTTACTTATATGAAGAATTATTGCCATTTTGATAATTAAAATATCCAAATTTCCTCTTAACTTTAGATTTTGGTCCATCTGGTGATGTCATTGTTAAATATTAAATAATTGATAATTTGATCAGTTACTCAGCACTTGAGCAGACTTTTTTCTTTTTTTCTTTTTTTTTTAACCAAATACTGTTTTACTCTTACTTGAGCAATTTCTTGGACGACTTCTGTTTACTTTTTATTTGACTGAAAATATTCTGAAGTTGTGCTCTACCCACCTCTGGTAAGTTCATAAAAACCCATTTTACACTCCTTGGTAAAAACCTAAACTATCCTTTCGAGATTTAAACGACACGTCTTGTGAGACTCACCCACTATCTGTGGCAGTGAGTAACCCTCCAGGTCCAGCAGAATGCTTCCCGTCTGCAGGCAGGTCCGGAGCTCAAACAGACTATGGAGGGTCAGCGTGGAGACGTGAGGCTTGCTCCATCTTTCTCCGCCCTCCTCCACCTTCTCCTCAAACTTCACCCACCTGAAGAGGACCGGCTCAACTCAGCAAATAACGGTCAAGTTTTTGTCTTCCAAGAGAGAGACGGAGAGATGGATATTTCTAGCCACAGGTTAGCAATCAGTGTTTCAATTAGCAAGGCTGATTTTCCCTTTGCTTTAGTCACATGAAGTGTTGGATTGCTTTTACTCACCGGCCTCAGGGAACCAAGTGGAACCTTTAGACCCTATAAAAAGCGACCTGAAATCCTAAAGCAACAACCACCGTGGTACTTTCCTGGTACTTGTGATTCTGTGATAAATGTACCTGGCAGACTCTTTCCATTCCAGCTCTTCTCCATCATGTTGCAGTGTGTCCATCTCAGTGAAAATGGTTGGTGTTGGGGTGGTGTCATCCTCACCCAGGATGTGGCGGAGACGCTCTGCAGCTGGAGAAACTACAGATACACACAATCCGTCTCAGATTTTGTTTGCAGCCCTGACAGTTTTGGTGCAAAGTTCATCCAAACCTAAATGGTGGACGGTGATTATTGCATAATGTTTATAAATCAGCTCATTTAATCGATTACAATTTTAGTTTAGATAATTGCTCAGCTGTCCAATAAGGAGGTAAGACCACTTGATTAAAGACTCTCACATACTTCATCCAAAGTGCTAAAATTGGTTCTCATTGACATGGAGATAAAAATTGCATCATTTTGTTTGCAGGGAGACATTTGCCTTCACTTCTTGACACCAGCCCTCAGTTGAACTGTTATGCGAATGTTGTTTGACTGGTCACTGGTGTCTGGATGGCCTTCAAGGACGAAGCTCCTCCTCGGAGCTGCAGTTTCCAAGTTTCCTTCACAGAGCAGCCCTCTCCCTATATTCCCCCACTCAGCTCCTACAGACTAGCCAGCATCAATTAGCAAGCAGCTGGTGGAACTGCTCATCAGCTAAGCTCATCATATGAACTACTTCTCAGAGCAACGCTGGTAAAAACATTGTTAAAGGTTAACAGAGGAACCATGTTGTGAGTGATTTAAGCCAATCACTCCTATAGTGATTGCTAGGCAACAGACCAACAATGATCCAAATACAAAACCAAAATGCAGGCAAAACACAATTTTGCTTGATTTCTCAAGCATGCATAAAAAAAATCAAGGAAACACCCCAGTTATGTTTTGAGAGAATAACATTATGAGATCATGTATCTGTTCATCTGTTCGATTCCCCGACGGGGAGTGAAGTTTGTTTCAGGTCCCTCTTGAAAATGAGATCTAGATCTCAACGGGGTTTACCTGATTAAATAAAGGAATAATAAATAAAATGTAAAGCTCAGAAACGTTAATTTTACATAATACTGCTCCTTTGAGACACTTTATTCATCCTTACCAAACAAACTTTAGTGTCTGTACTGATTATCTGGTGACCACGTGAGATCCATCACCCAACACCTCTTTCTAATTTTATTTTAGACAGATCAATCTCCATTACCATCCTGAGCCAGGAGGCTGCAGTTCATTCGCACGCCAGAGTTCACAACGTCCCTGATCATCACTTTGCTCCTCGTAAAGGAAGTTACTGATGAAAAATGGTGAAACAATTGAATTCATTTTTATTTACGAAGGGTTTGTGTTGTGTGCTACAATTACGGTATTTAGTATTTAGCCGTATTTAGTTCAAAACAATGTCCCCAAGAATAATCACTGTTTCAGATGCAGCTCAGAGTCTGGGCGCCTATTTATGGCTGAACCCTGAGCAGCCAATGTAATCCCTCAGGAAGAGGGGGTGGGACGTTGGCATGTGTTGTTTTTGCAAAGTTTTGGGTCATTTTTTTCCGGCCAGTGGAAAGAGAACATCATTCTCCTTTACTGACCTCACTGCAGAACTAATCTATCAGTTCTAAAGAAGGAAAAACACAGTCGGCATGTCTGTCTCAGCAGGGTGATCAATACCATGTAGCCACTTGCTCAAATGATGATAGGTTTCATAGGGGGCATCAATTTTCCCATAAGCCTGACTGAAAGACCAGGACTATTTTAGATTATGACAGTAAGTTATTAAGCAAATATTTGGTAAGGATAGGTTTTGTATGATTAAAAATGTTATGAAAATAAAACAACAATACAGCAATATGTAGTGTTCATCCGATCTGTAGTCTTCCTTCTCTAACAGAGTCATTGTTTTAGTTATTCTGTTAATGAGGAACAGTGGCTGTGTTTCCATTAGCCTTAAAATGACACAAATTGGAATCAAAAACACAAATTTGCTCAATGGTAATTTTGAAAAAAAACTTGCATTTTCTGATAAGAAGGTTTTTGTGCTAGCATGAGGTGGTTTTATGGCTCTATTGAAATTAGTGTGTTTTACAAATCTGCAGTGGAAACACTTGTTGCATCACGAGTTATGTGATTAGCAACCGGATGTTGGTGCTGGTGGAAAAGATAAAGAAGAAAGTATCAAGTAGTAGTAGGAGTATTATGATGTGGCTTGTTTTATGATGAATTGTCACATTAACTAACTTATTCAGGTGCATACATTTAGTCTAAACGTAGAGAACCGTAGACCAGACTGTTTGGTTTGGTCTCAAGCCGGATTAAATATCAAAACCAGAGTTACATCTACATTTAACAGTGACACAGATGTCTAATGACAAATACATTTAGCCTCTGCGTAGAAATCTGTTGAAGTCTAAGTTCATCCAGAATTTCATGCTAAAGTTCTCAAATAGCTAAAAGGAGATCCATGGCAATACTTTGCATAAGTGTTTCCTTTCAAACTTTTATCTGTTTGGAAACTTACAGACTGATTCACTTAAGTACTGAGAATGTTTTTCACAGTAACAATGTGTACAAACTTTGAAAAAGTGAAGCTCTAATTAACGCTACAAGAAAAGAAAATCTGCATCCATATCTGTCCTGTTGAGCAAATGGCATTTCTCTGTTTGGTGTGTTTGCATAAAAAGAAATCACTGTGCATGCAGACTGAGCAGACAGCAGGTGTTCAGTCATGACCTGAGAATATAAAATGCTGGAGTTTAACAACAGGATTCTCTGTTTCTGGGCAAAACATTCCAGATATTATCATCAAAACTACAGCTAACACTTTTGCATCAACCACTTGCCAAAATGGAACCCATACACACTGATGCGTCCTTCACCCTGACAGATGCTGAATTTTGCATCTTTTAGCAACATCAGTCTTCGTGCCATTCTGTGCAGAACCCGACAGCCATTTTCTCCAAAACCAAGCTGCAGCGCTCACTCACCTGAACACAAATCTGCCCATCTGAAATGATTATGTGGCCCCAAAAAATCAGCTTAAGCGAACTTCCAGCTAACTTCCAGCAACAGACTGTATTGAATAGTGCTGGCTTTCCAAGGTAATGAGCTCATTCTGCTATATTGATCTTGGTGACATGACAGTTTTTCCATGCAGCATAAGCAGTGGGTTTTAGTTGTCACAGTGGAATTGTGGCTGACAAGCTGTGATGTTGTCTTAGAACAAAAAATGTTTCTAGTCCTGACTGTTGGTGCTAACGAACAAGCAAACAGGCAATTTAAGCAAAGTTTTGTTGGTGCCTTTCTGACCTCACAGTCAGGACAAAAGTCTGTACATTATACTTTTGACATTATAAGTCCAAAGACATGCAACCTTTCTTTCTCACTCGCAGCGTTTCTATTGAACATAGAATTGTGCAAACTGCAATTACAAAAATAAATGTCGATGTGAAAAAAAAACTCACTGTTGCTGTTTTTTGATTAAAAAAGATTTTGCGCTACAATGCAGTGATTTTTTTCAGCCGTATCAAAATAGATGAATTTCGCGAAACTGCCATGGAAACATCACACGAGTCACGTGATCAACAGCTGGATGTTACTACTGGCGAAAACAACGAAGAAGAAGACAGGAAGTAGTATCAGGACGATGGTTTTTTTTGTTGTAGTTGTTGTTTTTCAGACAATGTGCAGCCGGCTCCTCCAGAGCTCTCACAGCATCACGGTTCAGAAGAAGTTGTGTCATTCCACCATGTTGAATCCACAGCTATTAGGCAAAATCGCAGACTACAATTTTTTCAAGATGCCACATATGTGGCCGCTCCCAAGTAGGCGGGACTTGTCTCTCCAACACCTGAATGAGACACCGGGATCAGACTCCTCTGATTGGCTGAGCGCTCACACCATGATTGAATTATGAATATTTTTTACGGAAATGTTTAAATCTTTTGCTGCCATCATTTTCAACGACGTACTGCATGAACAAACTTATTCTCATGTGATCTTAATTTCATTTCTCATTTAATAGAAGCAACGCAATTCCGAAATTGAGGGGTTTTTTCGACATCAGCAGAATAGCAACAAAGACTTTGTGCACATTTGTAATGAAACGCGGCTACTGGTACATGTTCTTTTTTCCTGGAATCTTTACCTGTTCTGGAACCCGGTAAGGTCAGGTGAGAGGTCATATTTGATGCTCACTGGATCCAAATAAGATCCAATCGAAGAGAGACATCCACTGGGTCTGATTCAGGATAGATGCGTCTTTATCTTCCTGTCCGCTTGGTAAGACAGAGAGTCTTCAGCTCACGTCTCATTGAGTGGCTCAAAGTGACTCACTTTCACACCTTCTCAAGTACGTCCCTTAACGTCGTCCTCCTCAGGGATTACTTCCAGCGTCATAGTATCAGCTAGCGATAAATAAATAGTTTCTCGTGCGGCTGCTCCGCCTTTCAGTCGATCAGAAAAGCAACAAAAAGTCTCCAAAGCAACAAGAAGCCAGAGGCTTTGAAGAGGGTCGACACACACCACAGGGCTCTGGAGGACTCTCCTCCCATGCACTGACTCTTGTGCTCACATGTCACAAAAACACAAACTTCATCAATGTAACTTGTACGTGAGGCATCTGCAGATACGCAACACACCTTCAATGCTGCGCACATTTGGTATTTATCTCTAACAGGCCAAAAATATAAAAAAAGTTGCAAAGCAGGTCACTCATAAGCACTCACAGTAACTTCAGCTTCCAGGTACAAGCACGTACTGTACTCCCACACACACACGCATACACACACACACACACTCAGCTTGGAGTTCCTCAGCTCTAATCAGCTTACAGCTTTCAGACTTTATGGCCTCTTGCTGGAAAATATAAACGCGCTCCTCGTCAGACCAGGTCATATGCCTCCTGCTATGGTGTGAACAGGCAGCAGGAAGGTTTGATTGTTGATTTTCATTCTAATCAGTTTCATCAGTTTCATTCTGAACTGATGATCAGTCACACACTAAATAAGCCAAATGAAAAAGAAATTAAGTCTTTCTGAAATTAAGCAGATTAACTATTTTACAATAGTGGAAGGAGGACGACGGCGTGGATTGTTTTTTAATGACCTACCGTGAACAAACTTATTCACATTTGATTTTAATTGAGCTTCTTATCTAATGGAGACATCATAATTGCAAAATTGTGTTGTTTTTTTTTACATTAGCAGAATTTCAACAAAGTTTTGCGTACATTTGTAATGGAAATGCAGCTAGTTAGAAGATTTGGACACAGCTCAGGTTTTCAAAACGAAATACGTCTGCTTCTATACTGTTTACTGCTGACTATAGCTAATTATTTAGACAGCTGAAATTAGAAGCATTATAATTATTACATATTATTAAATATAATTCTCTACTTTGCTATACGACTCCAGGGGTGAAATGTCTCATCTCAGAAGATTTGTCTTTGCATCTTTCATTGCTTTTTGACACCAGAACACGACGTTACAGTCGAAGGTGTAATGAAGCATTTAGGATCTGTGGTGACTGACCTGTGGGGTCGAGGTGCTCCTGCTGCTCTGTGCTGCCTCCGTCATCATTGTAGCTCTCCTCCTTGTCATGGTAACACTGTCTGTGGGAGTGTTCGTGGTGCGTGTGGTGATCGTAGTGTAGGTGTCGCGAGTCGCGCTCAGCGTCGCCGGGGTTGGAGCGGTGCCTGCGTCTTTTCCGTCTGTGGGAAACTGGAACACCAATGTAGAACGGCTGGGCTTCTGAAAGGGAACAGACGGAATATGTGAGCCGATGCTGTTCTCCCAGTATGTTTGCTTTCACTGTGAGCTCCCATGTAAGTTCCAGACACATTTTATAAGACAAACAAGTAACTATGTTACCGTCATGCTTTATGTGTCAAATATGACTTAAGATATCTTTAAGAAGTTCCTGCTCTGTCGGACACGCCGCCTTCAGCACACCACCACAACATTCCTCTTTCAAGCTTTTAGCAATGTTTTGTTACGCGCCTCGCTGAGAAGTAGTTTGCTAATTGCTGCTGGCTAGTCTGAAGGAGCGGAGTGGAAGCTCAGCTTGGAGACTCCAGCTCCAAGGAGGGGAGCTTTGTCGCTGGGTTACACCACTCATATCTGAACCCAGAAGGGTTGCCACAGGAGATTACAAGATATCTCAGTTATGCCTGAAAGAATCAAGGCAACACTCCAGGTGTGATGTGAAGCTCAAAAAAGTAGATTTTTTATTTTCAGCAAGTTTTGTCTTGACGTGTCTTACAAGCCAAAATTTCAACAAGTCACAAAAATTAAGAGTTAACATGCTAATATTAGCTTTGCATTGTAGCAAGCTGCATGAATATATTGTCAGCTGGAGCAGGAGAAAAGTTTTTCAAAACAGTAGCTGTAAGTTTCAGGTCAGATATGTCTTCAAAAACAGAATAAATGCATGTTTTAGGCATAATTGGCTCTGATTGGTCGTTATTTTTTCTGCAGATGGCAGTAGGATCACAGGGGGGAGGCAGAGGAACTTGATTTTTCTTCACAGATTATTTGTTATGTATCATACTGTCAGGACATAGTGACAATTTTTACAAATATGTAAACATATTTTCATTCGTTTCCTACAGCAGCTTTAATCTATTTAACCCCATGATGGAGCGTCATTCTGTGGCTGACCTGAAGAAAATATTGCTAAAGGTTGTTTATTTAAATTATGTAACAACAGATGTGTTGTCGTAACACCTGCAATTTGTAAATGTAGGCCTGAAACATATCGCTTTAGTTGTTGTCTCTTTTAAGGCCGCCCACAAAAAGTCATTGTGTGACACTGATTGATCTAAATGGGAAAGTTTAGGCAGCTGCCCAAATTCTGTCCAACAGAGTTCCACATTAGTCATTAGGTTTTGCAAATGTCAAGCAAAGAAAAAGAAAAATTCTAGACACTAACAGGTACCATAGAATTGCACAAAAATCCGTGAGGGACGGCGGAGTCCCTGCTCGAAATTCCGTGAAAGAGGTGTAGGAGCCTTGTGCCAGAAGCCCATTAAAATGCTGTTTACATCGTTTTAAACTGTGTGATTGTGAGTGGGAATAAAAATAGCAACAGGTATTTTGTTCCATATAACACAGTAGGAGTGTAACAGGTAAACCTTCTATGGATGCAAACTCCACTAAAAACCCACCTGTTTAGGATTGTATTTGAAACATAATCAGTTACAAATTTAACGATGGAACTTGACTTAATGTCGTGTTTTGATTGTTGATTCTATGTTGCAATTGCACAAAAATCCATGAGGGACGACGGAATCCCCGAGCAAAATTCCGTGAAAGAGGTGTATGGAGCCTAGTGCTGGAAAGCTGTTTACATCGTTTTAAACTGTGTGATTGTGAGTGGGAATAAAAATAGCAACAGGTATTTTGTTCCATATAACACAGTAGGAGTGTAACAGGTAAACCTTCTATGGATGCAAAAGGAAGAACCCCCCACTTGATGACTTTGTGTTTCTGTGTTTGATATGATGTAAAGCACTTTGAAATGCCTTGCTGCTGAAATGTGCTCTACAAATAAAATTTTATTGATTTTGATTGATAATGTTGAAAAAAAAAACACAATTCTGCAATTGTAGTGTTTCCACTAAATAAGAAACCCATTTAAAATCAGTCATGAATAGGTTTGTTCACATGATAAGTCATTTAAAAACATGCTGCGCCATCATCCTACAACAACTTCCTGTCGTGTTGTTTTGTGGTTTGCGCCAGTGGCAACACCCGGTTGTTGATCATGTGACTCCTGTGATGCGATAAAAGTGTTTCGTTTGCAGTTTAGCAAAATAAACCAGTTCTTGTGTGGCCAATAAAACACACCGCATCCTAACACCAAAACCTTTTATAGAAAAACAATTTTTTGTTGATCAAAATTACCGTGTTTCCTATAAGCAAATTTATTTTTGAAATGTCAAATTTCACAATTATATGCAGCCATCAGTATAGTTTGGTGTTTTTGTGTTCATCTGAGTGTCTGTGTTTTCCAGCCAGCTCCAGTTTAAATAAATAAATTCAACCAAAAATTGAATCACTATCAGAAAGCAACAGTATGTTCTGTAACAGCTGATGAGACAAAGTTACAGCCGGTGACCTTCTTGTATCAGGAGCAAGACACCGGCCTCACAGCTTCATCTTGTCTCACCATCATCATCATCATAGTGCCTGTGGCCTCTACTTCTTCCCCGCTGCCAGTCATGGTGGTCCATCCTGAAAATCACATTAAAAATCACAATGGAGGATTACGATGAAGAAAACAATGAGATGATGTCCCTGTCTTAACTCTGACTTGTTACAGCAAACCTCAAATGCACAGTTTACTTCTCTTTTTTATTTTTTATTTTTACCTTAATCATCTTTTAACCAAAAAGTTGGGGTGATTTTTTTTTTTTTTTTTTTTTTTCCAAAAGTACTTTTAGCAAAAAATGACTTTGGTCATTATTTTGTCCTTGTTGCTTCCTCTGTTATTTCTGTAGGGATGCATTTGGTCAGGGAATCCTCCTGGCTTTACAGCAGCTCAGACCAGATCACATGACCTGCAGGCCCACACGGCCCCACATGTGCCATCACGACACTGACACGTCAATGGATGACAAAAGGGAAAACTCAATGGAAAAAAAAAAACCAACAACACTTTAGGACCATAATCCTGTCAGAATGTAGCATTAAAATCAGGCAAGTCAGCCCAGGGTTCCCAGCATCGTTAACAGACTCTTAAAACGTTAGCATATGTAGGAGTCATAACTATAAACCTTGACAACAGTTATAAAAACAGGAATCAATTTGTTACAAGGTTATTCCTGTAAAAGTAAATGAACTGTTGATACATTGTAGAGATTAACTTTAAACCTTAAATGTATAAATGTACAAATATCTAAGGATCTCTAAGCGTTTGAGTTTTGTCAGTAACTTTGGTTTACGGTTATGTGTATTCTTATGTTTTGTGTTCAGATCTCTGTCTTGTAATTTCATTACTTTTCATTTTGTCTTGAGTTTTATTTTGCAGGAGGTCTTCTCAGTTCCCTCTATCTCCCCTTCAGCTGCACACTCAGTTCCAGATCCCTGTTCAGTGATCACCATCCGAGCCCAGATACCTCTGACTTCAGTCAGCTTTTTGTCAGATCCACCTGTCAGTTTCTGCCCCAGATGTATAAAGTGTTGCTGTCTGTTCCTCTGGTTACGTCTCTTTCTAAGTTTGCCTTTTATTTTTTTAACTCAGTTTTTTAACATGACATTGCCTACATCCTGCTGTGTTTAGGTTCTCCACCGCCATTACTGATGACAACACACACACACACACACAACACACAAGCCCGTTTTTAGTGTATAAAAACAGGCTTTCTAGGTTTGTTATCTTATTTTTACAACTAATGCTTGTTAGTCTTGGTTTTCACGGATGTAAGAAATTTGCTCATCTTTGACATAAATGAACAAATAAACAATAGCGCTATGCATTTTTGTCCTGCTTGCATTCATACTTGATTTTACGTAATAGACTGTTCATTGAGTAACACGATTAAATAATATCTTCCTGCAGAAACTTTGATCAGTGTTTCAGATTTGTCATGTAACCTTTGATTCAGGCGGTTCAAGCAGACATGAGAACCGAAACAATTGGAATTAAGGATGAAAAACACACACTGTCAGATCCAATAGGTGTGACTTGAGCAGTTTCTCATTGTTTTTCTCCATAATTTCACACAAATTATTGACTAGAAAAACAAACTGACATGCAACGGCTGCTTGAGTACAACTTTTATGTGTGTGAAATGCAATTAGACAACTTGTTAATACATATTAGGGCAGCAATTTGGCAAAGGAGCAAATTTATATCAAACAGCCTGAAATCCTGAGCCGTGTTGTTGTCGAAAAACTGAACGCTCTCGTCGTCTGATGACGTCGGTTTCTCTTCCTGATGCCTGTTTGGGATTTTTTTCTAGGCTGATCAATACGTGTCATTTCCTATTGGTTCCTGCTTCCTGAAAGCCTGATCAGTGACTGTGAAGGACAGTCACATGGTGCAGCCATGAGCCTCTGCACACACAGTAATGAGAGTCCGTCCACTGTGACTGCAACACTCTAATCCTGTCAAAATCGTGAACAAATTCCTGGATCATACGGCCTCATCAACACCTGCCTTGTTGCTGAAATGTGCGATGCAAACAAACTGGACTCATCAAAACCGTCTTTCTAAATTATGCTTATCTAGCCAGACTGTTCTTCAGCTCTTTCTCTCCTGGGCCAGAACACTGTAAGCATCCAACACCACTCCACCAACGCTGCTGAATTTATTTTGAAGACGATGGCAATATAATCCTTTATTTATACAAGTCAATCTCTTGAGACTCACTGTCTCATTTACAATAGAGGCCATCACAACAAGTAACATAAAAGCAATAATGACACAAGTCAACACGTCTAAAAATCAATACAGATAACAAATACAAGAGCCTGCAGACACAATCTGAAATCCCTTTATCAAAATGTTGAACTCCTCCAGCGGGACCAGATCACAGAGCTTCAGGTCCTGCTGAATAATTTGGTTTGTTTGTGTTAAATTCCTTTAAATTTTGGATTCAGTTGACCAGAAGTAACATTTTAAAGTCTGTTTAATGAATTATCCTCCCTAAACCGTCATAAAGCCGGTTGACATTAAAAGCTGATTCCACTGTTTTTTGTTTGTTTGTTTGTTTGTTTGTTTGTTTGTTTGTTTGTTTGTGTCCTGATGCATTCTAAAAATGAAATTGTTATCTATGCTTTCAGGTGCTGGTTTGTGCCAGATTGTCTTTACAGACGATAAGATTGAAAACATCCCACAGCAGCTGCCAATCGTTTGATTCTTTATGTCAGACTTTGGACGGCTGCCACTGGTGATGCTGCAACATTTTATGAAAACACCTAAAACTCATTTGACATCTTTCATGTTTTGTCACATTACGGCCACCAACTTATGAGTATGCAAAATCTTATCTGTGGTAAAAACAAAACAAAAACAATTCTGCATGTTACCTGTTTTGTTGTTTTTCTGCACATTTTACACACCGTTGAAAGAAGCACCATATTACTTTGTCCATCTTATCACTGTGCTCCTTAATGTAAAAGCCCAAACTCTTCAAGAAAACGCATCTTGAAATAGAAAATATTCACAACAAACTATAATTAAATTACAGGCCTTGAAAGTGTTTTAATAGATTTCTTACCTGATTGTGAGCAGCAAAGTCGAGGAAACCTCAAGTCCAAACCGTCAGCAGGATCTTCAGACGTCAGCGCTGCCAGAAGTCTAGAAGTGAAGTAGATTTCTCTATGTGTGCACCAAGCAGAAACAAAAAGAAAGTTCTGCAGCTGGACACAGACAGAGCCAAAGTGACTGCCCAGAAAATCTGTGTATTGAGTTCTGGATGTTCCTGCAGGGGATGTTTGTGTTTGTCATTGGAGAACCAGTGTGTGGATTCCAATCGATTCACTCAGCTGGCTTTCCATTCACATTTTCTTCCCTTTTCATAATGAGAAAACTATTGATCCTCAAGGTAACTTTGCAAACTTTGCTGCATGAATTTGCTAAACAATAGAATAGAATAGAATAGAATATGCTCTATTTGTCCCTCATTGGGCCAAAGGCAAAGCACGCAGATACACATGAAAATAGGAAAAACAAATGAAAATAAAATGTAGATATTAATGTTTAAATAACAGATTTCTCAGTTATTAGGATATTTTTCCAACTGCAGTATTTGTCTGTGATCACAGACTAGATTGGTTGAGGATCTGCACCCTTTAGTTCTAGAGCAGCTTTTTAAATTTTGGTCAAAAATGTTTAAGATCTTTTTTTTTTTTTTTTTTTTTTTAAGAAAAAGAAAGGGTTTAGTTTTAGCATTTTTTTGTGTGTGTGTATTTCTTTTGTTTTGATTTCGACTGCAAACTATATTCTTTATTTCCATAAACATAGAAATGATTTTACTGTCTTGTCGTAGAAGCTTAACATTTTTCTTTGTTCTAAAACCTAAAATTCAACATAAATTTTTATTCTTTTGATTTCAAAATGAAACATGAACAATTTTCACAAGGTGATCATAAAAACTAAAAATATGATCATGCAGGTTTTACGGACACATAATAAAAATATGAGCAAAAAATGGGTGTTTGGATTGTAAATGTTGCTGACCTCTAATCAAATAATGTTGATGAAGACTCATAAATCTGTAATTCCTGCTATAGAATACATGAATGGATAAATAACGGTGCCCCTCTGTTGATGTTTGCGCTCTTGCTTTGTAAAAAGAAGGTTAATGTTAGTTAACTGGTTGCTCTAATTTACCTGTAGGTGTGTGTGCGTGTGGGGGTGGGGGTTTGTGTGTGTGTGTGTGTGTGTGGCTCCATGTTATGGACGTGCGATCTATTCAGGATGTGCCGTGCTACTGGACATGCAGTTGAGACCAGAACTTTCCATACACTACATAAAAAGACAGATGCACTTTTTTTTTTTAACTGTGTCTGATGTGAGATTAGAATAAACTTTTCCTGTTTCAGGTCAATTATTACCAAAGTTGTTCTATTTGCTAGATGCCAGAATAACAAGAGATTTTTTAAGGCAATATTTTAACTTCTATGCTAATTTAATTTCTTTGACCGTGCACAGTAATCAACATGACCACAATGCCTGGCAGTGTTAGCTAATTCAGTTAGTTGTTAGCTAAATCAATGTTAGCTAATTCAGATAATTCAGCAAGAATTAGCAGAATAGCTAAATTCCATCTAACTTTTCCAAAAAGTAGAGATGAGGAGTAATTTATAAAGATGTTAAAACAAAACTGAACTTTGGCACGCAATGAAGAAACAAATTATTATTACAAATTAATAATAATTTTCCAGGTAACACAGTCTTGATTATATTTATTATCTAAATATATTCCTAAAATATGGTTTTTGTTGTGCAAGTGGTTTATATTTATCTACTGCAAACATGTAAGTTGTAAACTTTTCTGAAGTTGTGTGAAATAATTCAGCTTCCACACATTTTTTTTTATAACAAAAACTGAAGTTTATTTTCTTCTCTTTTAAGAATAAAGACATGTTTCCTAATCAAAAACTGTTTAATAACTGTTAGTCAAAAGACTCTAATCTAATCTATCTTGGATTACATTAGATTGTTATGATAAATTAGCTTGTCCTAGCTACAAAAAGAGCCTCACTGATTATCTACCTGATAATTTGGCATCACGTTTCCCTGTTGTACCTTGTCTGTCCACTAGATGGCTCCTCTCCCTTGTTGTATTGAGCAGATGGAGCTGAAAATTCAAACGGCTAATCTTGTTGCCTCTACAACACAAATTGAACTCTGCCAATCGTTTTCTGTGAAATCAGACCATGACCAAAAAAGCAATCATAAATGATCCAATAAAATTATTATTTTAGGCCAACTGAGATAAAGTGAAAGGAAATCAGAGTCAATGTTGTGTAATAATGTGTAAGCCACAGAAGAGGTGTGCAGACATGACCTCCTTCCATCAAATGCGGCTCAGTTTTTCAGGGTTTTTTATTTGCTTGCTCTTTTGTAAAGATCCACAAAGTTTTATGAAGTGGACATTGGTAAAAATAGTTCCTCTTAAAATATGTGCACCCCCCCCCCCCCCCCCCTCCCCTCGCCTGCCCACCCCTAGATATTCTATAATAGACTTTATTAAATTAAAATAAAATAAAAAATTTCTGACTTTCTTCACTTTTCTCAGTGTGTGATGAACTCCTAACCAGGAAACTGTATGTCCTGGTGAATGGGTAATTGTCTGCCGCTGTCCTCCCTGATTTGTACACAGAAAGCAACTAACATGATTTAGGAAAAAACTCACCGTTTTAGCTAAAAGTGTTTTGTGCTAGGATGAGGTGGTTGTTCTGCTGTTTCAAAATTATTTTTGCAAAACTGCAATGGAAACACTTTTTCCGCATCACACCACACTAGTCACGTGGGATGTTACTTGTGGCGGAAACGATGAAGACGACCAGAGGAAGTCGTAGGAGGATCAATCAATCAATCAAATTTTATTTGTATAGCACATTTCAGCATCAAGGCATTTCAAAGTGCTTTACATCATATCAAACACAGAAACACAATGCAACATAGAATCAACAATCAAAACACGACATTAAGTCAAGTTCCATCAATAAATTTGTAATTGATTACGTTTCAAATACAATCCTAAACAGGTGGGTTTTTAGTGGAGTTTGCATCCATAAAAGGTTTACCTGTTACACTCCTACTGTGTTATATGGAACAAAATACCTATTGCTATTTTTATTCCCACTCACAATCACACAGTTTAAAACGATGTAAACAGCATTTTAATGGCCTTCTGGCACAAGGCTCCTACACCTCTTTCACGGAATTTCGCTCTGGGACTCCGTCGTCCCTCACGGATTTTTGTGCAATTCTATGGTACCTGTTAGTGTCTAGAATTTACAGGGTTTCCGTTACAGTGACCCTCAGTCACTCACCTTTTTTCTTCCTGCACGGGGCTCCGTACAGGATGACGGCGTGGCGTGTTTTATTTCTTAATGACTTATCGTGTGAACGAGCTCAGTCACGTGGGATTTTAATTGCATTTCTTATTTAATGAAAACACAGCAATTGTGAAATGTTGCTTTTTTTTTGGCATTAGCAGAATATTGAAAAAGTTTTGCTAATGTAAACACAGCTGTGGACAAAGCCTTAGTCTTGTACGGTTCGTTTGCTGACAGTCTTGTTTTCTTTTCTCTTATTTGCTGGTTATATTATCTTCTTGTTAAAGACAATCACAGTCACTAAGGCAATAATGCTCAAAATTATTATTACTGTTTCCACACAGAGATGTGTTTTCACTCTTGCAAAGAAGAAGAAGACGGAGTGCATTCTCAGCCCAAAACAAAGACACGTTTTCTCTTGGTGCTTTATTCTGATGCCTTCAGGGGTTCTGTCAGAGCCCTGACAAAAACAAATCCCTCCGTCATCCATCCATCGCCTCTTCCTGCTTATCCTTGCAGGGTTGCAGGAGGGGGGGGGGGTGTGCTTATCTCCATTGTCAGTCCATCACAGGGCCAAAAATAAATTGCTTTTCTAAATCATTCATTTCATCTGCAACTAGTAGCTCGTATTGTTATATTTTCTTCTGTTTGGTTTTTACTCTGTGAGATAGGCGGACTCAGAGTTCACACACAATGTCCATGGACGGTTGAGATTTCATAACGGAGAGTGCAGGTCGCAGACATTTTCTGTGACAAATTTCCTCATTTCCGTCAGTCCAAATGGACACTACAAGTCGGATGAGTTTGTTTGGTGGCAGCGGGGCTTTTCCTCAGACGGCAGTAGCAGCTCAGGGAGGAGATGGAGGAGCTCAGGCTTTTCACAGATTATCTGTCACAACATAATGATCATTTTAACAAACGTGTAAAAACATAATTTTGTGTAAGTCATACTGTGTCGTCCATGTCTCTTATCTTTTTTAACTTTGTGCACAGAAATAATGAAATCTTTTTGCCACGTATTTGTCTTAAATACGTGGAAAACTGAAAAACATCGATCATACAAAGAAGGGAAAATATCTTCACTTTTTTACCATTTGCACGTGTAAACAGCAATACTGCATTGGATGATCTCAAAAGCAAAGTTTATAGAAGAAAAAAAAAGTTTGTTCAGTTTCATATAACACCTCCTAGAGGTTTTCATATGACTCCTAAACAGAACTGTGAAACGTGTATGCATCTAAATATTATAATATTATAATATCATAGACTTTTAAAATGTGATTCTGAGGATGAACAGAGTCACGATGGAAAATAATACAACCAAAGCAAAAATAAAACTCAAGAAATATTATTATCATTATTTTTATTATTATGCTATCCAAATCAAATGCTTTAATTGCTCTCCAGCAAACAGTAGACAATATCCAGGAAAGAGTCACCTTCCGCAAGATTTATGGAACAACTAAGCTGTAACTAAATTAGAAGTTTTAATGTGTCCTATGATCTTTAACACACCAACCAAACCCTTGTACTGATTTCGGCTGCTGAGCTTAATGAGTCTGCTGATCTGCATGTCAGACATGGAAGGCATGACGCTCCGTTTGAAGAGTCCTGTGTGGAATAATCCAATGTGACTGTGTCAGTTTGGCTTCGCTCACACAGCTTTTCCTCTGTGATGTGAGACGGTGACACCTCAGGGCGAAAGCCACTGATTTTACGTGTTTTTCTCCTCCCTGATCTGAGCCGCAAAGAATGACACAATGAGATGCTGTTCCAATGAATTCCCTCTGAAGGCAGTGGATTTTTTAAAACTTTTATTTATCATCTACTGTTAGATACTCTACAATAAATATTTTAAATATTGATGCAGCACTGTAGCTCAAGGGAAATGTACTATTGGCCTGCACTGTGTGGGACATACGTAAGTGTCTGTACTGACGTCCATGATTTATCTCAGGCTGAACCGAAACACCAAGAGGTGGAGCAGCGCTGCTGTTGTGACTCTTAAAATTACATTTCACTCTTTGTTCTGTTTGTAGCTGATTTGTCCTTTTTCTTCCTTTCCATCTTTCTTTATTTCATTCTAGTGTTTGCGTTGTAGTGTTTGGCTCCTTCAGGCTAAAAAGTCAGTTGTAAAGCCAGGACAGCTGACCTTGGACTTCTGGCTACAAGGACTGGCTTCAAGCCCAAAGGACCCATAACCTTTGTGTTAGTGAAGGAGGAGAGCCGCTGTAGGCTGGAGCTTTAAATGTCCGTCCTTAATGTCCGTTCTGAGCTTCTCGCACATCCATCTTTAAGAGACGGTGTTATGTAAAATAAATGGTTTTTGAGCTTCACATCATGCTATAATGTTATTCCCTCACCAAAAACATACCTGACGTATTGCCTTGATTCTTTCATGCAGGTTTGAGAAATTCATTAGTCACTAAGGCAACCATTCAGCTGTGCAAAACACCTGGGTGGACCTAGCTCCTCCTCAAAGCTGCAGTTTCCTAGTTTCCGCCTCACAGAGCAGCCCTCCCCTGCGACTTTCCCATTCAGCTCCTTCAGACTAGCCAGCAGCAATTAGCAAGCCGCTGCACCTGGAACGGTCCACCTGCTGAGCTCATTATAGGAGATTCTTCTCAGTGCAAAGCTGGTGAAACCTTGTTAAATGGTTAATAGAGGAGCCACGTTGTGATGACTTCCTGAAGTTGTAGTTTCACAAAGAGCAGGAGTTTCTTAAAGAGACAGATGCCCATTTTCAAGGTGCTGTATTATGAAGTCACATTTCTTTTAAGTCATATTTGACATATTTTTTGTACAACAACTCAAGGTAATATAGTTACTTGACTGTGCTATAAAATAGCACAATGTGGCTGGAAAACACAAAATATTGCTCCCATGATGTACTTCTCAAAGATAATTCAAAAGCTAAATGAATTTGAATTCTACTCATTCAAATGAGTAGAATGGTCAACTCATTTGACCATTCTAATTGGTCAAATGAGTTGACCAATTAGAATGATAACAATAGTGTCTTTTAAGCTGCCATCTGCGATGGAAATCCTGCATGTTCCCAGAATCCTTCAGGAAATTGTAGAAACTCTCTCTGAGGTGTGAGATGATCTCCAGAAAGGGGTCCCTCCACCAAAACTCTCCCAGTTCACCTTTTCTACTTGCCCAGATTGGCTGCATAGACAAATTGGCAACATGTAGTAAATCTGATCCTGGTCTGTTGTGGTGAAACGAAGAGCTGAAGCTGTTCATTCACCAGACTGTGTGCGTTCTCCATCTCTTGCTCTACGCTTCGGTTTGTCCAGAGTGTCTGAACCCTGGGCTATTGAGAAGTGATTGCTTCATGGAGGCGTGGACTGTGCTGTGGTTTTAAATTTTACCCAATCGCTAACGTTAGATGCGTATAGTGCCAGTTTAACACTAGGAAGTCTACAGCAAATTGCCTGCACTGTATACAACCGTGAGAGTGGGGGACGAATTAACATATTGAACTAATGCATTCGATATGTTTGGTCAATATTCGGAAGCTTGGTTAAAACTCACTGAAGGACTTTGG
Organism: Xiphophorus hellerii; assembly: GCF_003331165.1. NCBI lineage: Eukaryota > Metazoa > Chordata > Actinopteri > Cyprinodontiformes > Poeciliidae > Xiphophorus > Xiphophorus hellerii. Next base: position 26,808,765 of record NC_045679.1, on the reverse strand, counting down.
TCACTTCTTCCACTGCCATGAAACTACAGGCAGAGTACGATTCTAAAACAGCAAAGAAAATTGATGTCATCGTTCACAACTTCTTCTGCTCTCAGATTGGCTCACAAGAAAATTTACCAGAGGGAATTCGTGTCAATGGGAGAAATCCCAGATGGAGCTCAGAATGGAGATGAGAATTAAACTGAACTGAGTAGAAAAGGTCACGGTCAGGCTAATGCTAGTGCTGTAACAACACAAAGTAGTTGTTCTAGTAGTTGCTTCAATTTTTTCCACAGCTCGAAGTCTCAGACTTTATTCATAGAACCATTTTGATATAGTCAGTTCTGAAGCCGATATTTTTAGTAGACACAAAATATATAATTTAGAATAGAGCTAAGTGCTTAAAGTGACAATATAAAATGTTCTGTGAACTCACTTGTCCTTCAAGTAACACAGCAGCTTCAGAAAATGGAACATAATATCAGAACAATAAAGTCTGAAAACATATAAAAAGTTTCCCTGTAACAGACTGTATGTGTGTTTGTTGCTTTATATTATATGTCACTAGTAGCAGTGAAAAGTTCAGGTAAAACTTAATTCAAAAACTAACTCAAGTAAATATAATTATGACTCACCTTTGAATATTATCTTATATTCCTACACTGTTTCCCTGTGAGACAAAATGAAAACCTTTTCATAGATAATGTTGACAGCTACTTTATTTCTTTTTCTCTTTATTTGAACATAAATTATACATTTTTACAAATAAACTCTGAGTCTTTTTCTTACTCAGGATTTATTTTGCTCAGCTCTTCTCCCCTCTTCATCAACCATCTGATGTAATTGTGTTGTTGTTGTTTTTTTTTTTGCTTTCATATTCTCTGAAGAACAGAGATCTTACCCCCAGCCGCGTCAACACGTCCTCATTACTGACTTCACACCCTTTTTTCCCCCATTTTTAAAAATTTGAGTTTATTTCTGTGACAGCAGGTGCTCTGCCGGATAAACAGACAAATTAAGAAGACTCTCAGTCACTCTCAGGTGAATTGTGCCTCTTTATTTTATTCCACATCATTTCTCCTCCTCTCGTTCAAACACGACCCTGCGCTGCCTGTTCGGCAGCTGCGAGGGGAGCAGGTGAGGAATGAGATTGAATTCTTGTTTTCTTGCTGTGGAGCCTAATGGCTCTGGTGAGATGCGACAGACAGACAGACAGCGAGTTGCGGAGGGACTGCGGATCTAAACCTCCTCGTTCAAGTGCTGCTCCACGCATCTGTTTTTGCGGCTCAGCCCAGATGACGTGCCGCTCGGCCTGATTGGCTGATGATGGGCTTAAAGAGCTGGACTCATTGCGCTGGACTGCTGCTTCCCGACAGCACTGATCACATGATGGACATCAGCTCATCTTGATTGGAACATATATATATATATATATATATATATATATATATATATATATATATATATATATATATATATATATATATATATATATATATACAGTATATATACAGTATATACTGTATATATATACTTTTAATTTGGTCTGTTTTCTGGCCGATCATTGATCTTTACACAGATTTACCAGCTCATTCTGGGTTTGACCATAACCATTTTTTTTTGTCTGAAAAGTTGCTTGTTATATTGACAAAGTTGCTAAGTTGGAAACAGTGGGATGACAGTCAACTACCCAGATATTACCTGATGGTGGGACTGTCAGTCAGTCCTCTCACACAGCAGACAAATGGGAACGGTTGGTGATTTTCAGACCTTTACAGAAGTAAATAACATCGGTTTCACGTGTAAGTATCGGTAGATGTCAATCTCTCAAAATTAAGGAAAACTGGGCTGATTTATCGGCTGGCTGATATATCGATGCACTCCTGCTTTAAATTGTTTCACCTACTAGGGACACAAAAAATGATCAAACAGCATCATTATTTCAGACACTGAGCCATTTACTTATCCTCTGTCCTGGTTCTAGCATGATCTTTATCATCACATTTTTTGTGAACCTGTCGAGAAGTTTCAAAACGCAAAACTCTTTGACTTTTGGACATTTTCAAATTTAGAAACTCACATTTCCATGTTTTTTCTATAAACTTTTAATATTAATCTCAGCACTACAAATTATTAATGAATTATATTAATTAATCATTAATATTAATATTAATGATTGGCGAAAATTAACCTCCGTTTTTCTTCCACAGTGACCTTTTTATGCAATCGTAATGCTTAAAAGGTCTAAATAGATTTTTCCATCGTCAATGTTTTATTCATAGAAGCCTTTGGTATCCACACAGCCTTGTTCTCTGTTTATTGCGTTATGTATTCGCACATTTTTAGGTACGTTGTGTTTATTTCCGCCCGCTGTTTCCTTTGCTCAAAAAGCAGCATCATCAAATTGACCCAGATTAATCCTGCAGAGATTATAGCTGTTCAAATAAATCAAGTTTGCTCACACGGTCATATACTAATAATTCTCCTGGAATGTGATTTTGCACATAAAGAGCCAACACTAATCATGATTGGTGAGCGGGGGTACAGCAGCTGGTGTGTGTGGAGATGAGGCAGACCAGAAGTGCGTAAGTAGTTGGATGGTGTGCCGCTGCGTTTTGCGCTTCCATCAGTGGGCGCGCTGTGTGCGCGGTGCGTAAAATGAGCGAAGACGCGCCAAGCTACTTTTGCTCTCCAGGATTCCAGTAAGAAGACTCGAGTCTTTTTTTTTTTAAAAGTCTGGGATCGGGGTTATGCCCAGAAGATGGACGCGCTCTACAACGCCACCGAATGCAGCGGCGAAAACGGGACGAACGTCTCCGCGAACTGCAGCGACGGCTTCAACAAGTTCATCCAGCCCGTGTGGCAGATCACGCTGTGGGCCGTCGCTTATTTCGGCATCGTGGTGGTGTCTGTGGTCGGCAACGTGGTGGTCATCTGGATTATTCTGGCGCACAGACGCATGAGGACTGTCACCAACTACTTTCTAGTGAGTTGTGCGTAAAGTAGGGAGTTCTGATACGGGAGTGAGGAAACTCTAAGAAATTAGGCTTTTTATTGTATAACAAGAATTTGTCTATTTATACAGCGACGCAAAAATCTGCGCCTACGTCAGGGACTCTTGTAGGAGAGAAATCAGTCATGAAAAGCAAATCTCAACGTACTGAGCTTGAGATTGACTTCCAGGCTCTGTAAATAGAGCTCTGTAGAGAATAATCTGCTAATTTGAAGGGAACTTTATCTGATGAAATGTTTGGTTGATATATTACGCAAAATTTTAAAAACCCCATAAAATACCATAAATAAATAAATTAACTCTACAGTGGGTTTTTTTTTTTAAAAAACAACAAAAAAACAAAGAGCAGACATCTTTCATTGAGCAAAATTGCGAAATCAACTGATGTCTCAAACTCCAGCTGAACTTCATTCTTCTTCTCCTTCAGTCTAAACCTTTGACCTCTCTGCTGCTTTCCTGTCTGCAGAATGCTGCTTGTTCCTCTGAGGCCTTCACAAAGCGCCTGCATTCATGCTCAGATTCATTTACTGCGTTCACTCATTAGGTGACATCTGAAGACAACTGGTTGATTTTTGTTTTTTAAAAAAACAACTAATTCAGTTCCCACATTTCGATTTTTCGTCGTTCGAAAACGTTTGAAAGTCGTTGTCGATTTTCCTCTGCTATAACGTTGTGTGCCAAATTGTGTTGATCTATGGCGCACATTTCCAATGAGACACATGGAAGTTTATGTCAGTAATGAGACAAAATGTGAAAGGCTCCCAGGGTTTGAATACTTTTCCTCAATGAGAATAAATCCTGAGATCTACTCTTATAAAGGAAGGGTTTACATAAAGTGTTATCAAAGATGAAAGGTGTTTTCCAGTTCCCAATCAGACCTGTCTCTGCCTCTGAATCTAACCCTCGTCTAATAGGTTGCATTTTGAAAGATTGTGACCGTTAAAGTTGACTAAGTGTGTTTGCTCGTTCTCATTCGCTTAATCTTAGAAACCATCCATTTCCAGCATAGAAATGGAAAGGACTCTCTCTTTCAAAGTGCATTCCATATCCAGGTTTAGATTTAAAATAAGGATATGCAAAATCATGTTAGGTTTACAAGTTACAATAAAGTGAACTTTGTCTTTCCTCTGCAGGTGAACCTCGCTTTCGCTGAGGCTGCCATGTCGGCATTCAACACAGTGATCAACTTCGCCTACGCCGTTCACAACGAGTGGTACTTTGGTTTGGTCTACTGCCGATTCCACAACTTCTTCCCCATCGCCGCCATATTTGCCAGCATTTACTCCATGACAGCCATCGCTCTGGACAGGTGTGTCATGCTCTACCAGGTGTTTGTGTCTGAATCGCGATCTGTCGCGACATGAGAATCTTCCTTTAAAACAACAGAGGTCATATTTCTGGCGCCACATCTAGCAGATCTGGACAACGGCATGGGGACAAAGAATGGAGACTGGAGGAATGGGAGCAGGGATGCACCAATGTGAATATTTTGAGCCAATATCAATGCCCAATATAACTAATATTTATTGATATACTTATAGATTTATAGTTTTAGATAGATTATAGATTTTTCCTAAACTTTTGGCACCATAAAAACATACAAAATGGAAATAAATATTAGTTGTTAATCTTGGCCCAGTTTCCACTTACAGATACCAATATGCTAAAAATTGACTAACACCAGCCGATAACAAAGTTCATGCTGATATATCGTGAATCCCAAAATGGGAATAATTTTTTATTGAAGCTAATATTCAGAAGACATCACCACCACTAAACCTCCAAGTTTTGTGTAACTTTTCTAATGTTTCATTCAAACCTTCTTCAAGCCTCCTGTCTTGATCTCAGTAGTTATGTCTTGGAAAGTCTCCACTACCCTGTTAAAATGCCAGGTTTTTGTAACGTGAACTCATCCTGTACACCTCAACTGAAAACAAAATTCACCAGAACAAGACAAAAATAAGAAAGGCTCAATAAGCCGGTTGCAAACATGAGCGCACACACTTACGGCAATAGTTTTTGAAAGCATCTTTTGATTCAGTATCCCGCCCTATTAGGCACATACCTTACATCGGATTGTCCAGAAGTAAAGTTTCACCATTCTAGCTGAGTCTTCCTGACATTTACACGATTCAGCGAGAGTCTTTGTTTGCTCTATGATCTAATTTTACAAATGTATCAGTCAGGAGAACAGCGCCAAACAATTCATGTTGTTAAAGATGGGATATGTAACAAATTACTGTTCCAGGAAAACTGTTTATACACTGTCATCAGTGGCTATGCTAACTATCCTTAGCATTCTTCTTCTTTAGCATTCTCTGCTGACAGGAAGCTATAGTAAAGCAGAAAGCATGGGTGTGGGGCTAAGACCCTCCTCCTTGCTGTGATTGGTTGTTTCTGATCAAGGCAGAGGAGCATAATCTTTTCATAGATTGTCTATCTCATGAAAAGAGATAGACGGTGTGATGGTGTGACCATTAATATGGTCACACCGTAGTGACCATATTAATGAATATGGGTTAGAAAGAAATAATACAAGTTAAATACACCAGCTAAATGCCATGGCAAAAAGAAAAAAAATCATTTATCAACTTTATTTGATTAAAGACACAAGAAAAATGCATATAAAAAATGTTACAACAATCAAAAAAGATCAATTTTGCACAAAAAATATTTAGAATAACCAAAGCAGTTTCAAGCTTGTTCAGGCCTCTGCACCTTCTACATTTTTAGCCTAATTCATTTTATACTTCCATTTCCTTCAAAACAAGTTGTTGGTTAAAAGTTACACAAAGTTTCTGTCTCTGTTGAGCCACAAGCATTAGCAATTATTCCACTTTGTTGAAAGCGATGACCCCAAACACAGTTGTTGTTGTTGTTGTTGTACGGCGGTACTTGAAAGGTCAATGCAGTTTGACTTTAAAAGTTTCCGTTTCTGGTAGGTGAAGTCTTCCAGTATCCTTCAAGTGCAGAACAGTGCGCACAGGTCCATGTAACCTGGTTCTAAAACTCTCTGAGAATGTCAAGTGCGATTAAATTAGAGGCAATAATTGTCTATTTAACTCAAAATGAGTCTCAAATCATTGTCTGAGTCGATTAATTTTCATTCTGTGAGATTAATAGAAATCAGAGGCCACCCAGGAGGAAAATCATGCTCTTAGCAACCGCTGGAAATAATAATAAGAAATTGCAATTTATAGTTGATTATCACGGAAAGTCCATTTCAGTGAAGTTGCTCCATAAATCTTTTTGTGTGTGTGTTTGCAGATACATGGCCATCATCCACCCTCTGAAGCAGAGGTTGTCGTCCACTCAGACTCGGTTGGTGATCGGTGTGATCTGGCTGCTGGCTCTGCTGCTGGCCTTTCCTCAGTATCTCTACTCGTCCACCGCAGTGCTGCCCGGACGCACGGTCTGCTTCATAGACTGGCCTGAATATGACACTGTTGACTTCAAAAAGATGTGAGTAGCTGAGCTGGTGTTTCCTCCTGACCACAGCGTTGTCTTACAACTTGTGAGAAACAAGTTGAAATCATGTAATGATCAAATTATTCCCATGTGTCCCACACACCCTGAGTGTGTCAACAACTGAAATACACATGATTGTATTGTGGCTTTGAGTGGTCAAAATGACTGGAAAAGCGCTATATAAGTTCAGTCCATTTACCATTTACCATATAGTCATAGTCAATTAATTAAAATATGTGTTCTGATGAGGATTAAAAGCCCCTTTTTGAGAATGACAACCTTTAAGCAGATCTGATGTAATATTTTATTCCTAGATGTCATGTTTTTATTAGCTGTAAGTGGAAAATCATCAGAATTAACAATAATAAAGTCCTGAAAACATCAGTCTGATCAGTCAAATTAATGTGTGTTATGGTTTTCACTTACTGAAATAAATTGATTTTGGCTTTACATATTTATTTGCAAAATTTCAACTTTTACTTCAGCAGAGGAGAGGATTACTCCGACCCTTCCTGACGTTCTTCATTTTATATTCATAGCCAGAAGCGCTCCAGGTCTCATTTTGTCCTTTTTCTCCGCATCTTCCAAAATTATCACCAACTTCCAGCCGACAGGTTTCTGTCATGCAATCTGCATGTCACAGCGCCGCTGGCCTTTGAGAATCCTGCAGACTGTAAAATATTCATAAATAAGGGTGTTTCATAAATAAGGGCCCTTGTTGGTCTTTCCCCAACACATATTACACCTACAGTGCTGTGGAAAAGCTTTTGGCTCCCTCACAGATGTCTTCCGTTATTTTTAGCATTTTATTATTATTATTTTAAGTCACACTCAAGTTCCAAGTCATCAGACAAATGGACAGAAATCAGATTAAAAAGCAGCATTCAAATGTTGCTTTCATTTATTCAGGAGAAACACAACCTAAACCAACCAGGTTCAGTGTGGAAAAGGTCAATTTACTAACTGCAATCAGGTGTGATAACAACAAGTAGTGACGCTGGAATTTTGGACCAATCTCTATTTTTTTCACAGAATTGTTTAATTCATTTCTTGATGACAGTAGCTGGGTTTCTATTGACCTGAAAATTGGGTAAATTAGAGTTCTGAAAATAAATTGGCATATTTTTTTTTAAAAACGCCTCATGCTTTTCTGCCAGGTCGAAGTGGCTTTTCGGCCATATCAAAATTTGTGTATTTGGCAAAACTACAACGGAAACACTTTCTTACATCACACGAGTCACATGATCAACTACCGTGGTAGGAGGATCATGGTGCAGCATTATTTTTAATTAATTATCGCATGAACAAACTTGTAGGTGCATGATTTTATTTACATTTGTTATTTAATTGAAACACCACAATTGGAAAATTGTGTTGTTTTTTTTTTACATTAGCAGAATGTTTTGCACTCTGCTGTTGGATTTGTAAAGGAAATACAGCTGGACTCTTTAATGCTAACACGTTAGAGGCCTCCAGATTTAGCAATTTTATTACGCTGCAGAAAATGCAGTTTTCCCCCCTTTTGTGCTTTTTATTTCTCACATGAAGAAAAGAAAAAAAAACAATCGGGTTCAATATAAATAAAGTATTTCCTCCCACTTAACCTCCATCATTAACAATGGTTTGTTAATCATAAACTAATAAGTAACTTGTATTACAGTGAAATGTGAAGCAATGCACATTCACCTTGTCTCAGTCATGGTTGGAGTTTGTGAATAAACAACAACAAAGAGGGACAAAATGGCCACCAGGTGAAAGTTCCACAGCCAGAACTACTGCTGAGCATAAAACAACAGAAAAGCCCATCTCTCATTGGCCAAAACAACATCTTAATGACCTCCAAGAGTTTTGGAGAAATATTCTGTGGACAGACGAGAAAAAGAAAAAAACTTTTTGGAAGCATTGTATCTTCTTAATTCATCTCAGCATTTTAGAAAAATGAATCCAAGAGTCCGTCATGGTGACGGTAGCGGCTGACCTGGTACTACAGCATGATCTGATGTAATTGATGGAAACATGAATTTTGCCATCAGCCTAGTTCCACTTAAATAATGCAGAAGGGCAATAATCAGAAAGAAGTCCACCTCTGATTAGTTGTTTTTTTTTTTTTTTAAATGAAGGTTCCTTGGTAAAGTCCACACTCTGTTTCACATCAAACATATTTTGAGATTAAAGTGTGTAGAAAAAGTAGAGGGCGAACACCATTTGGTCATGTTGAGACTATTCTCCTGCACTGAACTGAACTTCTTTATTAATTAAAAACCTCTGCTTCATCCTAAACCATCAGGTAGATGTCTCTAGCCGCTGCCATCACTCACTGTAATTCTGCATTATAAGGACTTTTGCATCATTACTAGGTAACCTTTCTGTACAAACCCTGGGGCACAGAAGTCATGATGTTAGATTGATGTAAAACAGCCTTCAAAACAGGTTTGGATCCAAAGTAAACAGAACATGATGAAAGACGTCTCACAGGTCCAGTGGGTGTTCGTGATAAATGAGCCCGATTATTTATCACAGTCATGTGGATTATTGCAGTTTTTCAGTTGTCTTGTTGTATTGTGGTCAGCTCAGGCCTCAGTGGACAGCTTGTCAATATGGTCCACCTCAAACCTCAGCCGGTGCTTCTATGTATGAGAAAACAACGTCATATAAAACGGCCCATGTTTCAGAAAATGTGTAAATTCTAACCTTTTTTTGTCTAATCCTCTGCCATCCCACATATAAATGTGACTCTTCCTTTAATAGTTTTATTCCGGGCACATCATGAGGTTTCTGTCTCATTTGACACTGGAAGCTTCAGTGTGTGTGTTATCCTTCTATTTGGGGTCGAACTCCTGAAGTTGGAGTCAATTTGCAGGTTTTATTCATTTTCTGTTTGTATGTCAGAACTGGTCATGCCATATCATGTCATTCTTTTTATGTATTTTCTGTATATACCATTGCCACCCAGGAAGAGTTAAGGTAAGGAAATTGTGTTGAAGTGGTAAACTAACTCTGAGTACTGTAAGCATGTGTGAAGTGGCAGCAGGCTGATGCACATCTTATGTGATTTCCTGTTGGATGTAACACACCCTTTTTTATCATTTCACACATCAAAACATCAGCCGCTAAGGGACTTGGATTTCATGATCTGTATGAAAACAGAAGAGTAGTTACCATCCTGTCTGTTTACAACTGGAGAGGGTTTTTTTTTTTTTTTGGTTTTTTGTGAGTGTGTCAGGATCTGGCCGTCAGTTTTAGCAGATCTGCTTCCAGGTTCCATATACAGTGCATCCACAGATTGCGTTCCATCATGACACTGACATGTTTCTACAGTGTCAAGGTGGAACAGGATCTGAACAAGGACGTCTTGTTCACTTACAGTACTGGTACTGGTATGGGTTCACAACGTTATGGCCCATCGTGTTCCTGGTATTAAAACGTATTAAAACTCTACTAAAGCTGCAGTGTGTTCCATACTGCAGCTCTGACTGCTCCACAATAGATTACCTGCTTGCGTTTTTGTTGCCGCAGCTACTACGTGTGTGTGACCATACTGATCTACTTCCTGCCCCTGTGCATCATGGGATGGGCGTACATGACGGTGGCCGTCACCCTGTGGGCGAGCGAGATTCCAGGAGACTCATTTGAACACTACGCAGAGCAACTCATCGCCAAACGCAAGGTAACCCAGACAACAACTCCCGAACCCGTCATTTAACGTGATGATCTTTTTAATCCCTAACATGTAAGCAGCCGGAGAGATTAAGCAGACTTATTCAGACATCTCCACCATACCACCTCTGGCAGGTGGTGAAGATGATGATCGTGGTGGTGTGCACCTTCGCCGTGTGCTGGCTGCCGTACCACGTCTACTTCCTGCTGCACCAGTTCTTCCCCGAACTGTTCGAGGAGCGCTACATCCAGCAGGTCTACCTGGCCGTCATGTGGCTGGCCATGAGCTCCACCATGTACAACCCAGTCATCTACTACTGCTTAAACAGCAGGTGAGCTGCTTAGCATGGGGGGAAAAAGGCGAGTTGTCTGTCAGCGTGGGTGTTTAGCCACGAGTTGGGCTGTAATCTGGGTTTGTGTGCACAATCCTTTCCGTTTATTAATCCTTTCCCACTGTGTACTTCCCCCCCCCCAAACTCCTCCTCCTCCACCGGCAGGTTCAGATCAGGCTTCCAGCAGGTGTTTTGCTGCTGTGCTCCCACCGTCACCAAAGAGGAGCTGTTGGAACTCAAATCTCCTCGTTACCTGCAAACCCAGGTCTGTGTAAGAAGGACGAATCGGAACAACAAGCGTGTGTTTGTTCATTCATTCATCTGCTGCTTTTACCGGCCATGTGCACCGACATGCAGGGAACGCACCACAGAGTAGCTGCGTTTCCATTATAAATGTGCGCAGAAATTATGTCTGAATTCTGCTAATGTTGAAAAAAAAAAAACACAATTTCGCAATTGCGGTGTTTCCGTTCATAGGGACAGGGGCGCAACTCCATATTTTTGAGGTGGATGTGAACATATCTTCGGCGCCCCCCCATATATCGAATGATGACTGAGGCCTGCTCTTGCTTTGAAATATCAGGTGTGCAGTCCAGTTCCACTGCAAAGTACTTAGAGGACTTGATCTTGGCAGATATTTTACTCAAAACACACTCTGATATTGAATCTAAAAATTCATTCTGAGTGCACCATGTCAGATATCCAGTGGTTTGTTTGGAGGCAGCCTTTCTAAGATGCTCTGCCAGTGTTACATCATATCGTGCTATGAGCTCAAGGATTCCCAGAAAATTTCCATTTTTAGGATTTCCTAACTGAGAATTTTTCCCCCTTAGTGGCAAGTTTCTCTCTGCAAGGAAAAGTATGCAGTCGATAACTCTAGTCAACACACTTCTCCAGTGTGCTTTTTCAGCTGCCATGGTTTTCTGCAGTTCACTATCAATAGTCTTACCTAGGCGTAAGCGAGATGCCATTTCTTTCCACGTCAGATAAGCATTTATGTGAGAACTACTGGTTTCATGGTGCTTCAGTGTTTTTGAAAGACATCGCCAGTTATTATACCTCTCCACAAGGCATGTGTCAAGAACTTTAGCTTCACCAAAAAGCTTACATGCAAAACAATAGACTCTGTTAGTATTTTTAGAATACAGTAACCAATCTCGTTCAACTTTCTCTCCATTAGACAGTAAACGAAAACAGTATGCTTTGGAAAAACACCTCTTATTCTTCTCTGATCTTGGATATGGACCATCAGAAACTTTCTGTGGGCCATTTACAACCATATACTGCCTAAATGTGTCCCCCATTTTGTGTGGTAAAGGCCATTCAGATGGTTCTTCTGAATAAAGCCTTGTCTCGGCTCTCTCCTCCGCAGCTCTGTGCTTCTCTCTCTCTTCATCATCTAGTCCTCTCTGCTCTTCCTCTCCCTCATCTGCACCTTTCTGTTTCTCATTCTCCTTTCTCGTGGTTGACTCACCATGACTGCCTGCACTAATTTTCCCAAAAAAAGAACACAATCAAAGATGGTCATCAGAAACTCAAACCATCATGGTATGTAGGTTTTTGTTGCTTTCCTAATGCCTACCTGATCTCATCACTTGTCTCCTCTATCACTGACCTCATGTCTGTCTCCTTCATCCCTTGTCTGTGGTGTTCTCCACTAAGTCATGTGGTCAAAAAAGCATTATTAGTTGTAAAAATTACAGATCTTACCGTTTTTAAAAATAATGTTTAAAAATTTGTGCTTGAGATGGACTAGTTGCTCCCTCACTTCCACCTGCATTAGACCAACCTGTTGCCTTCCCCTGTCTGTCCTAATTCTTCCTCTTTCATCATCTTCTCTTCTTTCTCTCCCCCACCACAGCTGAATGACATAAATTTTGTGTTAAATAGGCTTAAAAAATACAGCAGTCAAACTACAATAGAAATTAAACTTTAATTTAAATCATCTCCTTGTTGGATAACAGTTACTGATTGGACATTACATCTGATCTGACTTATCAGATACATCACAACACCACTGTAGTGGTATTGAATAAGACATTTAAACTCAAGTGTCTCCCTGCCAAAAAGGTTGGTAAAATAGGTCACCAACCTTTTTGAGTTTAAGGGCTTTAGTGACTCTGATGACTAATTTGTCTGATACACACATGAACTTGAACAACTCATCTTTAATTAAAGAATCCATAATACATATGAGTGAAAAAAATGCACCCAGGAGGGCTAAGTGTTGGACCATAGCTGGGCACTGCCGCCACAGCAGCTTTAGCTTTCCTGTGTTAATATTTCCTGAGTTTTATTTCGGTCATTCTTACTTAGTGCGCGGTTATGTGTCTGTGACAGGTTTATGTATCAGATATTCATAGAAATACAAAACAAATCGCGTCCCTTAATGGTTTAATAGGGGAGGCAACTTTTAACAGCAAATATGGGACGATTCCGTATTAGGCTAGCTGCTAGCTTTAGCTAACTTGATTATTTACAACCCTCCTGTCCTGCTAATACACTGACGGTACTTATCTACTATCTTTCAACCACATTGAAAGGCTTTTTTTCATCCCGCCAACATCTTTATCCTTCTCCCTTTTCCTTTTTCTGTTTTGCGCCCCGGACAGCTTTATTTTCTGCCGCTCCATTTTGTCAAGTGCACTACGAGTGGTAGTCTAAAATTAAAAAAAAAAAAAAAACGCGCCTGCGTACTCTTAGGGGCGCGTGCACAGCCACCTGTATGGGAAGGGAGAGCGACAGGAGGGGAGGTGAAGGAGCAGAGGGGCGCCTAATCAGTGCTGTTCCCCTGTTATTGATCATTTCATTCTGTTAATTATAGAAAATGCCAACAAGAAAAAAACATTTTTCGAGACGGGGTTTTGGCGCCCCCTCTAGTGCAGCGCCCCTATGCGTTGCATACCCTGCATACCCACTTTTTGCGCCACTGCATAGGGAAGTGAAATTAAAATCACATGTGAATAAACTTGTTCACGCGATAAGTCGTTAGAAATCATGGAAGTGACCGATGGAAACAGGTACATTAGATATAGTCATAATTCAGTGATGGTGCTAGAGCTCGTCATCTATCAGCCAATCAGAGGAGATCAGGTCTTATTCAGGCTTTGGCACGACAAGCCCCGCCTACTTGGGAGAGGCTACCTATGCATCATTTTGGGAAAATTGTACTCTGCAATTTTACAGAAGAAATATGGATTCAACACGTTTGAATGACACACACAATACAAAATGTTGTGTGTCATTCAAACGTGTTGCTCATTCAAATGTTGTTTGAATGACACACCACATTTTGTGTTGTGTGTCTGCTCAGAGCTGGGGATGATAATGCTCTGATTTATTGTATTGTGATGCTGTGAGAGCTCTGGTGGAGCCCGCTGCAGACTGTCCAAAAAACCCCAAAAACCATCATCTTGATACTACTTCCTGTCGCCTTCTGCAACATTTCTCCCAGTAGTAACATTGTACTGTTGATCAATTTACATGCAGTTTTGTGAAATAGATGTATTTCGATGAAAACCACCTCATCATAGCGCTAAAAACGTTTTACCGCAAAACTTGAGTTTTTTTTCGAAATTGCCGTGTTTCGATTAAGCAAACTTATTTTTGTAATTTAAATTTGCGCAATTTTATGGTTAATGGAAACGCAGCTACTGTAACTGTAAGGACTTGATACACTTTACTTGTCCATCTATTAAAGTCACTTTGTGTTAATGGAGAAGCTTTTGCTCCTAGTCCTTCTCCTGCTATTTTTAACCCAGCTGAACCTCTACCCAGTGAAAACCCGACTGTTTGCTGTTCAGTATTCATGGATTCACTCGTTCACAGAATATTTTGTGGAGCATTATTCAATAGAAAATTTAGCGTGGAATGCTGAAATAGGATATTACTTGACACACTATTGGCTGGTTTTGCAAAGCAGCAGAATCGTGGGGGTCAGCTCCACAGAGATAAAGAGTTTTTAATCAAACCTCATGAGGGCTGGGGATGACAACGCTCTGATTTATATTTATATCTACTCAAAGGAGGAATAGAACCGAAAAGGAAGAATGAAGTGTCAGAAAATCAGTTCAGGTTTTGTTGTCTTTGAAAGATAAATTATCAGTACATCAGAAAATGTTTAAAACAAAGCTCCTTCTTGTTTCCATCTCCTGCCTGGGGCTGACCTGCTCTATTGGTGTCTGACTGAATATTATTCTCCCTGCTGGTGAATAATACAATCAAAAACCTTGATTGTACGCGGATGTCTGCCGAGAGTCTAGTGAGTGGGTACGGTTGAGTGGACATTAGAGCAGACTGGACGGTATCAGCTCGGATTAAGACGGATCATTGAAAGCCTGTTGGTGCAAAGACACAAAGGGGAGAAGTTGTTTTATAAATATTGACAAAGACAGAATTTTAAGCCAAACAACGACTGATATAGAAGATCACAAAATTAACGCTTGAGTTGAATCTGTCCTATAAAACTGTTTTGAATTGTTTTTGTTGCAGGGTAAATAATACATAAGGGAAACTCTGTAAGAATACTGTGGCTGGCTAACCTTTGGTTGCTAACAATGCTTATTTTGCCATATGTTTTGTTACCTAAAGGGTTTCTTTATAGCTTTCTAATAAGTCTACACCAACTGGTCTTTATGGGTAACACCTTTAGAAATGCTTGGTATGGAGTCAACAAGGCATTGGAGACGTTTCTGACATTTTGATTTACATTGACATAATTGATTCAAGCAGCTGCTGCAAATTTGTTGGTAGGATGATCCATGGTTTCCATGGTAGTTCTATCTGACATGCTATTGGCTGTCGTTTGTAAAACAGACAATCCAGGTGCAGCATCCATTTTCCTTGGTAGTTTCTGTACCCACTAAGAGTAAAGATATGGAGGACCAAGAGTATTCCTTACTAGGAAGGTGGTTTGGACTGTGCACTTTAATGCATATTTGGTTATATTTTGGTGTTTAAACTATCAAAATGAGAAGATATAAGTGTTTTAGAGGGGGGCTGAAGTATTTGCTCATTTCTGTTGTTGTACCCTAACCGCTGCGAATATTGGGGAGCCAATGCAGTCACACCTAAAGTCATCTAAATACCCTTTTATTCCCCATTCTGATGCTCAAATTGAACTTCAGCAAGCTGACTTCAGCACATCTAGATGTCTTGCTTTGATTTGGCTGATTTGCTATTTGTATTAACAAGCATTTGAACTGGTGAACCTCATAAAGCGGCATAATCCCAGCATCAACGAGTAAATGCTGTTTTGTTTCTTTTAGTGTCTTAACTTTGTCTTAGGTGTTGCATCTGTCCCGTTGTGTCTCTGGTTCCAGATACTAAAATATGCATGAACATTTCACATGTTGTGTTTGTGCTGTGTCTGATCAAAAATGGGGCTCAAGTCATTTTTAAACCGTTGCACTTTGGTTTTGTTTATATTCCACACAGAAACCCAACGTTTTAGGGAACATGGTTGTTTGGGAAGTGTTTGGGTAGAATAGAGGTAATTCTGAATGTAATTGAGCTGAAGATGAACTCTGCCATCTGTCACCAGCCCATGGTAAATAACACAACTCTCTCAGCTAGGACATGCATCAACGACTGTCTGGACTTATCCGCTCACCGGACTGTTGACGCTCTCTGCTTTCAGGTCAGCATATACCCCGCAAGCCGAACGGAGATCGTTGTTCCTGCCGCAGCAACCGAGGCGCCACCTGCCGAGTCGCGCGTTTATCCTCACGTGGAAGTCGCAACGAACGTCTCGTTCTCTGACCTGCTGCCCTAAAGCTCTCACGTTTCCACCGTTAGGGGTAAAGAGTGGAGATGCCCGGATTTGTCCCAGGAGCATGGCAGCACTTAGAGACCAACGCTAACACGGCTAACCGACCTATGTACAGGTCACGCATGAGTTAAATGGCTGATACAATCACATGATATCATTGGATGAGGGCATCATCACAAAGTGACGTAGGAGACTTGAGAGAATCTCGTCCTTCATCACCTGCACGGCTCAGAGTCTTGACCCCTCCCTGTGTTCCTGACTTGGGGAGCTGATTGAAGAGAAACTTCTGTGTTTGCTTAGCAACAGTGTCAATTCACTTGTTTTTATCTGTGTTGCATGGGAGCTTGGGGAGTGCTCGCAGACTGCCTGTCTGTACAGACCCAGCACCTGTTGGGCAGGATTAGCCCCTTGTTTTGACAATGTGTGGAGCCCGGTTCGGTTTGCAGCAGCCAGGTCACAAGCCTGGCTAAATATAGAGAGTCCAGAGATGGGAAACGAGCCGCACGTAGCACGACCAGAGGGGAGTCTGAGGCTCATTGCTGCAGACATAAGGCGCAATTTCAATGTCACAGGTACCAGGTGTTTGTCTCGTGTGTCTTTGCCTTGTGACGTACTGCTGATCTGGTTAGATTGTAGCAGTCGCCATGCAGCGTTTCCATTAACCATGGAATTGCATAAAGTGAAATTATGTAAATAAATTTGCTTAATGGAAACACA
This sequence comes from Xiphophorus hellerii, assembly GCF_003331165.1. NCBI lineage: Eukaryota > Metazoa > Chordata > Actinopteri > Cyprinodontiformes > Poeciliidae > Xiphophorus > Xiphophorus hellerii. Next base: position 26,791,829 of record NC_045679.1, on the reverse strand, counting down.
ACACAAAAACTAGGATGTGGTGGTTTTTCAGCCGTATATTGAAATAGATGTATTTTGCAAAACTGCAATGAAAACACTTTTTTCTGCATCACATTAGTCACATGATGAACAGCCAGACGTCACTAGTGGCGAAAACGATGAAGAACATGACAGGAAGTGGACGATCTGCAGCTGGCCGCACCAGAGCCCGCACAGAATTGGGCAGTTTATAAGAAGTTGTGTGTCATTCCAACGTGTTGAATCCATAACTCTTCTGTGAAATTGCAGACTACAATTTTCCCAAAACGTCGCATTAGTAGTCACTCCCAAGTAGGCGGGGCTTGTTGCTCCAATGCCTGAATAAGACGCTGACGTCTCCTCTGATTGGCTGATAGATGAGGAGCGAATGAATACAAACACATGTAACTTATGTATCTGTTAACATCTATGCCGTGCCACAGTGAATGGTTGGTTTATTTTAATTTAATCTTTTACTTAACAGAAACTGCAATTGAGAAATTATGTCTTTTTTGACCTTAGCATAATAGCAACAAATATTTGCACTCATTTGTAGTGAAACGCAACTAATGTCAGTTTGTAAACCAGGTTGAATGGGCGGGTAATTCCCATTCACCTCTACATTTACTGTTTATTGGTTAGTGCCAGCGGCTTTATGCTTTTCTGTTTTTATACACACTGCCACTATTTCTCCACAGATTGTTTTTATTCATATGCTGGTCACAAAGCGACTCCTGTTTCTGCCTCCAATTGCAGTGTATATATATATGAACTGGAATTTTTCATAAAAAACAGGAAATTATTTGGCGTAGATGAAAAAGATGCCTCAGTCATATCAGTTTCTTAGAAGCACAGAGAAGAATAGTTTCCTGTTCATTGGGAACAAATGTGTGCTGCACACTTCAATTCAAAAACACTTTATTTATCCCAAAGGGAAATTAAATGTTGTCATAACTCATGTCGTCAAAGTATCTGTAAAGCGTTGTGGATGGTGATGCTGTGGGCAGGATGAATCTCGGGTAGCAGTGAGTCTTGCAGTGAATTTTAAGAGGCCTCTTACTGAAGCCACTGTTGCTGAATGAGAGTCTCATGGCTGTCAAAACATGCTAACAGCTCAGTGTCAGGGCAGCAGATGTTATTCCACAGCCACATATCCTGGATGACACCATCAGTTGTTGGCTAGCACTGCTAATCCACCTCATTTGCTTTGCCACTTCTTTTTAAACCTCTGCCTGGCTAGATGGCTAGACGGCAGAGAGAGGTTGGAGTAGAGGACATGATCCTCTCTCATTATGATTGAAACAAGAGATGGTTTGAACTTCCTCCATCTCTCTCTGCTCATTGGTCCTGCTCTGAATCCATGCTCCTCTGAGACTTTGGGGTCGTAGTTCAGGTGTTATTTGAGTTTCCAAGATGCTAATCAGTGTTTTAAGTGCTTTAAAAAGTTAGCTGAATCTTTCCAGCTTCACCGCACGAGAACCAGAAAGAATAATTGTCATGCAACATGCAACGCCTCAACCCCCCCCCCCCCCCCCCCCCCAAATGAACAGAAGTCTAGAAAAACAACAAATCAGAACTAACAGAGCAGAGCTACTTCCACTGCTCAGTCCTGGAGGAAAATCCGGCAGAGAACTGGTATCGTTCTGGTAAACGTTGGAGTATCAGTTTGCTTTTACAAGTATGAGTCCTGGCCGCTGGTACCAGGCCAAATACTGATACCAGTACCGATACTGGTATCACTTTATCTAGTTGCTTTTTCTAAATGCAGATTATTGACTGGTTTGAGAAGATCCTTAATAATATTAAAATATTAGTTATTACAATTGCAATATGTATTAGCAAAAAGCTGTTAGAATCCATTTGAAGTCTTTTTTCCTAACCTCAAACAACCTCCTTCGCTCTTTAGTAGAAATCTAAAAGTAATGCAGCCTGGTGGATCCCATCTTCTCAATGTCCATCAATGGATTCTGGAGTTACTGCACTCAGCCCGAACCAGCCAATCAGGGCTCAGTGTTCCCAGCATCCCTTGGAACGCTTCAAGACACAAATAAACTTCTTCTTAGCTGATGCCATCCAGCTCGCCCTCATCTGAAGCACTTTGAACTGCCGTGGTGTTGAAATGTGCTGTGGAAATAAACTTGACCTGACAATTCAGAAACAGGTGATGATCCACTGACTGCTTTTAATCTCCTCTCTCCCTGAAGAGATTGACAAGAAGATTAAAGCAATCATTTACGTACAACAGTTTACTTGTGAAAACAGTAATTGCATAAAGACTTCTGCAAAAGTTGTAAGGTAATGACAAAGGTGTTTGTACTCACATCCGTAACAAGAGAGGAGGAGTTTGGATAAAAATAGTATGTACATTTAATTTACAATCAAAGTAAAAAAAATAAAATAAAACTATTATTATGGCCTGAAGCATTTGGTTTATAACTTTACAGAAAAAATAAATAAATCTTTGCCATCTCTGAGGCTATTTTGGACCAAATGTCATCTTTGTACTGTGAGATCATATTGCAAATGTTTTTTTGTATTCAGTGAACTAGCTACATATGTGATTGTACTACTAACTTTGTAAAAATCTGTACAGTGATAATTATGTATGCAGTACTATGTTGTTGTTTTTTTTGTCAGACTTAAACGTTTTAAATGTTCAAACTGATTTGAATGTCAAAAATGACCTGAATTTTCAATAAAGTTCAGTTTATTTATATGCCGCTAATTAACATAAAAAAATCATTTTAACAAAAATCATACGGACAGGTTCCCAGTCAAGCAAACTGTGTAAGGCAGAGTTGGCCAACGTGCGGCCCGGTGAACATTTGTGACCTCTGGAGTGATTTTGTGCGGCCCAGGACTCCAGATCAACTCAGCACAGGTGGTTGATGCAGATGGAGACTTTGGCATTTTTTATTTTTAATCAGCTGAAGTTGAGCTTTAGTTTTCCATTAATGGAAAGAAATTTTCTGCAGCTGCCTGTCCATTAATGGTGGTTGAGGTCAAATTTTCTGGAATAAAAGTTTTAAGAAATATTTTTTACTCCGTTTTTTAAGTTAATATTATTATTATGGAACAAATCAACTGAAATAAAGAATCCTTCAACACACACTTAGAAACAAGGCTTTTAATAAAATATGGGAACTGAAACTTTTTTTTAGTCCTAAATGGAAAAGATGCGCACTGAGTCATTCATTTCTCTCAGCTTCTCACTTCTTTCTCTCTTTATAAAAAGGAATATGATACTTAAAAAGGCATTTGGAATGGACAAACTGGAAATATTACAGAACTCTAAAAGCAAGTGTGTGTGTGTGTGCGTGTGTGTGTGTGTGTTTCTGTCTTGAACGTGTCTAGTTGTAGGTTTGGACAAACTGACTGTAATCTGCATAAAACAACATAATCCATCACTGGTTTTTGTGAATGACTGAATAATAATTACTGTTGGCTCGATGAGCGTTGAGCAAACAGAAATCTCAATAAAACTAGACTTCTAATCGCTCTGCATGGAACACAAATCTGTGACATGCAGCCTCAGCATTCCTGTTTACCTTTTAATGCAGCTTCCTTTATCATGTCTGCTGTCACGCTTAGACAGTCAACTGGAGATCGAAAACATTTAATTAAGAGATTGCTGGGTGTGACAACATCCTCTTGGTTTTCCAGTTGGGATTTCTTTTGATAAAACACAGCGATAAGAGTCCAGGCTCGCGCTGGTCAGAGTGAGACATCTCTCAGCCACTCCAGAGATTTGAAGAGGAAGAAAGCAAAACGAGCTGCCAGGAAAATAATCCAGAGTGAGGACTTCACCGAGGCTGGATTTACAGAGCAGCAACTCGGCCGTCTGTGCAGCAGCACCAAATATCAGGGCTGCACACTCATCTTATTACTCTGTGGGATTGTAAAAAAAAAAACACATCAGTGTTTAGAGTTGATTGGGCTTCATTAAATACATAACAGTATTTACTATCAAAGTATTTCACAAGATCAGATATTCTATATTTACATTAACTTTTATTTTTGTACAAAGAATATCAGTCATTTTCAGTTGCTTTGATCTCCAACAGGAGAGCCAGAGAAGAAACTAGCAGAATGTCACCTTTAGTTCTTCATTCCTCTCTTTCATTTTCCTTTGGTAATGATCGGAAAACCTTTTACATTGCAATAACCTTGGCCCAAAGTTTGACTCAAAACTGCGTCTCTGGCGCCACCTGGCTGTTAACGTCTAAAGTGTAACTGTGCTGAATTAGTTTACAGCACTGGGCCCTCAAACTATCGAACTAAAGTCAAGCATATTGTTTTCAAAATAGGATTGTTGATGAGAAAAATTATAAACCTAATATTTAAGTTACATAAAACCTTTTTACTTTTTATATTTCCGGTGCAGCAGTAGAGAATAGCCCCAAATCTGAACATGTCACACAAGCAGAAGAAAAGAATGAACAATTTTGCCACAAGTAACACAAATCAATCTTCTAAAAAAGACTTTAAATTGATATTAAATTTGGACTGAAGCATATGGAAAACCACAAGTGCCAGAATTCCATTTTCTAAAAACCCCTAAATTGATTTTATACTTGAGTAAATAGCATTAACAGACTTTTAGGACTGTGCTTGAACCTGGAACCCCCACAAAAAATAGTTTGGACAATAATTATAGCACAGGTTCCTGCTATTGTAAAAGCTGTACAGAAGCAGATGGAAATGTTGACACTTGTTATTCCAGTGAACAGAAACCTGTTCTCAGAATGAAAATGTCTTTATGGGGTTGAAATATTCGGGCAAAGGAGGAGGGCAGGTTTCCAGAATGTGAACATAGACCTATAAAACAGATGCAACACTTTCAGCTACCTTTTCTCCAACCTGCGTCAGTTCAGAGCATTCACGCTAATTCCAGGATAGAATGATTGACATATTTAGATTTGCAGCTTAGGTTTTGAATAGATGAAGAAAGCTGCTTAAACAAAGACTGTGCTCCTCTTCTTTTCTTTAAAATCTAGAATCTGGACAGTTTAAAAATTATATCTCAATAATTTGTAACACTGCTTATTACGTAATTATAGTCATGCTTTTAAGTTGGTATATTTTCATTATTGAAATATTAAAATGATTACAGTGATTCTTCTGTGCTGGATAATATGTGGGAGGTATTTTCCAGATCATAACAAAATTGGCAAACTTTCCTGGGATTTTGTGTGGAATTTTCTTTTTTCCCATCTTCTAAACCATTTCCCCTCAAAGTTTCAGTCAGGAACTCCTCCGACTGACCTTCATCCTGACCTTTGAGAATTAAACATATACTAATAGGAAATAAGACTTAGTCCATGTGGTTAGTTGCTTTGTTATTTATTTTTCTTTACACTGGCTGACTGACTTAAGATGGGATTTTTTTTCTCTGAACTCAAATTGATGTTGATTCTTGCAATAAATGTCGGAACCAAACATGGAGATGATCTTGGTGATGGCACTCATCAAAATGGAACGTTTGTCAGTGGTTTCTCAATTGTTGGTTGCATGCTATTATAACTTCTAATTTGTGTGTTTTTATGGCATGGAGCACTTTAAACTACCTTCTTGCTGAAATGTTCTATGCAAATACATTTGACTGATTGATTTATGCACTGCAAATCTGGAATAAACTTCCAGAAAACTGCTAAACAACCGAAACACTGAGTTCATTTAAATAAAGGCCAAAACTCCTCTGTTTAGAGCTGCCTTTGATTTAAGAAACTTGGATATTAATATATTTGATGTTGATTCTTGATGAGTTTGAAGATTGCAATTGAAATCCTTAAAGAAAATAATGCTTGTTTGTTTCATAATTGGTTATTGTGTTATGTTTTTATGGTGTAAATCACTTTGAACCGTCTTGTTGCTGAAATGTTCTACTCAAATAAACTTGACTTGACTTAAACTCCCTGGAGGGAGCGCACACTCATCTTCAGAGGAGTTAGTTTCATTGGCTGTATGACATTAATTTGATTGCTAGACATTAAAGTCATTTAAAGTAACTTATTTATGCCACTTTTTTGGCCTTAAAGAAATGCATCCCTTCTAATTCACAGAACAGATTCTCCAAAATCTTTATTCAGATCATTTCATTAACATTTATTCCTTCCACAAATTAAAAAAAGACAGTACAGGTTAACATCTGCTGAAAATGAGAAGATAGAGAGACTGAAGATCTCGGAGAACTTCAGTCTAAACTGATGTCAAACATCAGTATATTTCTATATGCATGTTACTCTTATTTAATACGGGGTTTTTTTTACACAAGAAACGTGTGCTGGACATCAAACAGCGTTATCTGCATCATCCCGGACATATACATTTAAACTCTAACAAAAGACAGTAGTATATAACAAGGAGTGCGTCTCCTCTGCTCGACTCGACGATTGTCACAGCTGTATGTGCAAAACTGTGGTAAGGGTTAAAAACAAGTTCAGTTTAATCTCCAGACTCTTCAGTGTAAACAGAAAGCAACAACACAGGAGATCAACTGGACTCAATAAATTCCCATGATGAAGGCACATGTGTGGTTAAAATACAAAACATCTGGCTAAAAAAATTTAATTTGCTCCCTTGTAGTCAAAGTGAAACCAAAATCCCTGCAGTTTCTATCCACTGCTGTCGTTGATGATGAAATGATGAGGCGAATAAAATAGATTATCTGAGATGACAACAGTGGGAAAAAAATTTGCATATTTAAAACGGTTACACATGTAAGCGGTTGATTGTTTTAACAAACCTGAAAAAGTCAGCGACCATCTTTGGCTGAGTGTTTTGTAAACTTTCGGTTTATGTAATATGGCGTTTTGTATCTTGTTCCATATCTGACTCAGCAGCTGAGTCAGTACAAGTTGTTTTTTTTTTGTTTTTTGGGGGGGAGTATGTCAGTGCGGCTTGTCTTGAAGCAGAGGGGTTCGTTCATGAGTTGAAGTGCTCGTGCTTTCCCTCAGAAAGGCATCTCCTTCACATGCCTGTGAGATGAACACAAAAATAAATTATTCACCGTTCACATGATAAATTAAATAATAAATTTAATTTAATTTGCTAGCAGGTCTTAAATGCTAAGACCTGTAGCACTCCTATGAGGTTCTGTGTAAAAATACTTTGGACCAACTTTAAAGCTTTGATTTTTTTATGGCTTCTGCATCTTAAAATTTTGACTCTTTGCAAACTTTAAATGTTTTCAGTCTTTTATTTATGAGCCTGGCTATTGTAATTCTAACCTGTTCTGAAAGCAGCTGGACAATAAGCAAGGGATTTCCTGAAAAATGATACATGGCAGAAACCTTAACAGAGCCTTTAAAGGGGCAGTATTGTGTGTTTTCTAAGCACATAGAGTCATTTTATAGCACAATCAAGTAACTACATATGTTACCTTCAGTTATTATAAAAATACCTTATATATCAAATATGACTTAAAAGAAATATGACTTGAAATTGTGTCTCTGTCTCTGAAAAAAATCTTGCTCTTTCTGAAACAAATGGTTGCCATGGGAGATTAAAAGATTTCTAAAATATGCATGAAAGAATCCTGGTAACCCTCCAGTTGTGTTTTTGATGAGGGAATAACATTATAAGATGATGTAAAATTTTAAAAAAGTCCTTTTTAAACAACACTTCCCATTTAACCATTCTTGGGATGAAAGTTCAACACCAGTGGTAGAATAATTATTAGACCAATTAACCATTAAATAGGTTGGACTGCTATCAGTTGGGGGCATTTAAATCATTTTTCATATGGTTAACATAAATCTTCATCAGAGCAGACTGAGACAGTGATGTTATTATCATTCTCTGTTGTAATATTTGAGCAGGGGTTGCTTAATTTCCACAAACGTGACACAAGATTCAACAGGGGATCAAACCGAAGCATCAGATGTGTAAAACAATTATATTGGATTGTTATCTACTCTTTATACACCACTGAAACGCAAGGGAAACTTTTAACAGTGTGACAGCTGTACTGCTAATTTAGACCACAGTTCTACTACTGTTGTTTTCCTGCTGACAAAGCAGACAATCCAGGAGCAATGTTTATGGTCCTTGGCACTGATTGGCTGTTACTGCTGAGAACGGAGATGAGGAAGACTGTGGATGTTTACCTCTGTGGTCGTGCTAAGATCGTTTCCATTGTGCTTTTAAAGCATGTACAGGTATATTTGGTGTCTGAATTATTGAAATAGGCCGTTATAATCGTCTTTAGAGGAGATTTCCAGTATTCATGGATTCTAATAAGGGTCTGATGTAGTCAGATGATCAGTATTCTCTTTGCAAGGTTTGTAGGTGTTGCTTACCCGTTGGCGATATACTGTAATCAAATTTGGTTAGCATATACAAATCCAAGGGTATAAATTAAAGTCATTACATTGCATCAGCTCCATCCTATTTCCCTGGAAATCCCACAAGGGTTGGAGTTATGTGAGTGCATACTCTCCAAACTCAACCAATCACAAAGCATAGTCACAAAGTATATCTTGGGAGACATCTTGATTGATACAGTTAAGTAAAAATAACTGGCTTGATGAGTCTGGTCAATCATGTTGACCCACTAGTTAGAAGTTATGAGATGACTTTGTTTTTATACATTTCATTGTTTAACCTCCACAGTCATCACACAACCTTCTGGGACCTTTGACCACCTTTAAAAGCAGAATTCAAGGAAACTTGAAGAAGTAGCATCACAGACGTTTCAACTTTCCATTTAGTTCAAACAGAAATGAACTACTAAATAGTTTCTGTCTACATAGGAATGCTATTCCTAACCTTGTTTGCTTTTAGCCAAGAGCTAAAAACAAATCTAGTTTGCTTGCGAATGATTAGGTCAGGTCCAGTGTTACCCCCTGTAGAAGAGCTACCGTCATGCAAGAAAACAGACAGCAACAGTGACACAAAATGAAATTGGGTTTTTGTGAACAACAAAAGCAGACACGGTGTTTATTTCCTCTGCAGGTGTTGGACATTAGTAATCACTCCCATTGTACTGTTTGCTACATGTATGCCTTTGAGTGTGAACCTACCTGAATACCTCATACTTTTGTCCTGTGTTTCAAAGCCATGTGAGCCTTTACCCTCCTCACTACTGGTTGCCTAAAAGATGATCAAATTGCCTTACAAACGGGCCAATTAGAAAATATCAAAGAAAAAAAAAATAGTGTTGTAATTCAGATAGAGATTCCAGGGATTGTCCATGCACGGATTATTTTCTGTGGGCAATTGAGTTTGTCATGCAGTGAATTACAAGGGCAGGCAATTGGTTATATCTCAGGCATGATTAGTTGGAAGTCAGAAGGGCTTCCAGGCAGAGTGGTCATTTGGAACAGTCTATACATGAATTATGAAGCACCTCTGTATGTTAAGGAATCAACTGATTCATTTTGCTACATATAAATTTCAGGCACACTGAAAGAGGACACATTTCTCTGAAATTGTTGCAGTGATTTAAAATAGTTATAGAAGATATGATGCACAAATTCTATTGGAGGATCATTTATGAGATCTTTCAGAGGAACCCTGGATCCCCTGAAAAATGTCTGTATTTCACAGAAGTAAGGACTGGCCATATTATTCCATTTACAATACTGAAACAGAAACTAAAGAAAACCTTTTGGCACCACTTGGTGAAATCCTCACCTTGTTGAACCTGACAACTGTCCATTCCTACTGGAGAGGAGATTCAATGCCCAGTCCTTATGTGAATTATTGTTTGTACTGTGTATAAGTGAGCGTCTGAAAGTTTATTGCTACACAGTGAAATAAATATCCATTTATAATAAACCAAGCCTAATTATGGGGACTTCCAAGTTATCAAAAAGCTGACATTGGACCATTTTTTCCATCTTACGATTTTATCTTTATCCATTTAAAGCCCCAGATTAACTGACAATCAAAAACTTGTGCAATGATTTGGAAAGAGAATTTTAAAAAATATGTTTCATATCAATTTGATTATTAAAGCTAAAAAGTCAAAGATTTTAAGTTGGAAAGCTGTTTCTCGATTTGGATGATTTGTATGAGGCGGTTGTACAAACCCAAGAATTCTCAAAGAATGGAGAAGTCGCTGCTCTATTACTAGACTTCTGGAAGCAAATGAAGAACCTTTGTCAAACATATTCAAATCTTTTACAGTTCAGTATAAGATTTCAGTAAAATATTAAATTTTGTTTTATTTTCCATGCTGCTGGCTGTCTGCCACAAATACGATACATACCACAGAAATAGTATGTAATCTGTTATCATTACACCAACTAAATTGGAACTTTTACTTATTGACCTTCAAAGCTTTTTCATGTTATTTTGCAACACTACACATGACTCCTTTCATAACACAAAGGAATGACAGAGATAAGACTAATACTTTACTGATGGACTGTATTAGCTCGTTTTATCTGTTTTTGATCGTTCAGTAATTCACCAGTGATGACGACATTAGTCTGCGCTATAAATTACTAAAACAACTAAGAACATGTTCAGTAAAGAACACAATAACAAAGCAGAAGAACCAAATCCGCTCTTGTGCGTTTCCTGTTCGGCTATCAGCAGTCCAATCAGAGAGCAGCTGTGTGTAAAACACGGATGACTTTGACCTTTCTGATTAACACTACTGCGTAATGTCACCCACTAATTAAGCCATAACTGATAGGCTCTCATTTACGAGTTAACAACGATGAGATAAACAGGCAGGAAGAGTAATCAGCAGCAGCTGGGGGAGGGGGGGTTTCAACAGTCAGCAACACTGGAGAGATTTGGACTTTTTACTCTCCTTGTCAGGTTAGTCAAAGCAGGGTTCATAGTTTAACTTGTAGACAAACAAAGCATGATCCTGGAAGGAGCAGGAGTGACTGCAAGTCTTCACTAACAGCTGTGATGGAAATATTTTCCTTTGTGGAAAACAATTCCCATAAATCTGCCTGTTCTGCATCTGGCTAAAACCGACAGATACGCAAAGTTGCTGAAGACTTATACTGTCCATCCTGAGCATATTGTGCATTTATGAAAAGCCTAATTATGCCATTGATCCTCAGTGTAGTTTCTCCTGCTCCTTTCCTCCATCCACTAGTTGGAAAACATGCAGCGAGCCACAGGCAGTGTGTCAATGGCAGCAGCTGGCTGTTGGGGATTCTTACCTTGACTTTGTAATACACCAGGACGGCCACTATGGTGGTGAGCAGGCCGAGGGCTATGAAGATGTACTGCATGCACTCCATGACAGCAGGGAGAATAACCAGGTTAGTGTGGAACGTAGTGAGGATTGGTCCATCAATGTATCCGTTCTGCAGAGGCAAAGGGGCGAAAGGGAAGCAAAAACTGTTTTACTTTTGATTTGGCTCAGAAAGAAATATTTCTGGTTGATTTTTTGCAGCATTTCAGGTTTTGTCCCATATTTAGCTAAATCTATCTTCCCATTTTTAAGAAAAAAAAAACACTAACGAAATAAACACCCTATATCCTGCAACTTCTATTCACCAGCCCAAAATGACCAAAAAGAGATTTAAAAATTTCTGAAAAGCCAAAGCTTTGCTCTGCTTCTGTTAGCCATAGAATTGTGCAAACTATAAATAGGAAAATAAATTTGCTTAATGGAAACACACCAATTTCGAAAAAACTCACATTTTTCAATAAAACACTTTTGCACTGGGGGCTGGGGGAGTGCCTTTTCAGCCATATCAAAATAGATGCATTTCGCAAAACTGTAATGGAACAATGTATTTTGGATCACAGGTGGATGTTAATACTGGCGAAAACGACAAAGAAAACAACAGAAAGTAGCAGGGGGAGGATGATTTGTTTGTTTTTTTTGGACAATGTGCAGCTGGCTCTTCCGGGATTACAAATTTTGATTTATTGTTGTCATGATAAATTTCAGTTGCTGATTATAAAGAAAAACAAAAAACAAAACAAAACCGGCAGTATAATTGGAAATGTTAGTTTTACAATTTTCTCTACTTTTGTTTTCCACAAGAGCGTCGATAAATATTACTGTATTCAAAATTATGACTAGATGCAGTTACTGTGTGATATAAGTCAGACTTTTTTGGCATCCTGAAGAAACATATTTGAAATGGGAAGTTTCTCAACAACAGTATTTGTGTCTGAGGGGCTATGAATGCTGTGCCAAGCATTCGCTGACATACAGTTACCTGAAAAATAAGTAATAAAAACCATTTTTGTCATAATATAATTTTTATTGTTATTCCAATAAAAACGTACCACAAAATGTCATAATAAAATTCTTAGTCCATGTCGCCCTATCTACTTTCAAACATCCATCTATATGAAAATAGTCTGTAAAATGTGATAAAGTTCCTAAAAATAAATGTAAAATAAATGTGCTTTTTATAACATTCTAATTTATTGAGTGGATCTGTAGGCATCAGCCTCTCAAGATGCACAACATCAGCAGCTTACCTCCTCAAACCACAGCATGGGCATCACCACCTCAGAAATCTTTCCAGTTTCTCTACAAGGTCAAGAACATAAAACTTAAAACACCACTACAAAGATAGCAGTGTTAGACAGATAGGGAGTAGTAACTTGTTTAAAATGACAGGGCAGTAAAATAAACAATAGGTGACAAAATGGACAATGTGATAATTCATAGGTCTTACGTAATTCCTGATATTCTCTTCATGTAGAGGTTAAGCTGTAGACGTATGGAGACATTCAGAGGGACACCTGTGAGCTGTACACACACACACACACACACACACACCCACGCACGCACACACACACACACACACAAAACAGAATCACAGAGGGGGAATAAAATCCATGTGGATTTTTAGTCATCAGTAATTATGCAATAAACAGAAAGCTGAACAATGCTAATTTCCAAGGAAGCATTATACATGTTAAAGAAAAGGAGGAAATCCTTATGACCAAACCGGGATGGGAAACCTAAAGCATTTTACACAGAAAGCAGTTTTCAAGCACTCTGGTGTGAGTGTGAACATGCCGTGAAGGGGGATAGATGTCAGCAATGACCTTAGCAAAGCAACTATTGCTGTCTATCACACTGGGAAACCATTAGCAGATATCTGGAGATTGTTATTTAGAGTAGAGAAAAACTATTCACCAGTGGAAAACACTTGATGACAGTTGTAAATATTCACAGGGCTCCTCCGATACGCAGAAAAGAAAAACCAAAAAGCAACATCTCAGGCTTCACATGGCTTAACTTCAGTAGCATAGCAAGCTGCCAAAGTTGTGGGGGGATGTGGCTTGTCTAGATAACCTGCCTGAAAAGTTGTATTCATTTCTGATCATTATTTCTTTTTATAAGTACTATGGGTTTCATCTTGGAAAAAAAACCTCATCTTTATTTTGAAGGAAACTGGAAGTAATGTGCTATATTTATTCAGGCTAGCTTAACACTAACTCACAGACTGAGAATTCAATCTGGAGAGACTCAGACGGAGATAAGAAGACAATTAGAAGAGTTTATTGACAAACAGAATTTAAAGTCTTTGGCGCTCGGGCCCCGGCTGGGGATAACGGTTATCGCAGCGTTAGCGATAGGCTTCAGATGAGCATCCCCGATGCTGTTAGGAACGTCATCCCCCGGGGCCCGGCACTGGTGGTGGAGGTTGAAGAAGGGTGCGGGCCTCAGGACCGGGCGAATGGAGGAGAAGGGGTGGTGGTGGGTTGAGCTCGGCTGGAGAGCGAAGGACACCATGGATGAAGGTCCTTATCAGCTGGGACTTGGTCGGTGATTGGACGTGACGTGGCTTGGTCCGGCGTTGATAGGTCGACGATTGTGGGCAGGTCGCTTCAATTAACGGGTCCCGGTGGGGATAAAAGAGTCTTCCAGTTTGAATTTGCGCCTAGGCTTCATATGTCTCCGGTTTCTTCTGTGTGGGTTGAAAATGAGGGGAATAGAGATTGGAGAAGCACTTTTTAATATCCTGATACCATTAGCAGCGTTTCCACTGACCATATACAGTAATTGCTGGTGGCTATTTGGCCATACCGAAATTGGTTTGTTTTGGAAAACTGCAATGGAAACACATTTTGTGCATCACACGAGTCACGCGATCAACAACCGGATGTCACCAGTGATGCAACCCTCAAAGAAGAAGACTACAGTAAGTAGTTGGTGGATGTTAGCGCGGCATGTTTTTTTTAATGACATTGCATGAGCAAACTTTCTCACATGTGACTTTAATTGCATTTGTTATTTAATTGAAACACCACAATTGCAAAATTGTGTTTTTTCGGCATTAGCAGAATATTGACAAAGTTTGGGGTACATTTGTAATGAAACCATAGCTACGTAGAGCCTTTATTGTAAGCTTTTCTTGACTTGACAATAAGTAGCATATCACTAAGTCATTGTCCATTAGTCTTGAAAAGTTAGAAAATCATTTGTAAGGTTTTGAAACTCCAGTTAGATCAATTATCGCCAATGTAGCAGCCATCTTGTTAAAATTACTGCAAGAGAGCAGTGGCAGCTCATCCAGAAGGTCACAAAAGAAGTGAGAACAACGTTTGAAGCACTGCAGGTCTGACTTGACTCAGTGGAGGTTTGTGTTCATCAAAAACTGGCCTCTGAGCAAACTCCAAGGTCCCAACCCCTACTGAATGAAAGGAACACACAGGCTTGTCTATCATTTGCTAAAAAAAATGCACTAAAAACATTCTGCTGACTCACGACAGAAAATGGGTCTGTTGGAAGAAACACTTTATGTTGCAACTGATGGAAGTTGCACTGGTACTTCTTCCAAACCCCCTAACAAACAAGATTCTTATGGCTTGTGACACTTGGAAGACAAATAAGTAAAATATGACACAGTTATGACCTGGACATTTTCTGGCAGAACAAACTATGAGACACCTCAGACTTTAGGCTCAAAACCAGACAACTGACATCAGCAAAATACAGGGCTCAGTCCTCAGACATGTGGCTCTGATAAAAAAGCAATATAAATCAGGGCAGATGTGGGAGTGAGGGGAGGATGATTAGAGGTAAACAATAGGAATGCAACAGGGGACCAGTGACAATCACCACACCTGACAAAGTCGACATGGATGTCCTGCTATTAGAGCTTTCCTGCACTTTAGCACTGATTATACAACTTCCTGAAACCTTCCGTTATCTGTTATTAAAGATGAGTACTTTCCATTGTACACAAGACAATGGGTACAATGAGTGTTGTACTACAAACACAGTTGTAGTAAAACTGTTTGTTTAAGAAGATGACAAAGAAAATCAGACTTATATTCTTTTCATATGTGGACCTGCCTCCAGATGGGTTAAAAAAGCCGCTACTGTCTACTACCATCTGAGTGGAATAATTTCACATAACCTAAATCCTTAAAGAAAGTTCCAGTGTCCATTTCTCTCATGTAAATGAAGCCAATGTTGAATCTTCTAGGAATTTGGTAAATTACGAGGAAAATATCAGAAAAATCTTCCTGATCTGTGCACAAGCTTTCCAACTATCAATAATAGGAATACACAGCACCAAAACAAGTGAGGAAGCCAATATTGTCCAACATGCAGCAACTGAAACACAACAGTTTACTTTACACAGCACGCCCTAGCTCAAGGGTGCGTCCAACAAAAGTTCCCCTACACTTGTTCCTCTGTGAATGCTTGTCCAGCAGATGATCCCCCACTGCGATGATTCAACAACTCTAAGCCAAGATGTGGGGAAAATAAATATGATCCAATTATTCCCATCTGCCATCTCTTTGTAGGTTTACAATTGTACCATGCTCTTTCCAAGTGGATAGAACAGAGCTCTGTGAGATGGTGAAAGAATTGGATATTACTTTAGAACCTAACCTCGCCTAAATATCTGGTGCTTTCCTTGATCTTTATGAAACTGTTTATTCTGTAAGTCACCAGAGTTTCACGATTGCTTTTGCTATCAAAATCGTTACCTGCGTTTCCACTAACCATAAACGTGCGCTAATTGAAATCATGAAAGTAGATTCGCTTAAGGGAAACACTGCAATTTTGAAAAAGTTTTTCTATAAAAGGTTTTTGTGGTAAGATGAGATGGTTTCTCAGAGACATCAAAATAGATGTATTTCGCAAAACTGCATTGGAGACTTTTTTTTTGCTTCATGCGAGTCACATGATAAACAGCCCAATGTTACCACTGGCGAAAACAACGAAGGAGTAGTAGGAGGAAGTAGGAGGAAGTAGGAGAATGATGGTTCGTTTTTGGTTTTTTCAGACAATGTGCAGCTGCCTCCAATAGAGCTCTCACAGCATCACACAGTTCATAAAAGGTGTGTCATTCCAACATGTTTAATCCATAGCTCTTCTGTAAAATTTCCAATTATAATTTTCCCAAAATGCAACATACGTAGGCACTCCCAAGTACAAGCGACTTGTAGCTCCAGCGGCTGAACAAGACCCCAATGTCTCCTCCGATGGCTGATAATAAGTTCTAACACTATGGCTGAATTATGAATATAACTCATGTAACTGAGTTATACTAACATGAGCTACATGCTATTTTAATGACTTATCGCAAAATCAAGATTATTCACATGCACTTTTAATTTCATTTCTTATTTAATGGAAACACAGGAATTGCAAAATTGTGTTTTTCTTGTAATGGAAATGCAGCTAGTGTTTTGTGGTGTTATTTTAGAAATATTTGCAAGGAGAAGCAAATGTTGCCCAGAGTGTTTCATTCATAACTCCAGGTCATTGTAGAAGAGGATGTCATGAAGCGGTGTGGTGAGAGTGGTGAGGCAGATGCAGCGGACCCAGGTATGATGAATATGGTGATTTTAATGGATAAAGTCCAGAACAACACAGTCCAAACAACGAGCAGCAGGCACAAGGACACACTGACAACGACTAGACTGGACATTGACGTAACATTGACGAGGACCCGACGAGGAACAAAGAACACAGGTGGAGTTAAATACATGGGAGGGTAATCACAGAGACGAGACACACCTGGGAACAATCAAGGGGAGGACAGGACAACGAAGAGACTTAAGGACACAGAAAACTCTAAATAAACACAGAAAAACACAGATCCTGACAGTACCCCCCCCTCAAGGGCGGCTACCAGACGCCCACAAAACAAAAACACAACAAGGGTGGGCGGAGGGGCGCCGGACGGGGGGCCAGAGTCCAGAAAAAACAAAAAACAACCCACCATTGTGGGCGGAAACACAGGAAGGGCCAAGAGTCCAAAAACAAACAAAAACTACCCACAGGGTGGGCGGAGGCAAAGGAGGCGGGAACCACGGAGGTGGTCTGGCGGTCGTCCGCGGCGGCGGGAACCACGGAGGTGGTCCGGCGGTCGACCGCGGCGCTGGAGGCGGGAACCACAGAGGCGGTCCGGCGGCCGTCTGCGGCGCTGGAGGCGGGAACCACAGAGGCGGGAACCACGGAGGCGGTCCGGCGGCCGTCCGCGGTGCTGGAGGCGGGAACCCCGGAGGCGGGAACCACGGAGGCGGTCCGGCGGCCGTCCGCGGCGCTGGAGGCGGGAACCACGGAGGCGGTCCGGCGGCCGTCCGTGGCGCTGGAGGCGGGAACCACGGAGGCGGTCCGGCGGCCGTCCGCGGCGCTGGAGGCGGGAACCACGGAGGCGGGACCCCAGGAGGCGGTCCAGCGGCCGTCCACGGCCCTGGAGGTGGCGATGATGAGCCCCGGGGGCCGCCCACAGACGGCGACGACGAGCCCCCCGAGGCAGGGTCTCTGGTGGAGAACATGGGGTCTCGGTCGGAGCACAGGGGGTCTCGGTCGGAGCACAGGGGGTCTCGGTCTCGGGTGGAACACTGGGGGTCTCGGTCTCGGACGGAACACTGGGGGTCTCGGTCTCGGACGGAACACTGGGGGTCTCGGTCTCCGACGGAACACTGGGGGTCTCGGTCTCCGACGGAACGCAGAGGGTCTCGGTCGGAACGCAGAGGGTCTGGGTCTCGGTAGGAACGCAGGGAGTCTCTGGAGGAACACAGGGAGTCGGGGTCTCAGGAGTCGGGGTCTCAGGAGGAACACAGAGGGTCTGGGTCTCAGGAGGAACACAGAGGGTCAGGGACTCAGGAGGAACGCAGAGGGTCTCTGGAGGAACGCAGGGAGTCTGAGTCGGAACGCAGGGAGTCTCGGAAGGAACGCTGGGGGTCTGGGTCTCGGAAGGAACACTGGGGGTCTGGGTCTCAGAAGGAACACTGGGAGTCTCGGAAGGAACACTGGGAGTCTCGGAAGGAACACTGGGAGTCTCGGAAGGAACACTGGGAGTCTCGGAAGGTGCGCCGGCTGGAACGCCGGCTGATTCGGCCTCGGGTGCGCCGGCTGGAACGCCGGCTGATTCGGCCTCGGGTGCGCCGGCTGGAGGTGAGCCGGAGCGGAGCCTGGGAACCGGCTGCGGGGGCGAGCCGCAGCGAAGCCTTGGAAACGGCTGCGGGGGCGAGCCGCAGCGAAGCCTTGGAAACGGCTGCGGGGGCGAGCCGCAGCGAAGCCTGGGAAACGGCTGCGGGGGCGAGCCGCAGCGAAGCCTGGGAAACGGCTGCGGGGGCGAGCCGCAGCGAAGCCTGGGAACCGGCAGCGGGGGCGAGCCGCAGCGAAGCCTGGGAACCGGCAGCGGGGGCGAGCCGCAGCGAAGCCTGGGAAACGGCTGCGGGTCCGGAAAGCGACGAGGGGCCGGGTGCACCGGCGGCTCACGTCGCTGTCTCCGAGCTGGCAGCGGAGGTGGTAGCTCCGGAAAGCGACGAGGGGCCGGGTCTGCCGGCGGCTCACGTCGCTGTCTCCGGGCAGACAGCGGAGGTGACAGCTCCGGAAGGCGACGAGGGGCCGGCTCCACCGGCGGCTCAGGTCGCTGGCTTCCCGGACGGAGGTATCGACGGGGGCCGTATCCAGGGGGTGCCAACACCAGTCTTGTCCCCCGGAAAAGCTCCCGCTGCAAGTCGGCGAGGGCTTCAGCTAGCTCCCTCTCCTCCCTGCCGGATCTCCGCCTCCTTCCGCTCTGCTCTTTTGGAGGGAACCTCCTGAATGCAGCTGGGTCCATCATGAGCAGCCTCACCGTTCGGTCTGGTCGGGTCCTTCTGTCATGAAGCGGTGTGGTGAGAGTGGTGAGGCAGATGCAGCGGACCCAGGTATGATGAATATGGTGATTTTAATGGATAAAGTCCAGAACAACACAGTCCAAACAACGAGCAGCAGGCACAAGGACACACTGACAACGACTAGACTGGACATTGACGTAACATTGACGAGGACCCGACGAGGAACAAAGAACACAGGTGGAGTTAAATACATGGGAGGGTAATCACAGAGACGAGACACACCTGGGAACAATCAAGGGGAGGACAGGACAACGAAGAGACTTAAGGACACAGAAAACTCTAAATAAACACAGAAAAACACAGATCCTGACAGAGGAAGGTTTGAATGAACACTGACTCCATCTTCCCCGCTTTCATCTTTGTACACAATCTGCTTTCTTATCAAACCTGGATTATTATCTTTTTATTGGAATCAGAGAATTCTTTACAATCTCACAAACAACTGCAATTAGAAGCAAATAGCCCAATTTCCAATTACCTTATCACTTTCCATGTCACTGTCAAAAGATAAGGTATATGATGTTTATATGGGTAGGGTTAAGTAAGAGCAATAGCTGTGTTCTGCCCTATCAATCCTTGCATCAGGTGAGACAGCAGTGTGACTACCAACAGCCTGACTTGCAGGTTTATCAGCAGTAAAATTTAATGTAATCAGAATCATTTTCCTATGACACGTCCATGAGAGAAAAAAACAAAAAAAGACAAATTAACTTTAAACCTCATTCTCTCTGTTTGTCTGCTCATTACCAAAATGCTCTCATTGTTGACCAGCTACAACACAACATCACATTCTGATCATCACATGTGTCATTGTCATTCACTTTCTAATAGTTCTTAGATATACTGTTTAAAAAGCGCATTTAGAGACAAGTGCTGCAAATTTGCTCACACCATAAGCACTAGGACACAAGCTGCTGCTGTTTTGTTCAGTTTGTCTATGTCAATGTGTGTCTGTCCCTATCAAATAAACCTAATAAGGCTTGGAAGTTAGAAATGATGCTAACTTCTAAAGTCATAAGAATGGTGCAATAAAACTTAATAATAGGATAAAACTGTAAAAGGGAAACAAATTCCTTATCATCTAAAGATTTCATTCATCTTCAGCAGCAAAAAAGGCCTGCAGTTGACCCTGACATGATTAGCCCATGATTGCAATCAGACTATCTTTGTCCAAGATCCCAGCAGCAGACGTCAAGGACATCAGAGGTTTGAATGTTTGATCAGCAGTTTGAGTTCATATTCCGGTAGCCTTTCTTAGGCAATTCCACTCGATTCTCCTGTCCCTTTGGTGCTCAGTCTTGGATTTGTCCAATTGGGCTAGATCAGCCAATCATCAAACAAAAGGAGAAATTGTGAACGAAATGTTTCTGCGCTGTTTTAGAATTGTAGTCTGCCTGTAGTTTTAGCAATGGCAGGGGAAGAAGTGAACAACGTCGTTAAATCTGTGCTGGTCACATTTCCGAATATTGCAATTAAAGTTGGAGGAAAAGGAAGGTATAAGACATTTTATTATTGGCGAAGTTTCTCCCCACAGAGTTTGATGAAAGTCTAATTTTCCAGCTGGCTCTGTTAAGAGCAGTGGAGGTGGTACCCAATAAGCTTCATAGAGTAGCTTCCTTCACGATTGAGCTGGCACATTTCATACATCACGGCCAAAGGTTAATGATTGGGTATAATCAGATCCAATCATTCCAGGGTGAAACGATCATGAGTTGCAAATCATGAGTTACCAAAGAAAATAAGGATGTCTTCACACCTGACAGTCCGGTAGATTCGGTTTGATTGGGGACTAAAGTTGCTACATTTGCTATATTTTCAGCTGGTGCGGTTCTCTTCCACACTGCACTGTCAAACAAACAAAACCCTTGAAAAAAACCTGTTCCCACCCTCACCTGTGGTGGCGCTGCACCAAGAACAACTGAAGGAAATGACACAAAAACTGAGATCTGAAGAAGATACTGAGCACAACTTCCTTATTCATGAAATGCAAACAAAAATAAAATGGTGTCAGATTTTAGCAGTTGTAGGATTTCTCTTTTTTTCTCATTTCCCCTGCCAGGGCTGGACTCACACATTTGCTTTGGTTTTATTTACCTAGAATGCCCTGGGCTGTAGTCCACCTGTGCCTTTAAAGCAGTCTCTTGTCCTTCCTATATGTATTCAAACCACGCCAGCGTTCACTTCAACCACTGAGGTTTGTAGGCGGACCAGAGTTTGCTTTTATGAGTTTGACTGCATGTTCACACCTTCACAAACAAAGTGTACTTTCTAGGCAAACAAACAACAGTTCTAGAGTGTGAATGCACCCTGAGACATATTTTTATTGATTTATTGATCCCTGGCATGGTACCAATAGACTCAGAGCCTGATACCAGTTTAGTGACCCCTGTCACTCCTGGTCTGATATAGGTTTGGGTTTCAAATTGTTTTTCGGCTATGACCCGACATACAGTATTATCACATTTAAATGTAGAAAAACATTTATTTTTCCTAAACATTTTAGATGTCGTAATAAAAAAGCATGTTCTCCAAATGTTTCATTGGCAGCACTTTTTAAAAATTTTTTATTCATGCTCCAAGGAGAAGTGGAGCCATCTGTGATGACGTGCTTGTGTGAGTCCTTTGGTGCTCTGTACTCCTCAGTAGCCAAGTAGAAATCCAGGCACATCTGAAAAGTTTTGACTCAAATCCTTCTGAAAATGCATTTATATTGTGGGGGGAAAAAATTATTTCCAAGCGCTGTTAGATAAAATCACTCATTCAGGTTTATATGTATATTGTGCACAATCCAGAGAGCTTGTGAAGTTCTGAATGAAAATCTCTACCAGGCAGAGTCAACACATGAGTTTTATACCAAGGTTGAGGGATCCATAACATGGGAAACAGTCTGGTTATGCAGATGTAGGAAAACAACTTCCAACCTTGTGTGTGTACAGGTTCTTTTGCTGAGAGTTCACAAGCATTTAATATAACATGATCAGCAGATGTTAACTTATAATAATTTTCCCACCACAATTTATATCCTGCTCAAATATTTTAAAATGCTTAGAAGCACATAATAATAATAAAAAAGGATCTCCCAGCTTCTCTTCCTCTGCAATTTTAACTGTTTTGGTACAGTCTTGATGGGTTTCTTAAAAGTTGCGACTTTTAAGTGCGGATGTAAGTGGGAACTCACAGGATGAATGTCAATGAAAAGGCCGTGCTCCTCCTCAGTGGGGTCAAGACCCAGCACGTAGTCCAGCAGCACAGGATCAGCATTAAAGAAGTGAGGATGAGAGATGAAGACCGGAGAGTCTAAAAATGGATAAAAACAATGGTGCAGTTATTTCTCTAAACCACAAGGCTCCAACAACGTAAATCTGCAGCAAATATGCTACTTCTGCAAGGGCAATGTGCAGAAACCCAAACCAAATGTGAGAGCAAATAAGGATTTCAGCTCAAAAAATGTTTTAATGTCAAGAGAAGGAATCCCCTTAGAACTCAAAGGGGATGTTTAATTTAATTCAATTTATTTGATAAGGACAGTGCGCATTAATCAACATTACCATAATGTATGGCATACAAAACCCTTCACCATGAGACATTAAGTAAGTATTACTTCCCCCCCTCTATGTAAATCAGCCTAGAGGTGTAAAGTTATTAATCACTAGCCTTCACTATGCTGCTGTAATTAAAAGAAAACAACAACAAAATAAAATTAGGCTTACTGCATGTACTGCTTACAAAGAAACAAAATAAATGAAGCTCAGAAGGCACAGAGATCAGGAACGTCAAAGGTAAATCAGTGACCTTTGTAATGGTATGCTCTGCCTGTACTTACTGTAGCGGCAGCTACTGACGTTGAGCAGCCCAGACTGTCTGCAGGGGCAGAAGCCTTCATTTGGAAGATAATCCGTCCCATTCGCGAACATGGTCTTGGGAGCGACATATCGATACAGAGGGATGCCTTTCATCACGCCTGGTCGCTGATACACAAGCTCCAGAGATCTAAAATAACAGTGAAATTAATTACAGGAAATAAGAAGTTTCACGGAGGATGTGGAGGAAGTATTCCTACCTGCAGGCGTCTGGGCTGTAGAAAGGCAGAGTGGTCTCTTTTGTCATAAAAGGAGGCCACAGCTGCCCGGCTGTTCCATTGATCATGTTACACTGAGGTGTCCTCCAGTAGCTCAGCTGTTAAGACAAAGGGAATCCAATCAGGTAGGAAAAGCATCCAGTCATTAAAAAAAGTTAAAAAGCTGACTTAGAGTGCTAGATCAGGGTCTAAAACTGAAACATTTGTTACATCTTCAGCTGCTGTGGTTCTCTTTCACACTGCACTGTGTCAAACCAACCAAACCGTTTGAGAAACCTGTTCCCCCCCTCGCCTGTGGTGGCGCTGCAACAAGAACACTGAAGGAAACAGAACAAAAACCTCCAAATTTGACACTGAGTGCAACATTTTTCTTCCCAAAATGTGAATAAAAATGGAGCAGCGTCATATTTTAGCAGTTGGAAGATTTCTATTTAGTTTTCAGCAAAAGACCATGAGCCATTTCTCCAGCTAGCGCTACACAAGCTTGTATTTACCCAGAATGCCCTGCGCTGGTCTAGTTCACAAAAGCATTCGAACTGCAGCAGAGTTCACTTCAACGGGACTTTCGAGACAAACAACCTATAGTTTGATTAAACCAGACTTAACAGAGCTAATGTGAAAGTGGTATTATTTTTGTCTTACCTCAGTGAGGCCATTCCAGGAGTCGACTTTGTGGACGTTTCTGATGTCATCTCTCCCGGTGTGGATGGTGAATAGACCAGTATTGGAGTTATTAAACTGATAAAAACAAAATAATAATAAACACAAAGTCAGAACTAGA
Source organism: Xiphophorus hellerii (assembly GCF_003331165.1). Classification (NCBI taxonomy): domain Eukaryota; kingdom Metazoa; phylum Chordata; class Actinopteri; order Cyprinodontiformes; family Poeciliidae; genus Xiphophorus; species Xiphophorus hellerii. The sequence continues at coordinate 26,767,935 of NC_045679.1, read as the reverse complement.
AAATAAGCGGCGCAAAGAGAATCGAGATGTAATCATTGAAAAAGTTACAGTCAAAATTTTAGCAGCATTTTAGCAGCATAGAAAAAAAAGAGTCCTAAACTTTAGCATTTAAAATAAAAGCCACTTTATTACTATATACATTTCCATTTGATTTATTTTTGCTCCAATACCACATCTGCTGTGAAGCCATTATCCTTTTACCAAAAGGCCAGGTTGTAGCAGTGAGATTGAGTGTTCCTTGTTAAAAATCTGCTACAAACACTGAGCAATGTGTGGTATTATCATTCTCAGTACACCAGGGATGAACAATTCCATTTGGGTCAAATGTCGCATGAATTATTGGGCGTTTGCAATTAAATATGCAGAAGCCAAAGTGTGTTGGACAATCCAATCTTCTGATGGGGTAACGCAAGGCTTACGTCTTCTAGTGTCTTGATTTTATAAGAGCAAAAACAAGAAGAAAAACATACCCTGATGCAACAACAACATAGCTGGGATTCAAAGAGAAAGCCACCTATTGCCAAGAAGGACAATGCACTTTGTAAAATACTGTGTGAACAAGTCAGAGAGGGTGTGGTAGTAGTGTTTTAGGGACAAATAGATCTTTAAAGTTTCTGTCTGTTTAAACTGAGATAAAGTACTCCTGTGCAGCACAACAGAATGTGTAGAAAAATGAAAGGAAAGGAAAATAAAATACTCACCTCTGCAAAGAGGCCAAACTTTCCTGTGGACGGCAGCATGCCCGGCAGGTACTTGTTGAGGAACTCGACCAGTTTGCTGTCATAGCCCCACATCAGCTCTTCCACCGTCTTGGTCAGGAAGGGACCTTCCTTGAACATCTTGAAGGTGGAGCTGATCAACAGCCGCACTGCAAAGGGCAGGTCCTCCAGCATCACCGCTGCGCCCTGCAAGCAAGGGTTGGAGTCAAAACACAAAGCTCTGAATGTGGGGGAAATATTAAGGGAAATCTGAAAAGACTTTGGAGCACGCTCTCATACCAGCACCAACATGTTGGGAATGGTGATGACGTCAGACTCGTTCCCAACCGACATGGAGGGCTCAAAGAAGTATCTGCGGTATTCTCTGTAGGACACGGTGCTGTTGGGGTGAAAAGTGATGTTTTCCTTCCGACACTGCTTTCTGGAACATAAGAACGACACAGGAAGTGATCTAACTGGCAAATCTGTGAAAAAAACTGATCTAATCGGGTCCAGGAGGTGAGTTTTAGTGCTGTCAATCATGTCCATGTCCCCAGAACCTAAGGCTAGTTAGTATGGTCACCCATGGTGGTTGATAAACATTTTCCCTGTAATGGTAAGTTGTTTCTAAACTATCAGTACATTTAGCACCGAGATCACGAGTTTGACTGACAGCGCCAAGACTCTCCTGCCTCTGATTGGCATATACCGGTATATATACAGTATATATATATATATACAGTACAGACCAAAAGTTTGGACACGCAGGTGTGTCCAAACTTTTGGTCTGTACTGTATATATATATATATATATATATATATATATATATATATATATATATATATATATATATATATATATATATATATATATATATATATATGTGGTTTTTTTTGTGGACCCCCAAAGCCCCTTTTGTGGTACATGTTCATATTTTTATGTTGTCACTGAGTTATTCTGTGTTTTTTTAGGAGGACTAGTTTGAAGTAATTGCAGTGAGTATTATCTTGAGCAGAATTTGAAGACTTGCACATGATTTCTGACAAGGAGCCAATCAAACAGCCACTCAGAACATGGTCACCAAAAGTCAGGTGTTATTATTGAAAAGCAGCCAGACGTTTCAAGGTCCGAGTAAACCAATCATGAGTTTGACGACTATTTACTTTAACTACATAGTGCCTGATCAATGTATGCTGATTGAGTTGTGTTCCCAACCCCTGTTTTCAGTGGTTAATTAAAAACCCACATAAAAAAATGTAATTCAAGTTTTCAAGCAATGATTACCTGAGTAAATACAAAAAAGCAGTTTTCCTAAATTCTTAATTTTATTTAATAAGGGCAACCAAATCAACCTGGAGATGTGTGAAAGTAACTGCTCCCTTTTTAGATGACTTCGCAGCTTTTTTGTGATCAGTTTTACGTAAAATCACTTGGAAATAATAATAATAATAATAATTAAAAAAAACATGCATCTCTGTCAAATATCATCCCATTCATGCATGACAGGAAGTCACTCACTTCAGTCAGCAAAAATCTGGGTCACACAAGCTACTTTCGTTTCAAAAAAGTGCTAAACATCAAGTTGTTTTTTTTCTTTCAAACTCAAAATGTCTGAAAATATCCAAATCTAATCAAATGCAAAAATTCTCTCTATGAAGCCCAAAGAAATCTAACATAAACCTCAGTGGATTTCTTAAATTAAAGTGTTCACACTGCAAAAACACAAAATCTTACCAAGTATTTTTGGCCTAGTTTCTGATGCAAATATCAATATACCTAAAATTGATATACAAGCACCTTTTAAGCAAGATATAGGAGATTCCCTTAAGTCAGTAATTCCTTAATTTTGCTGGAAACTGATTCCAATGGCAGATTACTTTAATTTAGAACAGGAAAAATATGTTATAAGTAAAATAATATGCAGGTGGAACTAGTACTTTTTATCGATATTATGGAATTATTGCCAAGCTCCTATATCTTGCTAAAAAGTTACTTGTAAACTAGTTTTGCCTTATTTCAAGTGGACTAGACCAAACATACTTGGCAAGATTTTGTGTTTTTGCAGTGTACTCCCAAGGAACAGCAGTTTTCATGTTTGGTCCTGGATTATAAAGCGAGTTGAATTCCACGCATGCAACATGTAGAGCTAATGGGTATGTTGGCAAAGCTGCAGGCCTGGAGGAGTAGCAGTTCTGTACCTGTACACATACGGTCCTCTCTGCTCCACCATGGGCTTTTCTCCCTTCAGGATCTCCTCAGGGTTGAGGACATGAAAAAAGTAGACGGACATGAAGAAGGGCACAGGGAGGTCCTTCCACATGGTGTAGGAGAGGTCATTCTTTGGATCAATGATGGTGTTCTGACATGACAAAAACGAGAGAGGGAGAAGGCGTCCTTATGGATAGAAAATATATTTTAACACAATCACTGCAAATAATTTAAAATGTTACTTTTGTTGATTAATCACACACACAAAAAACCACAAACTGTTCCTTTAATGCAAGTTTTGATTATTATTATTACAGTAAATAAAACCAAAATACAGTTAATTATGTATTTATAGTGTCTCTTAAAACGTCTACAACATTCAAACAGTTGGCCTAAGATGAAGAGGCCATTAATTCCCCTGATTGGCTCTGATTGGTAAACTGCCAGGGGGGAAAATCTAATCATTAAATGCGGAAATGCACAAACATTAGTGGGAAAAAAAACAAACAATCAAAGTATGGTACATTTGACAAATACATAGGGATAATCTTGTGATTTCCTCATTTTCTGAACAAGCCAAATGTTATATTTCCTGCTTCAGTAATGTTATCTGCTCTCTTTCCTTCAAATATTTTATCAAATGTTCAGATTGCCTGAGGGCTGAAGGCTGAACTGCAACACATTTTCTTCTGAATAACTTTAACAGATTAAATGTGAAATGATATACTCAACAACATGTAGACATACATGTACCCAAGTTTAGTTACTTTAAGTTAACCTGGGTTTTTTTGTTTGTTTGTTTTTGTTTTAAACTGACTGTACTTGCTTTGGATTTTAACTATGAAAGCAATTTTGCACCTTAAATCTTCATGTTTTCCCTGTTTTGTCTGCGTATCAAATGTCTTGGGAACTCTGTAGAAAATGTTTCTTTTTCAGTGATTAATAAGATTTGAAAGAAAGACCATGAAACTTCTTCCTCCTCAGACTGCTCCAAATTAGTAATTATTTTTGCATGCACTTAGCATTTAAGGTAAATTACGGTATTTCTAATCATAATCCGACTTCAAGTGTTTATTTATTTTAAAAATAATTGTTCTCCCATAAAACATGATAAAGTTTCCTTGTATTCTGATGTCCAAAACTCTAGGCATTTTGTCCAATAAACTATGCATGTTTTGGCTGACAAGCATGCATATAAGTTTGAATAAATACCCTTATATATACTCATGTATAACCATATTTTTTTATTGTCTATTTGCTAAGTGTTCCAATTATGTTTTATTAGAAATAAGTCAGAAAAATGTATATTTCCAAGTCCATTTATTTTCTAAATTAATAAATGATGGTGGAAAGTGTCCAACATTGGACAGTCATCTTTAGAAAAATCTTTTTTTTTTCACTTGCAGTGCCACTCACGCTTTTTGTTGCTACCTTTTTGTTACAACAGTCTTGCAACAAAGTGTTTTTGCTTGTAGACAAATTTCAAATATGGCTTCACCTTCTTTGAACTATGTTTTAACTAGAAACATGGCCAGACCATAATCTAAAGCACTTACATTTGTACAAATTTAACAAATATGTACTACTGTATTTAAGATATCTTTAATTGAAATTTGCTAAAGCAGTCTTGAAAGTGAACTTTGTGAATAAACTCAAACTAAAGCTGCTGCATGTGGCCTCACAAAGCTCAGTTTTGTAACTGAGGTCTAAGGAAATCTTGACAGATGGCCTGATGATCTAAAACAGATCACGTTTTCTCCCCTTACGAAATAGATTTTTTTGTTTGGTTTTATAACCGTTTACTTACACACAGTCAGCGTTATTAACAATTCAATAACTTAATTAAAGCTCACATTACAAAGTTATTAGCGTTAAACAAAAAGAAACTCCACAATTTCCACCCTGAACACAGCTTCATATTTCTGCATTACTTTATTTAAGCTGATAAAAGTCCTGCGTGCGCCTGTTATCATGTTGCACGCGCGCTCTTCTGAAGTCCTTTGGGACTCAAACTTTGACTTCAAGTCCATCTGCAAATAAAAATACCGGCTGTATTTATGCTAAACGTCAATGCAAGAACGCTCCTTACCTTTACTACTTGGTCATCGATGACTATTGGCCCCACAAAAACGAGAACGATACCGAATAACGCAGTCAGGACGCCTACTACTATGAATCCGACTGAGACTTTGGATTTATTAACAGCCATCCTGACACTGACAGGTTGCCAGGGCACTGGCAGTGTTCACGGCAAAGAAGTAGCTTTCTTTGTCTGCAAGCTGTTTAGCTGTGCCACGACACGAAGTTAGCTGCCTGGAAACGACCTTACGGTGTTTCAACATGAGACGAGCGGCTTCGTTTCTGGTAAAAACCCGGCGCTTCACCGGCTCGCTCATTCACCTTTCTGATTAACGACTCAGGTCTGAGACCACGTCCCAGTATTTATGGTCTAATGGTGACGCCGCTACATCAGCAGCCGAGGATTCTGGGAAGCGTAGTTCCTGCGCTTTCCCAGTAGAGCTGTGGATGTTTGTTTAATGCAAGGTACAACATTTTCAGTATTAAAATTTCAGTAAAAACTCACTTCGTTCTTTATGTAATATATTTGAACAATTTTTTGGAGTGAAGAAGTTGGATATAGTTATAGATATTTTATACACATGCACGCGCACACACAACTTTGAATTTACCTAAGATAAATTAGATTAAATAAGACTTTTTCAAGCTCTGTCACAATAGCAACATTTTCTGGAAAATACATTTTTGCCAGTAACTATTGCAATAAACAATATTATTGTTGTTTTGAGACCATTTTCAAGTAATATACTGATAATGGCATAATAATGCAAGTTCACCCTCTCAAAGTCCACAGTACACACAAGCAAGACTAATACAATGAATGCATCCGTAAACAAAAGTGCCCTTCAATAAATATTATTTATCAGAATGGAAATCATCAAGCTCGTCTTGATGTTGTATCTTAATTTATCATGTGATTCATTGCTTATTATTGCAACAGGCTTAACTGTGACGATGTTTGCAGGCCATTAACAAACTTGTAGCGTAACGCTGGTTTATTTTTGACGGTTAACCATTTTAATAACCATACACTGTACAATAAAAGTGACTTCATAAAAAAAAAGATATGGGAATGTGAATTTGAATAGTCTATAAACTAAAGCTTAAGATTAAAACGTTGGTGCTAAATCAGCAACATAATAATGTTGATCCTAAGTCACAGCCATAGAAAGTTATAGATACAACTGTGCAGTCCATAATGGTTCCTAATTATTAATTCATATAAAGTTTCACATCACCACCGAAAAGAATTTTTTCCAACATTGGTATTAAATGGGACTAAAAAATTAATTTATTGATTTATTTTCTGTCCATTGCAAATTTTTTGTTTATGTGACAGCAGAATTTGTAGAGATCTACTGAGTTGTGATGGAGCTAAAAGCACTTATTTGTTTGTCTGTTAGTAAAATAAATAAAAAAATGAAACACTCTCTGCCAAAGTCAGTATCTGTGAAGCTCAAAGCATTTAGATTCTTTGGCCACTTAAAGATGGATCTGGATCAGAGAGCAGCTCATTTATTCTCGCAAACCAAAGTGTTTTAGGTATCCTGCACAGTCTTACTTTTAAAAACTTTATTAGAATTTATTATTCTGCTTGGTGTCTTGCTTCAAATAATTTAAAATGTAGTTTTTCTTTTTGTTTACCTCTTGTAGGATATGAATCCTTAATACTTTCCACTTTTTTCTGCAGCCCCCAAACAATCAATAAGAACTCGTCAAAAGCAAAACTAAACTTAAACTTTTTTTTTTATCTCAGTTCCATTAAAAGGACAGCGTTATTAGTTGGTAGCAAAGGGATTTTTTTTAGTTGCATTCTTCTAAATTGCTTGATAGCTTTATATCCACTGTTTTTGTTTTAATTAAAATAGTTAACCGAAAATTTTGATAACAGTTAATGGTAGAAAAACTGATAGCAGATATCTGTTATAAATTATAAGTCAAAATTGTTAAAAGTTCCGTTTTCAGGTAAATTTGTGAAGTCAAAAATTTGTGTAGACATAATGCATAAATATTAGCTGAGGTTTTACTGAGAATATAATATAAAAAACAGCAATAAACAGATTAGTCAGTATACAACATAGCTTACCTTCACTACTTGGTTCTTCATAACTGTTGGCCCAATAATTGCTGAAATTATTCCAAACATCAGAGTCAGAGCGCCTGCAGCTATAAATCCAATGGCTACTTTAGATTTATCAGTGGCCATTGTTTTGGCATCAATAATCAGCAGTGTGTGTGAAAATAAGAAGTGTGGCAAGTCTCTCTGGAAGTAAAAAAAAAAAAAAAGAGAGTGCTTTGTCTTAAGCTCCAAACATGAACAACAGTGAAGTTGAAGGAAACTGCTGTTGGGCTGTTGAGCTCGTTTTATACTCAGCGGGCCCTCCGCGGACCCCGCCCCACATCTCCATTTCAAAATCCATCCAAATTCATCCAAGTCACATTTTAGTCAGATGACTGCTGTAGCTGTCCATGTCTATTTTAGGCAACTTTGTTTGGAAGGTTTACCTAGCAGTGATAGAGTTGATGCCGCTGTGAGTCTGTTCGTTTGTCAGATGAACTTTGAGACACGAGTTAGCCGGTGGAATAGACCCAAGGAGACAGGAGATAACTTGAGTACACCAACAAGTTTAGAAAAATGAATCAGTCAAACACAAGGGCAGTTAAAATAGACTGCAAATACTCAGTCATAGCACAGCAGTGGGGGTTTCTGTAAAGCTGCTTTTAATCCTACGTATTTATTCCTGTTTGTTGCAATTAAATAGGTAAAGTAGGCGTCAGCATGCATTTTCCACCCAGGAGTTCTGCTGGAATATAACTCAGGAACTTTGGTTCCACTACCAATGCAAAAGAACAGGCAGGAATTTACCCCACTCAGCAATCTTTAACTGGATTTTTCCAGCCTGTCAGTGGGATTTATCATTTTTAATAACACTAGAGCTCAACGCCCCCGAACTCTGACAAAATGTTCCGTAAAACTCCCCCTACCTGTGATCGGAAACATGGGAGTGGGTCACTAGTTAGAGGACATTTCTACCATTTCTGCATGACAAACTATCCACAGGAAATAGACTTCTGAGTAATATATCAATTCCCGGCTGTCCTTGCAAAGTCGACTAGTTTTACATGCACTGGGAGAACCTGCAAGCTTCATGCAAGGTAGCAATGCTAACAACTGCAATGCCATACAGTCCCTCATACTTTGTATTGAATTGGGTGACTGTGGTTGCAAAGTGACAGTTTAGGGCAAAGTGGTAGATAAGCAGTAAACTGTTGATGCATCAACTTAATAATTTCATTTGGGTTTGCACAGCTCTATTTTATCATCTGGACTCTGGACATCTTCTTTGGTTTAACTGGTAGATTAAGATAAGGTTGCAATATCAACAGGCTAAGCGGACAGGATAAGTGTGATTATAATTTATTTTAAAGTGAATAATTGCTCAGGCTGCGACAGACTGGCGACCTGTCCAGGGTGACCCCGCCTCTTGCCCGGAACGTTAGCTGGAGGTAGACACCAGCACCTCCTGACCCCACTAGAGACAAGGGTGTTAGAAAATAGATGGATGGATGGATAATTGCTCAGGATGAGGTTGACTAAAGTCCCTGCCTTTGGGCTCTTTGGAACCATGCACTCATAAAACGATAATGTTTCTGATTTGAACAGTGCTGCAGCTAAAAAAGCAAGCACATGACAACAAATGCACAGTTTTTCTAAAACAATTTTGATTCTCCTGCGACCCAAGATCCCAACAGCAAAGTTCAAGGTTCTTTGAAAGAGGATGTGTCATTTCATGCTGCAGCGCCACCGTTTTGAGACTGTCAGCGGTTAACCACATATAATCTACAAACATCACGGCTCCAGTCAAACTGAAGATCACTTGAAAAACTGCAGAAGGAATGACGTCTGAGTTGCACTTTGTGGGTTACAGCCACAAAAACGTCAATAAGTCCAGAAGACCTAGTGGAAGATCAAAGAGATTTATTGATGGAGTTGATAATATCACGTAGAAGTTTTTGCCCCCAGCCATCACCCGTTTGAGTAGATTTACATGACATTTAAAGTTTGTCTGTTCCCATTTCAGCTCACTCTCTGCCCATTAGAGGATGGTCCTTCCATTCCACTACAGGCTGAAGTTCTGCTGCTGCTGTGTCCTGGCGCTGTCACAGTTCATTGACTCGTTACAAACTCCTATCTACTATCACCTCAGGGTACTCTACAAATATATAAAACATTTACTTGCTTATGTTGGAATCATAATCACAGCAGATTGTAATCTGTCTTGTTGCTGAGGTAAGCTAAACATCAACACTTAGGTTGGCATAGATCAGACCAGCCTGTTTTTCTTTAAATGTAAACCTTGCTTAACCCTCTGATGCATGACATATTGAGATACAGTCTTCCATGATTGGGTCTTTTTGGACCCGTGTTTAAATCGATGTGTTTTTATGCTACTTTTGTCATTTTGATTCAAAATAATGTTTAGTATGATACTTTCTGCTGTGTTTTATTTCACACAAGTATTATTTCATGTTTGAAATATTTTCATTTTTCACTTTTTTAAGCATTTTTAGAAGAAATTGTAGAACATTTGTGACGATTTGTAGAATATTTTTAAAACGAAATGACAACAACAGCAATGTTGGAACAATGTCAGTGTCCATTATGTGTGTGGGCAGGGGGAGGAGGTGATAGAAAGAGCACGTTTCTTGAAACTAGCTAGCTAACCAAGTTAGCTAACATTGCCGTCTGTATTCTATTGTGCTGTGTGTATCATGCATGTGCATCTATCCATCCATCCGTCCATCCATCCATCCATCCATCCATCCATCCGTTCATCTTCTTCTGTTTATTCGGGGTCAGGTTGTGGGGTAGCAGCCTAAGAAGGGAACAGTTTGCTCTCCCCAGCCACTTGTTCCTGCTCCTCTGGGGGAATCCCAAGGCGTTCCTAGGCTAGCTGAGAAACATAGTCCCTCCAGCGTGTCTTGGGTCTTCCTCTGGGCCTCCTCCCGGTGGGACGTGCCCGGAACATCTCACCAGAGAGGCGACCAGGAGGCATCCTAACCAGATGCCCGAGCCACCTCAACTGGCTCCTCTCTACATGAAGGAGCAGCGGCTCTACTCTGATTCCCTCCCACATGACTGAGCTTCTTTCTCTAAGGGATAAAAAAACTAACACTAATTTCGTCCGCTTGTATCCGTGACCTCGTTCTTTCGGACATGACCCAAAGCTCATGGTCATAGATGAGGGTGGGAACTTAGACCAGTAAATCAAGAGCTTCGCCTTTTGGCTCAGCTCTCTCTTCACCTTGACAGACCGGTACAGCGCCGCTTTACTGCAGACGTTGTGTCAACCTGTCTGTCGATTTCCCGCTCCACTTGGGGCAGAACATCCTCCCCGACCCGGAGAAGGAACTATTCTTTTTCAGCTCATTTATTTATGCATTTATTTATATAGCTATGAATTTTTTTTTATTATTTATTGAGATAATAAAAGAAAGAACCTTGAACACATTGATCAACAGGTTTTGCATGTCATTCAACACATTTTCTCTTTTGATTTTCTCATCCAGGGTATCAAACACACACAGAGACACCCAGACACCCACACACACACACCCACACACACACGCCCGCACACCCCCACACACAAATAATACACATGCACAATAAAGTATAGGCAGTAATGTTAGCTAGCTTTGTTAGATAACTAGTGTTAGCTAACTTCAAAGAAGGCTAATAGGTTGATTTGTGACAATAACTCTGTCACAGCACTAATGATCGACACACACACACACACACACACCCCTTCTTGAGGTAAAAATAAAGATAATAATTATATGTAAAAGTTCTTGCTGTGTAAAATATCATTATTCAGGGGTGAGATTTAGGACTCAGTGTGTATAGTTCACAAAAAAATGTTTTCCAGCTCAACATAACTTTGATCCAAGCATAAATTGAACATTATTTATTTCAGGTCCTGAGCCCAATAGAGTGCCAATGTGTTGGTGCTGAATTCAGATGGGGAACGTTATCAAACCAAAGCTGTTTTCTTCTGTTAATTCTTATCCTCGCTGCAAACATTTAGCTGAAGACCTTTTTTTTTGTAATGTATTTGCTCAGCATGTCCAAATGGAGTGTAAAATGTTCAAAGCTGAGAATCGCCTGCTGATTCTCAGAATCAACTACAATTGAACTTCAATCTGTTTTCAAGGAAGAGGGCCATCTTCCTGTTTTGTTCAGTCTCTCAGATGGCAGATCCATCATCCAATGTTTCTGGAACTACATCAGAGGAAGTTAACCACACCTCCTTTACCTTTGATAGTGTAGTTGCAAATTGCTGTTCACTTATATCTTACCACTCCTGAGCACTTCCTTTTTCCTTTCAAAAACAAGCTACAGCTTTCCACAAAGCTTTTTAGACAAAGAATATGCCGATTCTAATTTGGTGGTGCCAACTGCAGACGCTACGCTGTAACCCGTTTTTTACTCGTTGGACATTTTGCGACATCATCTTGTCACATGCAGTTGTTGTTTTACATGGATTTGGAATAGCTCCATTGAACTGTCTCTATTTAGCTGTTTTCCTGTTATTATAACCTGAGGCTCACAAATGTGCACACTACTGTAAAATGCTTTGTGTTTGTAATGTAAAAATATGAAAACAATCGCGTCAAAATTTTTATCACATTTAAGGTAACTTATGATTAGTTCAACACAACTAAAAAGCAAATAACATTTTTTTTTAAGGGGGCAAATTGAAGATAAAACCTGAAACAATCTGGTTCTCCAAGTAACTGGGGTGTATTCACAATTATCAGCAAAATTCAAAAGTGTTAAGTACGGATTTAAAGCATCTCTGATTAACCCCATACAATGTTCAGCTGTTCCAGTAGGCTTTAATGGACGTGTTTTTATCACATCTCACTGTAAAAGCCTGCACTCTGCAGAGAACATCCTAAATATGAGAGGGCATAACGACCAAATCGGATACAGTAAATCCAGAGAGGAGAGGTACACTAGAATACTCATGTCATTAGGACAAGCCCTAGAATGGTGAAGATGGTCATAATCTAATAGGGAAAACATGTCCCGCTACTGGCATTGTTGGGAAGTAGGTTTCCGTCCAACAAGAAAGAATGGACAAGTAGTTAACCAGTGCAGGGGCGTTAGCAGCATTAAAGGAGCATCTGGAACTTCTGCCAAGTGCTGCCCACACTAGCCATTGAATTCTTACGTAATTGCACTTCATTATAATTAATAATAATTACACTTCACTGCCTGCTTCATCTGGGCTATGTCGAATTGAACTCGATTCCTCCAGTAGAATTTCAACCGGAACAAACGGCGAACAGAAGGCGAAGTTGTGAACGATGTGCAGTTTTAAAATTCTGTACGCAGTTTTAGCAATGCGAAGGAAGTGAGAAAAACTTTCAAACCAGGCAAAGTTTCCACCAAAATTTGAAAGGATGTAGCCAGTTCTGCACTCGTGAAGTGTTGATTTTTTGCTGCTATGTTATGACGCTAGGCAGCTAACGTTTTACCTCTTGTGGTTTGTAAAAGTAAGCCCCAAAGGTCTTCTTGAATTGTAGATTCACAGTTTATTCAACTAAGGTACAAGCAGGACCTTAGATCAGTACGACATCAGCTAAATATTTGTACTTTATGTAAAATCAATACATCTGTAAAGCCTCCTTAGGCAATGGTTTTGTGTTGCAGCAGAAAGACTTGTGGTTCGCCCGATTTCATGCAATTCCAAGTTTGGTTTGTTACACTATTCAAAGACAAGAGCTTGGTAGTCAGATTTCCTGTGAAATATTTTTTTTGTAAAGAGGAAACATGACAGACTCTTTAGCCCCAGGAAATAAAACATATTTTTTAAAGAACTGGAACTATTTGACATTCACTGCCATAATTTCTTTAGTCTTGGTTTCCATGGATCTGAATGAAGAGACTCTCTCCTTTTTATTGTTCACATGATCGAATAACATAATTTTTTTTTTAAAGGGCATAATCTCTCAGACCAGGCAGCCACCACAGCTGCTCATCTGACTGCTCTGTGAAATCTGTCCTCAAATGAATTCAGCTGTCAAAAGCAGTAATTGTATTCATGATTGTTCAAAAATGGAACTTGAGACTTTTCCCTCACACACTTTCCTTCCTAACTGCTGATATGTCATTTGGAGAAATAAGGAAGTTTAAAAAAATAATTACATCTCCAAAAGTTTCCTCCAAAACACAAGTTACTGCAGGTAAATCTCTGATTAAGTACACTGTAAAGTGTAACATTGTATTTAATTGAAAAAACATGAAAAGGTGTGCTAACACTTTATCACTCTTTTTAGCCTAAAGAACTTTTGAGTGTATTGTGAAGTTACCATATTGACTTTAATCAAATAAATGAAATGGCTTTAACTTGTTTTCATTTCACATAGTTGAGGTTAAAACTTTTAAAATCTGTTTAGTTCATTTGAATTAATGTGACACTGGGGACTGGCCAGCAAGATATCCAACAATGCATTGTGCCACCTGCAGCAGGAAATGGCGAAGTTCAGTGTTTTCACATTTTGAAACAGTTAGGGCACCAAAACTGCTCCAGGCCATTGGCTCTTATTCTTCTAAATCCAACCCTGACTGTAAACCATAATTTTCCTAATTTAAAAAAAAGAACCTAAAAATTATCACTGAGTGTAATAATGTATATATTATGAGTTTCTTTTTTTAAACTGAGTTACTGGGATAATTAAACTTTTGATGCTAATTTACTGTGGTGCTCCTGTATGTGCCAGGCGTGAATGTAAACAAACTGAGTCAGGATAAAAAATAAGCCTCAACCTCAGCTTAAAGCTGTTTCTGCTGAACACGTTGGTCAGTCAACTTCATCATGGGACTAGAGTTCCTCTTTTTTAATGCCAATGAAATCAGCCCCATGATGGTCTTAAAAACTGTAATAGTCATAATTTAGTGAAACCATCTGCAGATTTTTTGTTACAGCTGTTTGTCAAACAAATCAAACAGAAACTGATATAAAGTGTCTTTATCTCAAGCAATGTTTTTATTTTAAGTCAGGTAGGGATGGGCATAGATACAGTTTGTACACTAGAATCAGTTCGTGTGGCATCCATGCTGTTAAAGGAGACGCTTTCTGCTATGGAGGAATTTCACACAACCTGTTCATCTGTGAGGAGAAGGTGGAATCGCTGCAGCAAGAATATCACAAGGTGCATTAGGAGATTTTTAAGACATGTTGGCTCTTCTGCAGTAACAACTGAAGTAAATTTTTCTTGCATCCTGTGAATATAGAAAGGAATTTAAGCTTTATTACAGAGTTCAAACGCACACACGGTTAATGAGATAATGTAATAATGCAATGTGTCTATCAGAGGGCAGAGTTCACTCACTATTTTAGACTCCAGAATCTGTTTTCTTCTTCACAAAATCAATGAAACATTAATGCATGGTGCTACTTTTATTGTATCATTGGGAAACTTTTGATGAGTGCATGACAGACATGGGCTGGTGCAAGAAAACAGAAAGTTAGCACACCACATTTTCAGTGTATTTACAAAAAAAATGAAGTTAAAATTTAAAATGTTTGAAGCAAAATAAGCAACAATCATTCCTACTACTGCTGCTAAAGTAATAGTGTATTTATTATCGCATATTAAATAACGTTAAAAAAAAAACGTTTCTCATGATTGATTTGTAAAAGCAAATAAATCACTTGCTTTTTTAAAGATAATTTAGAAAAGGTTAAAAAACATTTAAAAAGTACCTTTTTTAAAAGTACTTCAAACAGGCAGTCTTCCACTTCCTGATGCATTAATCATTCAAGAAGGCTATAGAAATTGTCCATTTCCTCTACTCAGAAAGGCACTCCATCTCTGTACTGGAGCACCTTTATTAATGTACAGAAGAGGGCGCTGTAGGAGCTGATTCTCGGCAGGAGACGTCCCCGGGATGCTCCAGGCTCTACCTCTCTTTGTGAGCTAAAATCAATTACCTTAAAATAATGATGGCTCCTGTTATTTACTATGTGAGATCTAACTGCCAGATTGTCTGGTCTGAGTATTTCAGACTGCTGATCTATGACAATGTTCACACACAACCATCATTCAGGTTTACAGAAACACTCCCAGAGAGAAAACAAAAAAGTCAAATAAGCAATTACAGCTGACTCTCAAACATTGTCATGCTAAAAAAATAGTTTCATTGCCTGGTTGACAGTAGAGGTCAGAGGGCAATAGGTAGACTGGTTCACGATGAAGTTACATCTCTGAACAGTCAACAATTTGAACTTTGAAGAGGAAACTAGTGGGGCTAGGCACACTTTGGACAAAGATGAAAAAGTTAAACGTCAACAGCCTTCCGGAACATTGATGCTGACTGTATCCGCTTTGTACCATCTTCTAAAGATGAATGAATTCCCTCAAAATGATAATTTTGAAGAAATGCACTAAAAGGTGCACCAAAAATGATCTCAACTGGTTTCTTGTGCATGAAAATGAGTTGACTGTATTCAGTCCAGTTCGAGATGTGGTGTAACAAGACACTCATATCATGCATTTGAAGCTCAAAGAGTTGCAGCAACTGGGTGATGCTGTAATGTTAATATGGAATCTCGGAGGGAACATGTCCAGCACCCTGCTGCATCAAAGCAGATCTGGAGACAAGAGACTATGTTTACTTTAACAACGCTTGTAATGTGTACCTAATAAAATAGCTGATGAATGAAAATGCAAAGTATTTTTGATTTATGGAGAAAAACGTTCAGCTTGGAGTCATTTTTTGAATAGCAAATTGATCATATGTTTTCCCACTTAGTGTACAACTTTGTCCACAGTTTACTTATTTGTTTGAATGTTATTATGTTCTATTTGAACATTTTATAAAATTCAGATAGAGACCAGCTTTATGGATCGCACCAGCTCAGAGAAGCATTTATTTCTTTTGGCAAGTATTTTTGATTTACTAAATGAACACTTTATTGAGTTTCACTTCTAGAATTAATGTGAATTATACAAGAGTTTGGGAGTGCAAGCACATATCTGTCTATTTTTTTTCTTCTCACTTGAATTCCTACTGCACTTCTTTACCATTGACTCTCACAGGTGACTGGTCCCTCCTCTGTGATGAGGGAGTGTTCCTGAGCGATGAGCACACTATAACAAAACAAGTGTTTCCATTTATTATTGAGTAACAGGTTAGACTGCACGCCTCATTTGTCTCAGCTCAGTTCCAATCGTCAAGGTTTCTGAATCCTCTGCAGCAAAGGTCTGATGTGTCCCATTATTCTGGACAAGTTATCCAAGGACATATTCTAAGTCAAACTTTCCAATATGGACATTGATAACATGGTGCAAAACAGCGCTCTTGTTAGAGCAAGAGAAGGTAAGAAGGATTTAAAGTTTGTCCTACATTTGTATGTCTGAAAAATGGATGTAACAGAAGTGAAAAGAATATATCCTTCTTTATTTAGAACAGATACATGTGCATTTGAATATATGTTTTTTAAAAAAATGCAAGTTCTTTTTAAAGAATTTTTGTCCCTTAATGACACAATCCTTATTGGAAACCAAAAGTAATGTCAGGATGTCCCTGATTCCCTGAGACAACATTTTGGAAAGCTGATGAGAACCACCCCTGCAGTGTGACAGGTTATTTCTTTCCCAGATATCTTCTTTTCAACATCTGTACATAAAAATCCAAAAACGTACAAGACCCACACACTGGCAGCATGGTGACCATCCTGAGTTGATAAACAAATGCGTCTTGAGGAACCAAAATTCCTACTCTGAGTGACAGCCTCAGAGTTTGTAATGTGGTCACACAGGCTCCACTAACCTGTTCCTGAAGCTAATAATAGTTCATTCACTGTAGAGTATGCTATTGTTTAAAACCTGATGGTCTAGGGAGGTGTGTGTGCGTGTGTGTGTGTGTGTGTGTGTATGTGTTTATGACTCGTCAGCAGTAAGTTGTATGTTTCATTTTCTCTTCTGCTGATGGTCTGCAGGTGGAGGAAACAAAGGCAGGAGCTGGAGATGGAAAGAAATGCTGCGCTTTCCCCACATCAGCGAGTGTAGGGAGCTAGCAAAGACCATCGGTGTGTGTAGGGGGGTGTGTGTGTGTGCATACTTGTTTATATGACCTCAGTAGGACTTTTCATGGTACCATCACCCACCTTCTAAGGACCAGTGGTAATATGAGGACAAAAGTCCTGTCCTAAAAGTGTTGAAAAAACCAATAAAGACTTAGAGGTAAAGCTAAGGTTTGAATCAAATTTTGCAAGTGTGTTCATAAGTTTACATACATTAACAGAATTTCAGATTTTTAGCATTTGTTTAGAGTGTTTTTTCAAAGTGGGGGCCAAGGAACCCTGGGGAGCCACCAGGAGGTTCTGGAGAGGTGGGGAGGAGTTATATAGAATGTTAGAAAAAATCTAGAAACATTTTTAAAAAATGAATCTAATAAATTAATAATAATAGCGTTTTAATTAGAATTTTTATCATTAAAAAGTATACGTGTTCTTCAATCATTATTATAAAATATAATTTAAAAACATCTTATTTGCCATGTTGTTCTATCTGATTGGCTGTCAAATTTTTCAAGCAAGAAACAGAAAAGTTTCTATTAAGTAAAAGGCCAGCAGCCCTGATGTGGAGGACACTGCAAAAAACCATAAGAACTTATGATCAACTAAAACCAGAAGAAATGAATCCGAATTTATGCAAAACGAATGTAATATTTAATGAATAGTGAGGAAAAACCATTCTAAAAGTTAATGCTAAAAGTGCAACACCTTTGTTTTTATTTCACTGTTAAAGTAAAACTGTGACAGCATAATATCAAATTGTTCCAAGGGGACTGATTAGCTACTGTACCTATTCTAATTCATATCATCATAAAAAGTAGATTTAATACTATCCTTCCTATTAATGCTAATTTATTGTTAGCAGGTTGCTTTGCAGTCCTGGTGGAGTACACCCCAACTTTTCCTTTAAGTAATTTTTAAACCAACACATTTTTAGAGTGTCTGGTATGTCATGTGAAGACATTTGTGATTTATTTATTTATTTCTGTATCCCGAAAATATTTTACACTTTTTAATTAGCTGCTCATTGACATTCATATCATTTTCCTGTTTCTGATCTTATGGTTCAAAATAGCAAAGACAATTGTTTTATACTGCGACAGACTGGCAACCTGACCAGGGTGTACCCCGCCTCTCACCCGGAACGTTAGCTAGAGATAGGTACCGTCACCCCTCCAGACCCCACTAGGGTTTAGGGTCTTAGAAAATGGATGGATGGATGGATGGAATTGTTTTATAATAAATGGATTTACTTAATCACTAATCTTGACAGAAAGACTGGCTTTTATCATTCTTAACTTTTCTGAGAATTTACATTCTTTAAAAAAATGATCAAACAATTAAAAATTTTGCCATAATATGTAAAGTTATAAGAACTACTGAAGGTGAAGGCTAGCGGTCAAAGTTGGATAAAGTGTCAGAGATATGCACAAACAGGGTTACTAAAATTAATAGTCAATAAGTTGCTGCTAATTTGTTCATCACATCATGTTCTGTTTTTCTCCCTGTCAGAACGAGACTACTATGATTTATGTGTCTATCAGCCTATTGGCAAGAAGCTTTTTCATCTCTACTGTCTGACTCGGCCAGAACTGCACAACTATATGTTGCTCCTGGATGCTTTGGTATGCTAAAAAAGTGCAAACTAATTGTGATCTCATCCTAGAATCAGAAATGTTCCTCTTTCCTCCTCGAACACTGGTAAATACTACTGAATAAGCATGAAATGAGGGAAAGATTCCCATCAAGCACATTACAACACAGAAAAGCCTCAAGATTTATAGGAGGACTTGCAAAGTCCTCCTATAAATCCAACTTTTATATATCAGGATATAATACTAATGATTCAGTCTTCATCAGGTTCTAAAATAATGGTCTAAATTCAATCTAAGGTGTACAAAAACATATGACATATTTCATTACATCATAATCAAAAGATAAACCAAAGTAGAGATCAATCATTACTGCTTACACGATATTTCGTTGAGAAAATTCACTTGATTACTTCATCATAGTCACTGTTACTACTTCTACTGTATGAATACTGATTGTTGGCTTTGTGGTGCTTTGCATCATCCAGGTGTGTGTTAACAAACTGCCAAGTGAGTAAGACATCAGGAATGGCCCTAGAGAATATATACCGTAACCACCCTTCAGTCTGAGAAGGCCACTTTCAAACAATTTCAATTCTGTTGTTTGCAATGAAAACAATCATTAAAAAGGGAAAAAAATATTTCAAATATTTGGCAATCGTCCCAGGAGTGTTCAAATTCACCCCTAATAAACTCTACACAGTGCATAAAGAGCTCTATGCAATGCCAATGAGCTCTACCTTTAACTCTACAGGCCTTCTAAATGTTAATGTTTATAAGAGAATAATTGGAAGAAAGACAAATAAGTAATTCTTGTTTGGAAGAGTTACAGGAAAAAGTGTCTTCCATGTAAAATATTGTACCTTGGTTTAGATTTGCAAAGTTGCACAAGTCTTGTGAGGTTTGATGTGATTAAGCCTTTCAGGTCTGACATCCTTACCAGCAACACTTTGCTTATTTATTAGCTAACCAAAACTTGAAAACGTAGTGATAAGCAGCATTTATCATGCGTCTATCTTCTGCTCAATGTGAGCAATAATGTGAAGATGTTTCAACTAAATCTCATCATCAGTACACATACAGGAAAATGGTAAAAAGTCATACTATCATGCGGGAAAAAATTAGGATTCCACAAAAAATCTTCAGTTCCTTATCATGAAATATTCACATATTCATGTGGAATATTTTCTTATCCCTGGGATGATAAAATAATTTTGTTTAAGAGAAACACCACAAATCAGTCACTCAAATGCTTTTCAGTCAAGATCAAGATCTTGGCCAGTTTGTGGTGGATGTGCTACTATATTTTGGGTTTCTGATTTTTGCATGAACTAGTTCTGTTTCCGCTTAAATTTCTTGTTACAGACAGTCTCATTTTCCAGGATACCCCCTTTGATACACAAAAAAAAATCTTGGTGGGTTCTTTGATGGTGAGCTGGCCAGGTCTGGTCTAAGCATTCCCAAATCCACTTCCAGCTAAATGATTCACAGTTGATATGAGGTCATTTTCTGGAATGACCTCTTTGGCAGTTCTGCCAATGCCAACATTCTGGAAAGGAAAACTGAGGAGGCCACTGATTGAAAGGTTTTACCAAAATATTTTCAGCTGTTCGGCAGTTTGGGGACTCCTTTCCCTTTTGTTAAAACGTTTTCTACCATTCTGTAATTTTCAGTCAAGATCTGTAAGAACTTCAGGCACACTAGT
The DNA here is from genome assembly GCF_003331165.1 of Xiphophorus hellerii. NCBI lineage: Eukaryota > Metazoa > Chordata > Actinopteri > Cyprinodontiformes > Poeciliidae > Xiphophorus > Xiphophorus hellerii. Next base: position 26,747,563 of record NC_045679.1, on the reverse strand, counting down.
TTAACCTCTGGTATTGCGAGCTATGCTGTTCCCCAGATGAAGATGAAATCTAAATGGCATCATAATTACTTAAAACATTTATTTTATACCAGGCCTTTTATTAAAAAATATTCAGGTCATCTAAGCCATGAACACAGATGCAATCAAACTAATTTGATCAAACAGATGCTGGATATTGAAAAGAGAATTGACAACCAGCTGTATTTTTAGTTCAATAAGTGTTAACCTACACTTTCCAATGAGAATCTAACATCTTAAATTTGTCAAACCACGGAACATTTCTTTTCGTTTTTAATTTAAATTCAAACCATTTTGTTTATCTTCTCTGGATTTGTTTTTAAGCTCAATGCATTACGTTATATTCCCACAGATAAACCACCTTCATCTACAAATCACTCAGTCCTTTTCAATCATGTTAAAGACTTTTCAATGTATGTTGTAGCTGAAATCTTTTTCAATTGTTCAAACTTGACAACTTACCATCAACAGTTGGCATGCTAAATCACATTTCATTTCAGATAAAAAGGTTATGAATAACAAGAAAAAATAAGTTTATTTAATTTTCACATTTCCTGACCAAATTAGGCAAACGTGTGTATTTCTCACCATCCTTTCTCTTTCCTTTCTCTTTGTTTCATTTAGGAAGCCTTTGAAACAAAGACAGATGAGGAAAGGAAAAGCTTTGGGTTTTACATCATCCACACATTTATCAGAAGTCAGGTCTGAAAGCCCCTGTTTATATACATACAAATAAATCAGCTCTGTGTTCACTTATTAAATAGCAGCTGTTTTTCTTTCTTTTTTTTTATAACTTCCTCTGTGTTCCACAGGCCAACCAGTGTGTGCCTTCTTTAGCAAAGCATGAACAAAGCTGCATCAATAGTTTGGAGCTTGATCCCTGTGAAGACGTCTTTCATAAATGCAAAGAGTGAGTTCACGTGTCTGTCTGGTTATACATGATCTTCACATAAGCAATCACACCCTTTATTTTACTCCTCCGTTTATGACATTATAACCACAAACTTCAATATACTTAATCGAGTTATTGGTAGATGATAGGACAGCATGATGTAAAGATACATCTTAAGTTTGATTAGAATATTGTGAAAAAAATAATTTTTTGACACTCATTTGAGAACTTATATTTTAAGCCTTTATTTCTTGTAATTTTGATGATTATCTGTCTCAGAACATTAGAATGTTGCACAAGAACAATAAAATAATAAAATAAAATGTTTGTGTCTGTAATGTGACAAACTCCAAAAAGAAAAAAAATAGAGGGATTTCAATAATTTTGCAAAGCACTGTGTTCAGTATGCATTTGTTTTACCCCTTTAGAATCCTGCATGAATACCTCAGTCAAGAGCCCTTCACACAGTACCAGTTCAGCATGCACTTTGACCGCTTTCTACAGTGGAAGCATCTGGAGAGGTCAGTGCACAAGTTGTGATGCATATCAGTACCTGAAGGAGGACGTGATACTCATAAAAATATTGGTTATTTGTAGGAGTACACCAAGAAATCGACCCAGATTTTCTTAATTTGGGGAGAACGGAGATCAGCATTTAGAAGACACTTACACGTGAAACCGATGTTGAAATCTGTTTCTAGCAGAGCCACTCAGTCTATGGTTACCCTTTAGACACACCACCTAAAGGGTAACCAGACAGTTCTGTCAGTTAGTGGCGGTAACATCTGGAACAGTATTCCAGTCACTATTAGTGAGTGCTCTCACTTAACTCCTTTAAGAGTCAATTAAGGGATTGGCTTAGGTTATTAAATCACCAATGTCTCCTTTACAACCCATTGGATCAAATATTGCTCTGCTTTTAATTGTTTATTAAACATATTGTTTCTTGTAATTTCATTGTATAAATGTAAATTTGGTGTGATTTTAACTTTGTTGATTTTTAGGTTGGTTTTAACAACTGCCAGAGGGACTACCGATGAAAATTAGCTTATGTTGTAGTTCACCCATTTTCCCCTCTGTGCACCTCCATGGTCGGAACCCGACCAAAACCTGTAATCAGTTTCATTTTGTTTATGTGTGACTGTCACCAGTCTTATGTGATATGGTTATGTAAGCAGTAGCAGTGTGCATGTAAGAACCCATAACACTTATTTTATCTAACTTGGGCACATTATACAGTACAATGTTGATTAATGTGCACTATCCTTTGACAATTTGAAATTTGAAACTCCACAAAGGTCTGGAAATCAGCCATTGTCCCCTTTTAGTCTGTCGTGAAAGACGTTTGACTGACAGACCTGACCACCAGGTCATGTCTGCATATGCCCAGTAGTCACCCCGTTGTTGCTGACTTACATTTTTATGGTACTTAGTGACAAAAAAAAAATCAGTATCAGCTAAAATCTGGTAGTGATCACTGATTCTTTCCTAAGGTGAAAAAATTGGTGAGAGAATTCAAAGAATTCTTTCAACAATTCAAGGCACCAACCAATTACAATCAGTGCACCCCAGTTATTTGTTGAGTAGGTAGTTTAATCATTGGCTTAATGCCACAAACTGCTGAAATAAGAAGTGGATAAGAAACAAAATCACAAAGATTTTTTCTCTCTTGTTTTGTCTCTTTAAGGCGGCCAATCACCAAATACAATTTCAGAGAGTACAGGCTACTGGGGAAAGGAGGCTTTGGAGAGGTAAGGCGTGTTAAAGTTGATCCCTACACTACCATACAAGTCTAAAAGGGGAAATTCTGACTTTACATGTCACAATCACTTTTGGACAGATTTGCCTTTCCTGCTACAGTTTCTGAAAATCTGTTTTTCTACCACATAAATCTCTTCATCGCATTTCCATTTCAACCTGCAGGTTTGGGCTTTTCAGGTACGAGCCACAGGAATGATGTATGCCTGCAAGAAGCTAGAAAAAACTCACGTAAAGAAATGGCAAGGAGAACACATGGCACTCAACGAAAAGGAACTACTGGAGGAGGTGGACAGCCGATTTGTGGTGAGATTACAACCATGCTCTAAAGCTGGTTTTTTGTGGACTGCTGTAAACAAAGAGAAATGTTTTGCCTTCATCCCAGAACAAGCATGTACATCATATGTACAGTGCTTTTCATATGAGGCAGTGTGAAGCAAAGAGATCAACAAAAAGAACAGTACTGTCGTTGTAAAGTTAGCATGTTAGCATTCACAGATGCCGAGGAGGTAACCTGATACATCGATCAACACACTCACACAACCGCAGATGTAAACCCAGCAATTCTAATACAATCAAGGATGAAAGAAAGAAACACTAATCACAGCCTTCGTCAATAGCTGTGATTCCATTGACCATGTAATTGCGCAATTTGACATATTGAAAATACATTTCCTTAATACATTTTTTTTGCATCATATATAGGGTGCATATTTTGCATATGCCTGCCCTATATGTGATGCAAAAAAAAATCCACAAACCAGGAAGCAGAAGACGACAGGAAGTGGCTGGAGGATCATTGTGCAACATGTTTTTTAATGACTTATAGCTCAAACGTATTGATCTGTGATTTTAATTGTGTTTCTTATTTGGTGGAAACCTGAAATTGTGTTTTTTGACATTAGTGAAATATTGACAAAGTTTTGCACACATTTGGAGAGGAAACACAACTTGTGAGACATTGTGACACATTACAACCAGACACGCACACACTCAGAACCACGGACAACAATACAGAACAAAGATAAGGATAAAATACATAGACATAAATGCATAAATGTAATTTTAAAAAATTTATCAACAGAGGGGGAAATTACTTTATTCTTGAAACTGAAAAACTGCATGTGAAAACTGAGTAAAAGGCAGAGTCGCTGCTCGAAACTCCATGACAGAGGTTTACGGAACCCCGTGTAGGAAGAAAAACGGCGAGTGACTGAGGGTCACTGCACGTAACGGAAACCCTGTAAATTCTAGACACTAACAGGTACCATAGAATTGCACAAAAATCCGTGAGTCCCTGCTCAAAATTCCTTTAAAGAGGTGTACGGAGCCTTGTGCCAGAAGTCCATTAAAATGCTGTTTACATCGTTTTAAACTGTGTGATTGTGAGTGAGAATAAAAATAGCAACAGGTATTTTGTTCCATATAACACAGTAGGAGTGTAACAGGTAAACCTTCTATGGATGCAAACTCCACTAAAAACCCACCTGTTTAGGATTGTATTTGAAACTTAATCAATTACAAATTTATTGATGGAACTTGACTTAATGTCGTGTTTTGATTGTTAATTCTATGTTGCATTGTGTTTCTGTGTTTGATATGATGTAAAGCACTTTGAAATGCCTTGCTGCTGAAATGTGCTATACAAATAAAATTTGATTGATTGATTGAAAAGGATAAAGTCATGAACATTTAAATTCAAGCAACAAGAAACTATCTTAAGTAGCATAGGGGATGTTTGATGTTCTTTTAATACAGACTTAATGAACTGGTAGAATGCTGCATATTAGTTTAAAACTAAATGACCACTCTTCATTGCTACATGAGGTCTAGAAGCAGGTGACATTAATAGAGCGCAGCTGTGCTCCCAGCCTTATTCTTACAACAAGAATTGTTACCAACTTCCTCACTTTAATTTGGGTTGTAGAATGAAGTAAACATGGTCTGAAAACAGGTGGTGTCTATGTGCTGTAGGCTGACATTTTCATTTTCTTCTAAAAATAATTTTTGTTTTAGGTGTTTATGAATGAAAGTCATCTTTCATTCATTTCTGCATTTCTTTCTGCATTTATCTTAATTTAACAAAGTACAGAACCACAAACATAAACGGGAACTCAGTTTTTTGAGACCCAAAAGTGCTTTAAACTGAACAATTCTGACCCTCTTGACAAAACCTTTGTATATGCCTGGCCTAAAATATGAAAAAGTACATAGAGTTCATACAACTTTAGTGTGCAACTTTAGACATTTCACCTGATGAAAATGTTGAATCATAATTTCCATACCATAATTTCATAAAGAACCATAATTTCTTCATGGATTTTAATTGGGAGTCACAATGAGTCTGGGTAACATATGTTAAAACTTGTACATATAACTGTCTTTACCGTTACAACACATTCTACACTCCTTGCTAACATGTATGCACATTCAACTTCTCTCTCATACATCTCCTGTTTTCTCTGCAGGTCAATCTTGCATATGCTTATGAGACCAAACATAGTCTCTGCATGGTTTTAACCATGATGAGTGGTGGCGACCTGAGGTTTCACATTCACAATATGGGAAAGCCAGGCTTAGCCATGGATAGAGTTTATTTCTATGCGGCAGAAGTCTGCTGTGGTTTAATTCACCTCCACCAGAAGTCGATAGTTTACAGGTGAGTGTGTTTCCACGTGGATCTGAACGCCTCACTGCAGCATGATCTGCTTCATATGCTGTGATTTTATGTTCCAGAGACCTCAAACCTGAAAACATTCTCCTGGATGACAAAGGTATGTCTGGCCACACCAAGTGTGTGTTTGTTTTTCTCATGAGGCGCAGTAATTAGCTTGAAGTCTACTAAAATAACTTTTAACCAGTCACATTCCAGCCAGTACTGTGTTGTTAATTGGCAGCTATTTTTAGCTTTTGCATCAGATTTAAAACAGTAATAGTTCTGTCAGACTTGATGAATTCTTCACATGAAACCTCAAGAACTCAAGAAGGAAACGGTATTGATGGTATTTTGACAAGCCTTCAAAAAAAGTCTAAAGAGGAAGTTAAACGTTGTGGGAAACAGGTGAGGTATCACCTTGTGTGTGTGTGTGTGGGTGCGTGTGTGTGCGGGGGTGGGGGTGTGTGTGTGGGGGTGTGTGTGTGCGTGTGTGTGTGCGTGTGCGGGTGTGTGTGTGTGTGTGCGTGGGTGTGTGTGTGTGTGCGTGGGTGGGTGTGTGTGTGTGTGTGTGTGTCAAGTCTATCGCTTCTGGTTCACATGGGGTCTTTGTCTCACTTCAGTAAAAAACATAGAGCAAGTGAGATGATGGGCAGTTGTAAAATTAGCTCCAAGAACGGGTTCTGCAGGTTCTGAAGAATGAGGAAAGGGAAAGTGCGTCAGTGCAGGAAACCTGAAAAGAGTATTATAAACCTGTTGAGTGGATTTCTCTTTGTTTTTGTGCCAATAAGGACACATCCGCATCTCTGACCTGGGCTTGGCAGTGAAGCTGGAGGACGGGGATCTGGTGCACGGCAGGGTCGGCACTTTATACTACATGGGTGTGTATTAATCCTACTGAACAGAAGTCTCAATTAATTCACTAATATTGGTCTTAAAGTGTGGTGCACATCTGTGTTCAGCCCATTGAGTCATTACTTTGTGGGGACAATTGCTGCAAGTCAATTAACTCTAGCTCTAGTGTCTGTGAATGTCAATTTTCAAGACTGAAAATGACGTATGTCAAAAAAGAATCCAGACTTACAAAACCATGTGAATACACACCAGAAAGCAGTTTGACCATTACAGATCACAGGTTCACCTAATGATTTGTATACAAGGTTCCACCACATGTTCTTCCCTCTACATGCGCACATTCAACCTTGAATAGTCAATGAAAAGTACTTCATGAATAGTGCAGGATGTTATGGCTTGAAATCTGTATCATGATATATTGAGCATTCACCTCGATAACAATAAATGGACAATAACACTAAACACCCCCGACAACTGAAAATTAACCTGTGACAGGCCAGCATAAATACTCCACAACCAGTTGTATTGATGGTTTGATTTCCCTGAACCTGTTTTTCACAATATTTTTTATTTTCACTTTAAGAGACATTAAAACTACAGTGTCTCAAATAAGTAAAGAAAATGTGTACCTTTTAATTCTTAAGAGTTATTGCACAAATAAGTACAACTGAACAAGTTTAGAAGTATAAAATTACATAACTTCTGACATCCTTGGTCTGATGGGAAACCCTCCCACCTACTGTCTGCCCGTGATATTTGCTGCGCTCCTCCTGAGCATCGTGCAAAGACCGCCAGGGAGACATGAGCACAGCCTATCTATACAGTCAAAAAAAAAAAACACCAAATATACCAACATGGGCAAAATGATGTCGGCCACTGCCATAATTTTCAATGACGGTTAATTTTCGGTGTCTCTTTTATGACTACTCATGAGTGCTAAGGTCTATTTAAATGAGCCACTTGATCAATGTTATTTCATGGTCAACAGTGGTAACCACACTGAAAAGAAACACAAATTCACCAAGGTGGAAACTGATGTCAATTCGAGAAAAGAAAAATCATTTTTGGTTGCCCCAGTAGAGGGGTCACATAAACAGAACACACCTGCATTTTAGGAGGTTGCTCCACAGTTGGGCACTGATGGATGTGAGTGGAATAAAAGCTGCCTCCTTTGCTCATTAACTTACCAAGAGGCCAGTTATCACCTATAGGACCTGTTTGCTACCTCTTCCCCACACTGCTGTAGGCCAGGATTAAGGAGTCAAGTAGTGAGCCAGCACATTGTACCACTGAATATGTCAGTCACATAGAGGCATGTACGACTCGCACATTAATAGCCAGGAAATCTTCATGATCCCTGAAAAGGCGTTCCTTCTCTTTATGTTATTCTGTTTAATGCTGTGTAGAAGATATTCTCCTCCATAACTTTTCTCTATTTACAGCTCCTGAAGTGATCAGCAAAGAGAAATACAACATGAGTCCCGACTGGTGGGGCCTCGGCTGCCTGATTTATGAAATGATTGCGGGTAAGTCTCCCTTCAGGGACAAAGGCGAGCGCCCCAAATCCTCGGAAATGGAGAAAAGGATCATATCAAAAACTGTGGAATACAATGAGAAGTTCAGCACCGACGCCGTAGACATCTGCAACGCCGTGAGTTTCACTCCCCAAAGCTCATCTAACGTAGATAATGCAACCTTAGAGATGTAGAGCTTCTCCTGCTGTCTATAGCGCATCACGACGGGCTCAAGACTATTATCCAAACTATAAACGACTTGTCTTTGTTTTTAGTTGCTGAACAGGGATCCAAAACACAGACTGGGCTGCCAAGGCTTGGGAGGGAAAGAAGTGAAGACTCACCCCTTCTTCCGACAGATCAACTTCCGGATGCTGGAAGGGGGACTGGTGGAGCCTTCTTTCAAACCAGACGTAAGCCCAATATTGATTTTCATGACTCTACAGGGGTGTGAAAAAGTGTTCACTCTCTTTCTGATTTCCTTTTTGCATTTTTTCACACTTCAGTGTTTTTTTAAATGGAGGCCCCTAAGGGACATGAGGGGAATTTATTGTCTTGGCATTACCTAACAAAAGGCTTGCATCCCATCGCAATAGTTTTAAGTGTTCACTCACAGAAATGTAGTAGTCAGTTCACGCAGCATCTTGACTACTGAAAGTCTTTCTGCTGCAATATAAGATTTTCTTAAGGTTCTTCCATGTATGTTAATGTCTCGTTTGTGAGATACCGGAAGTTTTACTTTTTTTCTAAAGGTACAAATGTGAAACAAACTTATGTGCAAAATGCAAAAGTAAAGCAGGTCAAACATGGGCTTTCCATTCCTTCTAAGACATAAACAGAAACTTTTATGAGAAGGAAAAAAAGAAAGAAAAAATACATCCAAACTGGACTATTTTTGAGTTATTTTCACACGCTTATGAAGTCATGTTACAGTTTTGATTGCTTCTTTTTCTTGTTGGCAGTCTTAATAGTTAATAAAGGGCTGTTTTTATTTACAGTCCCATGTCAACCTTACACATATATGAACACAGTTAATAGATACATTTTTAATCAAAATCTAACCACTAAATAAATACATGTATGTTGTTATTGTCACCTTTAGCCCAGACTGGTGTACTGCGATGACGTGCAGGATATCGAGGAGTTCTGCGCACTGAGGGGAGTCGTTCTGAACCAGTCGGACGGCGAGTTCTACGCCAAATTCAACACGGGAAGCGTTCCGAGGAGCTGGCAAAATGAAGTGATTATACTCACAGGTTACATTAGCATCTGATCGTGTACAGCTAAAAACCAGCGTTAATCCTTTTTTGCTCCTAGCTCATAGATACGGGATGCTTTGAAGAACTGAACGTTTTTGGTCCAATGGGATCTCGACCTCCAGACCTGGACTGGTCCTTGGCCCCTAGGAGCCCCAAAGCCAAGCAGGGCCTGTTGCGTCGCATGTTCCGCAGACATGAAAGAGTAAGTCCGGTCTTTGAAAGTGTGAACGAGTGTCGCGACGGCAAAGGTTTCATATAATCGTTTCCTCCAACAGCACCACTCAGATCCAGCAGATGATGGTAAACATTGCCAGCCCAATGGAGAGGTCAGCTCAACTCTCTAAGACCAACATGGCCCGAGCCACGTCCTTCCATCTGTAAAGCAGTTTGTGTTTGTACAGCCGCAGCAGTGTAGCACTTCTAAAATACTCATCTTTGAATAAACTGGGGTTTTTTTTTATTCAAACTGCTTTCTTGTTTTACTCAAACTGAAAAAAAGATGCACTTATTTTAACAAATATTCTCATCGCCTGAAGACCAGTTCTTTCATTTTTTTCCTCATCCAAAGGAAACAAGTCAACTATACCGACATAAGATATAGTCTGAAAAATGCTCCTTTTTGTTGTTTTGTTTTGAGAAGTCAAGATGATTTGAGTGTAAAAATGGCTGCTTTTTCAAGATGGAGTTACGAAGTTAAGACACCAGCTAATCAACGTTTGAGTCAGTTTCATCCCCTTTGCTAGACCTTTCAACAGTGTTGCTCAGCATCAACTAAATATCATAGGAAATAATCAGAAAAAAGTAAAAACAGGAGGAAATCAAAGCTAGTGATTTCATCTTTGAAATAACTAATTCATGATGAACCTAAATTTATCAGCTAGATTTGTAAAGACTGCTCAATCTTGCTTAAAGCAATTTAAACCCCAGTTGGTTATTGAGATTTACATTTTCCTTTTCTCATGTTCTCATCGCCATAAATTACTACCATATACTAAGATCGTTCAGTAGGAACGAATTAAAGCAAGCCACGCATTCCAAAGCAAACTTCTCATGATTACAGGAAGTGTTTTTGTTTTCTTAGAAATATTTTTGTTGCCATTTTAGAAAAGCTGAAATTATTTATAGTCTGGCATGCCATTCTTGGCTGCGTAAATAACTATAAATAACTGACTCGTGAGATTGTTTTTAGAAACAGAGGCTAATTATCAGGAGTCACGTGATTTCAGATTTAATGCCAGGCTTCATCAAAAAACTCTGCAACACAAAAGCAGCAACAACTTCTCTTATCTGTTATTTTGAAGAATGGGAATTCAAGAAGGCTGAAACCTTCAGCTGAGCTACTGCTACTTTATTCTTTCACTAAATTGTTATCGCTTTTTATTTAACTTCACTACTCTATATGGGATTTCACAAACTGAACTGGATTTTTCCAGCAGAATTTCAACAAGTCTTCCGATAAGTTGGGGAAAGGTGACATCAATTCTCTGCACTGTTTAGAATGAACAGTTTCAGTAGTCCGACTGTTAGAGACAGTCAACCAAGCCGTTCTGTTCGTGTTGGCCACACTTCTCAGCACCGATCTGCACTGAATTATCCTTCAAATCAAAACAGCTCACACAAATGAACAGATTTTTTTCATTAAACACACATTTATTTTTTAATCCAAAGTATAAAACAGTAAATAACAAAAACACAGAAAACGCTATGGATTAAGGACCAGACTCTCTTCTCAGAAGGACTGTAAAAGGATTGACTGTTGTGTGGAACATATGGCAGATCAGGCTCCATTGTGATGATGTGAGTTCTCTGAACCCAGAGCACCAACGATCAGTTTATTCGGATGGCACATCTGGGAATTATGCCATCAAGTCTTAATAATCACTACTGAGGTTGTAGCTCATGGATCTAAAGAGGGGAACTTTACCTACGCTCTGTTTAGTATTGTTTAGATGTCTGATGGTGGAACGGCTTATGAACTGGTCTACATTTATCCCTCCCATGGCGGGCTGCGGCGTCCGTCCACCTCTGTCTCAACGTGGTACAGCATGTCTGCCAGCGTGTGCTCGATCACTGCACCCCAACCCATGTCACTCATCTGAGAGAGTGAAAGGAAATACATTCCAACATGAGCAATCAGCTGCTGTGGAGTTAGTTAGAACAGATTGGTAAAAAGTAGTAAGTACAGAAGTAAAAAGCTCTCACCGGTTGGTATTTAATGTCCTTAGGTGGGTATTTGAATTGAGGCCCAAAGTTGACAGAAACCTGTGAAGAAGAGAAAGTCAAATTTACTCATCTGGTTGTTTAAAGACAGAAATTTGTGTCCTGATCCTGTACTGACCGTACAGCTCTTGTACAAGGAGATTGCAGGAAAGTAGATGCCTTCAAAGAGGTTCTCAAAGGCAACTCCTTGGTTAACGCCATTTTTATAGAACAACATCTGAAATACAACATTCCAGAGTCAACACCGGCAACTTCTCTAACTTTATTCGCTCAAAGGAGAGTCTCCTCACCCTGCTGGGATTCACCGACTTCAGGCTTTTCTCCGCTTTGTCCACATAGTCCTTCTCCTCAAAGTACAGGTAGCTCTTGAATTTAATAAGCGCCTGGAGAGAGAGTCATGAAATCAACCGCCAATCAAAGCAGCTGATATGAACCAATCGACAACCATTGTGAGTTGAGTTTTATGTATCAGGTGCTTACCTTGTCCTTGTATGTGTCTGGGAGAGCCTTTGCTGTATCCGTTTCATCAGGCAGCTCTATGAAGAAGCCCAGTGTGTCCCCCTGACCGTAGCTTGAGGAGTAATGCTTCCCTATCGACTGGTGAAAGCGAGTCCCCTTCTTACTCCGCCAAGAATAACTGAACTTGTCATAACCCAGAGGAGCCTGAAGGTTGCCTGAAATTTGAGCATGAAAAATGAGTTCATGAGTTCGATCTCTTCTGAATCTCCAGACAAAAGGAACATGCTCCATACTCTACATGGTGAGACTGGCCATTGCCTTTCTATGCAGTTCTGCTTGTTACCAATCTCCCTTCAGTGCTCTATCCAGAAATTCACTCACTGAGTTCAATTTCTCTGATTAGAAAGTCAACGGATCAATCCGCAAACAGAAGGGGGCATTCAGTCTGAGTTGACAACCAGGTATTGAGCAATTAAAGTCAGAGCAAAAGCAGTGCATAAGACATTTTATTGTTGGCAAAGATGCAATGTCCCTACTCCCTATGGAGTTGCTTACAGCAAACGCAATTTACAGTAAGTTTAATTGAGCTGGCACATTACATACATCACGGCCAAACATCAGCGATTGGGTAAACTCAGATTCAATCCACACCTCCAGCAAGCCGTCACGTCTCAAGAGCCAAGGGTTTAGACCAGGGACAGTGTCCTGCAACTTCTAAATGTGTCTTTGCTTCAAGACACCTGAGTAAAATAATCAGGTATTAGCAGAACTTGACTGCAGGTCCGCTGGACCACTAACACATCTAAAAGCTGCAGGATACTGGCCCTTGAGGTCTGGAGTTGAATACCCCTGGTCTAGACCATTTGTATGAAGCAAAGCATACCACAAGAGGCTGGCTTTTACCAGGCTACTACATGGTATAATGTTTACAGTATGTGAGGGAATACTGACCAAGCGGTTGGGACCAGCCCAGTCTAGCTGCCGTCTCTGGGGGCATGTCATCCACTGTCACCTCAAAGTACCAGGCTCCTTTCCTCACGCCGTGTGAAGCCCGGACCATGGAGTAGCCCTTCTCCCCCGTCACCGTCAGCCGGTCGTCTGAGATCTTCAGCTGAGGCGCTGCGACACACCGGGTAAAACGTTGGGTCATGATTCATGAACAGATCTGAGCGTTGGAAAGACTGGTGACATTGTTGTACCTCTGTCATGTAAGGCCAGCAGCACCCTCTCATACAGACAGGCCCGGTACAGATCACCAGGAATGGGTTTTCCAGCCCAGCAGTCCAGCTCCAGTTTCTCGGGGTCCGGAGCATGAGGGTCTGGCTCTGCCAGGATGTAGCGATAGCCATCCTTGTTGAATGGGTGCTCCAGTGGGTAACCATGAGGGGGCAGCCTCTGGGCTGAGAACAACGGGTCACTGCGTAACAAAGGGTCACACGTGAGGAACAAGCCGTGAGGAAGACGCTTTTATCCGGTTCAAAGCTTCATCACGTTCTCACTCAAATTGTCCCGAGTTTGTATTTGCACGTCATACCTCCTGGTTCTCTTTGCCGCTCCTGTGGCCGTTCCCTCCTGCTGCTGCTGCTGTTTACGTTTGGCCCCCCTTCCTTTTCCAGGGCCAGGGGCCAGAGCACCTTTAAAGCCACAAGAAAGTTAAAAAGTGAAATCAAAAAAAGATGCACGCAAAGAAGTGCATGAGCAGTCAGCAGCAAGGGCAGCATACACTCAGTTGACAGGGGACCACAGAACACAAACAGGTTGAAGCAGTGGCTGCTCTATTTAAGCCTCCATTAATTAGTCCCTTCAGGATTTTGCAATTGTTTTTTGGGGGGGTTTTTGCAATCAAAACCATTGATTTTGTGGCACTACTTTAGAAATATTTGCAAGAGATTTCACTATATTGTTTACTCATTAAACCACTTCCAAAATCTACCTAAAAAAGATGAGAAAAAAAAATACACAGACAGACTGGACACAAACATTTTTATTCTTTAAAAAACTTAAATAGCTAGACTTTTCTTATTTGCAGTACCGATCAGACTAAAACTTGACATAAAATAGGCTGAGGCAGCAGGGTTATAGAAGTAAGAAACACTGCCACCTACAGGTGAGAGTTTGTCACTTAAACCAAATGTTATTCATTAATTTTGCAGAAAATTTTGCACTAAACTCAAATGTGTGTGAAAAATGCAGGGAGCTTTTGATTTTTGAATGAATCTCCACAGAAGAAATGGAGGGACTACTTGGAGCCATTTTAGTTCCACATTTATACTGGGAGCTTTTATCCACATCTCCAAGAATTATTTACTATTTATTTATTATCAACTTAATTACCTTTAATAAATAGAATAGCCTTATGATTACGTTTTTGAAGCGTAGACCTATGGACATCCATGTAAAAATAGGACTTTTTTTTTTAATTGTTTGTGCAAGTTAAACTTGATCTCAAATAAAAACCCAAAGCTGATGAAAGATTTTTGTTTTTGATCAAATGCTTTTAAATACAATCTATAAGAACAATAAAAGACATATTGGTAGTGTCAGTCCAATTTTTCTTTTTGAAACTTGTAATTATCCATCAATTTTCTAAATAATATTACTTTCTTACTATTTGTTGCATCGGTGTGAAACAACGTCTACCACTTCAATTGTCGTCATAAAACTAAAATACATAGATTTTGTGTCTTGTTCACATCTGGAATAGAAGAATATTTGCCATTGTTTATCTCATCAGTCATCAGTGATCATTCTTAGCTGATGTCCAAGGACGCCCAGCTCCTCGTTGCTATGTCAGAATACATCAGCTGCAAACGGACCTCAGACCACAGTCTGAGTGTTTCTGGAATAATAATAGTGATCGCTCAACCAGCAGCAGTCTGACCTGCTCTGTGTAGGTCAGACATAACACACAAAGTCGAATCGTCTGAAAAACGGTTTGTAGTGAAACAACACGAGGTGAATACGTCAGACTGCCGGTGAACACATGAGCACAAAGGGAAAGCAGGTTATTTGGCCAACATGGGTGAAAGAACAGGCACAAAACAGCAGGAATTAATGTCACCTAACTTTCTGGGGAGTTTCTGGGGGCCTACTGTTTCAATTTTCAGGATATTTGAAAGTACAGATACAATGACACACTTTTTTCCACTTCCGATACCGATATCTGAGGTTTTGTATCGGCTGATTCCGATCTGATACAGAAGAACAGTGCTGCTTAATTGACCTAAAACAATTTTTTTAACAGACATAAATGTACTGAATTACAAATGTATTTTATAACTCTGCACCAGTACAGCTCACTTAAATATACCCATAGCGTCACAAGCCTGGTCAAACATGGAAAATCATCTTCAATTTGTTCAGTCAGTGTGATTAGGAGTAGAACAATCGATGTGAAGTAAATGAGAAGGAAACTGAAACTGACAGAAACAATGGTTTGACTACCTTGATCAAACCTGCTAAAAATAAACTTTAACAAACCTTTCAAATAGTTCAGAAAGTGCAGTTAGGAATTCTAAATATAATGGAAAATAAATGAAAAAGCTTGACTTGCACAAAGTACAGAATAGAATAAATCTGCCCTTTGGGATTGGGAACATCGTCACCAATACCCGATCTGGAATTTTTTCAATATCTGGATAGATATAGACATCAATATCAGATCGGTGCATCTCTACTCAAAAGTGCTTAAACTAATAAAATATGAGAATCAGCAACAACTATACAAACTAGATAAAATAGATATAAACATAAATGGAACCATAATAAGGATATCATTACTAACCATAACATGTAAAGTCCTCCAACCCAGAGAACTATTTGAGGAACATGACTCATTCAAGGAGGAAAAAGTGAGCTTTTTTTTTTTTACCTCAGTATAAAAAGAGGGAGGAGGATGAGGCTAATTAGCATAAGGGAAGGCCAACAGCAACAAAAAAAATGGCACTCTGCTCTCAGGTAGACTTCACCCTGGAGGCAAACTGTCATTTCACACAGGAAGCTTCTAAAGGAAGTCAGAGCCTGTTAGCAGCAAGCCAGACATGTGGAACCTACGGAGAATTGCAAAAGTAGCCATACCCCTGAAACCTTTTTTGATTTTGTCACATAACCACCAATATGTATTATTTTTATTGGGGTTTTATGTGACAGGCCAACACAAAGAGGTCCATAAATGTTATTGTGGGAAAAAAATACATGATTTTGATTATATATATTTTTTTAACCAATAAAAACATGAAAAATGTGACTGGATGAATTTGTATTCAGAACCATTAAGTCCGAATATGATACTATGGAGAACCACACGTTGATGCATTTCTTTTGAGTCAAGTTTATCACGACCCGTGTTCGACATTTTCACAGCACAACGACCCAATTCCAATCTTCTCACCCCAAAAATACTCGAGCCACTTCCGTATGTGGAACTAAATCTGAAACGCATCAGGTGTTGCGAGATGTGAGACATGGAACATAATTCTGCACCAGCAGACGTAAAAAAATAGCTGGAAAAAAAAAACATAATTATGAAAATGAAGAGCATCACATCACAATCCCATCACTCTTGGCTCAGATACGTATCCAAACAGATTTCTCTATAGAAGTTGCACTCAATTCTCCACAAAACAACACTATTATTAGTTGTACTTTTCTTTTTATTACCGTCCTTCATCTTGTGGTCTTCTTTTGACATTCCTTTTGGCTCTCATTAATGAATAAACTATAAAATCCATCAATAAACTATAATTTCCATTAATACTTCCATAAACAGAAAGTTGCACCTTCTTCCACTTGTTCCCTGTATCCATTACAAGGCTGGTGGAAAAATCACAAACTAAATATCTTATGGTTCGTAAGGGTAAATTCAAAACGTTCATATTTGAATTTGTGAAAAAATAAATAAAATAGAACCATAAATCATGTGTGCTTCCGCATAATTATGCACTAGTTTGTGTTGGTCTGTCACAGAAAATCCCAATAAAACATTGCAATTTGTTGTTGCGACATGAAAAATGTGGTATGAATACTTATGCAAGGCACTGTATGTTCAGTGGTTTGGGGGTTGCTGCACAGAGCCGATGCAAAAAAAAATAAAAAAGCAGACAGGGTGGTTACATCAGCACATGGATGAAGTTGTCCACAAGATGCTTATTAGGAATCATGTTTTGGTTTGAGATAGCAGAGTAAGGGGGTTGGAAGGGTTGTGCTGGAGGAGAGGAGCCGGGGGGGGGGGGGGGGGGGGGGGGACGACTAAAACCTCAGGGCCAACTTCTATCCAGCAGATTACAAGACACACAAACACACTGAGAAGCTCCAGGTGTCAAAATGTAACATATTCACCTGAGAAAGAAGATCCACCTGGAAGAAAATGCACACAAACACTCCGGTCATCATCTCTGGACACTGCCTTCATTCAGGCTTGGCTTTTTTTTTTGTTTGTTTGTTTTTAACAAGTAACCTGATTCATTTTGGTGTTTGTGAACAAAATCAAAACTCCTAAAAGCAATCAATTATTGTCAGTTTTAAGTAAATGCGTAGGTTGTGTGACAATAAAGATGACAAAGAATAGTATTTCTTTTTGCACATGTGATTTTAGCATAAATATAAGACCAGTAGTCAAATACTTCCACATATGCATATTACATATTGTCAGCAAGCAGTTTAGATGATAGCTGGTTATTCTTTAAATTTAATAAGCAATAGCAAATCCTTGTATAGATTTAACAACTCAGTATTTCCTGAGCATAATATAAACTTCTGGGTTGGTTTATTACTTTGCTTCTAACATTCTTGAAAACTACTCATTTCGAAGAAATCGGTAGTTTCTTCAATGAGTGGTTTAGTAGGATGTGCTAGTTTGTTTCTTCTGTTGTATGTGATTGTCAATAAATAGTATCTGCACTCCAATCTAAGAACCAAGATAGTGATTCCATTCAGGTCTGGTATGAATGTCTGTTCTGAAGATCTAAACAGCAACAAGACAGAACAACTCAAAGTGAAACAAAAACAACATTTGCCGCCTTCATTTGCATAAGTTTAACCATCTGTAGGCATGTATGAATACATAAAAACATCTTCAAACACTATGCTTCTTCTAGTAAAGGATAGTTTAAAAAAAAAACAACAGTTTATCTTTGTTTAACTCTTACCATTGAGCCCACCGGCTGCTGGGGTTCCAGTGGTCTGTTTCTGAGCGTCATATGAGGGTCCTATGCTTCCCAGGTCCTACACAGAAAAGAACTCAAACCTTCATAAAACATTCAGATTGAGTTGAAACACGCTGCATGTTTACATCCTTAGCAGTAATTACCTGATCTAAAAGGCCAAACTTGGGGTACTCCTCCTCCGGATCCTTACTGCCGGGGTCAGGGTGTTCTTTCACAAGGAACACATCTCGCTCTTTGCTCTAGAAATTTAACAAAACAAGACAACAATAATGATATGCTTATATGATGAATCCTGGAACTCAGAATGAAAAGAAACCTGCTGTGTATGGGGAGAGGGACGAGTGTATTCAAAGCAACCACTGGTCTCCAGATGCACTCTACGTTACCATTGTCTTCACTATGTTGTTGGGCCAGGTGAGCTTCCCCGGTCTCTGACGGGTCGTCATGCATTCCCAGTGCTTATCAATAAATGGTATGATGTCCTGCAAAGAAATAAATAAATGGAGGAATGTGACTGAAGAAAATAATTCAAGAAACTATTACTGTGATCCATAATTATTCATTTTCAAAAGTAAAGAAGGAAATTGGTTTTTGTGAGATCCAATTTGGATCCAAACGCTCGCGCAGCACGTTTTTATTTTTAGATTGTGAAGAGCAGATTAGTGGGCAATAATTATAAGGAGCTGACTGGGAGTGTCACAGGGGAAGGGAGACAGAAGCTCTAGCAATGCTAGGTCCAACTAGGTGTTTTGCACATGGAGATTAAAGGATTTCTCAAACATGCATAAAATAATCAAAGTCACACTCCAGGTATATTTTTGATGAAGGAATAATATAGCTCAAAAAAGTTGATTTTACACAATATCACCCCTTTATGTTTTAACATGTTAAAATCTGTATGATTAATTAACTAAAATTAACATGTGGACCTAGTTTTAGTGAATCTCTTCATATTTGACATAATAATCAAAATTGTAATTAGAAAAAAACAGTGAGAGTTTGAGTTATACATGTAACTGATGTTGTATGACCAGCCAGGGTCACCAGCACCTTAAAAAGATCGACTCCCACCTTATCTTTGGAGAACATGGTCTTAGGATGCTCATCTTGTGTTCTGGACCTCCATGTGAGATTCGCCAAAGCTGTCAGGCACATTTCCTTCAAGTCTAACAAAACATACAGTGGAATAATTAACAATAGTAAAAGGAACGAAGCTCGATAGTTGGGTGTCAGCACCCAGAATACCTACTGGCTTGTTTCCTGAGGAAGTATGTGTTGCCGCTGTGATGGCAGACATTGCAGTGAAACACGTAGTTGGTCATGAAGGGAAGACATGTTCTGTGGAGGACAGGCAGTTAACGGCTGCATGTGCATCAAACAGAAGCCGACATCTATATTCTGAACAAAGCATACGCAGTTTCGATGCCAAACGTTTCCGCCGTGAACCACTTCATGCACAGAGCGCACTGCAGCTCCACCTCCCCGAGTTGCCGCCCGCTCTCCTCATCCCCGGATCCTGTCAGAGCATCAGCGGCTTCTGAGCCATCGCCAGCAGCTTCCTGATGAAAACACCGCCACACAGTCATAAAAACTAAACATCACCCATAAAGTGCGTGTACTGTTAGGTAGGGAAGCATTCTTTAAATACCACTTCTGACCAAAGCAGGAAGCTGTTAATTTTGCCATTAAGTTCCTTGTTCTAGAACAGCAGGATGGGCAGTAGTGTACTGAAATATTATATAGGTGGTGAAATGCTTTCAAAGGAAGGCACTACCCTCTATCGACAGCTACATTTACATGCTGTTTCTTTTATTACATAAAGACACCAGCAAACTTTACATTTGTGCTTTAAGAGCTCACACTTTCTAACTACACAAGATGCATTAAGATAAACGGCATGTTAAATGAGACTGAAAATAAAAAAAGTAAATGTTAATCTCGAACATATTAATACCAAAATGAAAATATTACCATTCCCTCTTTGCCATTTGATGACTCTGTATCCATACTGGGAGGCTGTTCCCCAAAGGAGGCATCCCTGAAATTCAGAAGAGAGATGAAAACATTTAAACATTTAGTTCTGCATTTTATGCTTCTTCTTTTTTTTATAGCAAAAAACAATATGAGAGTTCACTAAATATTCTGTAGAACCGTCTTGTTTTTCACCCATGACAAAGCAATTCTCACTTTCTAACTGAAGACATTCTGTTCTGCAACCATTTAAGATACTTCCGTTAGTATTCACATGCAAAATGAACCTTATGCAGGCAGACTTCCGGTAGATTAACACTTAGAACTATAAATGTACCAATTTAAAACTTTGGGTGTGTTTAGAGAACGTTGTTAGCTATGATTTGAATAAGTTTGAAGTTCAAGTGAACAAATATAAACTGTCACGCTCTAATTTGCAGAGTTCACATGCTTGGTGCCAAGCGAAACGACATTTAACCGTCAGTAAATAAGGTGTAGATACTTTTAGTGCTTTTAAAAAATTGGCTTTGTTGTTTCATTTTGCTCGTGGCAGCTGGTGTGCACAGCTATCATTTGTTAGCTAGCTGCTCTGATAACGGTCTTCCTCGTGTAAACGCGCCCTATATGTCTGCGAAACTTTAATATGTGAGCCGAATTACTACGATAACTTCTGTAATTTTCGGCAAAGGTGCACACATACCCGACAGCCAAGTCCTTTTCTGCTGCAGCTACGGCACCCGCCTGTAATTCAGACGCCATGTTTAGAAATCAATGAAAACAAAAAAGTATCGCGAGAGTGCGACTTCCTCTTTTTGTTTTTGCTGAAAGCAATAGCGACACAGCAGGTTAAAAAGAGAACTGCAACAACTGAAGTCAACAATGAGATTAAAACTTAAATTTATTTGTTGTAAATCATTATCAAAACCGTGCAGATTTGGAAAGAGAGACTTTTTTCCCCATAGTATCCTAGTTTGATTAAATTACTTTTTTTTATTTTAAATTTATGTCAATATGTAACATATCATTTCAAGTACATTGAAGTTTGTGGTTATAAAACAATAAAGATATAATGTTTTGACGCTGAAACAAAAACTTTTTAACCCAATATACATCATTTTAATAGAAACGGTGTTCTGAGGTACCAAAACTGTTATTTCCCTTTTTTCATTAATATTGGAAAAGGAACACAAATGCTCATCAGGGTGTCACTCTTCACTTTTATCAGATTTTGTGACATTGGTAACCAGTAAAAACTGTCTTTTTGTGTCTACTGAAAATCAATCATGTGAGAGGAAGTCCTTGTCCATCATAATGAATTCTCCACTTTCTCAGTTTCTGAAGATGTTTGATCCAGTGACTGTGACATTTCACTTTTACTTGATATAATTATCTTCCTCATCATCCTCCCTGCAGTGCTGTTTAAAAAGATTCTTCCTGCTCTGTATTTTTGGAATTTGTGGCACATCACTTTTAACACACATGGACTCAAAGTTCTTTTAAGGATGCAGTTGTTGAGCTATTCAGATTCTACACAGCTTAAAAATTAGATGCCTTTCTCCAAGATCCCATTCATACCAAAACTTCTTTAAAAAGTAGTGGAAGAACAGTTAATTTTTTTATACAGAAAAACATAAATTTAGTCTGGCTTTCATAAACACTCCACAGAAACTGCTCTACTCAAAGTTTCTAGTGACAGTGTCAGTTGACTCTGGAGCAGCCACTACAATGGTTCTCCTGGATCTTACACACATTTTTGTCACTGTAGATCACAGTATTTCAGAGATGTTGTCCATCATGTGTGGCTCTAGAGCTTTATAGCTCCTGTCTTGCAGAACATCAAGTGTTTTTGCAACCCAGACTGCATCTGACTCCGAGAGTCTCCTATGTGGGATACCACAGGGCTGAGTCTTAGGACCTATTCTCTTTTTTCTCCCAAGGCAAAAATAATCAGGCAGTTTTTTGATGTGTCGTCTTTTCTGTGCAGATGATATCCAGTTCCACTGATCCTTAGAGCCAACTGAATGTTAAATGTTGTACTCATTAATTAACTGTTTCCACTATACTAAATAATGACAATTACTTGCAGGTAAACTCTTATAAGACCTTAACCCTAATTCATGTCCCAAAGAGCAGAATTCAGAATATTACTTCACAAACTTGTCGTCACAAAGGTTCTCTCTCGTTACTCTCGTTAACCCCTTCCTTTAATTGCTTTCCACTAAAGAGTAACAGGAAACAAGGCTTTTTGTGGATGTAAGACCACCCCACATCACTCTCAGTTATTAACATCTTTGCAGGGTTGTTCACTCACAAGTAGGATTACAACAAGCACAAAAGCAAGTGTGCCAGCAGAGTTTGCACAAAGGAGCACTGGAATGCTGAAAACCTCCCCTGGTGTCATCTTAAACGCCCTCAAGTGATTGTTAAGGAGATAATGGTGGTGTGCTCTCCTCTTCTTCCCTCTTCTAGGGAAGACACATCTGTGACATCTGGACGAAGATGTGGCTGTGACATTGTAAATTAAACCACACGTTTATTAATCAGTACATCATGCAATGATTTTATGAGAACTGCCTTAAATCTCTGTGGCACAGGTTCAAAATGGTGTCTCAATTATATCATATTATATATCAATCGCAAAATTTAAATCATAATCCATTTAGTGGGAACACTAAATGAATGACTGTGAAACACTTTCCTCTGTTAATCATTTCTTCTCGTTGTTCTGAGTCTATCCCTGCCTCTCTTGTACTGAGAGACAAAGCCCAGGGTCAGAGAAGGTCACGCCTACTGTAGACATCTGCTAATTGTCCTGGTGGGCCGGCCTGTCCCAGTCCGACAATACCAGCTGCTCTGTAGGTGTCGGTAGCTGGGAGTGATGTGGCAGCTGTCACATTCAGGAGAATTTACTCCTGCCCTGATCCCCCTCAGTGACCCTTACCTCCTCCACCCTGCTGTAATCTATACACCCCCCCCCCAAGGCCGAGAGCTGCAGCCATTAAAGTTATTAGGAAACTATCAGCAGTAATGTGGGCTAAAAGGTGAGGCAGTCAGGTTTAATTATAAAGGTAATGGAGATGTTCAAAGCTTAGTGGGGAGTTTAAATATAAAAACATGAGTATAGGGACTTACAGAAGTATTCACACCCTACAGTTACAATGTTGTGTGACTAATTGGGATTTTATGTGACAGACTACAAAGCAGTTATTACTTTGTAGTAAGTACTTTGTACCAATACAAAGCACTATATATGTGTACATAATACCTGCTTTTCAATGTTTTAACAGAAATCAAAAAAGTGTGCGATGCATTTATTTCTCTTCAGTTCCCATAGGACCAAAACTTTAGTGTGTCGCTGCAAGTACAGCTTTTAGCTCGGCTAGAAACACAAACTTATTTCTATTTGCTAAATGCCACAATAATGAGGCAAAGAACATGTCAGAGATTGATTTTTTGATGTCTTCAAGATCAGAAGATCAGTACTTGCCCCAGTTCCACCGGTTCTGTCAGGAGGAATGGACCAGAACTCCAGCAAGCGTTTGTGAAAAGCTTGTAGAAGGAAACCCTAAAGGTTTGACCCAAGTCATACAGTTTAAAGGTTTAGTTTCCTGAAGCCGGCCAAATATGCACTTCTTAACTTCAAAGAAAGTTTTGAAAAAATATATCTAAAATGTTCTCAATTCATTTTCTGGCATTTAGCAAATAGAAAACAATTTTGGTAATTCTAAATAAATTAAAACAAGAGAAGTTTGGTCTGATTTAACTTCAGACAGTGACAAAAGAAGTATGTTTATTCAGTCTAAGCAAACCTCTTGTTTCAACTGTATTATCCCCAATACAATGCAATAACATGAAGAAATGGGAAGACCTTCAAACTTTGATTACTTTTGCAACAAGGACGAAAGTTAGAATAATGAGATGTACCGTCATAAAATTGTCCTTGCCCCCCACAAACACTCTGCCACACAATAACCGGACAAATGGCGCTTGTGGAACCTGGAACACAAAGAAGAAAAGGTTCCAACTTTCCTCTCCACGGGTCTATAAATTAGCATCACAACGAGCCTTCACGCGTAAAAAATCTCCCATTTGCAAACAATGACAAGTCAGAGTACAAAAAGTAACACGGAGGGAATGAAAGAGCGCACATTTTGACCAGATGCCACACAATAATTAACAAGCTCAGGGGCCCCTCCGGATCCTCCTCATTTACATTGCGAAGGGCCAGCACGGGGGTCCCACAAGGCTGGAGCGTGTCTGCAAAGGTTACGATTGTTCCTGTGAGACGAATGGCCTCACTTAGAATAAAATTCACATCTGAAAGAGAGGCCTATATATATGTTGACTCACGAGGGGCCCAGGAGCCCCCAGAAGCAGACATGCAGGCCGTTACAGTCAAATTACCACAGAGCCAAAGAACACCATTTTCAGTGGAGGACATCTTGGATCCGACTAAGTTTACCCGGAAATTAAACTCGGCTGGGGAGAAATCAGCTGAAGGTGGAAAACCAGATCAAATCTTATTTAATCTTTCAAATTGTCGATGGCTTTAATTTTTTTTTTCCTCTAGAAAATCAGAATCCTAATGAGGAAAATGGAAAGACGGAGCATCGCACGGCGGGTAAAAGAGAGTCATTACCCCCGCTCAAGGTGAAGAGTCGTCGGATCCGCACCGCCTTCACCCCGGAGCAGCTGCGGGTTCTGGAGTGCAGCTTCCAGAGGAGCCACTATCTGTCGGTGCTGGAGCGCCACACCACCGCCGCGGCCCTCCGCCTGTCCGAGACTCAGGTCAAGATCTGGTTCCAGAACCGACGCACCAAGTGGAGGAAGGAGAGCGTGACCGTGCGGGGAGAGGAGGAGGAAGGGGAGCAGCGCGGCTTCATCCCGGCGTTCCCGGCCCACCCCGCGATCTGCGCGGCTCTGACCTGCGGGCCCCTGTACCATCAATGCCCCCCGCTCCGGCTGGTTCCGACGCTGCCTCTCATGCCCTACCGATACTGTTACACATGAAACGTAATAGTAGCTCGAGCTTGAAATGGGCCAGAATCAGAAAAGTCCTGCAGAACCCGCAGCAACTTTTGGAGAAATTTGTTGCCAGACTGACTGTCCAGAAAATATTTCAATAGGAGAAATGTGATATGTTTTCTATTTTATTTTTTACTTTTTGATAAAAGTAAATGTTTTGTTTTTTTTTAACTGATTTCATTTTACTTTTTATTGCGTTGATATTTTGTTAAGCAGAAGTTATGAGAAGCTTAATAAAATCCTCAAATGTGTATCAGAATAATTTAAGATTTTTGTGGGAATAAAATATTTCTGTTTTGGTTTCACGTTTGTTTAATAAATTATTACAATGTGGAATCTCTTGTGGGTGTTTTTTACACTTGAGGTCAGATTCTGTAAATTCAGAAATATGGTAAAGATCAGAGAGGCTAAACGGTAGAATGGGAAAATGTTTGAATTACTTTATGCCTTTTCTTTACGTTGCAAACAAGATGAACAAGAAATCTACTCAAAATGTGGTAAAAAATAAAATAAAATAAAAAATGGATTGCCTGTTCATCAACTCCTACACATGTTGGAGCTCAATAAGCTGGTGGTTTTGAATACAGATGTAGTTTTTTATAGCTAATATAAAAGGGGGAAAAAATCAAAAAGTTTTACTTGGGTTCTCCATTCATACAGATGTCTATTACAGTTAATAAAGCTAAAAATAAAATGATTTATTGGACTTCAAAAGTTGTTAATCTATAAATCAATTTAAGCGACTAGGAAAAAAATGGTTGAGTAAAATTGGTGAATAATTTAATAATAAACTGATACTTAGTGTCGTTTTGGTCAGAGAGACTTTATGTTTTTCTCAAATAAAATTCCTAAACAAAAAGCATGAATTTCAATTTGTGTCGTGTTGATTAAAAAAAAAATTGCTAAAAAAAGAGAGTTGAACTCAACATTTTGGTAAAGTTTGTTTTCCTGACCACTGCAGTGGTGCTGCAGCTGCAGTCCTGACCAGCAGGTGGCGACAGATAACACATTTATACGAGCGGCTGGTCATGGAAGTAACCATCAATGTCCAGCCAACATTTCCATGTTTTTACCCATCAAGTAATGTGTTATTGCAAAGATGAAACGTCAGCATCATGGGAAAACGGAAAATATTGCTCAGAGTGAACTTTAAAGACTTTAACTGCATTGCTTGTTCCGATCCACACACAGTTTTTACTGAGATGCTCAATTCTTGTCAAACTGAAGAATTTGTTACTTTTTATGTACAGTAAAAAAAACAACATGAAATGAAACTCCACCACTGAATTCGACCTTTTTGTAAAAAGTCTTTTTGACACACACATCACAAACAGTAACAATCCTTCTGCAGCACATCTGCATGTAATTTGTCTCCCACTCTCTCCTCAGATGTCAGGCCATTTTTAACCCAGCAGCATATCCAGCAAAAACAGACACAGAAACAAAGCACTGGTGCATTTTAAAGAACTATCTGGTGACCTTAAAACCAATATTTCCATTTCCATTTCAGAAGCTAGCTAATTTTTCACTGAGTAAAGTTTGAGACCATTGTAGAATAAACATCATGGAGAAAGTAAGTGGGGCATGTACAACACTTTTTAGTGAGGAAGAAAAATTTAAATAACATCAGCAATAGTCCTTTCATCTCACAAATATGTGCCTTGTGTTGGTCTGTATCAAAAAATCCCAGTAAAATATATTACTTGTTTTTGTGACTTGACATAAAACAAGTCAAAAGTTAAAAGTTAAGAGTTCTTACACGGCAGTGTAAAAAATAATCATAAGATAAAGTGCTGAGGGACCTTTAAGTCCTGAAGAGGATGCTGGAGTCAACCTATAATCCATCTACACTAGAGATAATTATTACCAGATGGAAGGGGAAAAAAACAGAGATAAAGAAGGCTTCTGACGTCCAGCTGAAAAATTAGTCCAGACCTGAGTTTATTTTAGGTTTCTGTTTGATGATTTAGATGACTGGTACAATTTTGTAGCATCCGTTTACTGAGATCAAAGAAGAGCCTGCACTATACAGATGTGGAGCTTT
This sequence comes from Xiphophorus hellerii, assembly GCF_003331165.1. NCBI lineage: Eukaryota > Metazoa > Chordata > Actinopteri > Cyprinodontiformes > Poeciliidae > Xiphophorus > Xiphophorus hellerii. The sequence continues at coordinate 26,720,731 of NC_045679.1, read as the reverse complement.
TATCACAGAGAAAGCAGTTTGCATTATTCAGTTTTAATCAGTAATACTTTCCTAATGCTTTGTGAAATTAAACGACGTAGTATTTTTTCATTAACTTATTATAAATGGGAATGGACAGGAAGGATCTCATGTAGTGGTCTGTATTACAGCAGTTCTGAAGGAACGTCTGACTGAAGACAGTGTTGTCATGAAGAGGACACTCTGCTGTCTGTTATGTTATTAATTTTATGAAGAATCCAACTTTAGAAGAGTTCTCTTTTATAAGTCGTGCATTCATGCAAAAACACCTCTGCACTGGATTATTAGTGATTACGAAATATAAATTTCAAAAGTTTAAAATATATACATTTCACCCGCATCATGCTTCTGGGAAAGACTTGTTTTGCTAACAAGATTTTCTTAGGCAAAGTCACAATTGTGAGCTGACGCTCTTAAGTTGACAGTTTCACTTTAAAATAAAATGCTGTATATATAAAGTATGACTTCAAATAAATTTGGCATAATTTAAAGATTTAAATTTGGGCCTCTGGCTCTTTAAAAACTATAGTTCTTTCTGAAACTCTGCCTCCAAGAAGTCATCACAACAAGGCTGCTCTAGTAACCCTTTAGCAACGGTTTTACCAGCATTGCATGAGAAGTAGCTCCTATAATGAGCTTCACAGATGCGTGGCTCCACCAGGTGTTTGCTAATTGCTGCTGGCTAGTCTGAAGGAGCTGAATGGGGGAGGGCGGCTCTGTGAGGCAAAAGCTGAGAAGCTTGGAAACTGTAGCTCCTGGGAGGAGTTAAGTCTCGAAGGCGGTGCTAAGTCCACCCAGGCATTTTGCACAGATGAGAGATTAAAGGATTTCTTAATCATGCGTGAAAGAATCAAAACAACCCTCCAGGTATGTTTTTGATGAGGGAATGACATTATAAAATGATGTGAAGCTTAAAAAAGTTCATTTTACACAATACTGCCTCTTTAAATCACAGAGTTATACACAGACACAGCAAACGGCCATCATGTTATTCTTCTTATTCTTCCCACAAGCGATTCCTTTGGCTTTGCTCAGCATGAAATCAGTTTTTCCAAAGTTATAATTAGCCCCCTGCATCAAGCAAACCTGAGAGTCGAGTCCTTTTCTTTTGTTAAAAGCCAGTCACCCTCCTACACTTCTTCCCCTTTTTCCTTCTGCTGTCTCCCGCACAGGAATGTCCTATGCATGACAGATGCTCCTCCCCTCTCCTGAGAGACGGGTGAGGGGAAACAGGGGGTGAAGGGCTATGACGGATAAGTAAGAGGCAGCAAAGGAAGTGTATGTGTGTGTGTGTGTGTTAAGTCAGCAGAGTTTTCTTCCTCAGCCTGTGCAAGCTCTCATTAGAGAGGAGGAAGCTCTCTAGACTCTTCCTTTTCATGTTATCTCCAGACGCCTCCATTGCATCTGCAGATCAGATGTCGAGCAATCTCTGCATCTAGTTTTGGTATTTACCCCTGGAGTACATCTGCTGTAATTCACCCTCATGCTTTATTTCAGAGAAATGAGGGCAGAGGTGCTGGTGGTCTGGGTCGGGCTGAGCCTTTGTTGGGGTCTTGTCACTGCCGAAGAACCTGCGGAGGAGAAGCAGCTGTCAAGAGCCAAAGCTCTGGCGAGAGAACCCCGGGGGCTGATCAGAGACGGGGGCAGATGGGACACTGAAATGTCAGACGAGCCAGCTGAAGTTACAGTAGAGGAGAAGAGCAAAGCAAAGAAAAAGAAAAGCCCTGAGGAAATCGAGGCCGGTAAGTTGGAGCTCAAGCAAAAAATGCATCTGTGAGTTTTCCTGACCTTTCCTGGCCTCTCATGTTGTCAGAGGTCCCACTTACAGCCTTAAAAGAGTAGTGTGGAGTTGTTGAAATGAAGTTCTGTTAAAAGTATATTACATCATAACTGCAGTAGAAAATGCACTTGGTTTCTTCATAGGGCTGCACAAAATGGAAAAATCGTGCAGTGGCAAAACAAAGATTGACTATAGCAATGACTACATCAGCTGCAATTCACACATTTTCCTTATTTCTCTTTAGTAATTCATTGGTGGAAAAAAATCTCCATCTCTTGACCTAATTTGCTGAATGAGCTGGAGAACAGGCACAAGGGGAGTGCAGATAGCTAGTTTAGACAGACAGATAGGTAGGTAGGCAGGTTATTATTATTATGGATAGATGGCATTTAGCAGGCTGATAATTCATTCATTCAGTATAGATCCAGATAAGTTGGTCTCAAATGCTGAAGCAAAAGGGACCATGACCTAAGTGTATTTTTTTACAGTCTTAAAGTGCAACTAACCACCTTAAAAAAGCTTATCTCACCCCTCACAAATTTGGAAACATACCAGCAAAGTGGGTGGAGCCAAAAGACACAGAGGGGTGTGGCCAGGTGTGGGGATCAACGGAGGCTGTTAAGCAGGGCTGTGGTCAGGAGGAACGATGCACTGTTGCTTACTTCTAAATTTTGTCACTATATTTGGTGACTTTTAAAACCCCTGTAGCGACTTCTTATACAAAAAACAAAAACAAAACAAAAAACAAGGAAATCTGTTTTTTCTGTGTTGTTGGAGATTTTTATGGCAACAACGCTCTGCTGTGAGCACCTCCCACTTCCTGTACTGCAGCATACTGTCACCAGTGATCAGAGCAGAGGAGAGTCATTCCACTCTGTGTCCACATTGCAAATGCATCATACGTTTGTAAAGCTGAGTAACGCCGTCGATCAAAGCTTGCTGTTCCCACGCTCGCTATTCCAGCTATTGAGTCATGATGACTCACCATGTGTCTGAGTGAGATGCTTTAATACCTGAATGTGGAGCAGAGTGACGAAAAGCTTTATTGTTTATCATTTGACCAAAGGGGCCAGCACTGAGACAATTTTAGTTAAAATAAGTGGAAGTAAACATAAAGATAGAACCCTAGATAACATATTTATAAATAGCTCCAGTCTCTACTGTATATGAATTTGAAAATCGTTTACAGAAAAGGCCATTGTTTATATGGAATATGGAGATAAGTGGTGGTGTGCCACCAATGATCTTCCTGTCTGAAACAAGTGTTGTTAACAAAACTTAAAACATTTATGTTCAATAAAAATCCAAAAACAAATAATTTAACACTCATTAAAACTTCTAGAATAGTTTTGCCTTAGATACTGCTGAGTACATAAAGCAAATATGAAGGTTCACAAAAATGGTTTGCATAAAAGCACCAAGAATAATTTTTGGATTTGGATTCTTTGAAACAGAAAACTATTTTGCTACTGTCCTTTTTCAGACCAGCTGTCAACCTCAGCGTCCAAAACCAATTAATTTGAACTAATATTGAATGAAGAGAGCAAGGGAATTGTCTGCTTAACTGCTTCTAACCTTTTTAAAAGAAGCACAATTAAAAATCCTGAAATGTCTCTTTAAATCTGAGACTCTGAGGCGACACAGGCGGGAAAGTCTGCAATCAATCTATGAGGCAGGCAGTCATTTAGTTTGAGAAAAGAGAGAGAGAGAGAGAAAGATGTGTCCAGACATTTAGTTTGCTTCAGCAATATTCTTACCTCTCTGCAAATGTTGTCCAAAACAAAAGCAGATCGAGAGCTGCAGGAATGTTGTTTGGTTGAACATGCCTCTGATTCTGGGATGACTGGCCAGAATCTTGCAGTGATTCAGCTGGTGGCCTGACATTTTCCTGGCAGGACCACAACGATACGGCTTACACGTTACACTTTCCCTGTACGAGTGTGTGTGGGCATGGGCGTGTGTGCGTGTGTGGCCTTGCATTTAATGCATTATAAGGACAATGTTATGTTGTAGGGACCTCTTGAAGAGGTGCTGTTTTTGGGTTAGAGGTTAGGTTTAGGACTAAGGTGTGAATTTAGTTTAGGTTGGGATTAGGGTTAGGGTCAGGGTTAAGCTATAGAAATTAATACAAAATGAATGGAAGTCAATGTGAAGTTCCAGTGGCGATAGAAGACATACGGTATATGTGTGTGTGTGTGGGGGTGGGCGTGTGTGTGTACTTGTTTAGCTATTCTTTTTAGGACCATATTTTGGCATATTTACTTACCTCTGAAGAGTGGTGGGCCTTATGGGGACCAAAGAATAATAAAGTGGGCCCCATTCTTTAAGCGTTAGAGTATAGGTTTAGAGGTAAGGTGTGAATTAGGTTTTGTTTAAGGTTAGCAGTAGGAATACACTAATAATAGTAAGAGAAGGTTTGAAAAAATGTCCGGGTTAGGCATAAATGCATGGAAGTCAATGCAAAGTCCTAATATGGGTAAAACTACCCATATTACATTACATATAGATTTCAGGAGCTGGTTTTGAAAAGCACAATGATACTAATGAGAAAGCAAGTTTTTTGGGGGGGGAAATGAAAATAGAAGGCACATTTGTGGGGAAACCACACAGAATGATTAACAGCTGAAATGTGTCCACTACAATTTTCCATAAGTGGGGAGAAAGGATTTACAAGAGGCCCCACTTTCAGATACACCACTGCAAGGGAGCTCATGTTGTGACTCTGCTCCACATTCAGCTAAACCACAAACCTGGCTACCTGTGTTTTCCATGAGTAACAGTAGTTACATAAAGGTCTGTACTTGCCTTTGTCTGTGCAGTTCTTAGTCCTTGCCAAAGTCTGAATTCCTTTATCTCCATTTTGCTAACATGAACCGAATGAAGTGATGTGATTCAGAGTCTTGGCAAGAATATTCCTACTGGCTTCTTTCTGCTCAAGCCCAAGCTCATCTTCTGAATAACACTGTAACTTAATTTGATGCAGATGAGTTTTCATTTTAGGGTAGTGCTAGTGTTTTATCTTCTATAAAAAATTGTAAAAAAAAAAAAAAAAAAAAACCCTGAACAACATAAGAGATTAGTTTCAGGTTACACCCTCAAGAAATTTCAATTTATGTTTTTGAAAAACATAACTGCCTCCTGAAATTTTCCACATTATGGAACAAAACGTCTTTATAAGCAACCTAATTAATAAATATTCATGTTTTATTCCCAGAACAAAACTCCAGCTGCGTTTGAAGAGATTTATTAGAGAAGGTTTGTGAACAGCAGCAAAGACTTTAGTGGCTGCTTTACCATGAAAACACCATCCTTAAAGTTGCAGTATGTAACTTTTACAAAAATATGTTTTTTCCATATTTATTAATGGTACATACTTAACTGTCGCCATATTGTGTCAGTATAAAATGAGATAGATAATCTGTGAAAAAAATCAAGCTCCGCCACCTCATCCCTGACCTTTTGCCCTCTGGAGAAATGCACCGCTCCCAATCAAAAACAACCAATCAGAGCCAGGAGGAGGGTCTTAAAGCTGTCAATCATGCTTGTGTATCAATGCTAAATGTGCTAAAAGCGGACTAACAATTTGCCGTTCCAGGAAAACTATTTATCTGCCGTCATCGGTGGCAATGTTAACTAGCCTTAGCATTCATGGCAGGCTATGTTGCAGAGAACTGGCTGTAGCGTAGCAGATAGCAAGGGGGGTAACAGGGCGTGTACATATGAGTGACTAACAGTGCTAAGACCCTCCTTCTGGTTCTGATTGGTTTTGTCTCACTGGTGTATTTCTGCAGTTAGTACTGGGAGTACTGGGAGAATTCAGAGGAGTTCAGTTTCTACACAAATTATCTGTCTTATAATTAAAATTAAACTAAACAAAAAAAGAAATTTCAGATCTAAGTTATCTATTTTAATTTTGAATATATGTGTTTCACATAAAACAATAAAGGTAACAGACCAAGTACCCATGGACGATTTATCAATGTCCCTCTACATCTGCTTCTACATTTGCATAAAGAGAATTAACAGGGATAGGACGGGTTCTAATAGAGCATTTTGCACTGAACCCAAACACACTCCTCTCCATGACACATCTTGATTCTCTGTAATATAAAGCGGTGCTTTGTTCCTGCACAGACTAATCTACATGTATTTGATGCAGCGTCTGCCCGTGCTCCAGTCTGGACATGTTTTCTGATGCAGATTGATAGTTGCAGTAAAACACTTGCTGGCTATGTAGCAGTTAAACATCCACAGAAGTGACACAGCTGCTCTGTGTGGGCATCTTCACTCGCCGCGTTCTGGTTTCAATTAACGGATTATGTCTCTGTCTCCCTGAAGCCAAAGCGAAGAAGGCAGCAGAGAAAGAGGCTAAAGCCAAAAAGCCGAAAGCTCCGAAGCCCACCAAGAAACCGAAACCGCCAAAGCCCACCAAGAAACCAAAGCCACCCAAGCCCACAAAGAAGCCAAAGACGCCCAAACCCACCAAGAAACCAAAGCTGGTAACGACCACGGCGCAACCGGAGCTCCGCCTTCCTTTGCTGGAGGAGGAGGAAGTGGGCCTGGAAACAAGTGAGTTTGCTTCAGATTTATGGTTTCAGGTAGGAGGAGAGTCAGGGGAGCAATATTCAACTTGATGATCTTTTTGCCAGAATACTCTGACTGCTCCAGTCTGTTACTATAAAATAAAGAGATCTCAGTGTGCTTAAAGCTTTGATCTGATCTTTACAGCGAATCAACCTGGGTTTCCAACGGAGCCTGTTGAGCCAGACCTGGGTAAGACGCCCAACCCGAGTCCTCACAGAAGCAGAAATCCTTACATGTGTCTTTTTATTGCAGTGGCATGACTTCTGAGAAAAGATTTAGCAAAATCTAACCATTTTTTATTATAGGTATTTAGTGGTGGGGGAAAAAAACTAAACATTAAGAATTAATAGTTTAAAACTACATTTCTGGTAGCATAATTAAACCTTTCTAAAACAAAAAACAGTGTAGCTAAAGTATTTATGCATTTATTTACAGTTGAAACAAGATATTTACACACACTGAATAAAAAGACAAAAAAAATTTCTCACTGTTTGAAGTTAAATCTGACCCAACTTTTCTTGTTTTAACTTGGTTAGAAGTACCAAAGTATTTACATTTGTTAAATGCCAGAAAACCTGCCAAAACCATTTTTTAGACATTTTTTGGAACTTTTCTCGAATTCAAAAGTTTAGATACATTTAATCAGTATCAGGTATAGCTGCCTTTTATACTGTATGAGTTTTGGGTTTCCTTTCACAAACTTCTGCTAGATTAACAGACACATTTGAGTTAATGTACCTGTGGATGTATTCTGTGAAAACATTGTCAATTAACCGCTGAGGTGCCAGTTAAAGCGGTGAATTATAAAAAAACAAAAGCTTCATTTTAAAGTCTTTTATTGACTTTAATTGGGGCCTATGCTTTCTGATCTCTGCATTTTGATCCCAGTTCACTTAAAAAGGGAAGCTGCAGTGACATAAAACAAAGCCCTGTTTCCAATTTAGTGGAAATAAGTTATTGCTTTTCTACAAAGCGATCTTGCATTTGAGCCTACAAAGCAAACAAACCTCAAAGTCCACATCGTAAATCAGGGATAGAATTACAATTTAGTAACATTGTAAAACTAATTATTCCTTTTATTTGGGTTCATCTGCTACTAAAATCCGACATGGACCAGTGTGCTGCCAGATGCCGTTTTAATCAGCATCTTTGTTTCTGGAGCCAAAGCTTTTCCTTAAGCCTTTAACAACAAAGTGCTGAGGTTTCTGTGGGTTGTAAGTAGTGGCTGTAGATATTCGCAGGAAGTGGAAAACTTCTGTTTTCTGCTAAACGGATCTGCAATTGTGATGTTTTCAACAAGAAAACAAATAAAAACTGCACCACACTAACTTTTTTTAAAAACTCGCCAGAAAGGTGGGCAACGATACTTAAAAACAACCTGACACTAACTGATGGCTGTACATGGACGGCTCAAAGGGTTTTTGCTTGTTTGGGAAGGATCAGAAACACTTCAGTTTCTCAAGCGTTTCCAGTTACTGTATAATTGTGCAATTTGGCATTTTGAAAATAAATTTGCTTTATGGAAACATGCCGATTTCTTTATTGAAAAACAAATATATTTTTTTTTAATAAAGATTTTTTCGCTAGGATGAGGTGTTTTTTTTTTGGGCCATATCAAAATTGGTGCATTTCGTAAAACTGCAAAGGAAACATTTTTTCGCTTCATACGAGTCACATGATCAACAACCGGATGTTGCCACTGGTGCAAACCATGAAAAAGACGACATCTAGAAGTAAGGATCCTGGCACAGCATTTTACATCATCCTCATGTGCTACTTTATTATTACATTACTATTAATTTTGTATTATGTCTACAGTAAATGCGTTTTCAGCTTGAAGTGAAGTTCAGATGAGATGGGATTAAAATTCAGTACAAAAGTTGACTGTAGATATAAAAATCATCTTCATATATCTTCATATATCTGTGATGATAATGTGATATTTCCAGACAAATGGATCAGAGGACACAAGAAGGAAGCCACAACCACTGAGGTCATCATGTACATACCAGGTAGTCCTCATCACACAGTGAATGGTTGGGATTTTATCATTTGTATCTGTAATGTAGATACTTCTGTGTTGATTTTGTTCCCAAATAAGATCAAATTTATGGGCAACTGTGGACATAATTTCACTATTCCTGTGGGACAAATTGAGGATTTGCTTGAAAATGAAAAGAAAGATAGTGTCAGATACTTTCAGTAATTTATGACATAAATGAAAAGTTAATCTTTTTCTCAGTAACACACTTGAATTGATTGGTTACACACAGTCCAATGTTTTAAGACTATTTATTTGCCAAAAGCTAATGAAAACATGACATTTAGGATTAGAATATTACAGCAGGTTTGTTTTTATCAGATAAAAGGGGATCTTACTGATGAGTATTTTTAATAGTTGCTATTGTCATGAAGTAATTTTAATATGACAAACAAGCCTTACGGGAATGCATGTTTTAATTTATTGAATATTACTGTAAGTTTACAACAGGCGGGTTCCAATCAAAACACTCCCACTTTTTTTTATTTCTGTATATATATGGATTTTTTTTTTAAATGGCCTCATGGGAAAAGGTCACTGCTGAAATATCTCTAACAACATATATCTGAATTATTTCTTTCTTGTTGTTCCAGAGGAAACCACGTCTGTTCCATTCGTTGGTCCCTGGTATGAAGAGTATGATTACTCTGACTGTACGTCTTTATCCAGCCGAGAACTGGACAAATATTAAGACAGTTGTCCTGATTGTGGCCGATGAGAGACTTTCTCTGTGTTTTTCCAGTGGCAGAGGCAATAGCAAAGAAACAACAAGAGGAGGAGGAGAGAGCCCGCAAAGAGAAAGCAGAAAAAGGTAACCGATGGAAAATATTGATTCTTTTTCAGGACAAGTCTGCTTATATGAGGGATCTACAACCACCTGTATCTCTACACTCACCATTATGGCATCTAATAACCAAAAATGTAAAAGCATTGAACTTCAATAAATGAATGAATTGCCAGGGGGCTGGGGGGAACTGACATTTCAGTACAGCCCATCCATAGAACAAAAGAACCCAAACAATCAACATGGGACATGGGCAGACGGGTACAAACTGCAGCCCTGAGAAGCCACCCTTTCATTAGAGAAGAACAAGAATATTAGGGTAGTTGAGGGAAAAAAATCAGATCTGCACATGAAAAGCAACATACAGTATTGACAACATAAAAACACAAAATGTAAAGATCATTCAAAAAATGTCAGGTTTAAAAGTTTTTCTTAGCCGTTTTCATCAAAGAAATAGAATCGCCACAAAGAATGAGACTAGGGGTGGAAGAAATACTCTCTTGTATGAAGCAATTTCTCCTTTTCTTTTGGTTCCAAACTACATACTTGTTTGACAACATTTTCAACAGAGATACAATGTTCCAAAGAATATGCATTAGTTTTAGTTAATAGTTTGATAATTTCCTTTTTTTTTTATCGCCCTGCAAGGGGTCTTTTTGTGGGCTCTGGTGTCCCTTTTTCAAAGTAGGCTGACAGGAAAAGGGGAAGGAGAGAGGGGAAGACATGCGGTAAACGTCGTCGGGTCCGGGAGTCGAACCCGTGACAGCCATGTCGAGGCCACGTTGCCTCTGAATGTGGGTCGCGCTAACCCCTCTGCCACCACGACACGCCCGAGAATTTCCTTTTTTTTTTTCTTTTTTTTTTAAAAAAAAGGAAATCTACAAAATTCCCTTTGGAAGATTCAATAAAAATAAGCTGATCTGTGACTCTAAATAAGAGGATTGAGGTCAATTCCGGCTCCCGGGTCGTACAGGTACTGGACCCCCAGCTTATACACTCTGTTATTGTTCTCTAGCAAACCCGAGGATGCATTTACACTCAGAATAAAGTACCAACTAGAAAGCAGCTGGTAGAGTTGTATTTTTATTTAGGGTTAAATGAGTGACAGGTTCTCAATAAAAATGTCACATATTTGAGATTTTTCTTTGTAAAAGACTTTTGCTCCACCACATGAAAAGAACATATCTCGGCATATTGAAGGATACAATCTTTCTGCCAAAACAGCATCAACAAGTCAAGGCATGGCCCCGATTTTGTATAAGAACACATTAGCATTAGTAGGACAGAAAAAGTGGATCTTGATCCTCTGTAAGTTCGTTCTGTTTGCTTTCTAATCCCACAGCTGAGCAGCAGAGGAAACAATGGGAGGAGGAAGAAGCAGAGAGACTGAAGAAGGCGGCTTTTCCTGCTCAGCCAAAAAGTACATTTACAACACTGTTATGACTTACATGGACTGGTTTGATCCTGAGAGATTTGGCAGTGAGATCTGGCGTGTTGTTGTCGTCATGTCAGAGTGTCCTCCTTTGGGCTTGGAGTCTCACCGGGTGGATGACGACCAGCTGCTGGCTTCCTCTCAGTCTCACCACGGCTTCGTGGCTCAGAGGGGACGCCTCAACATGCAGGTAGCCTGTAGAAGAAAACGATCTGAACACCTGATACCCCTCCCCCCAGCTGATGCTTTATGATCACACATTGTACCTTGTATGATGGCCATAAAACAGCCAAACTAATGGAATCTAAGCATATTCCTTTTGAAGGGGTAGCATTATATAAAATTGACATTTTTGAGCTTTATATCATGTAATGTTGTTTCCTCATCAAAACGTACCTGGAGTGTTGCTTTGATTCTTTCATGCATGTTTGCAAAATCCATTAATACCTGAGTGGATCTAGGGCCGCCTTCAAGGCCTCGATTTCAAACTTCCACCTCACTGAGCGGCCCTTCACACTTAGCTCCTTCAGACTAGCCAGCAGCAATTAGCACAAACTTACACATCTGATGAGCTCATTTTACGAGCTACTTGTCAGTGAAACACTGGTAAAGACACTGTTAATGGGTTAACAGAGGAGCCATGTTGTTATGACTTCCTGAAGGCGGAGTTTCAGAAAGAGCAGGAGCTTTTAAAGAGACAGAGGCCCAATTTCAAGGCATCAAATCACCAAGTCAAGTTTCTTTTAAGTCATATTTGATGTGTATAGCATTTTTATGACAACTGGGGGTAACATAGTTATTTGATTATGTATTATGTACCTGGAAAAATACATCATACTGTCCCTTTAGATGCTCAGAACAAACATAAAGTATGATGAAGGATACAACAGCCTATTTGCATCTCTGGTTTGTGAACTGTGTTTGCAGAGCTCTGAAGATGAGGAGGACATGTATGGAGGTGCATGGTGTGCAGAGCCTGAGGACAAGGAGCACTGGTTCCAGGTGGACGCTCGGCGAGAGGTGGAGTTCACCGGTGTCATCACCCAAGGGAAGAACTCGGAGCAACTGTGAGTTTTGTTTGTTTTTAAACGCCATTTTAAAAAGTTTTTTTTTCTTTTTATCAATCTCTTCTCATAACATTGGATCACATCACATAAATAAAAACGTAATCTTAATTTAAATTTTATGGTTAGTGGAAATGCGGCATACGTTTGAGCTATTTTGTCAAGACCTTCCATCTCTAGATCTTGGAGCTTGGAAGGACTGTGGACTCGTGACTTATGTTCTAATTTCAGGGAGGACTTCGTATCGTCCTACTTTGTTGCCTTCAGCAACGACAGCTGGGACTGGACGGTGCTGCACGATGGCTACGCCGAATGGGTGAGCGGGACCTAAATACTGTACTCCAGCCGGAGATTTTCAAAGAGAAATCTCAAAAACATAATCCCTCTCTCTGTTTGATCCCTTTCCTCAAGCTCTTCTATGGGAACGTGGATAAGGAAACACCCGTAATGAGTCAGTTTGCTGCACCGGTGGTGGCGCGTTACATCCGGATCCTTCCCCAGAGCTGGAACGGCAGCTTGTGTCTGAGAGCCGAAGTCCTGGCCTGTCAGCTACCAAGTCAGTGCTACAGACAACAACATCAGGACAAATAAAATTGGCAATCAGGAGAACTACTATGTTTCTTTACTCTAACACCCCTGAACCATGTGACTGAGTATGTGACCAACTTCTAAAGAACTTAACGGTCCATTCATTTAAACCAGGCGAACTGAAGCAGGAAAACATATAAAAGGTCCTTAAAGGGCGTGGCGTGGTGGCGTAGGGGTTAGCGCGACCCATATTTGGAGGCCTTCAGTCCTCGACGCGGCCGTCGCGGGTTCGACTCCCGGACCCGACGATATTTGCCGCATGTCTTCCCCCCTCTCCTTCCCTGTTTCCTGTCAGCCCACTGTCATATAAGGGACACTAGAGCCCACAAAAGACCCCTTGGAGGGGTTAAAAAAAAAAAAAAAAAAAAAAAAGGTCCTTAAAAGTACTGACATAAAAAAACATCAAATTTTATTTCATTCAATCAATCTATCGTTTTCTATACAACTGACTGACTCACTTAAACTACACTCTGCAATGTGTAGGTAACATTAAAATAGCTGAAACTGGCATTTTAGGACGGTGTATCGATGTTTGGGGACATAATTCAGGTTTCTTAACTCTATAACTACTGACAAGTTTATATTTAGATATTTTCATCCAGGGTTTCCTTCCTTTGAGTTAGGACATTCTCATTCACCTTCCCCTGGGAAGAAAAACACTGCAGTTTGGCAAACATGGGCTATATTTACACACAGCACTGGAGATATCCATTTCTTTAACATGAACTTTAACATGAACTGCTAAGATGTCTCTCAGTGGTGAGGCTCGAATAACAGCTATTCCAACTGGTAGAAAAGTAGCAGCTTTAACAACAACAAAAAAAAACTCAAAAGAGGAAAATCAAGTACATTGTTTAAATGGGTCACTAATTAATTAAAAAGTAAAACAAAGATTTAATAATTAAAAATACTTTCAGTAAGCTAGATAGCTAGTAAACTACTATCTAGCTAGCTAACTTGATAGCTGCTATCCAGTAACCAACCCAGCTTATTGAGTAGTTAGTCTTTATAAAGAAAGAAAGCTATCTCTCTCTCTCTTTCTCCAATTTTATTTGAATTGTGGTCTGTGTAACTAATGTATTACTTCATTTATTTCTGACATTATGGGTGTTATTTTACAGGCAGCTACCACAGTGAGAATGAGGTCAACGCATCAGACGATCTGGACTTCAGACATCACAACTACAAGGAGATGAGACAGGTTTTGCACAAGACAGTGAAGAGAAAATTCTGGCCAAAATAAATTAAACATAGATGAGCAATAAATTTGTTTCTTCTTTTATTTCAATGCTTTAGATGATGAAGGTGATAAATGAGGAGTGCCCCAACATCACAAGGATCTACAACATTGGGAAAAGCTCACAAGGCCTCAAGATGTACGCCATGGAGATCTCAGACAACCCAGGCGAACACGAGACAGGTCGACATTTAGACTTCTTAAGCATTTACTTCGGAACATGTCATAACATCGCAGGCAGAGTGATTACTTGGGGAAAAACTTCACTGACATTACAACTTTACCTTACCCCATCTTCAGGTGAACCCGAGTTTCGCTACACAGCAGGGCTCCATGGCAATGAGGCTCTGGGTCGGGAGCTTCTCCTGCTATTAATGCAGTTCCTCTGCAAGGAGTACAGAGATGAAAACCCAAGAGTACGACGCCTAGTGGACGGAGTCAGGATTCACCTGGTGCCATCACTGAACCCAGATGCTTACGAGCTGGCCTATGAGATGGTACCGTACCCCAAGAGTCACGACGACATTAATGACATCTAAAGTTTAGTTTGTCTATTTTTAAATGGAAGGAAAATCTACCTAAAATGAATATAAAAAGAAAGTACATCCTTAGAGATAAGATAAGATAAGATAAGATAAATCTTTATTGTCATTGTCACAAGGACAACGAAATTCAAAGGGTGCCATCAGTCGGTGCACATGCCCAAAAACAAAAAATAACTGTCTCACAATTCACACACAACGCAAGAATCAACAAACAACTGGCAAAAATAAATAAATAAATAAAAAAAATAAGAACAGCCACATTCTCACATACATCATTTATGATGATTAATGGTTGTTTTTGATTGCATTTAGTTTTGTTATCCTTGTAACAACTTAGGATTTTAAGTGTTTGGATATTGTAGATAAAATCTACATTTAGATTTTCATATTGTCCTCCTGCTGTCCTGAAGGGCTCAGAGATGGGAAACTGGGCGCTGGGTCACTGGACTGAAGAAGGTTATGACATCTTCCAGAACTTCCCGGACCTGAACAGCATCTTGTGGGGAGCCGAGGACAGAGGCTGGGTGCCTCGCATAGTGCCCAATCATCACATTCCGTTGCCAGAAAACTTCCTTGGTGGCTCTGTGAGTGTGCAAACATCAGAGGCTGACTGTGTATTTACTATACTTCCACAAATATATTAACAAGTATTTCTTTCTGTGCCGTTACTTTAGCTTGCAGTTGAGACCAAAGCCATAATTTCATGGATGGAGCGCAGTCCATTTGTGCTCGGAGCCAATTTACAAGCAGGAGAAAAAATGGTTGTGTACCCTTTTGATATGCAGCGTCCTCCAATTTCTGTAAGGTTAATAGGATAAAGAATATCATGGAATATCTTCCAAAATGTACAATCATTGATTCTGTGCTGTCTCGCTTTGTTAGTTAACCGACAGTCGGCGTTGGAGGATTAACGCTGAGATGAACGAAGAGACCTGGGCTCGTATTCAGAGGCAGAACGAAGGAGCGCTCAGAGAGACTCCTGATGATGCCATGTTTCGCTGGTTGGCAATGTCATACGCACACAGCCATCTAACCATGACTGAGACCTATTGGGGATCCTGCCACGGTGATGATGTCACTGGAGGACAGGGGATTGTTAATAGAGCCAGCTGGAAACCAGTGGTGGGCAGTGAGTAGAAGATGGCAAATAGCCCACAGAGGAATGGGCACTCCTTGTGACAAGAAAATCAAAAGAGCAAATTCTACTTTGATTTATAAGGACATTTTTTTTGTAACAAGACTGGTACTAACCGAAAGGGCTAAGATGTAGCATCTGTAGAGTCCGTCTAAAGAACTGAGTTTCATTATTTGACAAAGATAACAAAGATGGGTGTTCAATATTCAGGCGCCATTTTCCCACTGCATTTTCCCCTAGGCTTAGATATCTTCTAAACCTCTGTTTCACATTCAAGATTTCTCCTAACCCTACTCCAATAGATACAAGCATCTGCAATACAACTGTTACAAGTTAATAATAACAAGCTCCATGAATCTCCTCCACAGGTATGAACGACTTCAGCTACCTTCACACCAACTGCTTTGAGCTCTCTGTCTTCCTCGGCTGTGACAAGTTTCCTCACGAGAGCGAGCTGGCGCTGGAGTGGGAGAACAATCGCGAGGCTCTTCTGTCCTTCATGGAACAAGTGAGCAAAATTCATTCATTTATTGGGAGGAGAGTTTTATTTCAGAATATTTATGTAAAAAAATGACCATAAATTAAATCCTAATCTGAAATGATTTGCCTTGTTGTTGCAGGTGAATCGAGGAATAAAAGGTATAGTAAGAGACATGGAGGGAAACCCGCTGCCTAATGCCACAATAACTGTGGAGGGAATCCGGCATGATGTCAAAACTGGTACGCTTTGATCAAGATTTTGTTTCACACAAAGTGTGTGCTGTGAAATGGAGGGAAGACATGGTTTACAAACCTTCTCAAGACTTGTTATAACTTTCCTTCAGCAGTTCTTCCATAAAGACCAAATTTAGAGTGTGCACCAATAACAATCCGATTCTCTCATCAATGTTCTCCTTGGCTAACATACCAGTTCAGGTGGATATCCATGTCATCATGCTTCCAGTTCACAGTTGGATCCTAATTTGTGTCAGTCTGTCACATAAAATCCCATTAAAATACAGGGAGGCTTGTGGTTGTAGCCTGATTAGAAGTTTTTTAAAAAAAGAGGGTACAGGTATTTTAGCGAGGTTCTGTATTAATTAAATGTGTCTTTCTAGCTGCCAGCGGGGATTATTGGCGGCTGCTGAATCCCGGTGAATACAAGGTGACGGCCAAAGCTGACGGCCACACGCCCCAGACGCGGCTCTGCATGGTGGGCTACGACACTGGAGCCACTCCCTGCAGCTTCACCTTAGCCAAGTCCAACTGGGACCGCATCAAAGAGATTATGGCGCGCAACGGGAACAGACCTATTCGACTCGTCACCAAAACGAACAGGGTGAAGTCGACCGCTTCGAGCACCACGGCACAGCCCACCATCACAGGGGAGGAGAGTCAGGCCAATTCCCAGAGAGCCGAGCGACTCAGACGGTTCAGGCTGATGCGTCGACGCAAATTGCGCGAAAGGTTAAGAGGCAGAGTCACCACCACCACCCTTCCAACAACTACAACAACAACAACAACAACCACAACACAACCACCTGATGCTGAGAGCACAACCTCCTGGTACAACTCTTGGTTTCCTGTGGACAGCTATACAGAGAACCCGTTTGACACCTTCATATTTGGCTCAGCACCTACGCAAGAGTATAATTTTGAATACACCATTGATTAGCAAAAAATAAATAAATAAATCACTATCTATCTGCACAACTCCTCAGTAACCACACATTACAAGCTACTACTTCTAAAGTCTTTTAATGAGTTTTCTAAAGGTCTTTGTGAAGAGAGATGCACCAAAAAAATGGCAGATTTTCAACTCGACTGATCCAGAGCAGTGACTAGTAAGCCGGTAAACTTTAAATCTGATCAGTAAACGCACCATGTCTAAGAGCAGACCATGTCTGCATTTGAAAATGCAGATATACTGTATGTGGTGTGAAAGTGATTGTTTAGATTGCTTAGAAAAACTTTCCAGGTCTCAGTACTTGTGCGCTGACAGAGGAAGCACAGATATAAGATAACAGGAAGGCTGAACATACACTGCTTGGGCAAAGAAAAAAGTCACTAACTGGACTGAACTAAGCAAAGGGGAACAAGTCTCCTTGTAGATAATTATTGCATAATCTTTGATCCAGCAACAAGTTATTTAACTCCAACTGATTCCATCTGTAAAAATCATGTTGAAAGTCACATCCTGTAGTCAAAGAAAAAGTAGTAGTCTGTTTGAGAAGGGTCAATTTATTGGCATCAAGCAGAGAAAACATCTAAGGAGATTGCAGAAGCTTCTAAAATTAGGTCCAGAACTGTCCAACACATTGAAAACTGGAAGGGAAGGAAACCTGGGAAGCAACGTCCCCAAGGAAGACATATGGTCGGGAAAAAATCCTGAATGGTCATGATTTACAATCACTTACATGTTCGGTGACATCAAACCGAAGACTAACAGTGGAACTCGAAGAAATTTTATGTTTAATAACAAAAGCAAGAGCATTTCCTCTCTCACAATGTGGAGGGTACTGAAGGGATTGGGACTGAGCAGCTGTGTAGCCATAAGAAAACTACTGACCAGGGAGACTAGCTGGAGAAAAGGAAGCAGAACCCCCAGGGATCCCAGTGGTCCCTGGGGGTTGTGGACCACTGCTCTAGAGCGATTTAACAAGGTCAGCATATTATCTGGCGGCATTGCATATGATCTGGGGTTGCTGCAGTTCTTCCGATCAAGGTTTAGCTGACTACTTGAATATACTTTATGACCCGGTTAGTCAGACTCATCCCCCATCTCAATCACAGAATCCATTAAGAATCTTTGGGATGTTCTGGAGAAGACTTTGCACCATGGCCAGACTTTCCCATCACCAATGCCACATCTTGGTGAAGAATTCATGCAACACTGGATGAAAATAAGTCCTCTATCTCTGAGACGACTTGTTTTCAGAACCTCATCAAAAGGTTCTGAACTCCCACAATATATGATGTAAACAAAACTAAAGGTAATCCAGAGATGCATTAGTGCGTGACCTGTGTTTTTCTTTTTGGCCAGGCAGTGTGATACAGCGACGTTGCCCTATTTTATCCTCGAATGTCCAATCTCTGTCCGTCATTGAACATGCTGTATTTGGGAATGTTACCAGAAATGTGGAAATCTCCAGATTAGAGGATCTGAATTTTCTAGTGCAGGGTCTCAAACTTTAGTCCTCGAAGCCTGGTAACCTCCAGTGTTTAGACGTGTCCCTGATCCAACACACCTGAAACAAATGAGTATTGTCTCCTCAGCAGGTAGTCAAGTTCTTTAGATATCTGGTGATGACCTAATTATTTGACTTATGCGTGCTAAAGCAAAGACGCATCCGAATGTTGCATTTGGCATTTTTCAAAGTGGAGTTTGACATCAGTGTTCTAGGGAATGAAACTGAAGATTGATGCCAACAGTCACAAATGATAACTAGACAATCTAAAGTCTGTAATCAGTTTGATTTTGTTACATAGGTATTAAACTAACGTTTTAAAAATGCCTCCTCTCCCTAACGCATGGCATGCCAATAGAAATATTTAGCAATCTCTCACAGTAGGAAGGGTAGAAAAATGTTTTGAATACCACTCTTACCCCTGTCAGTTTTTAAGGAGAACTGGGAATCAACTAGGATTGATATTGGCAGGCAAAATCATCGCAAAGCCAGAGACTGAAAAATGGTTACAAAACTCTGATCAGTGCCTCTCTTATGACTGAAGAGAATGGATTTTTATGAGGCTTTCACTTTAAAGTTACCACTGAATAGTCTGCTGAGCAAGAGTCAAATCAAAGTGAAAGTACAAGTACATGTTTAAAAATGTAACATGTTCAGTATTCTTTATTACTCATTAAAGACAGTTCAATTCATATACTATATGGACCTATGCATATAGTGAAATATTTCTAGCCTTTATTTTTGGTCATTTTTGTGATTATGACTTACAGAAAATGAAAAACCAAAATTCAGGGTCTGAGAAAATTAGAATATTGTGAAATATTGGAAATCATGGTGTCCCAGTCTAATCAGCTAATTAACCCAAAACACATGTAAAGCTGTAAAGGTTGATTGGCCAACAAACTCCCTTTCACAATATTCTCCATTTTTTTAGATGTATCTCTACGTTCCACTGCAAACAAAACAGAAGAAGCAATGCTTTCTTAAGTGTTTTGCTTTTGTATCATCTTTATTTTTTTACACTGATTTCTTGTAATGGCTGAATGCATTAAAATAAAATATAAGCTGAGCTGTCATGGTTGGAGGGGAAACAATAAAGGTTTAAATGTATGACCGTTTGTCATGATCAAACTTTCACAAATGTGTCATTAAACATTTTTATTTCAGTTCACCGTTAACGTTTCAGAGTTTAAAATAAGTTTGTTTGCATTTCCAGTTCAGTGTTCCAGCTGTACGAGAAATTTGAGTAAATACTGCTGCTCGAATGGTAATGACATGGGAGCTTTTCATCATATTCCCAGCTGGATCCAAGATATTTCAAGCTCTCAATTGTTACAAGAACAGCCAAAACTGGTGTGAAGAAATTTTACTTTTAAAACATTTTCAAATTGTTTAGAAAACAGTGATTTTCATGTGATAACAGGTCTAACGATGAGTTTTTCAGGATCCTGAAGCCCATGTTTTGTTTAAAACAATATGTCGATATGCAGAGTCCATTCTGTCTTCAATGTGTTTATGATCACACACCATCCTCATAATGACAGTCTCTGAACAGGTGAAATACGCAGAACTGATCTCCCCCCTCTTCTGGACTCCAGCAGCTATGATTTGCCGCCTCTGGCTTTTTTGTTTCCTGTTCGTTTGTACTGGAAACTCTTCAGCGGATTCCTCCCCCGGACGTTCCTCTGCCAAGGACACAATGACTCATTTCAGTTTATCGTGATCCGAATTAAAATCTGATTACATTATTCGGGAAACAAAACAAAACAAAAACTTCAGAAGAGAAGAACATAACATATATTGAAACATGAACTAAATGTACACATTCAGCTGAAAACAGACAGTTCAAAGTTAATTATGCTGCAATCTATGACATTTCGTAAAAATATGATTTACTGGATGTTGTCTGATGCCATTTAATCATGACAGCTTCCAGAGCCCAGGGTGACGTTTTAAAATAAACTAATTATGTTTCTTCAAATCCACAAGATGTTCATTTAGAAAAATGCATTAAGTACAAACTGAAAGAGTAAAAAACCTATTAATTTAATCTAAACCTACTTTTATCTGTAACTCCATATTAGTTAAAACTTTGGAAATGGAAGGTAGCTTACCAATGTAATACACTAAGATTAAAACTTTCCAGGATTGTTTGATCTGCTCTTCATAAACAGGACAAGTATTACGCTGCTCTGGTGTTCTGATCTGCAACCAACCTTGAAGCTGCTTTTCACCACTCCCTCTGCAGCTGGTTTTATCTTCCTCCTCCTCCTGTTCGACAGTGGATTCACTACGCCACGCAGAGTCTCAGGAACTGCAGCATAAGTGTGAAACTGATGCGTTAGCTTTGATGGACGCCGTCAGGCTGACGGACAGAAGCCTGAGCTTCTGATTCTGAGGACAAATCTGTCCAACTGCAGTTCATGTCACTAGGACATAATGAACAACATCCGGTATTTATAAGGTTCCAAAATTATTTCAATCAAACATAAGGAGAACAAAACCTCACAACTGTCTCCACCATGTTATCATTTAGGAAAAAAAATGCAAATAAAAATGAAAGAGCAATATGTGAAAAACTAAGTGCAACCCATAATTCAAGATCTTGTAGAACCAACTTTCGTCTATCACATTAGCTGCATTTTCAATGATTACATAGCTGCGTAATTCGACAAACTGAAAATAAATTGGCTTAACGGAAACATGGCGATTTCATAAATTACTCTCGTTTGATAAAAGGTTTTGGTGCTAGGGTGAGGTGTTTTTGTTTTTTTCTTTTGGCCATATCAAAATTGATTTATTTCGCAAAACTGCAATGGAAACACATTTTTCGAATCACATTATCAACAACCACATGCTGTCACTGGTGCAAACCACAAAGAAGAAGATGACAGGAAGTAGTTGTAGGATCATGGTAAAGCATGATTTTAATCACTTGTCACATGAACAAACTTACTGATGTGTGATTTAAAATTGTCTTCATTTAATGTAAACGCTGCAAATGCGAAATTGCGTTATTTCAACATTAGCGGAATATTAGTGTTTTGTCCTAATTTATTCTTGAATTGCGGTCAGGCTCCACTTTAAACACCCCTAGTTTAGAATAATGACTTTATCGGACCAGTAACAAGGAGTATGCCTGTCACAAGCAATTAATCAATTAATCGCATGATACATTAAAATGAGCTGAATTATTTTCATTCTGGTGATTGACAATTTCTGAAGATACATTTTGTCAACAGAAACATCATGATCCATTTTATTTATGGTTTTGGTTGTGTGTGGTTTTTATTTCCGCTTTATTTATTGTTGTTGGTTGATATTTAAAATGTCGTCCAGCTACAGGGTTAGGGGTTCTATACAAAATTAAAGTTTATTCGTTTTTGAGAAGTTGAATTTGCATTATTATGTCATTATCAAGACATTACTTGAAAAAGTTCTTGAAACAACATTATTGTTTGCAGTATTAATTATTGGAACAATTTATCGTCCAGTAAAATGTGAATGAGTCCCGTCAGTGCAGTACTGAGTGCTGTACATACTCAGATAGTCGGGAATGTTTTTCATGTGAGGCTTGATGACGGCAGGATGAAGGTCTTTGTCATGTCTGAGCAGCTGCAGATCTCTGGGGTTGTCTTCAAAATACATCTGAGTGAGAGAGCAGAGTCGTCAGTTCCTACATTATCTGAACGTGGCCTCCGTCTCTCCAGACCGCCCCTCACCTTGAGTTTCTCCGAGTTGAGCAGCTCCTGTTTGATCTCCTTCAGTCTGGCCTCCTTCACGGCCTGCTTCGTCACGGCCCGCATGGCGTCCTGCCAAACGAACCACGTCGGTGAGCTCACTAGACGACACAGATCGTTCTGCAGCCTAACAGGAAGCGACGAGGACTCACCCTGCACCTGTACCGGAAGCCTTCGATCTCCTCCATCTTAAACTCATAAGGTTTGAGCGCCGCCTCGGCTTTATCTGAACACAAAGCATGCAGGCACGCTCCAGTTATCACCAAATAAAAACTAAAGAATGCTTCTGCAAACATGTTAGCTGCAGGATCTTGACTTGGACACAAACACATTTAAGACAGAGTCACCTCCACCGAGGGCCTCCTCCACCTCTGCCAGGGCATCGAGTTCGGTGTGAGAGATGAACGACAGGGCCGTGCCTGGGTTGTCGGCTCTCGCTGTTCTGCGATCAGAAAGCGAAGGAAATGTCTGAAACGGCACAAAGGACGGAATACACAACCTGAAAGCCGTCTGAACGTTACCGACCTTCCAACTCGATGGATGTACGAATCAACAGACGTTGGGAAATCAAAGTTGATGACATTGGAAACGTTTTGGAAATCCACGCCCCTGGAGATGCCGTATTCCTTATCTTTAGCCCTGAAAATCCCCGATCACAAAGAAACTGTCAACAACAGATGACTTTTAAAAAGTTTTCAGAAATCCATACCACTGATCACTTCATTCATCAAACGCAGGGCTTCTGCAGGATCCACCAACTCAAAATTTAGACTTTTTAAGACCTTTATGAATGAAATGTACAAAAGAAAATCGGATATCTTCTATATTTTTTTTCTTGTTTGTGTTTTTTTTAAGATGAATGTCATTCCGCCAACCAGTGATAAATTTGCACTTACCCATCAAAGACGCAAAAAAGCCAGTTAGCTAGCAAATATATATTAGCAGCTAGTTAGCGATAGCCTGAAACCCCTTGAATCACAGAATAATGAAGATGTCAGTGTGTGACTCAAACAGTTGCACATATAAAGTACAAGACTAGTATAGTCTAATAGTCCTACCAGGACAAAATGTAAGTGAGTGACGTGTTTCAGGACAGCTTACATTTTCTTTAATGAATTTAAAACATTTTAAGGTCTTGTTTTTAGATACACAAATTTAAGACATTTTAAAGGGGCAGTAATTTGAATTTTTCAGGCACATAGTGTCATTTTATAGCACAATAAAGTAACTATGTTAACATCAGTTGTTAAAATATATATATCAAATATGACTTAAAAGAAATGTGACTACATATGTGTAGTCACATTTCTGAGTGGAGGAGCTGAGTGGAGGAGTCATAGTGGAGAGCTGCTTTGTGAGGCGGAAACGCTGAAGCTTGGAACCTGCAGCTCTGAAGAAGCAGAGCTAGGTTCTCCCAAGTGTTGATTTTACATAATTTCGCCCCTTTAAGACTTTTTAATGCTGCACAGACAGCCAGATCCAGCTGACAACATGGATTCCACATGTTTTCTCTAATCTCATGTAGTGATACTCACTTTGCTGATTTCGCTCTGCTATTTTTCTTCTTCTCCTTCCCTGAAGAAGACGCGGCAGGTTCAACCAAGCTCTGCTCATCTGTGGCAATGATGATGTCATAGAACCCCTGGTTAAACTGGCTGATAATGTGGCACCTGCAGAAGAGCACAAACAGCTTTTTATTAAACGTTCTATAGTAATCTTTCATCCCATCTTTACAAAGGAACCAGCATCGGTGGCCCACCTGGACTGGACGGGCAGCTCCGAGTTCAGGACACACGCTGGGATGGCGAACTGTTCCAGAAACAGTTTGAGTCTGTAGCTTCGGTCCACTGCTGCCACAAACAGCAGCGTTTTCCCCTGGACCAGCTGCAGCTTCAGCAGCGTGTAGATGAGCAGGAATTTGTCCTCCTCTTCACATTTGATGGTGTACTGCTGCAGCTGGCTGCTGTCAGGCAGCTGAGAGCCCTGGAGCTTCAAGGTCACCTGAAGAGACACAGAAACCTTTGAATTTGGGCAACCATTACACATTACACATTGGAGATGTTTTCATGTGCAGCATGAAACGGAACACTGCAGGTTTCAGCGGACATTCCTGCAAGAATTTACATTTTTTTGAGTCTGCATTTTTCGTTCGTATAATTTTTGCAAGGAAGAAAACATTTGACGGATTTGTTTGATGGAAGATGTTGCCGAGAATAAAACGTAGCTTGCAAAAACAAGCTTTCAGGATGTGAAATGTATAATAATAATAATAATAATAATAATAAAGAGATTACCGGGTTGTGCAGCAGCAGCTGCTTTAGGGCCTGAACATCCTCGTTGAAAGTAGCCGACATGAGGAACGACTGATAGATCTTCGGCAAATGGCTACAAAAACATGGAGAAAAGATGAAAAAAGTGGCTTTGTTTTCATTTAAGGTCACACAAACAACACACAGCGTCAGTAAGCAGCCCCTCCAGATTTCTGTGATTTTGCAATTGCAGAAATTCACACAAAATCAACAGATTCTCGCATTAATTGTGCAAATATTCCCCTCTTTTTAAGTGCCTGAGCTAATTCAGCAGAGGTCCAGGCAATTGGTGTTTCCAAAGCTACAAATTTAGGAAAACTTTCCCTCCAGTTTTTTATGATTTCACAATAGAGGAAACTGGTGCAATAGGATCAAATCCCCACATTTGTTTGCAAGGTACATAATTGTGCATTTCTTGCATATTTTCTGCAAAAATTGCAAGAAACACTGCTTAAATGTAGAATGTAAAAACTACAATCATGTCATTTTTATAACTAGGTCACTTTTGAAAATGAGAACTGATTTTCCTGTATAAAATTAAGGTCAACTAAATTTTCAACTGAAATTTAAATTAGAAATAATCCACAGAATCATACATTCAATGTCTTCAAAAAAACTAGAAAATAAACAGAAATTTTCAGACTACAACCAAAAACTTTGATGCTACCGTGTGCAATTGTCAAATAACAGGAAAATGATGCCTTCTGTCGAATCTTCTTTTCTGATTATAAGTCTGGAAGGTGTGGCAGGTATTAGTATTCAGTATATACATTGTCCTTAATGTATAGTATACTTCTTTGTTCTCACCACAGCAGGTTCTTCAGGTCAGACTCGAAGCCGAAGGAGAAGACCAAGTCGGCCTCGTCTACAACCAGCATCTCCAGGGAAGAGTGGAGCGCCAGGTTCTGGGCGTTGAGGTGGGCGAGAACGCGGGACGGTGTCCCCACCACCACATCGGGCTTCTCCATTAAAATGGGTCTGTTCAGAAACAGGATCACACACCCACCGTTAACAGACAGGAAAACGTTTGGAGCATCTATCATGTAATAATGCATTTTTCATTCCCTCTGAGATATTACGCAATTATTTTTGTGTTTTTTTTGCCATCAAAATCACTGATTTTGTGGTGTTAGTTTAGAAATTTACACAAGGGTTTTAGCTATATTTTTTTCTTTATTATACTCCTTCAAAGATCTACATATAGAAGAAAAAAAAAGATGAGTTTAAATAAGAAAATGGATTGGACATAAATATTTTTATTCTTTGCCAAACTTAAATAGCTCAATCGTTTTGTTACTGTCAAGCACAGGCTACAACTTGACAAGTAAGGCTGAGGCAGAAGTGTAGGAGGAGTAAAAATACTGCCACCTGCAGGGGGGAGTTAGCCATTTTAATACAACGTTCTTATTTACCATTTTTACAGAAAATTTGCAATAAATTCACAATTATGCATTAGCACAAAGAAATTCTGGGATTTGTTGATTTTGCGTGAAATTTGCACAAAAAAAAAACTGGAGGGACTGATTTTTATAACACTGATTTTAACAAACCGATGCATAGACATGTTCAACAGTATACACATAGACACATGGAACAAAAGTCACATGTTCCAAATAAAACATGTGACTTTTGCTCTGTCACATGTCAGAGCTTCCGGCTGTGGGGAAGCTCTGACGGCTTCCCCACAGCCGTCAGAGCCATTACTCCCTGCCGCCCCCCCCTCCCACACATATCATAACCTCGCAGTCACACATACATATCCCCCACCCCCACACAGCCATATTGTTCTGCACTTTGCACTGTCACATTATCTGTACTTTGCATAATTGGACCTGCTGCTACTTCTTTGGTGTGGTTGAGTGCCTTTAGTTAATTTAGTTGTATATATTGTTATTATTATTATTGTGTGTTTGCTTATTTATACTGTATATATTTGACCTTTTGCACGGGAGCTGCAATGGAAATTTCGTTGAATTCTGTTCAATGACAATAAATGCTATCTATCTATCTATCTAAAATTTTTTTTAAAAGTACCAATCTGTTTCCCAGACTTCATAAAACACAGAGAGAGCCCTTCGCAATCTGGCATTAAAAGGTTGGAGTACATAATTTATATTCTGAAATAAGCTGGACCCAATAATAAACAAATAAATAAATAAAAACTTTAGTGAAAACGAAGTAGGTCATGTTCAAATATTGAATTTAGCTCTGAACGTAACAGGGACATATGAACTTAGTTTTACGGTGTGCAAGCTGATATTAGAACTAGTTCAGGTATGAAAGTGAACTTGAACACCAACCACAGTGGGTGGCTAGAAAAATATAATTCACAAATAAAGTAAAAAGTTGCATAAACTGACTAACATCTCACTCTCTGCTGCCGTCTTTATGCTCATCAGACCACATCATTCAACTTCACCTCAAATCAAATTCCAATTCATATACAGGAATAAGACAAATTCAAAGTCAGTGTCATGACAGTTATTAAATATTGCAGTCAAGTTCAGCTTATTATTACAGCTGGTAACATTTTTCTATCGATGGCAACCCAGAGTCGCTGACTACCCAGCAATCCCTTCTCCTGAACAAGCCTGTAGCGACAGACCAAAGTCTAAAGCAGGAGAATCTCTAAACGGATCAACAAAAACAACCATTAGATTAGCTTGTCAAGCCAGAAGCAGCTTACAACTCTGAGTTTAAGACAACTTAAAATGGAAAATGCTTGCATTTAGCAGAGGAAACAAAGGATGTTCCAAAACCAAAAGACTCACCTCTGCGTTGACACGTCGGCCTTGCCGGAGATGTCTGCCACCCGGACATCTCTAGAACAGAACGACGTCAACTGTCTCATCATGGTCTGAACCTGCTGACCGAGCTCTTTGGTTGGCACCAGGATGAGAGCTCTCACGTCCTGCTCACGGACGCTCTGAAGACGCAAAACAAACAGGGAAATAACCACGGAAACGTCTCAAAGCAGGAAACGTTGATCTTTAGTGTTTCATAAAGCACCATAAAACAGGGTTACATTAAACAATGTGTGAGACGGGATTCCTCCCCACCTGTTTGGAGGCCAGGATGCGCTGAATGATGGGTATAGCGTAGGCTGCAGTCTTTCCAGATCCGGTCCGCGCTCGAGCCAGAAGGTCCTTCCCCTCCAGAGCCAGAGGAATGGCCTTCTCTTGGATAAGGGTGGGCTGAGACCAACCCAGATCCGCCACCGCCTGAGCCAACAAGAGCAGGAAGTGAGTGCAACTGAGCAGGAGACTGGAAACCCTGCATTGATCCAATGACACACCATGAATAGGTTACCATGCCACTAATTTTACTTCATATTGTAACGCTTGGGTTGTGTTCAAGGGAGATAAACATTATTATGTTTATTTTGTCATGTTGAATAAATAGCAATATATGATGATCATAAAACTAGCAATTATTTTAGCGCCTAATTTATAAACCATTTTGACAATAAGAGCAAAAGAATTGGCACATTTTGCAGATTTTTCTTTTAAGGCTTTTCATGCAATATTAGAACTATAATAGATGCAAATAAACTATTCAAATTTTTTTTAAAATAATAATTAAAAAAAACATATTTCCTAAATTGTTTTTTTAATCATCTTCAATGCGAAATTTTTATATTTTTCGTGCAGTTTTGGTTTAACTACTTTTCTGAGTGTGCTTTTCTTTCAGCAATTGCCCTGGAATTGTGTCTTTATACTCAAGTTAATGATTATTCGATTACTTAAATAGTAGAAAATTATTTCAGCAATCGATTCATCACGATTAATCGTTCCGGCCCTAGACGACGTGCACTAATAAACTGAGCCAAAACGTTAAATCAAGCAAATTTATAATTAGCATAAAAACTGCAACACACTCCACATTACAGGTTTGAACTGTTTTTGTTCTGATTTTTCTTTGTCACACATTGTTTCACGTCATCAAACCCTTTTTAACATTAAACAAAGACAACTAGAGTAAACTAAACACAAAAACCAACAGTTGGTTGTGCCATCTTTAGTGGCAACAACTCCAATCCAGGATTTCTAATAACCAGAGCAATCAGTCTGACAGGCGGAAGAAAGAAAAACTCAAACACAGAGGTCATATGTAAGGAGGCAACAACTACTACACACACCAACATAGCGGCCAAACAAAACACACCATCACTTGTGTTTTTCATTTTAATCCATTCGAAAGTTTAGTGTGTTTGTCACTTCTTTTGGGTGTCTCAGAAATATATAAAAAATGAACAAATGCATTAATATTCAATTAATATTCAGTTTAGATGTTATTATATCCCACGGCACATATGTTTTAGCCCGACAACACGAGACACTAGCAGAGCAGAGAGAACCCTCTCCTCCGTTTCTGTCAAGTTTTTAAACATATTCTCGGTTCTTAACACTTCAGCTAAAGACTGAAAGTTTCAACTAACATTTATTTTCTTAACAACTTCTGGGTGTTTTTTTTTTTTTTTACCTTTAAGAGGCGGTCGTCTAATCCCATTTCATGAAACTGAAGTCTTTCAGCAGCCATCACTGCTCTGCGCTACGCTCACACGTGCGTCGAGGAGATTTGACGTCATGCTGCCTTCACTGTCTTCGGGAAAAGTTCAAATAGATTCTCATATAACAAAATGTATTTTTATTTATTGCGTTAATAACACGATTTCACGTGTCATTTGTTTATTGCTATGTATGACTACATACAACAATAACAAGCTGAGCTAAAATTTTAAACGGTGCAAATTTATATAGTGTATATCAAGGTTTATAAAAGTTTGCAGGGTTTTGTGTTGCGTCTCCTTCCTTAACTACGGATCTACAATGACATTCAGTATTTCTTTTGATTGCTTTGTTTTGTTCTGTATGATACAACACAAGAAACTGAAAAAGTCCATGTCGTTAGATATTTTAAAGCAGTTAGTATAGCTGCTTTGAAAGTTATAGTTATAGCTAAGTTATAGTTATTTGAAAGTTACCCCGACCTGTCCAGGCAGGGTACACCCTGGACAGGTCGTCAGTACATCGCAGGAATCCATTTTTGAGAATTTTTGAGAATATCTGATCAACATCTCGTTCGATCATTTTAACTTGGCTGCAGTCTCTTGCAAACGTATTTAAACCCAATGGACAATCCCACATTTTCTCACATTACAACCACACACTGGTGTATATTCATTTGTATGCTTGTTAGATTTAATTGTGAAAAAAAAAAACTGATACCTGATTTTTCCCAAAAGTTTGAGAAACAAACCAACCCATATTGGGTATAAAGAAGAAAGAAATATAAAGAAGAAAGAAAAAAAGGGAAAAATCATGTATAAACTGGTTTGTTTGATAAACCAATATTTTCTTACATCACAACCACTGATCTATAATTTTTATGCTAAATGTAGACTTAATTGTGAATAGAAATTGATACGTGATTTTTCAAAATGTGTTTGTTGTTTTGTTTAGGAACATTTGGGAACTAACAGAATCAGGATCCCAGGTCAGTGATAAATGTTTTTATTTTTCATATACCATAATGTTTTGTGTTAAATCAGTTGTGTTATTGTGACTAAAATTCCAAATACGGAATAGTCCTCCTTAATTCCTTTTTAAATAACTTGTTGTATTTAGTACTTAATCCTATCTTTACTAGGGAACGGTATGTTTTTGCAATCGCTGTTAATATTTCTTTGGAACCCAATTTTGAAATTTCGTTATTTGCCATTATTTCTACAGGAGAGTCAAATTAACATGCTTATCTGCAGTCAAATGACACCACAGAAATGTCAAGTAATAATAAATCGATTAAAACAGTTTTTATAACTAGCTAAACTGAACTACTATCGAGGATCATCAGATGCGATCGAAACATCCAGAACGCCGCAGGTTTTACTGACACTATTTTTGAAGTTCTACCTTTTGGCCTGTAGATGGAGACAAAACACCAACCGTCTGGGCGAGAAGGTCTCCGTCATACATGGGCGAAATAACTGTACAAATAACCTCCATTGTTTTCGAAGAAACGACGGAAACCTCATCACGCGGGAGAGACCACGGACCTGCCTGCGCTGCTTGAGTAAACATTACTTATGTTTCATTGGTAAACGGGAGCTGTGGCTGTGGAGCGACGGTCTTAACGACGACTTGTTGCGGGGACGGAGATGCGGCGGCGACGGCGGCGGGCGGTGCAGAAACTGGTGGATGCTGAGCAGCGTAGTGGAGAGAAGTAGTCTCCATCACCAACCATCCTTCCTCCCACAGCAGCTATATGAGTCAACATGGCCGCGGAGCAGCTCGACCTGCTCATCCTCTGAGTCGTAGAGCAAAGCAATACTTGGGTAAAGAAAAACACACGGTTCGTTTTATACATGCTCAGAAGGGCATTTTAATTTGAAGACATGGGGGGAAACGAGACAAAGAAAGTTTTAGGCTCCATAGCCACAGGTAACATAATCTTATTGAATATGCTTATATTTATGACTCTGAAAGCAGTTTAAATACAGTCCCGTGCGATAAATGGGGTCGTTTTCCTCCTTTTGTTCAGCATAAATGGCGTTCATGTCCCGCTTCTCTCGGTCTCGGAGCAGCTCCAGGTCTCCCAGTCGAAAGGAGTCTGAGCGTGACTCCCCGACACTGACGGTGTCCGAGCTGGAGAGGCTGCTGTACACGGGCAAGACGGCCTGCAACCATGCGGACGAAGTGTGGCCCAGGCTCTACATTGGAGACCAGTGAGTTGGTTTTCAGTAGAGCTGCTATTGCCAGAATGATGCATCAGACAGCAGAGAAGAGTAGAGGTTCCTGTTTACTCTCCAAACTATTCTCCTGAGCGAACCTCTCCCCATAGTAGATTTAGATTAGATTTAGATTTAGATTTAGATAGCATTTATTGTCATTGAACAGAATTCAACGAAATTTCCATTGCAGCTCCCGTGCAAAAGGTCAAATATATACAGTAGAAATAAGCAAACACACAATAATAATAATAACAATATAACACCACGTTGGCTCCTTAAGACTGACTACAGAGCTACAATTCTTGTACATTTCTGTGTGCATGTACAAAGGCTGCCCGAACACCAATTCTGTTTAAAGAATCGGACCACAAAAAAAAAAAAAAAATCAGCTGAGATATCACCAACACATTTATTCTGTTTTTAGTTTTAGTTAGTCACTACCTGATGCAATGAAATATCTCCCACATGTACAGTACAGACCAAAAGTTTGGACACACCTTTTAATTCAATGAGTTTCCTTTATTTTCATGACTATTGACATTGTAGATTCACACTGAAGGCATCAAAACTATGAATAACACATGTGGAAATATGCACTAAACAAAAAAGTGTAAAACAACTGAAAATAGCCCTTATATTCTAGTTTCTTCAAAGTAGCAACCTTTTGCTGTGATTACTGCTTTGCACACACTCTGCATTTTCTTGATGAGCTTCAAGAGGTAGTCACCTGAAATGGTTTTCACTTCATAGGTGCCCTGTCAGGTTAATAAGTGGGATTTCTTGCCTTATAGTCATGAAAATAAAGAAAACCCATTGAATTAGAAGGTGTGTCCAAACGTTTGGTCTGTACTGTACATAAAAACATCCCTGTAACGCCTGAACAGTAGCTGGATTTGTGTAATATTTGTATGGATTTACAATGATAGTGAACATGGTCACATGAATATGGGTCTTAATATTATGGATGATGCTGTCTGAGAAGGAGAGTGAGTGTCTCAGAGCAACAGTTTTTTTTTATGATAATCATTGATTTTTAATGCCGTGGTCTTTCATTTGTTACTGTACATTTTGAAGGCATTGTTTTGCTATAGATCAATACTAAAGTTATAAAGTGCATATTGGGAATTTCAATGCTTGAAATAAAGAAGACTGCAACCGCACCCTTTACTCTCCTGAATGCACTTATTAGAAACAAGTGAACAGAAATACCAAAGTAAACATTCTCATTTCAAGTTTATATATATATATATCTATATAGATATAGATAGCAGCTTCTTCAAGCTGCGTAACTCAGTTACCTCAGTCAGGAAGAGCAGTATCTCAATAACTGAAAATGCTGATCCAACTCTCCTCTCCTCAGAAACATTGCCTCCGACCGCCGTGAGCTGGCCAGACTCGGTATCACACACATTCTGAACTGCGCGCAGAGCAAGTGGCGAGGCGGAGCCGAGTATTACGCAGGAATGAACATCACCTACCACGGGATCGAGGCTCACGACTCCCCGACCTTTGACATGAGCGTCAACTTCTACCCGGCTGCCGAGTTTATCCACAAAGCCCTCTCGAGTGGAGGTAAATCTGTAAATACGAAGGCGTACAGATAGAAACCATTCATTAATGACTGATTTACATTTTTACCAATACTAATTCGTAGTATGCCTCGGCAACAAAATCAGCCCAAACCACCTCTCATAATCAGACTGAGGCAGATTCCAAAGGACGAGTGACTCTAAAACAACCAGAACTTACTGTTTAGTGTCAAAACACCAACTCTGCCATAACATCACTTCCACACAAGATCAAAACTGTTCAGATCTCTCCGTGAGCTGTTGGTATCCCTGTAAAAGATTATTAAGATCAGGAAAAAAAGGAATTTATTACAGTAGCATAATCTGACATTGACCAATTTTAGAACAAAATATCAACTTTTAATTTGAGTACATTTATGGGGAAAATCACATGACTAGTATGCCAAAATTTTAAATATTCGTGTAAAAGAAGCATAATAAAAGAAAATGGAACCAGCCTATTGTAGAAATGAGGATTGTTGAGGTCGATTTCGAAGTGGTTAGATGCACAAAAAAAAAAGAAATTGATTGATTGATTGATCTAAATTATAGAGTGCCTTGTAAAAACATTGTTGAAGTTTATATACACTGAATAAAAAAAAAACAAATTCACCTGTTTTTTTTCTGTCTGAAGCTAAATCAAACCTCTCTTGTTTCAGGTCAGTTAGAATGACCAAAGTTACTCCTACTTACTAAAAGCCACAGCAATGAGAGAAAGAATATGTCAGAGATTGATTTATTGATGTGTTCGATATTAGAAGTTTACATACATAATCTCCTCCAGCTGACCTAAAACAAGACAAGTTTGGTCTGATTGAACTTCAGACAGTGAGAAATAAAAGGTCTATGAGTCAACATCCTAATGAAGTGCATTGAAGTTTTTTGTTGTAATGTGACAAAACGTGCAAAAGCCCTGCAGATCCAATCCAGACGGCGCATTTTACATAAAAAGTAAAGAACAAGCTCTTCCTTAGAATAACTCTAGCATGTTGGAAACATAATCATTTAACACCGGCACATGTGTGTAGGTAAGGTGCTGGTCCACTGCACGGTGGGAGTAAGTCGCTCAGCCACTCTGGTGCTGGCCTACCTGATGATCAGACAGAACCTGACGCTGGTGGAGGCCATCAGAACAGTCAAAGACCACCGAGGCGTCATCCCCAACCGAGGTTTCCTCCGCCAACTCAATGGACTGGACGGCATCCTGAGAGAAAGCCGGAAGACATCGCCGCAGAGCTGAAAACCCTCCCACACACACACAGCCACACACATAAGCCAAGGTAGCAGCCAGAGACACGAAACAGAGACAAATTCAGAGCAACACGTGACTTTCTGACTCTGGAGGCTCTGAGTGGCAAAAGGGGACTGAATGTCACTTTCCTGAGCTAACGGTAATTTCGTTTCTTTTTATCTGGTCAGTTCTTTCACATGTACTGCTGGTGGTGCCCATCAAGGTCACACTCTCCAGGGAAGGTCCAAGTTTCATCAGATTGATTAGTGGAGGCAATGACAGCCTCACACTGTCCTTTAAAGCATTCACACATTCATTTAACGTGTCATATTTTTACTGAAGGACAAATCAGGGAAACCCTCAGGGAAACAGCAGAGGGTGCCACTTTCAGGTCATGTAACTGGAGAATGCAACAATTGATGCGTTTCCATCCTTCAGACCAAGTACTTTCCATTTGGGATTTAGGAGTATTGACATTTTAAAGATAAAAAGTTACTGATTTGATGGAAAAATTGGTAAACGAGCATTGATAGAATGTCACTCTGTGGCATGTAGGTTGGAGAGGTTTTAAAAGCACAACTCAAGTCCCAAAAATACACGAGACAAAAATCAAACCCACACTGAAAACAAAGAAGTCGATCCAGCAGAGTTTATTGTACTGCGATTGCCTTTGTACAGGAAGTCTTGGTAAAATCCCAACTAGTTTCTGAAGAAACCAAGATCTACTTCCTTTTTGGTTGACCCTCGACTTTAAACTTCTCACATTCCAGAGTATACAGGTGGCTTATACTTACTCACTTTACCAGTTTATTCCAGTTTACTCAATTCTAAATACCAACCTACCGAATTAATGATTTCATACACGTTCGTCTATGCCATGGCTTCTGCTGCTATGTTTTCGTCTGTCAAGAACAGCTAAATGCTGGGCGTGATGTATGCTGAAGCAAGAGGAGTGTTGCTAGGTGGTCTGTGGTGTGTATGAACCAGTGTGTTCGAATACTCACGGCCCGCAATCAAGTGACCAGGTATCAACTGTTTGACTTCGAAGGAATTATGGAAGAGCCTTCAGGAAGCTGTAGCTGTAGAACAGAGAAGGCTTCCACACTATTCCCAGAGGCAATTTTTGAGGACTTGGCGCTAGTACATCATTCCAGGGATTCTACTAAGGGTGTTCTGATTCTTTATAATGTTAGCCTCGGATATAGGTAGAAGGGATCAGAAGTCAGTCCAGAGCCCTTTGCATCAAGAAGAGTGGAAACGTTCTCGACTGTTTTTCTTGGCCGCAGGGTAGATTCTGAAGGCTCTCAGGGGATGACGTATCTCTTCTGTCTTCCCAGCCATGGAGAATTTCAGATTCTTCTAAGGGAACTGAAAAACATAGCTGGATGTTTGGAATGTCTGATTTAGCCTACATGAACATAGTAAGAAGGATCCTGTGCATTTAAGGCTGGAGATCAAAACTAGGGAGAGTGGAATGCACAACTCCAAATTGCACAGATGTGCTGCAGTCTGACCACAGGATGCAGGTTTCTGCCAGAGAAAGTCCCTGATATCTATGTTCAGGTATTACCAGGTTGAGCGTTGGGTCTGGTTCAGCTGCTGAGTCGACGTAGCAACAATTTATGCGTTCACTTGGCGCTCTAGGACATCGCCACCTTTCCTGGAAACCTAATCAGTTCAACTCAAATGTAAGGTGCAAGACAACATGTTTGAGCATGCTCCCCCTCAACTCTACCTTGCCCCACTCTGCCTCGCTTAAACAAAAACGGGTTTGGAAGCAGTGCACCCGCTGCTTAACCCCGTAACTGTCATGATGACACCGGTATCCTCATGGACCCACTGACTTACATGTAAGCATTTTGAGGGCGACAAAGAAACAGTACACACCATCATGATTTGTTCTTTTCCTCTCCTTGCACTATGTTCCAGAACCGTGTGAAGGCACAGTTCCAGCTTTACATTCTCCTGCCCACATTGACAGGAAAAGTGACGTTCTGTTGATACCAATCTCCAATTCTACAACCAGATGACTCTAAACTTGTACACTGAATTTATAGGCATTGTTTTTACTACTCAGATGATTCCGTTTTATAAGTGCCCTGGCCTGAGCTATTGAGTCATGCAGCAGTTGTAATATGGATCTAAACCAGCAACGCTTTGTGGCCGTTAGGTATTCAAAATAACAACAGAGCTTTTTTCGGTGTGAATAGAGTTCAGTTTTTGGTTTGCTGCGGAATACTTTAACAGGCACGGCCTTTCATCTATGTCCATTAGCACTAGGATTGCGCTGAATTAAAAACTGTCCAGTCTAGTGTGTGTTTAAGTGTTACATTGACTGGAAGGTCTCTTGGATTTTGTCACAAAATAATACCAGATATGTGCCACTGCAAAAGCTACTAACTGCCTGGCTGACAGGAAGTGTTGGGTGTTCAGAGCCCTGTCGTACCCAGTGCTCTCTGTGACTGATGCTAAGTGAGCCTTGTGCTTCCTAAAAACATTCTCAGTATTAGCTAGCTTATTAAAAGTCCTCTTTAGTGTTGTTGTTAAATACCTCAACTATAGTGTTTCAAATATACTTTCTGGAGTTGTTCTGTGCTATTGTATCGGCAAGACGAAGTTTGGGTGAGAAGACAGACAGTTTGTCTCTTTGCTGAAAAGGTACATATTGGATATGAACGTTTGGATTTGTAAAGTCTAGAATACAGATCTCAGCTAATTTAGAAATATCATTTTAGGGAGGCTGCCTCCCCAGAAAAGCTTATCCTGCTCTCATTGGTTATCTGCAGTAGCATGGACAGACCCCGCCCATATTTCCATATTGACCCTTTGCATGTGACTTCACACTCTTCAGAAAGTAGCCCGCATGGCCATGACGGACGTCCAAGCCACCTATGCGCATGTTAACTCTTGCAAAACTCGTCAAAAAAACAGGGAGTTGGTAGTCTAATGTTGTCATAGGGTGCTGCACGGACAAGGATTCGAAAGATGATGGTGATGCATAGCAGCAACTCGAACAAGTAGAAGGCATGGCTAAACTGGCAAAAATAACTTGGGAAAGCAATCGCAGTCGTCTGTTCAATACTCAGATCCCTCACTTCTGACGTCCGTCATGGTACCTCAG
Organism: Xiphophorus hellerii; assembly: GCF_003331165.1. NCBI lineage: Eukaryota > Metazoa > Chordata > Actinopteri > Cyprinodontiformes > Poeciliidae > Xiphophorus > Xiphophorus hellerii. Next base: position 26,683,657 of record NC_045679.1, on the reverse strand, counting down.
TGTGATTAGATGACAGAGTTGCAAAGGGTCAAAAAGGTTTGTTAGAACTTAAAACTCCTGACAGTGTTTCAATAGAGAAAAGACTAAACTTGCTCTCATTGGTGGTAACTTGTAGCTGTATAGAAGTCTTATAGAGGTCCACACATATATAGATGAGCTTTTTCACTGAACCTTTAAGGGTTTGGTTTGAAACCATGTTAAGTTGCCTTCCCTCCAAACACTGGTCTCCCATAGAGATCATTATTCCAGGTCAGTCATTGCCAGACCTTTGGGCTATAAAGGGGTCTTGTCCAGATTTACTCTTAGCAAAGATGTTAAAAGTCGGGCATTACCAACTGCCTTCATCAACCCTAGCCCAAACTTTTACTTTCAGGAAACTTCCATGTTTGGACAGAAGTCCAAATGTCTTAATCAAAATTCAAGGTTCCATTTTGACTCTTTAAGCAGTGGGAGCTTTTGATTTAAAAATATGAAGCAGCAGACATGGAAATATATTTGAATGTCTGTGTTGTCCAAATTTCCTGATTCTTGTCCACAATACAAGAACATAATAGTCCCTGGAGACCATAACCACAATGCAGCTTTTGGTCGAGATTTATAAAGGGACTAACAGAAGAAAGCTGCAGTGAGATCAGGCATCTGAAAAGGTGGGAATTTTTAATTCTTGCTACTTTTGACCAACAAACACATTTGAAACCTGTGGATCAAGAATTGGTGTTTTCCTGAAACACAGGAAATTCTTTTTGCGGTATTATATGTTGTCTACATCAAAACTCGCCAAGTTAATAACATGTTGTTACTGTGATATGTTTTCTTTTCACTCTCCCCGAAATTAAAAAAATATTTGCAACAATTTTTTAACAATAAAGCCTGAAGCTTGAATGGAGCCTGATCCTTCCACAACCCTTTCTATGTTAAAAACTTTCATAACTTCATAATCTTCTGAGTCATCAGCTGCCACTGCTTTAATGTTTAATACCACATTTGGCTGTTATGTCATCATGAATACGCTTTATAAAACATCTATTTCTAAGTGTTATGTTGCAGCTTACAGATCATAGCTTCATGCCTTCACCATGTTGTGGCCCAGTTGATCACAGTGAGCTCCAGTGTTTCTTTTTCCAAAAGAAAGTACCAGAACACGTCTGAAGACTCCCTCTAACTGGGTAACAAACGGGTATTAGCAGGTCCCCGGCGTCTTTTGGTTTGTCTTTACTACGTGCTTGTTTTCTGATGCCTTCTGCATCTTGTGTTTTAATGTTGTCCATCTTGATGTTCGGTCTAAGCAGACAGCATTACAAGGTCATTTAAGTGATAACATTTTTGTACAGCTTAGGCTAAACTTCAGAGGTCTGATGTTTCTTCTGCTCAGTGTTCTCCTCCAGACAGAGGAGCATATATGATGTCCTATTAACAGCATAACCTGCTGATCTGAATAAGCTAAGCTACTAACATAGAGATGGCAGTCAAAAAACAATTAAGAACTCTCCTAAAAGAACACGGAGGGAAATGTTTTCATTGTGACTTTCAGCTTTTCTGCGGCATGTTTTGTATTTGTGACTTTGTTGTGATGTGACTTTGTTCTTCCCGTTTATATCCCCGTGGTTCCTAGCAGCAGCCCTTCGATAGGAAGACTGGAATTCCAGTGAATTTATTTTTGTACCACTCTGTCTGTGATTCCCCCGAAAGGAGATGTTCATGCCTTAATCTGTGTTCTTCAACTTGGTCTTGTTACGGTGAGAAACGACCACAATTGTCAACTTTGTTTTGATAAATGCTGTAATCGGTCATAAATAAATAGAAAAATCCTTTGAGTTTTACCGTGTTTTTTGTATTTAATACCCCTACATTCTACAATGTAAAGGATAATTCACAATCAATTGGGTAATGCCAAACATGGCAGACTAGCTTAGGTTTGCAAAATTATTCATGATGAGTGAGTGCGGTGGCACTTTGGAAATATTTTAAAGGAGTTTTTGGAAGACTTTTACAATAACTTTCCTCAAATCTCATAGAAAGCAGAGAGACACTGCTTTATTCGATCCTTTGTGCTGACGCGTGATGGTAAATGTAACTGTTTGTTACTCGCCATGTCGATCACAGGCTATGACTTCACACCAAGTCAGTCTGAGGCAGCAGAAACCCAATATTTTTTACTATTTTTGCGGAAAATCTGGAACAAAAAAAACCCCCTCACAAGTACGCGCCAGTTCGAAAAATTGTGGAGATCTGATTATTCTGCAAGAATTTCCACAATCGCGAAAATCTGAAGGGACTGTTTTACAAATCAGTCATTTTGAGACTGATCTACTAGAACCACTTGGCTGGACCTCTGTTGAATTACATCAGCCACTTAAAACGTCATGAATATTTAAGCGATCTCATTTTTATGCTCACCAGTTTTTGTCATTTTCTAGAAATGGCATGTTTTTGTAATAAAAGCAAACAAAACATTTGATCATCACTGTTGATTTGTAAAAGCCCTATGCTGTGCTAACAAGTCTTGGTTGGGTTTTTAATGGTCCACTCAACCCAACCAAGTGAAGAAAATGGACATGTTGCTGGTTCTCTCCAGGTGAACCGTATCTCTATAAGCAATTTGGAAGAAATGCTGGTCAGTCAGTATAACCAGGATTTTTGAAAAGCACCAGTTCATGGATGTTATGTCAAAATCAGCTTTGCTTAAAGATGGGCACTATTACCTGAAGTTACCCTTTTGTAATCCTGAAGTAAAAATGCCCAACATCCAGGTGGCCCAGAAGAGGGCGCAATGTCTGTCAAAACTTTGTCACAACAATAATCTATTTGTTAAAGAAATACCTGTCCATTTGGAATCTGATCCCAAGGTTAAAGATCAGGTCCTAACATGATGCTCCACTATTAAGCTGCTAATGTACTTTTCTAGTTGGACAAAGCTAAAAAGTTGGATAACTGCATGGACTACTGCATAAGTTGATGTTTAAATGAATTATGTGACAATAGAAAGATATTGAAGAGCCAAGTCTGCTAATGTTAATATTAACAATGCATTTGGTAATAGTCATTTATAAAGATATTAGATGTAATTCTTGTTGTACATAAATTAGGGGCTGGGATGTTGTGGCCATTTATGTTAAATTTTGTGATTGTAATTTCTACCAAATTTTATTTTCTTCTTTGGGCAGTTAGAATATATTTTAGTTTAGAACCTAAATCTGTATTATATTTTTATATTTGGAATTGTTTAATTACTTTGATGACTTTTAGACCCTCCCATTAATTTGCGTAAGTAAGAACACCGGCTGTTTGGTGGAGGTCTGTTGTTTGGCAAATGTCCGTGATGACGGGAGGTTTTTGTGGAATGATTTTTTTGACCACTTTTTGAACGTCAGATGAAGTTAACTTTCGTTTTCAACTAAGCTGTAAGAGATTTTTAGTAGTTATTTTGTCTATGTTTTTACAAGGAATAAAGCATTTATTTATTTCAAACAATCAAGTCGGAAGTGCGTGCAAGAATCAAAGAATCATCTTTAAGCACCTGTTACCACCCACAGCCTTTGTTGGAAATGTTTGGATTTGGAACCCAGAAGGCTGCGACAGGCACTGTATGGAACAAGTAGACAAGTGAAACAATTGTGACCACCAGTGTCTTCTAGGAACAAAAACATCCACAGTGGCTGGATTTTAAAGCTTTTTTTATTATTATTAACATCAGTGTAACTTATGCTGATTTTCATAAAAAAGTATCGTCCTCCAAAGAAAGATAACAGAAGCTACAAGATGTCCCAGCACACAACCGAACACAGCAGACGAGTTCAAACAGGAAGAAGGTATTTCACCAAGGTTAACTCATTAACCTTACAGAGAGCAGGTCAAACAGCTGCCCTGCTCACAGCTGACCACAATCAGCAATGACAATCTTCTCTGCTGTCTTGCCACTAGCTGAGCCACGATTCCACCTTTTTGACAACCTCCATGCCCCCAACGACTTTGCCGAACACCACGTGCTTGGCGTCCAGCCTGACAACTAGCTAAGAGACTGTTTATTTTAGTTAACATGTGACAAACAGCTCTCTAACAGCCAATTAATAAACCCGCACTACGAAAAACTTCAAAATGGACCAATAGGAATCCAAATAGGCGTGTGCAAGTCGACAGACTTGCTGAACTACCTTCATGATATGACAACTTTCGTGACCGAAAGTTTTTTTTTTTGTCTTCATCTTTTTCACATCAAAAATAATACTACAGAGGCTTTGAGTGACAATGTATCAAGTAAATGTAACTCAGTAATAAGCAGGGCAAGATGACGTCCTTCCGAGGAGCTTTCAGTGTAGAGGTAGAGCGCTGTGGCCCCCAACCCTTTCTCTGCCCCATTTCCTGTCTGAAATAAAAGTACGGGGCCCCTGAAGGGAAAAAAAATAAAATAAAATAAACTTTTCTCACAGATACTGTCTTGTACGCACGAGCACGTTAAAGTATCCACCAGATAATATGTGGTGCAGATTGAGAAGGTTTTTTTAATTTTTTTATTTCGTGAATGTCCCTTTATGGGCACCGTAGTTCCGTACACAAGTTTTTCAATACCTCAATTAAAATAAAATAAATAATAAATGAAATTGTTTTTGTCATTTTAAAATGACAAAACTCCACTTCTAATAGTTTCCTAATAGTTTTTTTTTAAAAATATTATTTAAAAACACCGTTGGGACTTGTATTTATTTACAGTGACTGTATAAACAAAGTACACCCTGTCGTGGTAAAAAAAAAAAAAAAAAGTCATTTCTGTATTTTAAAATGATTTAAATCTAATCCCGTATGTATAAAAATACAGAAATAATCCACTGTCGTTATTTCTAAAACAAAATATCTCATAGTTATATATATACAGTAACTATTATATATATATACTGTATTTGTGGGAAGTAGACAGGCCATGTATATATCGGCAAGCTAATAATTAGCTTTGCCAAAAAATGCATCCCTCTCTTTTCTAGAAGAAATAAAGAGTTAAGATTGAAATAACCTTTTCTATATAATCACACTTGTTCTATGAGCTGCTGGTATGAGTTTCATATCAATAGGACAATATTTGGGGAAAATATATAAGGCAAGCAGATGTTGGCAGGCAAATAATTTGCTTTGCCAGAAAATTCATCCCCCTCCAAACTTGAAGAAATAAGGAGTTAAGTGGGATTTCACCTTTTCTACATAATCACACTTGTTCTCTAAACTACTGGTATAAGTTTCATATCAATAGGACAATAGACAGGGGATGCAGATATTGTCAGGCTCAGACATTAAAATTCATCTTCTCCTATATTAATAGACTGGACAGTTAATGGTGATATCAAGTGTCCTACATAATGGACCTCTGTTTTCTCATGCTTTAAGTCAGGGGTGTCAAACTCACTTTGGTTTAGGGGCCGCATACAGTTTAGTCTGATCTCAAGGGGCCACACAGGTAAACTCATTGCAAGATTAAATAGAACTAAAATAAAAGTGGACTTGTTAATTTTTATATTAAACGAATTTCACTTTTACCAAATATATTATGAATAACCTCAGAGTTTTTAAGAAAGGTATGGGCAATTTCAACAATACCTTTACTCAGTTAAACATTTATTAAGTGCATTATGCATAAGAAGTGATCACAATGTTGCAAAAACATTTATTCATTATTAACTTAAAACATTGTCCTGCATGACAGAATACATTAAACAGATACAAATTAAGAAATGATTTAAAATCAATTTTCCACATCTGGGAAGCAATTTGAACAAATTATTTGACTTCACATATTTGAGGTCTTTAGTGGCAGCTGTTTCAAACAGACGTTTGATTACGTAGATTCCTCACCTTTCTTGTTGATGCATAAAATGTATACATATAGAAAAACGTGCATACATAACATGTATTGCATGCATGAGAAATATTTTACTCAACAAAACTCTTTGTTGTAAATCTGTTACTGACTAGCACTAACTTTAACAGAATTAATTCAGCAAATATTTAAAGCTGTATTTTTTTAATAGTGCAACGTTGTCAGTAACATTCCATAGGATTTAGTTTTACTCAGTTTTTGCCCCTGAAATTTGGCATCTTTTATCCTGGACAAGTACATCAATATCAGGCATCATGTCCTGAGCAGCAGCCAGTTTCAGAGTCTCATTAAAGTGCTAATGTGTGAGCTTTGAGCGCAGCTTTGTTTTATTTATATTCATTAGTGACAAAATTTGCTCACAAAGGCAGGTAGTCCCAAACATGGACATATTTGCAGCCAGTGCAATTTAGGACAGCCTGGTAGGAGACACTTGTAAAATGTGTCCAAGCCAAACTGATGCTAATTTGTCCTTCAATTCCACATCACTCTGAAAATCAATGATTTCAAGTTGCATGTCAACGGGCAAATCAGAAGCTCTGACTGTGAGCGGTGAGCGAAAAACTGAGAGTTCTGTCTCGAGTTCGCTGAACAGTGAAATGCAGCATCGCTGTATTTCACCGCAGCATCACAACATCATCAACATCTTTTTGTTTTATTTCATTGTTATTTTTAGGAGCAAATATGGGGCGGGTCTTTGTGTCCTTTTTGTGTGCTAACGCATGTGATTAATCTAAAACGTTTACCTGGTTTGTAGCTGCGTTTCCATTTACCATAATTGTGCAATTTAACATTTCGAAAATAAATTCACTTAGTGGAACCACACCATTGTTTTTCGATAGTTTTGGCACTATGATGCTTTTTTGTTTTTTTTACCGTACCGAAATTGGTTAAGTTTGCAAAACTGCAGTGGAAACACATTTTTCACATCACACCAGTCACATGATCAACAACAGGATGTTGTCGCTGGTGGAAACCACGAAGAAGACAACAGGAAGTAGTTGGAGGATGATCACGCAGCATATTTTTTAATGACTTATCACTGAACAAACTCATTTCAATGTGATTTTAATTCTGTTTCTTATTTAATGTAAACATTGCATATGCAAATTGTGTTTTTTTGACATTAGTGGCAAATTGACAAGGTTTTACAGACATTTGCATATAAAGCAGCTACTGTTGCATAATGCAGATTAATCGTACTACCTATTTTGAGCTAAAAGCGTCAAGTACACCTCACTGCAGCAAACAGAAAGGGGCAGGGACGGACCACTTTCAGTCTCATACCTTATTTGGAAACGGGACCATTGCACTCCGGAAGTGAAGGGGGCGCTATTTCCTATATAATCTGCAGCCTCCTGTTTTTATTTTCTTTTTAAATCTGTGATATATTTTCACCTTTAGGAAGGATTTTCACTCTCAGCATGTATTTGAATTTCTCTCTTTTATTTACTTCAGCGCAACTCACAGTTTTTAACACATTTTGTAGCTTTCGGTGTACTTCTAAATCTGCTCCTTAGTCGCATCGTTTTGGGCCTGTTACTGCCTCTAGTGGCGTGGGGGTGGTAACACATCTAATCTAATTACGTTACCAAATCCTCCTTCATCGGAGCATGCGTTGGAGCCCAAGTGTGAAATAAATAGAAATAAATGCTGTAGACGTATAACATTGTGTGCAAGGAATCCATATGGGGGCCAACTTTTAATATTATTGAAATAAATTAGCTTTTTCATTTACTCATTCGAGATGTGGACATTTACAGTTATTTAAATCAAGTTTTGAATAACTTTTTTTTTTAAAGAGCAAATGTGAATATGTTTTATTGTGCCAGTAATTTTGATGTCCTTCTGGTTTGATACACCAGTTAGTACTGCACTTTGCTTTTACTTTTTATGTGTATTTTGTCTGTTACAAGTAACTTTTACACACAACAGAGGAGATTGTTTTAAGTTAACTAGAAAATTTCGGAAGAAATTTAGCCGGGGCCTGCCAAGGCGCGCCCGTCGGGCTTGGGCCCGGCGTCGTCACGCCACAAATCGGCGTCGACGCTAAAGAACGCCGCGACGTAATCAGTGGCACGCGGAGAACCGCAAGAACGTTAAGCGAGGCGGACGTGCACCATTCAGTATGATTTAAAATGTTGTCAAGGCTTTTATTTTGGAAGTTTTGTTAAACTTCATTTCAAAGGGCCAAACTAATCCCATGCGTAACAGTCATTGGGTTAAAATAGTTATATAATGCTCAAAACACAAGTAGCTGATGTAAAAATATTCAAGGCTTTTATTTTGAAATGTTTGTTAAGCTTCATTTCAAAGCGCCAAACTAATCCTATGTTTATCAGTGCTTTGGATGAAAACGTCAAATAAAGCCAAAAAGAGCAGTTACGTCATGTAAAAATATTCAAGGCTTTTATTTTGAAATTTTCAGTATGCTTCATTTCAAAGGGCCAAACTAATACCATGTGTAACAGTGCTTTGGATGAAAAAGTCAAATAAAGCCAAAAAGAGCAATTACGTCATGTAAAAATATTCAAGGCTTTTATTTTGAAATTTTCAGTATGCTTCATTTCAAAGGGCCAAACTAATACCATGTGTAACAGTGCTTTGGATGAAAAAGTCAAATAAAGCCAAAAAGAGCAATTACGTCATGTAAAAATATTCAAGGCTTTTATTTTGAAATTTTCAGTATGCTTCATTTCAAAGGGCCAAACTAATACCATGTGTAACAGTGCTTTGGATGAAAAAGTCAAATAAAGCCAAAAAGAGCAATGACCTGATGTAAAAATATTCAAGGCTTTTATTTTGAAATTTTCATCAAGCTTAATTTTAAATTGCCACACTAATCCCATGTGTAACAATTGCTGGGTTAAATCAGTTATATACAGCTCAAAAGAGCAATTTTCTGATGTAAAAATATTCAAGGCTTTTATTTTGAAATTTTTGTTAAGCTTCATTTCAAAGGGCCAAACTAATCCCATGTGTAACAGTTACTGAGTTAAATCAGTTATATAATGCTGAAAAAGCAAGTAGTTGATGTAAAAATATTCAAGGCTTTTATTTTGAAATGTTCAGTATGCTTCATTTCAGAGGGCCAAACTAATACCACGTGTAACAGTGCTTTGGATGAAAAAGTCACATAAAGCCAAAAAAGAGCAATTACGTCATGTAAAAATATTCAGGGCTTTTATTGTGAAATTTTCAAAATGCTTAATTTTAAAGTTCAAAACTAATCCCATGTGTAACAGTTACTGAGTTAAATCAGTTATATACAGCCCATAGCAGCAATTAGTTGTAAAGGCCAGTTCAGTCAACCTCTGTTTCAACTGAGGGTTCCACTATAGATAGAACTACAGCGATGCGTATTCGTAGTCCAAACCAGCAGCCAATAGCCTCTTGAGATCCGTTGCTATGGCAAATAATGGTCTCAGCAGGGTGTGAGCTCTGAGCTCTGAGCTCTCAAACACACAATTGTGTGTTTGAGCAAACACGTTTTACTGACAAAAAGCATTGGAAACAAATCCTTCTTGTTCGGGAACCGTAATACATATTCGAAAAGCGTTTTAAGCGTATGACAGTTCAATATGTCTTCTGCGATAGTCCCGAGATTCATATCTGTACCTCACTCAGAACATTTACAGCGATGAGAGAAAGAAATGTTGTGCCCAGATCTGAACCGAGATCGGCTGTCACTGTAATTTGAGCAAAAATGAGAAAGTTTGGGTCGCTTAGAGGCAAATTGTGGACAAACCGTAACTGGTATCGACGAGCCGTCTTCACTTTCGAAGAGATCACAGACGTATCTACAAAATGAAATTTGAATGGCATTTCTAGGTGAATTTGTGACGACACAGCAAATCCTCAAAAATAGGGTATTTCTAGGATTTTTCCCATTGAGTTATAATGGGGTTTTTTTCGTAGTTTTTTGCGAATTATGTCGCCACGTTAAGCCCAAATCCCACCAGAAGTAATAGCTCCAATGGCGTGAATTTTCTGCACGTTTTGATACCTCATTTGTAGGTGTGCACCCAGCGGTACGAGCCGCATTAACGGTTACGGAAGAAAAATAAAGATTAAAGAGACGCTTCTCTCCGACAATAGTAATAGGTTCCTGCCATTGCTTTGCATGGCAGGCCCCAATAATTCCTTAGCATTGATTTTAAAAAAGTATTAGTTCGACTGGCAGATTATTTCACTTATGGGAAAAATATCTTGTTAAAAGTATAATCTGTCAGTGGAAGTAAATTCATATTAAGGAATCATTTACTTTAAAAAGCTCCTATCTTGCTGAAAAGTTACTTGTAAGTTAGTCTTGTCTTACTTCATGTACTAAAAAACTAGACCAAAAATACTTGGTCAGAGTTTGTGTTTTCGCAGTGGATTTATTACATGTTAACAGATCAAAAAAAGAAAAAAAAGCAATTGGCTGAGTTTTATTTTGGAATATCAGAATGCCACACTTTTCAAACATTTATAATGAAAAACTGTTCAAAAAATTCTTTCTGCTTAAACTTTACAATTATGTTCATTAAAATTCAAACAAAATACGCTGAAGTTTGTGTTTATAAGGCAACAAAAAAGAAAAAAAAAACGTTTAAAATCAGCGTAAAAGCTGTGGTGTGTCGCTCAGCTGCTCCTCTGTGAGGGCAGCCAGTAAATGCAGGGAACCGCTTTAGTGTTGCCAAACATGTCGTCCAGCAGCTTTGCAGAAGAATCCTCGGCTATTTTAAGAGGGAAAAAAAAAAACACAGAAAAAAAGACAGAAGTTCAACAAGAATTTATCATCGATCACACCGTATCCAGGTAAAAGATCTAACATGAGCCGTTGTTCTGACCACCTGTGCTGCCTCGTCGTTTCCTACCGCAGCACGGATAAATGGCTAAGTCGGTGTAAGATGTTTACAAAACGAAAACTATAGCAGGCAGTGTTAATGTTAAATATTATCATTTCTGATCACTCATTTCTTTATCTGACGAGACTGAAGTGGAAGCTTAGAAGTTGTGCTTAGCATAGCACTGAAACAATTTACACGACAAAAACACAAAAACATCACTTCCTTCATCAGAATATCCTACCCGTTTAAAATGAAAAGCTATCGCAGATGTTTGCACTAATCCTTTTATGAGAACTCTATATTCAAGAAAGAATTTGATGTAAATTGTACGTTTTGTGATTCATATCCTTAAACTGTTGTCCACTTGTTTTGCCGCTGTCCCTTTGTTGATGCTTTTTGGCAGAATCGGTGTGACTTCATCCACAACAACATAGAAGCACAATCTATGCTGTTATGGGAAGATGTCTTACTTGGCCTCACTAAAAGCAATTCAGAGTTTCTCATAAATCATTTATTGTCATTAGCTAAATATCATATTAATTATTCCAGGTAGAGAAAGCCATGCCTTGCTGCATTTTACAATGAAGTTAAGTTTTATATCCCGACTATGAAAGACTCTGACAAAAAATAGCTATTAAAACAATTGAAATCTGTCCTGCTTTGAATGTACAGTTGGGAACCGAAGCCCCTTAGCTTTTTCTTGAATACTGTTTATCTGTATTTATCTTAAAATTCATTTGCGGTTTTAGGTTTGACACAGAGAGATAAGCACCATGGCACAGAAGGAATTTTTTTCGGCAGAAATAAAGAACACTGCAACAGGAGGAAACGGTTTCCTGTTGGCAGGAATAGAGATTTTTGAGAGCAGCTGCATGAGGTATCAGCATGAAAACAAGCAGCTTAAAGAAATGGTGGCAACGTTGATGAGAAAAATCGAGCGTCTCCAACGTAGTCAGAACACCGACGATGAGAGAAGCTATCAAACAGTCAACGAGATGCTTCAAAGTCGCAAAGAACATTATAAACAACAAATCAGACGTCTCCATTCAGATTTGGACAAAGCCAGGAATACCTTACATAGATTACAAACTGACTACGAGGCCATAGTGAGAACCAATGTGCTCCTGGAACGGACACACAAAACTATAAAAGAAAACATACAGGATTCGCTGAGAGAGAAGACAGAAAAGATTGAATGGCTGGAAAGGGAAAATGATGAGCTGAACAGAGATTGTTGTTTTGAAAGTGAAGCTGGACAGAGCTAAATCCAGGATGGCAAAAGAATCAGAGGATGAGATGCTGTTGCTGGAAGAAACGCCAACGACCACCATATTTCAGAGAATCGGGCACGCCTTCCTGGACCTGTACGAGTCGGCAACAACACGAAACTGGTTGCCGTCATGGCCCTTTTAATTTCTAAAGTCTTCTGTGTCCGTTCCAGGAGCACATTAGTTCTCACCGTGGCCTGATTCAATTAGTATGATTGCTTCATTATTGTCACTCAAGCATGTTTCTATCAGAAACATAACATTGATGTTAAACACAGTGATGAAATCATTAATTAATAGAGCTTCAGCACAGAGAAATCTGGTATTTAAAAGAGCTAGTTTAAGTGCCTTTGAGGCCAAAAGTTCTTCATTCTGAGGTTCCTTTAGGCAGGGGAACAGTCTGAGGTTTGAATTAGGACAGTTGTACTTTATATTTCTGGTTTTTGTAAATTTTCTTGTAGTTATCCGGACGGGTAATGTCCTGTTTTGCAGTGCCGGGGGGCCAGACACATTCTGGAGGAAGATATGTGTAAAGATAAAATCTGGACCCCGGCCTCAGACCTCAGAAACGCAGAGTGGTGGATCCTCTGGGAAGTCAGAGGCAGGTGACTTAAATGAAGTGAGGTCTGCTACATGAGCGCTAAGGAGAGACGTCCCAAGTAAAACCTGTTGATTCATTCCATCTGTAAATTTAAGAAACTCCGGTCCAGAAGACATTTCTTCATAGGTATCTTGTGAATCCTGTGAATGAGAGGGTGAGCAGAGAGGGGAGGGTAGGGGGGAAGGAAGAAGGGAACCAGAGGCTCAGGCTGGAGTGAAGAAAATCTGTTTTTCAGTGGGATTCCCACAGAGTCAGAATGTTTTGAGGCCCGGGCTGGTAGCTCTGTCTTTGGGAGCGGGTCGGTGGAACCGTTTTGGTTCCAGCTGCTTGTTTGTTTGTTTTCCTTTGGTGGAGCAGGTGTTGAGGTTGAAGGTGGGTTTCAGCTCAGAGCCGGCCACGCTGATTCGTCCAGGTGAGGGATTTCTCCCTGTCAGTCGTCTCATCGGATCTGCGGTGTGAGACTTTTGCTTCGGCTTGGCACCCAGAGCGTTCCAGGGTGAGCTGCTTGATGCGAGGCGTACGGCCTCTCCGTTGATTTGAGGAAGAGTTGTCTGATTTCCACAGTGTTGTATAAAGTACTGAAATCTCAGAGTCAAGTAAAAGTACAAGTACCTCTCCAAAATATGACTTTGGTAAAAGTCGAAGTCACTGACTGAAATGTTACTTGAGTAAAAGTCTTAAAGTATTTGAAACTTCTTGTACTTAAGTATGGAAATTACTGTAAAAATGGATGTACTCAAGTAATGTAATGAAAAGTACAAGTAAAAAGTAAAACAAAGCAAATGCAGTTTGAATGACATTTTTTATATTTTGGTAAACTTGTCAAATACACTTAAAATAATGTACACAACCAAGTACAGGCAAAATTAAACCTGCCAATAGATATACCTGCAGGCATCATTTAGTTAAGAAAATTAGGTGCTTTACCTATAGCACAAGGTTAACTTAACCTGCTTTACAACTGAACCAGCTTCTTAGTATACCCTCCAGGACAGAAAATACAAAGTTTTTGTAAGCCTTAAGTTTTCCCTTCAAGTAAGGTCAGTGCTGAAAATGAGAAAAATAAATAGTACAGAAAATGCAGCCAACATGAAGAAAAAGAGCTGTTACGATTACTCTACTTCACAAATCAGTGAACCAGTCAATCCTACAGTCAGTAGGTGGTGCACACAACTGGTCATTATGCAAAAGAAAAAAAGAATTGGGAGGGAAATGCAGCTTATTGGCATCTGTAAACCTGGTTTTGAACTTGCATGCCTTTCCTATATTCGTTAAATTTAGTCTAAATTGCTATCGCTATGGCTTCTGTCCCCACTTGAACAGAGGAGTCTAGGTAGCCTGCTACAGTCAACATTAGGCCTAAGCTAAATACACCACGTATGGAACTGAAACAATGCCAAACAAAGTTCATTTATGGTCAAGATTTCACAATAGTGCCTAGTGACCAAGCTATAGTTACTGAAACAGGAGGATTATAACCATTTCATAAGAAGTTACCTCGATGTGTTTCTTCAAGTTGGACGGGGAGTTTTTGTAAGATAGAATTTCCATGTGACTGCTACTGATTGCGAGACTTGCTTTGTGTTTAATGGGAGAAGCGAAACAGGTGTATCCTAATTAAAAGTAAAGAAATCAAGAAATGGCAAAAAATGTGGAATGAAGATAAGAAAGGAAGAAGATTATATGAAGTACAAAAGTCAGTTTGAATTCGAAGCATTAATGAACGAAACAGAAGAGAAGAAATAATAATTAGTAGATTAAGAGTAGGTCATACCTACTTAAATGACATGCTTTATAAAATAGGGAGGAAAAATAATGATAAATGTGAGAGATGTGGAGAGAAAGAAAATGTAGAACACATATTGATGAACTGTAAGTCAAATGAACTCGAAAGGGAAGAATTAAAGAGAATAGTTAGAAATATGGGGCATGAATGGAATCTTAAAGGTATATTAGGAAATGAAGGAAACATAACAGATATTCACAAATTAAGGAAAGCATTGTTTATTTATCTTAAGAATACAAAATTAAAAAGTAGAATTTAATAGATATGAAGTAATGCTTCTACACACTCATGTACAGTAGGTGGCGGTATGCACCTTAAAGTTGCTTGTGATCCGCCATAATAGAAAAGAAGAAGAAGAAGAAGAAGTATCCTATTGGTGGTGATGAACCAGCCCAGGCAAGCAGGCTACGGACTTTGTTCGGTAGCTACTTGCTACTTGCTAATCAGTAGGTGGGGTCAAAACACTTGCGTTTCTCTCTCTCGCTTTTTTGTAACGAGTAACTAAACCACACATTGAAAATGTATCGGAGTAAAAGTACGCAATTAAGTTCGGAAATATAGTGAAGTAAAAGTGAAAGTCATCAAAAATTTTCATACTCCAGGAAAGTATGAAGTACTCCAAAATATACTTAAGTAAAGTAGTGAAGTATTTTTACTTCGTTACTATACAACACTGGATTTCCACAGGTAGCGTTGATCTCAAAGTTCACCTCCAGCAGTTGAATCTTCATTTCTATAGACTGAAGTCATTTTATAATACTGCTAATGTCCCTTGGGTCGGCTGGAGGCATTTTGCCCTGGTTCAACTTGGAGATGAAGAAAAGTAAGGTAAAAAAAAATAAAAGTAAAAGTAAGAAAATCCCCCAGTCCTTAGGTTTGAAGTAATCCAGTTATGATGTCGAAAATGTAAATATAACTATAAAAAGGCAAAGGAGGCGGGAACCACGGAGGTGGTCCGCGGGCCGTCCGCGGCGCTGGAGGCAACAACGAGGAGTCTCTGGAGGAACGCAGGGGGTCCGGGTCTCGGGAGGAACACTGGGAGTCTCAGTCTCTGGTGCGCCGGCTGGTGAGCCGGCTGAAACGGGTTCGGGTGCGCCGGCTGGAACGCCGGCTGATTCGGGCGCAGCGACGAGAGGCGGAGAGGCAGTGGCTGTGGGCTCGGATGCGCCGGCTGGAACGCCGGCTGAATCGGGCTCGGGTGCGCCTGACGGAGTTGCTGGTCCCGGAGATGGAGCTGGATCTGGGCTGGCGGCGGCAGTGGCGCAAAAAGTGGGTATGCAGGGTATGCAACGCATAGGTGCGCTGCACTAGAGGGGGCGCCAAAACCCCGTCTCGAAAAATGTTTTTTTCTTGTTGGCATTTTCTATAATTAACAGAATGAAATGATCAATAACAGGGGAACAGCGCTGATTAGGCGCCCCTCTGCTCCTTCACCTCCCCTCCTGTCGCTCTCCCTTCCCATACAGGTGGCTGTGCACGCGCCCCTAAGAGTACGCAGGCGCGTTTTTTATTTTATTTTTTATTTTAGACTACCACTCGTAGTGCACTTGACAAAATGGAGCGGCAGAAAAAAAAGCTGTCCGGGGCGCAAAACAGAAAAAGGAAAAGGGAGAAGGATAAAGATGTTGGCGGGATGAAAAAAAGCCTTTCAATGTGGTTGAAAGATAGTAGATAAGTACCGTCAGTGTATTAGCAGGACAGGAGGGTTGTAAATAATCAAGTTAGCTAAAGCTAGCAGCTAGCCTAATACGGAATCGTCCCATATTTGCTGTTAAAAGTTGCCTCCCCTATTAAACCCTTAAGGGACGCGATTTGTTTTGTATTTCTATGAATATCTGATACATAAACCTGTCACAGACACATAACCGCGCACTAAGTAAGAATGACCGAAATAAAACTCAGGAAATATTAACACAGGAAAGCTAAAGCTGCTGTGGCGGCAGTGCCCAGCTATGGTCCAACACTTAGCCCTCCTGGGTGCATTTTTTTCACTCATATGTATTATGGATTCTTTAATTAAAGATGAGTTGTTCAAGTTCATGTGTGTATCAGACAAATTAGTCATCAGAGTCACTAAAGCCCTTAAACTCAAAAAGGTTGGTGACCTATTTTACCAACCTTTTTGGCAGGGAGACACTTGAGTTTAAATGTCTTATTCAATACCACTACAGTGGTGTTGTGATGTATCTGATAAGTCAGATCAGATGTAATGTCCAATCAGTAACTGTTATCCAACAAGGAGATGATTTAAATTAAAGTTTAATTTCTATTGTAGTTTGACTGCTGTATTTTTTAAGCCTATTTAACACAAAATTTATGTCATTCAGCTGTGGTGGGGGAGAGAAAGAAGAGAAGATGATGAAAGAGGAATAATCAGGACAGACAGGGGAAGGCAACAGGTTGGTCTAATGCAGGTGGAAGTGAGGGAGCAACTAGTCCATCTCAAGCACAAATTTTTAAACATTATTTTTAAAAACGGTAAGATCTGTAATTTTTACAACTAATAATGCTTTTTTGACCATATGACTTAGTGGAGAACACCACAGACAAGGGATGAAGGAGACAGACATGAGGTCAGTGATAGAGGAGACAAGTGATGAGATCAGGTAGGCATTAGGAAAGCAACAAAAACCTACATACCATGATGGTTTGAGTTTCTGATGACCATCTTTGATTGTGTTCTTTTTTTGGGAAAATTAGTGCAGGCAGTCATGGTGAGTCAACCACGAGAAAGGAGAATGAGAAACAGAAAGGTGCAGATGAGGGAGAGGAAGAGCAGAGAGGACTAGATGATGAAGAGAGAGAGAAGCACAGAGCTGCGGAGGAGAGAGCCGAGACAAGGCTTTATTCAGAAGAACCATCTGAATGGCCTTTACCACACAAAATGGGGGACACATTTAGGCAGTATATGGTTGTAAATGGTCCACAGAAAGTTTCTGATGGTCCATATCCAAGATCAGAGAAGAATAAGAGGTGTTTTTCCAAAGCATACTGTTTTCGTTTACTGTCTAATGGAGAGAAAGTTGAACGAGATTGGTTACTGTATTCTAAAAATACTAACAGAGTCTATTGTTTTGCATGTAAGCTTTTTGGTGAAGCTAAAGTTCTTGACACATGCCTTGTGGAGAGGTATAATAACTGGCGATGTCTTTCAAAAACCCTGAAGCACCATGAAACCAGTAGTTCTCACATAAATGCTTATCTGACGTGGAAAGAAATGGCATCTCGCTTACGCCTAGGTAAGACTATTGATAGTGAACTGCAGAAAACCATGGCAGCTGAAAAAGCACACTGGAGAAGTGTGTTGACTAGAGTCATCGACTGCATACTTTTCCTTGCAGAGAGAAACTTGCCACTAAGGGGGAAAAATTCTCAGTTAGGAAATCCTAAAAATGGAAATTTTCTGGGAATCCTTGAGCTCATAGCACGATATGATGCAACACTGGCAGAGCATCTTAGAAAGGCTGCCTCCAAACAAACCACTGGATATCTGACATGGTGCACTCAGAATGAATTTTTAGATTCAATATCAGAGTGTGTTTTGAGTAAAATATCTGCCAAGATCAAGTCCTCTAAGTACTTTGCAGTGGAACTGGACTGCACACCTGATATTTCAAAGCAAGAGCAGGCCTCAGTCATCATTCGATATATGGGGGGGCGCCGAAGATATGTTCACATCCACCTCAAAAATATGGAGTTGCGCCCCTGGCTGGCGGAGAAACTGTGCGGCTTGGGAGGCAGAGTGTTGCCTTTCAAAACAGCAACCGCCGTCAGGCGCTCCCGCTCTGCCTCCTCCTGCAACTCCGCCAGCCCCAGGTGCGGAAGTCGCGGGATCCAGTAATCCAGCATGATCACCAAGCGTGTGGCAATGTTCAGGCGGTGACGGGCGGAGTATGGCCTTGCCACCTCCTCGACATAGTCCTTCATTGTTCTTCTTAATACGGCTGGATCCATATTAACAGCGAGCCTCACCGATCGGTTCTGGTTGGGTCCTTCTGTCATGAATTGGTGGATGAGGTGGTGAGGCAGACGCTTGAGACTCGGGTTGAAATGAGAAGATGATGGTTTAATGGTGATAATCCAGAAAGTAACAGTCCAAAACAAGTCCAATAACACAGGCAGCACGACTGAGCGGAAGCCAGGGCTCAACGCCGGTAGCAACTGTTTTACGGCTGGACATACGAAGGACTGAACGCACATTAGACAAGGACCCGACAGAAACGCAGACACACAGGTGGCATTAAATACACGGGAGGGTAATCACAGAAACGAGACACACCTGGGAAACAATCAAGGGGGAGACAGGACAACAGGAGACCCAAAACACAGGAAACTCTAAATAAACACAGAAAAACACAGATCCTGACAAGTCTCTATTGTTCACTTATATATACACTGCTCAAAAAAATAAAGGGAACACTTAAACAGGTGTTTAACACTTAAAGTGTTCCCTTTATTTTTTTGAGCAGTATATTTTACTGAAGCCTGATCCTAATGCTGTGAAGCATTATATTTAGTATCTGGGTTAAGGTGTAGATTAAGTTTAGACTGAGGTTAGGAGTAGTTTTGTGTTCTGGTAATGTCAAGGTTTGGGGTTGTCTAAAGGTGCGTTCACACCAAACGCGTTACGTCAAAAATGTGCCCAAAGCTTCAAGTTCGACGCTTGTCCACTTTGCTGCGTTCACACCAAACGCGTTTTGAGCGTCAGGCGCGTCTGGTTAACAGTCAAAGTCTATGTGGAGGCTCGTCGAAGGCCGTTGCGCGTTTTGAATCGTTTGGAGCGTTTGACGCGTCAAGGTCGCCCAACGGAAAACAACGGCTAGAGCTGACGTGCCCTTGACGCGCCTCCACATAGTCTTTCAATGTACACCAGACGCACCAAATGCTAGTTGTCAAGCATTTGGCATCAAGCGTCTGCATTCAAAGTGCACAAGCGTCGAACTTGAAGCTTCGGAGGCGTTTTTGATGCAAGTAACGTGTTTGGTGTGAACGCACCATTAGAATTCAGGCACTTGACGTTTTGCTCTACACCTATCGTTTTGCCCATCTGGTTTACATTCACAGTCTATATGGAGGCGCGTCAGACGCATCAGCTCTAGCCGCTGTTTTCTGATGGACGCTCCGATAATAGCGTGTTTGGTGTGAACGCACCATTATGGCGCGTTTACCACGAGGCAATAAACCACTTTAAATATACAAGATTACAGTCCTGTTACCACTAAGTTACTGGTATGACTTTCATATGTGTATTGACACATTTCGAGATGAAAAACAGGGCTTGCAAATGTCAGCAGGCTAATAATTTGCTGTGCCAAAATAAGCATCCCTGCTAACATAGGAAGCCTTTCTGCATAATCACACCTATTCTACAAACTACTGGTATGAGTTTCATATCAATAAGATTATACACTGCCTGACCAAAAAAAAAGTCGCCACCAAAAAATGGTCACACTCTTTAATATTTTGTTGGACCGCCTTTAGCTTTGATTACAGCCCGCATTCGCTGTGGCATTGTTTCAATAAGCTTCTGCAGGGTCACAAGATTTATTTCCATCCAGTGTTGCATTAATCTTTCACCAAGATCTTGTATTGATGATGGGAGAGTCTGACCACTGCGCAAAGCCTTCTCCAGCACATCCCAAAGATTCTCAATGGGGTTAAGGTCTGGACTCTGTGGTGGCCAATCCATGTGTGAAAAAGATGTCTCATGCTCCCTGAACCACTCTTTCACAATGTGAGCCCGATGAATCCTGGCATTGTCATCTTGGAATATGCCCGTTCCATTTGGGAAGACAAAATCCATTGATGGAATAACCTGGTCATTCAGTATATTCAGGTAGTCAGCTGACCTCATTCTTTGGGCACACAATGTTGCTGAACCTAGACCTGACCAACTGCAGCAACCCCAGATCATAGCACTGCCCCCACAGGCTTGTACAGTAGGCACTAGGCATGATGGGTGCATCACTTCACCTGCCTCTCTTCTTACCCTGATGCGCCCATCACTCTGAAACAGGGTAAATCTGGACTCATCAGACCACATGACCCTCTTCCATTCCTCCAGAGTCCAATCTTTATGCTCCCTAGCAAACTGAAGCCTTTTTTTCTGGTTAGCCTTACTGATTAGAGGTTTTCTTACGGCTACACAGCTGTTCAATCCCAACCCCTTGAGTTCCCTTCGCATTGTGCGTGTGGAAATGCTTTTGCGTTCACAATTAAACATACTCCTGAGTTCTGCTGTTGTTTTTCTTCGATCTGATTTGACCAAACGTTTAAGTAATCGCCGATCACGATCATTCAGGATTGTTTTCCGACCATATTTCTTCCTGGAAGACGATGGTTCCCCACCATCCTTCCAGTTTTTAATGATGCGTTGGACAGTTCTTAACCCAATTCTAGTAGTTTCTGCAATCTCCTTAGATGTTTTCTCTGCTTGATGCATGCCAATGATTTGACCCTTCTTAAACAGACTAACGTCTTTTCCACGACCACAGGATGTGTCTTTTGCCATGGATGTTTAAGAAATGAGGAGTTACTCATTGCATCAGCTGGGGTTAAATAACTTGTTGCCAGCTGAAAGATAATTGCCTATGCAGTACTTATCCAATAGGAGGCTTGTACCTATTTGCTTAGTTAAATCCAGGTGGCGACTTTTTTTTTGGCCAGGCAGTGTATATTGTAATAATATTAGTATATAACTTATTATTTAGAAGGTGTGAGACTTTTTAATTTTAATTGTCATAATTAAAAGGCCTCACACTTTTAATGTCATCATTATATATATATACAGTATATATATATATATATATGTGTGTGTGTGTGTGTGTGTTATGTGCTTTGGGCACATTCTAATTATTTGAGGTTATTTTTGTCTTTCTAGATTGTTTTGTACTGACTTTAGTTGAAAGACTTTCGTTTAACATACGTTGGAGTTTGGATAATTCCTGTTTGGTTATTAACTTGGTCTCGTTCATTTGTGGCGCTGTTGGACCGCCTAGAAATATTCTGGGTTAACACATGTTTGGAGTCGGCTCTGGCTCTACCGCCCTTCCGCTCGCTCCACCACCGCGGATGCGTCCTGACGCGGTGCGCGCACGTCTTCAGTAGCTGTCGGCCGCAGCTGACGTCTCCAGCCTGCCATGCGGTAGTTTCTGTCAGCCTTTGTTTGCTCGCCATTGTTTCGTTGTGATTTTGGCCTGGTGGGACCGGTTGTCCTGTTTTCGATTCTTTCTTTGCTGTAGATTCTTTTTTGCTAGTTCGGTACTAGTAGGGGCCTCAACGGCCCAGTAAAGGGTTGGCCCCCTGCTGCACCGTTTGGTTCTTTTTGATTGGCTCACCAGGTCCACCTTTCTGTTAATACTTTTGGGACTTTTGTTTGTTCCTTTCCTCACACAAAAATTCAAAAATTGACAAAATTGAGTATTTCTTGACCGCTCCTCAAATTCGTATCTTTCATCAGATTTCAATAAAACTTCTCTACCAAAGATAAATTAGGCTGCTGAATAATATAAAGTCATCCATTTTGGCCATCTTTAATAGTTTCATTGATGTCGGTGGTAGGAAATAGGGATTTTTTGTTTGTTTTTTTAAAATATCTAATTTTAGGGAATTTTTGACTTGCACCAAAATGTTTATTTTTTTATGCATTCCATTGAAACTTCCTTCTTTTATGTCAATTAGGCTGCTTCATCAGATAAAAACATTCATTTATGGCTATCTTCAGTAGTTTTTTTTTATTTTGCTGACTGAAAATAGAGATCATTTTTTAGATTTCTTTTTTTATGGAAAATTCCCAACTACCCACCATCTGAAAAAGTGCCAAAGAAAGTACAGTTTTTCATAAAAGGTGTCCAGAATATATTATTTCAGTATAGATACAGTCACTTCATCATGCTGCCGCCCACATGATGACGCCCTGGGCGGTTGTCCATGCCGCTAGCAGCTATTACTGATAGTCGTTTTTTTTATTACCTGCCTTCATCATTGCTCTCATGAAGTCTTCGCCATTCTTTAGTTTTATGGAAATGGCTTTATACTGGACTCTAGAAAATGTTAGAGAAATCAATCCTCTCCTCTTCATATGTCTGAAAATCAGCCTCTGTTCCCTTTTGCTCTGTCGTGAGCGGTTTGACTGGCAGACCTGTGTCTGTACTGCGCAATTAACAACAACCACTCAAAGACTTTGTCAATATATTTAGTGACTTTACAGGCAAAAAAAACCCCAAAAAAACCTGTGTATCGGCCAAAATCTGAATCGGCAGGTCAAGCTTTATAAAGATCAGCAGCGATCGGCCAGAAAACTGCAATCGTTGTTTCTCCCTAACAGCAACAATTGCTTCTCCAGGGCTCAAGTTAGCTCCACAAAGCGCCGATTCAAAGAGGCGGTTGCACTTCCTGGTGATGATTTGATCAAGTGCTTGTGATTAACAACACAATTTCAGTTGTTTTGGACCAATAGGAACTTGGATTTTGACCATTTTAACTCCACCTTTGTTTAATCAATAATGAAAGTGTTCGGATTAAAAGACTGCCATGAAGAAAGTCCAGCCAAGTGGATCCCAGTCACGCGTGACAAGAAGCGTTTTCAATAAAGATGAAAGATCGAACAGTCTTTGCCAAATAAAGTGACTTTTAATTTAGATTCAGAGGTGGGAGGGGCGGGGGAGACAAAGTAAATGTGGGTACAATGATGATTATGATTAAAAAATAAATAGAAAATAATGGCAATTACAATGTGCTACAAAATATGTGGAGTAGTTTACATATTTAAAAAAGCTTTTTCTTCTTCTTCCTTTCTGGCAAATTTGCAGTTAAATAGTCCATCGTTTCCAAATATAATATCGCTGTTGCTCAAATTGGCAAAGAACATTTTTGCTGTAGTTACCTCGTTAAGGCAACGCTGGACCACAAAGGGTACGGTTGCAAAACTGATCATAGAAAAAAAACAAAACAATAAAAAACAATAAACTTCAGCTTTACAAAGTAGAATTAGGAACCAACCGTTGCATGTTTCACTGCCTGACCTAGTGTCAGATGACTAGTTTCTGTCATACATGCGTCATGTGCCTATGTGTGAAGTTTTTCTTTTTTCTTTTTCTTACAACAGCTTTATAGTTTTCTAACATATAGAATGTATACAGTGCCAACAATGATCCATTATCCAACTAATGACAAAGTTACCATGATTAACAATTCTTTTGATACACACACGTTCTCTAATGAAAACAGCTGATTATACAGTACATAAACCCGCGTCTGGATGGGTTATACATGTCAAACCATTTAAAAACATACAATGGCAGAAAAGGCCATCGCACACACAGCTCTGAAAGCCCCGACAGAGGGAAGGAACGGTGGTGGTGCTGGTGTGGCGGGAGATTTAAAATTTTTTATTTTCCCACAGTGCTGAAGCACGTCGCAGACAGTGAACCTCGGACAACAATGATGCTGCGATTGCACCAAGTGTCATCAGAACTGGTCAGTTTTTGTTGTCTTAGTTGCATCATTTTCTAGTAAATGACATAGAAAGCAAAACCAACAGTGTTAGTGGACTGATTTCATACGTCCTACGATGGAAATTCAAGAATGCAGCTAAGGTGGTTGATGCTGACGGAGACTTTTTGCTTTTCAATTAGGGCCAGTTTTTTCCCCGACTTATTAAAGTCTTCTCACAATGTAAATGTCAGGATAGCAAAAAATAAATAACCGTGATTTTATAGCATTCTCATCGTTTCTTTCTCCAATCAAGGCCAAAAGAATTTGGAAACTACAACAGCATATTTTGGGTCTCAGAATTTTCTAGAAAAATTAGAACATTTCCAAAAATCCCAAAATTATTACTTTTGAAACTCAGAAGCTTTTTCTAGCAAATTTTCTACCTTACAGGCTCAGAAATGTCCTTGTTTTTTCTAAAACATATCTGCGATTAATCCCGACATTTTCTGACTTTTTGGGTGTAAATATACTCCTTTTTCTGTTCTTTCTAAAATGGCCCTAATACATCATCGTGGGAAACTCAACGCTTTTATTTCAATGGGATAAATGCGCAGTTAGCTTTGGATCCACAATGATTTGCGCTTCCGTTTGCTAATATACATATGACTTATTTTATTTATTTTATTAAAAATATTGAATGAATAAGAAAATAGTGAATGATTAATTTAAAAAAAAAAACAACTTTTCTCAAAACATTTGGACCCCATTATTCTAGATCATTTTTTTGCCAGCTTCATCTCAAAGGTTCAGGATTCAGGTGCTGATGGAGGAAGAAGAGGTAGATTGTTGTGTGCGGTGAACGGCTTCTGTCGATTTGGCAGAATGTTTTGGATGTTTACATGCTGCTTCTGCAAGTCAACGACTCGATGCAATGTGCTGGGTTTCCCTAGAAAACATTTTAAACTAATTTGAATAATAAACTGAGCTCACTGCACTGTGTGATAGCTAGGATCAATTTGAACAGATGTGTGGAGGAATTGTCAGAAAAATATATCTTTCAGTACGATACTAACCACTGTTGGCCAAAAGTGGCACTGCACTTCAAGGCACTTTCTTGTTGCTTTCGCTTCTGACACGGATTCTAAATCTGATACACAGTCTGGACAACATGAGCTGCAACTTAACAGCAAATTCTATTTATAGAGATTTTTTGTAAAATTGTACTCAGAGTATAAAATGTATTGACTTAGATCTATTTAAACTAATAATACCAGGAAGTTACTTTTGTGTTGTGTTCAGATTCCCAGTCCTAATTCTTTCTCTCCTTCATTCAGAGAAATGAAGAAATAAATCATTTAAGGATTGACAAAGGGATGATGTTGGTTTTGATTTTTATGTCTTTGATGACATAAAAATATTTTGAAATACCATAAAAAAAAAAACTAAAGATCTTCATACATACAGATGTGACGAGGTTTTTCCCAAGTAGCCATTAATGTTATCTTTAAAAATCGCTGTTTGACCACCAGACTAACTTTGGGCTGTGAGAGGAATAAAAACCAAACAATAGTAAAGTGAGGCTGATAAACAGATACATTTCAGTTATATGTTGTCACAATATTGCTTGACTCTGTATGTGTGAGGACCTTCAATCTTCTAATATAAGTGACATCACATAGCTGTGTTTCCATTACAAATGTGCGCAAAACTTTGTCAATATTCCGCTAATGTCGACAAAAAACTATTTTGCAATTGTGCTGTTTCCCTTCAGTAAAAATCGAAATTAAAATCGCACATCAATAAGTTTGGTCACACAATAACTCATTAAAAAACATGCCAACTACTTCCTGTCGTCTTCTTCTTTGTGGTTGGCGCCAGAGGCAACATCCAGTTGTTGATCCATGAGGCTGGTGTGATGCGGGAAAAGTGTTTTGCTAAGTAAACTGTTATCCATATGACCAAAAACCAAACCATCAAAGCGGCAAAACGCTTTATCACGAAATTAGTTTTCAAAATTGGTGTTTATATTCAAAATGTCAAACGGCGCAATTACATGGTCACTGGAAACACAGCTACTGTGTCACACTGAGCAGATTTCTTTTGTAGTTTGGTTGCACTGATGTCTTCGACTTACAGATGGGAACCTGCTCCTTTCCACTAAATATTTCAAATGCGTATGGCAACATGAAGCAGCTACAGTAAAGTTAATGTGGGCATCCTTCAGTTTCCATCATCTTCCTCATACACACCTCCTGCCCCCCCAAACCTTCCCTCCCCAGTCTGAGGCTTGTGCTTGAAATGCTGGCCTGTGGAGTCGGTGCCTGTTAGGCTCTTTTTGTACTTCACTCACCATGTTCCTTCATGCACCTCCACACTGCACTGAAAGGACCTCAGAGTACAGTAGGACACTTAAAAGACAAAAGACGAACAAAAACACTGGTATGCACGCACACGCTGAAGTGGGTGCAGACGGGGAGCCGGGCGGCGCTCTTCGGCTCAGTCCACAAGTCAGTTGTTTTCGAACAGCGCCAGCAGGTCGTCGTTGCTGTTGTTCGGGAGGTCGGGGGGGCCCAGGTACGACAGCAGCTCGTCCGGGTTGGTCAGCTCGGGAAGAAGCTGCAGGGCAGACAGAAACAGTGTGAGTTGCTGAGGGTTCTGTACATTAAGTACAACTATTTCTGTTTTTCATGGCTTTGCTGCTCCAAAGAAAGAAAATAAACTGATTTAAACTGCAAGCTGCCTTTTTGCACAAAGAAAACACGTACCTGCTGTGTTCCCACGGGCCTTAGAATTGCGCAAATTGGAATTGCAAAAATAAATCTGCTTAATGGAAACAGGCCAATTTAAAAAAAATACTTCTCATATTTCAAAACAAAAGGTTTTTGTGGTGTTTTAGAGCTGTATCGAAGTCGGTGTATTTCGAAAAACTACAGTGGAAACGCTTGTGATTTTCTCATCACACGAGTCATGTGATCAACAACCGGGCATTTCTATTGGCAAAAAACACAAAGAGGACAACAGGAAGTAGTTGAAGAATCATGGCATGGCATGCCTTTTAATGACATCCCATCAACAAACTTACTCACGTGTGATTTTAATTGTGTTTCTCATTTAATGGAAACTGACAGAATATTGACAAAGTTTTGCACACATTTTTAATGGAAATTCAGCTACTGAGATCACATGCACAAACATGTCATAACCTACTTTTACTGCCGAGCCTGAATCATTCAAATACCTCACGCCCAGATGTACAGAAATACCTTAATGCTGAAGTAAAACTCAAGGCCACATTGTGAATTTAACAGGAGGCATCACTCATAATTTTTAATAACCACGACTGCACAAACTGATTCCAGTCTATAATTACCAGCTGCCTCTCCAGGATGTCAGGTATTGTCAATAAGATATAGAACTTTATTTCAGTTATTTAAATCAAAAAAATTAAACTTACATACTATGTGAATTCAGTGGGAAGCCGCGCTAACCCTAAAGCACTGGTCATAAATATTAGTTACCTTAACACTAAAGCGCTACATAAGCATGGCGTTTTGTAGAAACTAATGCTGAAGTGCTAAGTACAACTTATGTCAATGATGAAACATGTACAAAATCATAGTACATCACTGCACCAGAGTCAAATTTGGCATTACACACGTACTTGTGCACTTGCAGTACAGGAAGTGATTCTTTGGAAATAACTTTTCACTAAGAGTTTCAGTTTTATAGCTCTTGAGTATTGCTAACTCTGTTGCTGCCAGTATTTCTAACTCTGTTGCTAAATTTTGACTAATTGACCGCAGTAGGACTTCGATCAGAAAGCATGCAGGACAACAGTAGATTAGAAACTGCTTTAAAATTAAGCTAAGCATGCTAAGCATTTTCAAAGTTAGCGTTTCATAATGCAGTATATATAATATGAGTTTCCCTTTTTTACATGAAATGACTGGAATAAATGATGTTTTCAATGGAGGTCTCTGGTTTGTTTGAGGTAAAAAAGCTACTAAAATATGGACTGTTGTACCTCGTTATTAATTAGAAAACAACATATTAGCTGAAAGATTTTGTTACTGCAAAACAAACCTGGATCATCATCTTGCCGCCATGTTTCACAGGTCATCTCATCTGACCAAAGAACTGTTCTTCACAGTATTTTTCTTAAAAGCCTTCCCAAACAAGTTGCTCACTGTTTGTTTTTCCTTGTTCTTGTCTGACTGTTACTCACATCCAGAGCGTGATCGCCCCCCTCCCCTGCAGGGCCTCCCAGACTGAAGGAGCCTTCACCCTGCAGCCGTGAGTTCTGTGTGGCTGAGCTCCTCTGTGCTAGCGGGCTGCTAGCCTCGCCAAGACTCTGGTTGTTGTGGACCCCCGATACGTGCTGCTGGAGGATGCTGCCATGCGAGTGCTCCATTCCTCCAGAGTGGGCCGCCTGAAAGCAATTATAATATATTTTTTTTGCAATTAACTATACATTCTATAGGTTTTCTCCTACAATTATGTATGTGATATTTGAGGCCTAGTAGACATGTAAGTGGATATCTGGGAAAACAAATTCATTTTTATGAGTTTTAGCCTTCCATCCACTAGAAAACTCAGTTTAATATCACTAAAAACATTAATTTATAAAAACTCAGACTAAAGTTCAGATTTGAGAAAACTGTATTTCTGTTTGTGTGTCTACATGGGAAAGCTGACAGAGTCCCATGCATTACAGTCTAACTTTCTGATCAACATCGCCTTGTGTTTTATCAAGTGTGTATTCTAATGCGTTATTTAAAAGTAGTTCAACCTCAATATCTGTCCACACAAATGGACCTCCTGGCACCATGTTTAATTTCTAACAGAAAATTGTGGTTGTTTTGAAGCAATCTGATTGGCTGACAGGTTTTAGCTTTACTCTACACTGCCCCCTGTGGGTTTGGCATGTTTAAAGCAACTCCCAGGTTCATGTGGATGAAAAGTTTTCTGAAACCGATTCTGTGTGTTCGATATTAGGTTTTTAAACAATGTGGTGTAGATATTGGTTTGTGTAAAGAGCTGGCTGCCTTTGGCTTTAATATGTCTAACCTGCTCAGACTGGTAGGGGAGGGGGGGCGGCGGACCGGAGGAGGTGTACTCTCCGAGTGTTGGGGTCCCAGGAGTGTTGGGGAAGTCTGTAAATCCTGTTTGTCCGGAGAATCCCTGGCTTCCTGCAAGAGCAAAACAAACCAGGCACAACTTCAGTTCAGCATACCGTATGTCAGGGGTTTCTAAATATTTTAATCACTGGGGCCAAAATCGTCGAGCTACCTGGCCGGCTGTAGTCAGGGGTGTTCCTGCCCCCTGCACTCAGACTCTGGTATGGGGACGAAGCGGGCCCCAGGGCCGCGATCATTTCCATCACATTCGGCAGGACCATGTGACTCGGACTGACAGTGCGGCAGCGCTTTAGGACCGGACCGTCGGGCTCCTCCTTTATGTGGAGGTCGGGTTTGATCGGCACGGGCCTCCAGCCGCACACTGGGTCGATGGTGATCTCCTCGTAATCAGAACTGAGAGAGGGGAAACAGAACCGCAACATTAGGATACAAAGCTCTTAACCAGTGGTGTATAAACATTCGTTTGTGCTGAGGACCAAAATCAAGTTGAAAGGAATTGAGGGGCCAAAATAGCTTTCTTCCAGGTTAAAAACGCAAAAAGATTATTGTGAATTTTTTGTCTTTTACTCATGATGGTGTATTAGAGTCACTGTAGATAGGGAGAAAAAAATGGGTACTTTTCTAGAAAAGAAACTCGAAAGTTTTCAACTTTTGAAACTCTGAAAGTTCCAAGTTTTTTCTAGTAAATTTCTGAGATTAATCTAAAAATTTCTGTTTTTTAACTTTTTTCTATCCACAATGGCCCTAATACAACATCGTATTTCAGGGCCGGCCCAAGCCTCCATGGGGCCCTAAGCGAAATGTGTTTTTGGGGCCCCATAGTTCTGCTAACAATGTAGACTGGCTGCAATCAGCAGTTCGATCATTATCTCATTCACACACCTGCTATAAACTTATTGCATCTCTGGCAGTGCTGTTTACATTATATTCATGTATAATAAGATACATTTATTGGCCAACTGATTTATCGACCAGTTAATTTCTGGGCACTGATTTCCTTCATTTCGGGGGATCGGTAATCAGCTGATACTTACATGTGAAGCCCATCTTATCTTCTAATCTGATCTTCGTCAGCAAAGGTTTATAAATCAGCCTCTGTCCTTTTCTGCTCTACAGTGAGAGGTTTGACTGACAGACCGACCCACCAGGTCAAGTCTGAACGTTTACAGTTAACAATATTCACCCCACTGTTACCAACCAACTCAGCGACTTTTTTGCTATATTTAGCGACATTTCAGACAAAAAGATTGATATCGGCCAAAATCAAAATAGGCAGGTCAGGAGTTTTAAAGATCGGTAACCAGGGATTGGCCAGAAAACTGCAATCAGTGCAGCCCTACTTAAGATGGAATACATACACACATATTCATGACATTCTATGATTAAATTAATTTCTCTTAAGCGTAACTCACTTGGTGTAAAAATGTAATTTACACCAGGTCCCTGAGAATATGGACCGGTACCGGTACCGGGTTGATTCTGAGCCTTCAAATGATTTTAACAGAAGTTTCATATAACTTAGAAGTTGATGTAAAAACATTGTTTGTTTTAGCCACAAAATGATCAGCAGCAAACAACATATCACCAACTACAGCTTAGAACAGCACAGTGATACATTGCAGTAGCCATGTAGGCTGATGTAAAAACATTTTGCTAGACAATGTCAAACATCAAGAAGTTTTAATTATTGTTATCAAATGTTATGAGACACACAGTTTTGAAGCCAAAAATATACAGAGCCAAGTAGGAGAATCAACTAATTTCAAGTTAAAACTCAGCTTCACACTAAGATGCTAGCATAAATGTTTAGCTGTTGAACTGAACCGTTCAAGGTGGCGCCATTTCTACCAAAGGTTTGGTCTTCTGAACCAGACGTGCTCCAACTCTTCAACACGCTGTCAGCTCCCGGTCAGAAAGACGCATTTAGCTCAGTGTCCATGAAATGATATTGAGAAATAATTTTTTATAAATTGATTTTAGTTGCCTTTGCGATGAACTCTTTGAGTAAAATCTATAATTCACACCAGTCAAGGGTGTGAATTATAATCTGTCAAATGACCGACGGCTTCAAATTTTTCCATCATTTAAAAAAATAACCGGTCAAATGCGGGAAATATTCCGTTAACGCGACCTTTGCACGGCAGCTCAAATTACCAGTGAAGCGTGTGGTACCTACTGTGGCCACCAGGGGGCCCCAAGAGCAATTTTTTTTCTTTTTGTCCATAAATAATTTCTACACACATCATCAAATATATATTATTGTAAAAACAAATCATTTCATGATGAAATTGTGTGTTTTTTGTTATTATAATGACATAGAAATCGTTACTAAAAAAAATAAATAAATGAGCTCCACTGAGGGGGCCCCTTAGTGGCCCTGGGGCCCTATGCGGCTGCTTAGTTTGCTTTGCCTTGGGCCAGCCCTGTCGTATTTACATGCACCACAATAAATTAAACATGTAATATTTTACATTTGACTTAGTTTTCAACAGGTAAACATTAAGTCAAATGTTTACCTGGTTAACCTTTAACATTTTGGACTTATTTTCTGTTTTGTAGGTCTTTAAAATGGTTTTGGTTTATTTTCAGCAACGGAAATAAGAATTTTCTTCTAAAAATTGTTGCTGTATTTAGTGGAACACGGTAATAAATGACTGGATGTTTGTGGCACCAATTATTGTGAAGTTCTTTTTATTGAACTTAACATTTTCCATTTAAGAAGATATAAACACGGCACGGAAAAAATCATCCCAAAAAATTACAAAAGGTGTCAGAGGGCCCAAATGGCCCCCAGGGCCGCACTTTGAAAACCCCTGCTCTAAACTCAAAACCCTCAGGACCCTGTTGACTTGCTGTGTTTGAGATCAGCTTAACAATTTGACATTGATTTATTTACAGAATCATCACAGACATGCTCACTGATTCAGGTTTCAGTATTTTGTTAATCTTAAGACTTTTAATTTGAAAAGCCTCTAAATTCCAGCTCCACCTATTCACCATTTCAGTTCTCAGTCTGTTATTCACTCCACATAATTTTTACGTGGGTTAAAAAGTTTCACTTTGTTCTAAAACAAGTGGTTCACAATTATGTGCTATATATATATTTTTTTTTAACTTACTTCTGTATGTAGACCAGAATCCCCAGCATGTACTGGTCGACCTCCAGGCCTTCTAGCAAAGCTGTTTTACTGCAAACGAGAGGAGCAGCTAGTTGGTTAAGTTTCATGTCGGTAAAAGTGGCTTTGACAGAAAAGTTGCCTCTGCACGTACTTGCACACAGGACACCGCCACGTCCCTCTTTCACAGTTCAGTTGTAAATAAGACTCCAGGTCAAAACACTTGAAGAAGAAAAAAAAACATGGCCGCTCCGTGTTAAGTCGTGATTTGAAGTAGTCATGGTGTGTGATGCTGGACGGTGTGTGACCTCACCTGTATGTGCCTGCAGTCGTGGCCTCTGGCTGGCAGCTGGATTCGTCTGAATGTGATCGGACACTTGAGGGAGACTTTGATTGCCGTCTGCTCCACTCCGTCCTCTCCGTTTAGACCGGGCGTCCCGGGGATGGTGCCGCTACTGAAGTTTCGCTTTACTGGAACAAAAGCACAGCGGCAATGACATTTGACTACGTTGTTGCTCAGGAAACAGTCCACCAGTGTGATCGCTCGACGACAACGAGCGATCACACTGGTGACCGGAATCGGATGATTCATAGCTTGACTGACCTTAACCAGCGTTGATTAATCAATAATATCAGATGATAAACTCCACAGAGTTGTACAGAGACTGCTTCTACATGTACAAACTGTTATAAATGTGGTTCGTATAGTAAAAGTGTTTTGAGGACAAGAAAAGCTCCATCTAACTTCAATTGGTTTCCCTTCTCAGAAAGGAACATTTTGAAGGCTTCTTCCTTCATATCTCTTTTATTATTTTTAAAGAGAAATCTGAAGCTGCCAAATCGGTTTTGGGAGGACAGATCGGAAATTGGCCAAAAAGTTAGGATCGGTGCACCCAAGTTGAAACAAAAATTGAGTCCCTGCCCCTAAACACCCATTTGACTTTTTCTTTGCCTGACGAAAACTAGAACTACTTGTCTGAATGAAGAGCGATACACAGAAGAAAACAGATGGAGTTTCTTTCCTGTCAGAAAATTAGCTACTGAGGGAACACTCCAGGAAAAAAATGCTTAATTAGAGATTAGGTCTTCTATAGGTCTACTATAAGCTGCATAAAAACCAAAAATAGCTACACAGACATAAAATACATTTTAAAAAATCCCAAAAATCCCATTAAAGCCCTCACTAACTTCCTTCACCTTATTTCAATTCTACAGAAAGAATTGAATCTGTAATTTTTTACAAGCCCACCGCTGATGTGCGGAATCAGATGAAAATATTGTGCAGAAATGAAAACATTGTTGCAAAAACAAAGAAAATCAATTAAATCTTGATATGCGAAGAATTTGTGGAATTTCCGTAACACTTTTTCTTCTTGTGGTATTGTGTCACCATGGTTACGTGAGACAGATGGTCCCGGATGCTTGTGAGAGATGAGCAGAGACGGCAAAAGCCTGTTCCTGTTTCCAGAGTTCCTCAACAACATCAGGTGGATTCTGTGGCGGCCCACCAGGGACCGGACACGTCTCACTGGGACGACTGCAACTCCCATTAGGAAACAGTCCACAGCTGCTCCACTGGTGGCGTCCTCATTGTCCCACGCCGCTCCTCTTCTCTGCTCACTGCAGTCAAACTGAAAAGCACATCTGGTCTTCTCCGAATAGTTCAAACTCTGTCGGACCGGTCTGTTCTTTGGATCTTCCTCCATAGCTCGTAAGAACTTTGATAAAAAGTGGTAAAGAACCAACTAATGCAGCTGTCCAAACTTTTTTAGTTTTATTTGCTCAACAATAAAAAAAGTTTAGGAAATATGTATATTATTAAAGATCCAAAATATTAAAAGGGCTTACTAAAAGAAAAACAGACATTTTCAAAAATTTTGGGGGTCACTGGTTGTTCGTACTATTCTTGTGATCAGGGGCCGAACAAAATCAACTAATGGCCCCGGGGCCACACCTTGGACACCTCTGAACGAATGTTTTTAAGATAACAAATGCAGGTTTGAACAATTCTTCAGCTTTTTGATGGAGTCATTTTAATTTTCACAAAACAACGACTCTAAAAGAACTACTGAATTTTTTTAAACTGTTTTTTTAAACTTTGTAGGGAAAAAAATTTACTTCAATTTTAAGAGCTCACATTGTACAGACATTAAGTATATATAAATAAACTTTAGAGGAAACAGAATAAAGAATTTTTCATGGCATTCTCCACAAACATCAACATCACATAGACGAAAATGAATCCATCCACTTTATTGTAAAAATGTTGAGTCTCTCTTTATTCTTAAAATGTAAAAAGAAAAAAAATAATGGTCCTTTAAAAATGAGAACAGATTTTTTGCAGGAGGTATTAATCAAAGTGTAGACGCAGTCTTCTGTCACTAAATCATATAACATTTGTGGCTCTAAAGTTTTATTCAGCTGCACTGAGGGCAAAATGGCTGCTTGGATTATAAAGGTTGCAGACCAAACATAGTTTAAGTTTACTCACTCTTGGTAATGCAGTGCTCAGCTGGCAGCAGCCTCTTCTTCATCAGGCCCTGCAGGACGGACCTGACCGACGGCCGGTGGACCAACTGCAGCACAAACAGGTGAGACTGTGGACAAAGACACAGGAGGGGACAAATTCACCGTGGGATTCTGCATCACTGTGATCCGTGATGTATTTAGTGGAGCGTCGCTGCGGCGACAGGACGGGTGAGGCATCTGGACTTACGCAGCAGCATGCCGTCACGGTGATCTGCACGGTGTTGCGTCCCGGTTGACACACTTGCTTTAGGTACAGGGGCTTGTGGGAAGTCTTGTTGTCCCCTCTCTCGATGGACAGAGGAGTTGCATTAACACTGACCTGGGACAGAAAGTTCAGAAAAAACAATCAACAGTACAAATCTGGTGCTTTTTAAGCATGTCCCAATGTAACTTTTACACTTACGATGTGATACAGATAACTGAGCTTTGAGTATTGACAGATACCAATATTCATAAGATATCAGCAGGAATCATACACACTTTTATTGCTTATTTTGTAGTGTGTAATGTTAGAGCAGGCTTGATCAATTGATATTACTAAATAAAGAGAACAATAGTCAACAACAACAGGTATGAGAACAAACTCATTTATTATTAACCAATGTGACTGCGTGGGATACAAATGCAGACTGAGGTAATCCGACACTCGATTCTGGCTGATATAGGACCACTGTCCGATACCACTGGTGCTTTTAAATTCTCAAAACTGCTGACCCCTGTAATTGAAACGGCTCTGTGTCCATGGTTACATACCCAACGCGCTAAAGGTTCAAAGTGTCACAATCTCTGATGGCACGTTTCTTTTTCTCCAACATCATCACTCTTCCACAAATTCACCTCCTTGGATTCAAACGTAAAAATGCATCAATAACTTTTTTTTTTTTTGCCACAAACTGAGCTTTACGTAGTTGGACCTGCTAAAATGTTCAGCTCATGAAGAAATGAGAAAGAAAATCAGGCAGGCTGCTGGTACTGAAACTGATGGCCAAAATATAAAAAGTTGAATAAATTTATTAGACATCTTCAATATATATTCACAAAGGCACATATTGAGACCATAAAAACACCATAAATCCCAGATCTTGAAAATCGATGTTAAAACAACTCGCTAATAAGTGACGTCATCTCAGCTTCTAATATAAAGCACCAGCATGGCTACAAAAACCTGAACACTGCTTATTACACTGCTCTATGTACTAAAAATCTGAAAAGGCGCTGGAAGAGATGAAAGAAAAGGAAGTGACTTTATAGAAGGTGATATTCCAATTGCCATGTTTATTAATCATATCACCATCACATGATTTTATATTATCCAACCATCGATACTGTATTGATAGAAAATCAGCTATAAAACTAATCTCTACATGCTTATAGGAATTCGGGAATTTATATGCCACTATTGCATTACATGCAATAATATGCACTTTTCTGCAAAAATGGGTCAAGAGACATTTTCTTTTCATGCTGCTGTTGCAACAGTTTCCTCTGAGACAGTCATTAATAAAGTGTCATGGAATAACAAAATAAGTATCTGTTCAATTTTAAAGGTGACAACAAAATAAAATAAAAAAAACTTACAATAAAGCCGCTGTACTGATGTTGGCTGACCTGTATTTTGGTACAGTAAGTGATAACGGAAGCTGTCCCTACCAGTGGCTGTCTGCTGCCGTTAGCTCTGATGTCAAATGAATAAAATATGCATAAGATAGGCAAAGAGCTGTTAATATTTTTCGAGATTTATGGTAGTGAGCAAATTGCTGATTTTATCCTTTTAATTATCCATGTACAAATATTGATTGTTGCAGATTTGAAATGGGTATAATAAGAGATTAAAACTGTACTTTTCTGATGTTATCAGTTTAAATTAGATTAATGGGCTAAGTAGGCTGCAAGCAAATGAACCATTCTTAGGAAGCAGTTTTAAATGGTCCCAGGAATTATAGCC
Organism: Xiphophorus hellerii; assembly: GCF_003331165.1. Lineage (NCBI taxonomy): Eukaryota > Metazoa > Chordata > Actinopteri > Cyprinodontiformes > Poeciliidae > Xiphophorus > Xiphophorus hellerii. The sequence goes on along the minus strand of NC_045679.1, from coordinate 26,647,147 downwards.
ATAAACCATAATATTGTGGCTTTGAGACTATTTTCAAGTAATATAAAGATAGTGAAATAAGAGTGGAAGTATGTCCTCTCAAAGATCAATAAACTTTAATTTATAAAGAACAACTAACACTGAAACTGGAAAACATTTTGACTATTCAAAATTTTAAAAAAATAAATAAATAAAAAGATGGAAATAAAACCCAAACATAACCGAAATCATTAACGAAATGGATTATGACGTCTCCATAAACAGCATTGCTGTAAAAAAAAAAATTATCATTAGATTCAGAGAGGTAAGAGACGCAAGACTGCCAGTTAGGACTTTTGTGATAATGGAGCTCATTTTCATTTATGATGTGATTAATTGATTTATTGCTTATTGCCAAAGGCTTATTAGTTGTAGGAAGACAAAATATTCAAAAATAAGTAAATGAGCTCTTTATTAAATGGTTTCTGTGTTTTTGCAGTTTCAGAACCAAAAGCTGTTATTAGACATGTCGGCCTCAATGTTTTCTTCCTGTAAGGCAGCTGCACTGCAACATGGCGGTCATAAAGAGCTGCAGCACCGCTGTCCCAACATTTCCACTGAGTCAAGTTCAGTCATGCTAATTTAATCAGACAGTTAAAGGTCAAACACAACTTCACTGAGATAGCTTGGCCTCAATCAGCTGAGTAGATGAATAAGAAAATAAGTTTTATTCTAAGGAGTCCACTTTGAAGACTTCTTTGTGGCACATAAATGATACTTTATCATCACAGTAAATAGACAAATAGCTTATCTCAAATATATGAGATCAATACAAAACGTCTACATCAGTGGGTCAGTTTGGATCCTTGAACATGAGATGAATCCATCTGAGAGCTAGATCCAGTGAAAAAGGCTGAGGGTGCTGCTTACCTGCACAGAGGCGGGCCAGTTAGTGTTCATCTGCCTGTCTTCATGGTGGTAACATTTGAACTGCAGCTCCAGATCTGGTCTGTAGGGAGAGACACAACACAGCGGTCAAACAGACCCATGGTGGGGTTTCCTGTGCATCTGGGTCTGTTTCCTGTGTTAGATAAACAGCTTAACTTTATGTGTATTTAATCAAATTCACGATACTATAAAGTATATGCAAACACATACAGATGAATGCCGTATGGGGAAGTGGAGGATGTTTTCTGATGGATCTGGGCTTTAACTAGTTACAGTCATGTAGCTCTCATCAGATTCAGTATCTGTAAAGCAACTCGTTTCAGTTGTAAAGCTATACTGTATATGTGCAAGCAGGAAGAATGATAAGCGTAAATTCAAGAAGCCAGAATGTTGTAAACCAAATCAAAAGTGGTTTCAATGTTCGCTTAAATATGTCAACACGTATGCAGCCGAATTATTGCAGCTTTTTCTTTTTTTACCTTTGTTAGTTCAGTTTTCAGTTCTTCAGAATAATAGTCACATTATACATGGAAAAAGTTCTGAAATTACTTTTATAAAAGTTTCTTTTTTTGCATCACAAAAACATGGAATTTGAATAGTGATGTAGACGCTCCGACATCCCTTGTACATGACCTGAAACAACCACCAGGTGTCACACTAGAGCAGCAAAGTCACAGTGGAAAACGGAAACCCAACTCGAAAGCTTTCAATCATTTCTTTGATCAAGAGAACCAGACTCAAGTCTCTGTCTTTCTTTTTGTCGTCCCTGGAGATCTCATATGAACTATTTTATTTATATCTTCTCACCTCATCACCAGTGTTTTGTAGACCGAGTCTCGGAGCTGGAACGCGTGGTTGCTGACAGCCAGGTTGTGCTCCAATCGGAACGGCTCCAACACCACGCCGTCTCGGACGGGGAAGGTCAGACGCAGGTCGTCGCTAGGGTTACCTTCAAAGGCAAACATAATTTAATGCTGGAATCAGTAACTAAGTTCAAACTTTAGACAACTTCTATATCAACAAACTGCAAACAGATGCAACCAATAAAACTAATCAACTAAGGCTGAGTTCACGCTGCAGCCTGAAGTGACCCAATTCCGATTTTTTTGAGGTAATGCGACCTGTATCTGATCTTTTCATGACAGTCTGGACAACACAGGTCAGATTCTTTTCGAATGCGACCCAGGCCACTTGAGTATCTGATAGGCATCCGATTCAAATGCGACCTAACGTTCAGGTCGCATTCATCCAACCTGAACGTCACTCGTACCGACAAATGTCACTATTCTGCGACCTGATACGCGCAAGCAGGAAGAAAACAACAACCATGACGGACTATAATGAGGATTAAGTTGTTAATATGCTGGTTCCGGTCGGACAACAACTTCAAATGTGTAAGCTAGGCGCCACCGTTAGCATCCATGTTTACTTCCGCAAACACTGAGCACTTCTTCTTTTTATGGCGGTTGGCAGAACACTGAGAACGCGGTTATTGTGCCCTCTACTGCGCATCCGGGACACTTTCAGGTCATTTGGCCGTTCACACTGCAGAACACATACAGGTCGCATATATTTAGAAGTGTGAACGGCCACGGCAAAAAAATCCCATTGGACAAATAAATCAGAATTGGGTCACTTCAAGCCGCAGTGTGAACACAGCCTTAACGATCAGCAGCAAATACAGTTGAAACCAGAAGTTTGCATACAGTGGATAAAAAGGCACTGCCTGAAGTTAAATCCGACCTCTTCATCGCTTAAAGAGACAGTAATAATTATTTTAGTAATTTATTTTGAAGACATTAATAAATCAATCTCTGGCATGTTCTCTCTCATTATTATGGCATTTAGCAAATAGAAATAATTTTGGTAATTCTAACTGATCTCAAAAAGAAAAATTTAGTCTCATTCAACTTCAGACAGAAAAACCGTTTCAACTGTATGAGAACTTCCATGAAAGTGGTTTCATACTATGAAGAATTCAACTGTGTGTCAATGCAGTGACAAAGAGGAAGTAACTGTTGTTGCCCATCAATCTAGGAAAGGAAAGCAGCTTCCCAACAATTTAAAGTCTGTCATTCTGCTTCAGGAGGTTATTCCTAAAGTGGAAAACATTTCAGACAATTCCCAGCAGTCGATGTCACATTAAGTTCACCCCACAGATGAAACAGTGCTCTACCTGGAGAAAATACTAACATCCATTGGACCTTAAATTGCACGGGCTCTGTTGGTGTTACAGACTAAAGATTGCAACGATGCAATTCAAAAAAGAAAGCAAGAGGTTCCAGTCGAACAACAACCGACCGGAACAGTTGTTGTTCGACTGGAGTTAAGAAGGCTCCCAAGAGCAGGAGAACATTGACACATGGTTGGCTTAGGTTGATGTTTATTGAACAGAAAGATTAAATGTGATGTTTGGCCATAAGCCACAATATGCTGGAGAAAAATCTGATTAAAAAGAAATCAAATGCATCTTGGAGCATTATGGCCAAGCATCGGACTTGGACCCTGCAGTCTTTGAGTCAACCATGACCTCTTTATGTATTCTTGAGGTGAATGTGATAACATCTCTCTGTTTCCTCCTGTTTTGCTGAAGTTGGATCTTGACACACTGATCTAAATCCTGAAAAAGTGTCGCATGTCTGCAAATCTTAATGTACTTAGGGAACACTGTGAACACAATTCTTTCATAACAATGTGAGACACTGATGATGTCACGCAAAATATGACCACCAGGAGTCACCGCAGCTGATGGTGCTTCAACAAAATCCTTACACAGCATTTTGGCTCTATTTAGTCCTCCAGGGATGATATATATGCTTTTTACATATTTGTTTACATATTTGTTAAAATTGTCACTATGTCTTGACAGGAGAATATGAGACAAGAAATCTGGAAAGTAATCCTCTGCCTTCTCCATTTGGCCCCACTGCCATCTGTAGAAATACACCACTCAGTGTCAGAAACAACCAATGAGAGCCAGGAGGAGGGTCTTAGCGCTGTCAACCATGCTTTTATGCAAGCTGCTCACACCCTGTCCCTTGCTCTTTGTTAACAGCTCCTCCCCCACAGCAGAGCCTGCCATGAATGCTAAGGCTAGTTAGCATGGCCACAGATGATGGTGGATAAACAGTGTCTTGTATTGTTAGATTGTTTCTCCTCCATTACATTTTTTTTAGATGATCTGTCTCACAGATTTAACAAATATGTTAAAAAATATATTTTTATAAGTTACATGCTGCATCTTTAATATCTCATGGCTTCTTGATCATCTGAGGTTGTATTGTTCTAATTCTAAGCTGAAAGAGAGTGTGGCAACATGTAACCCTGACCGACCTGTAGAGGGCTGCTGGGTGCTGATGTTGGCTTTGGAGTCCAGCGGAAGGTAGGGTGGCTTGGTGTCCTGGCCTGGGGAGAGGTAGGGGGGTATGGAGCTCCCTGGTGTCATCGGCGGGGTGGGGTTCCCTCCCATCGGGGAGCTGGGGTACCCGGGTATCACTGCACCTCGACCTGGCTGAGAAACAGAGATGAAAACAAAGTTAGAACTTCAATTTATTTTTTTTTTCCACATTGAAAGTTTTCCATGCTTGGCTCCGCTTGTAGATGTATTTAGGTTAGAGTCTAACAGAAGGCAATAACTGTTGTAACAAGTTGAAGGAGTCTTAAAGGACTTACCCCATTGACTGCAGCCTGTGTAAAGGCGTTGTAGCCCCCTGCTGCTCCAGATGGTAGACTGCCCTGGCCATTGAAAGGCTCTGACTGGAAGCCACAGGTAGGAAGCACAATGTTCAGATAATTCCTCACCTATCTTTACTCAAAGAAGTTCAGCAGGAACGCTGAGAAGAAATCCACACAGGATTCCTCAACGATTCTCAAACATTTATTCAGGTTAAATTTTGAATATAATATAATTTGAAATATCAAAGGCAGGAGATCTGAATTTTGAATTGAAGGCTTTGTGATTTACTTGTTTGACAAGTTTTCAAATGTATTCAGCTTTAAACAAAATCCCATACTAGTCAACCACAGTAAATCTGATCACCTTATAAAACTGTGGAGGATTGGGCTGGCTGGCACCAGGAGGGAACTGTGTTGGGTTGTGGGTTCCAGATGTGTACGGCCCCATGTGAGGCATCCGACTGGACGGGTAAGAGGGTGACGGCGCGCATCTCTGCTGCGGACCACTGGGGTACTGCAGAGGCTGGTTGGAATACCCAGAGATCCCTCCGGAGTTGTACTGTTGCCCCGGAAACCCCTGGGAAAATTGACGACAGTTAATGAACCGCATAGGTTCGGCCGCAGTTGGAGTCCTAAATGTCTATAATGATTGAAAAAAAAAATTCAAAAACTCAAAAGTGAAGTTCAAACCTCCACTGACCTCTGAATGGAAAGGTCGCTTGAGGCCCTGCTGTCCGCCCGAGAAGCCGGTGTGCTGGGGCATCCTCTGGGCCTGCGCGGGGTGAGAGGGATACAGCCCACCTGTGGAAGGTGGAAGTCCAGGCCTCAAAGGGACCATCCCGCCATGGTTCATCCCCGGGGGCCCGCGGGGCCCAGAATGAGACAGGAACTGGTTGCTGTAAGGGGATGCTCCACCCATCTGACCGGGGGAAGAGGGAAATAAAACAGGAGGCGTAAAAACAAAGCCTGCTGGTTCTTTTCCGCAGCCTGGTCGGCTTGTAGAGAACAGGGAGGGAAAGTTACTGATAAACTAATGACGCCAAGTTACAAGGAGGTCAGGAAAATGTTTTGATAACTTCTACCAACAAAAAGTCAGTTATCGGGACATCTGCAATCATGGGCTGTCTGGTTGCTAGGAGATGAAAAAGCAAGGTTTCTGCAGAGTTCAGCTGGTTAAGTTTATGATCACTAGAATTCACATTTAAAACCTACATGAGTTCTGGAAAATGACTTTAGTTAACTGAATAACTTCCCTACTCAGTAACTTAAAGGTGCCTGAGACAGCTAAGAATAATTTCATAATTTATCTTTACCTCTGCGTGTGAGTTAATTTGCACTTAAAGCTGCAGTGGGTAACTTTTATAAAAATATATTTTTATACATTTGTTTAAACTGTCACTATGTCCTGATAGCATGAGACAGATCATCTGTGAAAAAAAAAACAAGTTCCTCTGCCTTCTCCCTGTCGTCCTACTGCCATCTGCAGAAATACTCTGCTTGGTCAGAAACAACCAATCACAGCCAGGGGGAGGGTCTTAGTGCTGTGAATCACCTTAGTTAGCCTTTTGAGTTAACTAGCTGGTTGGGGTGTGACCCCAAAATCTAAAAGTCAAAATATAAATTTTTTTCTGAAACACTGAATGTTGGGTTTTCATTATCTGTAAGGTTCAATCATCAACTTGAAACCACTCCAGGGGTCACAAATTTGTAAATATTTTCCCCCTTTTTTTTATAATTGCAAAACACTATGATTTTTTTATTTTCACCTGCTAAATAACAATAAACTCAACTCATAAATATTTTAACAAAATGAACAAATAAATCGGATTTCAGTAGACGAGGAATGCATAAATTATTGTAGAGTTTAAACCAAAAAACGGGTATTGCAGGTTTGCCATATAAAAAAAAAATAGCTACAAAACATATCATAATTTTTTTGATTTTCTAGATTTTTTTGTCTGTTCAGCAACAAAAACAGGATGTGGCCCAATTTTGCTTTATTATGCTAAGATTATGCAACGGGCATGTCAAAGTCTGCATTTTAGTACAAACCACGGGATATTTTTGGTCTCCTCTACTAATAAATAATATTAAATTGAAAACAAAAACATGGATGAATACTTCATGTTGGTAGTACGGTCACAGTAACAAATTTTGCTGGATAATAAATTGTCCCAGAAGTTAAAATTGTTGTTTTCAAACCATTTTCAAGTAAGTTCCTTAAGAACCTTAAGTTCATAGAATTTAAGGTTCATAGAACTTTAAATTCTATGAACCTTTGACGCAGGACTAGAAGACATTTTAAATAGCCAAAATAAGAAAAACAAAAAAAACAACAACAAATAAATTCATTCTGAAGTCTCTGTAAACAGAATTGTTGTTCAATTCAAGAGAGCAAAACATCAGACTGAAGACTTTTGTCATCCAGATTTTGGAAGAAAGAGAAAGAGAAAGGACAAAATAAAAAAAGAATAAATCATCATAAATTAATTTATCTATTGTTTATTGTGACAGGCTATCTGCTGCATCTTACATTGTCCATTTTAAGATTTTACTTGAATCTCTTTTTGAACGATGTGGCATAAGTGAAAACTTCAAATTTAGGCTATTCTTGAATTGTGATCAAGGCTCGCTCAAAATGGTTCAGAGAGCCACAAATGGGCCCTGGGCCGCACTTTGGACACCAAAGCAGTCCTAGCTCTTGCTATTGCAGACACTAATATTGACATTTGTGAATTGGTCTAACTTTTCATTTGGTAAGTGAATCTGTAACTAAATACCGAAGCAGCAAACATGGACAAAACAAACAAAAAAAAAGAGCAAACATGAAATTCTAGGACCAGAATTGCCTTGCAACCACAGATTCAGTTCTTTCTGCATCTCAGCCAGATGTTCGGTGTTTTCAGCAGCTTTTTCAGCCAGAGGGAGAGATCTGGCAGAGAATCTGCTGGAACGTGGATTCCACCATCCACGGAGTGAATCTTCCCGAGACGTGTGGAGGGGGTGTTTTGAATAACTAATACATACATTTAAATGTCTGCACTCTGCTTACATTTCATTCCAGCAGTTGCAGCTCACAGCGCTGGTGATTCGGTCTGTTCAGCTTTGACAGTGACTCATACATAGTGTTTAAGTTTGAATGGCAAGCCAGTATCTAATTATGCAACGTCTCTGCTGGTAATCAGAAGCATGTGTCCTGGACTTGATGTGAGCATGAAGCAGAAAAACAGCTTCTGATTTCCAGCCCTGCAGCTAAAATGTTCCAACTAAAGAGCAGAGTCAGAACCGAGACGTTTGGAAACTTTCACAACCAACATCCTGGCTTGTGTTTGTGTGTGTGTGTGTGTGTGTGTGTGTGGGTGTGTGTGTGGAGCTCTTAGAAACACTTATTGTTCCAAGAAGTAGGGGTGTGTGTGTGTGTTTTTTTTTCTTTTCTGAGACGTTTACCTGACCGTAGCTCAGCTCTTGGTTCTGTTTCTCCTGTATTGCTGCGACCGTTGCCGTGGCGGTGGCAGTGGCTGTGGCGGCGGCGACGGCGGCAGCTGCAGCCTGAGTGAAGTCGGAGGGAGCGCGGACGCCCAGGCCCGCGCCTCCGCCGTTGCCAGAGTAACTGTGGCGAGAGGGGAAAGTCGCAGAGATGAGTGGGCCGCGGTCTTAGTCAGCCGAGTCAATGAGTGTGTGAGGTGTCGTCACGGCGGTGGGTGACAGCGGCCACGCTGGCATATGTTGGTGTGGAACCCCGCCGCAGCAGAACAACAGCTCATGACATGCAGCATTAAAACATTACAGCTGCAAATACCTGCTCAAATCAGCACACTTAATCTCAGGGATGAAGTAAAAGAGATGCAACAGCCCAGCTGCACAGTTTGCTCACCTTTAAAGCTGCAGTATGTAACTTTTCACATTTTTTTCCTTTGCATATTTGTTTAAACTGTCACTATGTTGTGACACCATGGTATGAGACAGATAATGTACAAAAATAATCTACCTTCTTCCAATGCTAACTAAAACAACCAATCAAACCCAGGAGGAGGGTCTTAGCGCTGTCAATCACCCTCTATTTAGTGCTTCTCACACCCACTTTCTCTCTGCTATGCCAAAGCTAGCAGAGTCTGTCCAATGATGGCAGATAAGCAGTTTTCTTGTAACGGTAAGCTGTTTCTCTGCCATTAGCACATTGAGCAGCGAGTACATTAGGATGATTGACAGCAGCAAGACCCTCCTTCTGGCTACAACTAGTTGTTCTTGGTCGGAGCTGTGCATTTATTCAGATAGCTTTAGTAAATCAGGAGGAGATACATTTTTTCACAGATAATCTGTCACATTTTTCTGTTTCCATCAACCGTTTCTAAAGTGATGCTTCAAAATGCATATAAAATGTTGATGGAAACACGGCTGCTGACCAGGATGCTAAGGTAAAAAATGAGATTTTCGGCGTAATTTGAGCTGGTTTGGGTCTGGACGATGTAGAGAGACTGTACGCAAAGGAAAGGTCAAAGATCAAACTAAGTATAATTCAACTTTGGATAACACTGAGATATTTTACAGTAGTGCAAAGTAGAGCACTTCAGCCAGAAGGCTCTACTGTTGGGAAACTACAGGGAAACCAGACTGGACATGTGATTTGTTTCCCCACAGAACAAATGTCCTCAAATTTACATTCAGTCTGAGAATATGCTAATGCAATGTAAGAAAAATATATATATATTTCAAAGATGTTTTGCCCATCTTTATGAGGGGTTGCAACAAATTTGCCTGCATCTGTAAAAATCTCCATTTTGTCATGAAAACACTGAGAGAAGAAACTGGAACTCAGAAGACAGTCGGGTAGAGAAGGATCAAAGAAAGAAAAAAAAAATCAAAGGATAACTGACAACAACACGGAGGAGCTCCATGAAAGAGCTTTCAGACAATATTAACGCCTGCTCTGTGTTGTTCTCCTCCAGGGACGACGGAACAAAGCAGTGCAACTTGCTATTAAAGATGTGTTTAAAAATAAAGGTTGACAAAAAGGCAGCAGCTAATCTTATAAGAAATCGTTTTAAAAGAAGCCTGTTATTCTGAAACACGGTTTTAAAAAAAAAAAATCAAAGAGATGGAGGTCTATGTCTTTTTGAGCTTCACAGAGAAATGCCGTTAAACGCAGCTTAAAGCTTTTAGACATGCAAAACAGGAACACGTATCAATAGATCCTTTATGGTAAAGCTTTGGAAACAAGAAGTGGTTATAAACTGTATAATTTCTGTCATGTGACAACCACAAACTGCAATATATTTGAATAAATTTTATGTAATGGACCAAAAGAAAGTTTGGGCATAATTGTGAAATGGAAGAATATAGATTTTTAATTCCAAAAAAGAAAAAGAAATAAGATAAAATCTGAAAAGTGTGGCGTGCCTTTATATTTAGGCCCCTTTAATAAAGACTGAGGAATACAGCAGAAAGGTCAAGTTGCGAGAAGAAATCCATTGTTTAAAAAAATCTTCATGAGTACTGCACCTTTCTGAATTTTATGTTTAAAATAAAAAGCTAAATAATTCCCCACTTTATGGTTGTGAGTCACATAAAATCTCCCCAAATTTATCAAAGATTCTAGTTGTACTGGAACAAAAAGTGACAACAAGGCATAAAGAGTTTAAATATTTTTGTAAGGCGGTGTATAAAAAGCTACATAGGCATAAAAACTCAGAGTGTTTTCATGCCTATGGTAATAACTAGCAAATAAATTTAATAACTTTATATTGGATGTTACTAGTACAACAGCACAGATTTTACATACTGTTAATGATTATCAAATGAATAAAATTACATTAAATGTTCCAATATAAGACCTTTCGGATAACATCAGATGATTTATTAATCTCTTCAAACAACGGCCTGAAGTCGAGGTTTTCAAACATCCTTCATACATCCCTATAAAACACTGAAAGAGCCACGGCTCCCCTGTCATATTTACTATTTCTGACACTTAATATTCAGTCAACGAAGTGAAGCCTCTTGTTTTCCTGAAGAAAGCAGCTTACCTTCCTCCATAGGCTGAAGCCGGGTTGTAGGCGGTGCTGGGTCGTCCGTACATGACCGGCTGGCCGTAGCCTTTAGACACGCCGTCCCCGTACGACTGCTGGCCCATGAACTGGGAGCCCATGCTGCCTCCCATCCCTGGGCTGCCAACTGGCATTATGTGACCACCAGAACTCTCGCCGGGGCCCATGGGTGATCCAAACACCTGCAGGTGAAATGGAGGAGGGGTGCATTATGGCCCTGGAGATCTGAGGTTGTGGATTTCAAAGAGGTAAAGAAAGTTCAAAAGCAGGTGATTGACAAGAAGTTCACAAAGAGAGAGTCCACTCTGAGGTTAGACTTAAACTTTAAAAGTAAACCTGACATAAACTGTAAATAAAGTTAATTTACTTACAGAGTAAAATTAAGAATAAAATTCAGGGTTCCTGTATGATTTTAATGTCAGAATTTCCAAACTTATATTTTCGGGTTCTCAGTCCCTTATCTTCCTTTTAAAATGTAAAATCCTGTCCTCCATACAGGAAGGAAAAATACAAGAAAGGAAGAAAAGAAGGAAGTCATCACAACATGGCTCCTCTACTAACCCTAAAACAAAGTTTTTACCAGCGCTGCATTGAGATGTAGCTCAGCAGATGCACAGTTCCACCAGATGTTTGCTAATTGTTGCTGGCTAGTCTGAAGGAGCTGAGTGGGGGAGTTGCAGAAACTTATTAGCTTGGAAACTGCAGCTCTAAGGAGGAGCTTCGTCCTCAAAGGCAAAGCTAAGTCCAACCAGGAGTTTTGCACAACTGAATGGTTGCCATGGAGATTAAAGGATTTCCCAAACATGCATTAAAGAATCTAAGTAACATTCCAGGTATGTTTTTGATGAGGGAATAATATTATAGCATGATGTAAAGCTAAAAAAAAGTTGATTTCTACATAATACCGCCCCTTTAATAAGAGTAATAGTTTAGCTTCCACATCTTGACTCTCCATGTTTTTTTGCAATCCAGATATTTCCAGTCATAAAAAACATGGACATTTGACATGTGAAAGCTAAAGTAGTGCCACCCATCTCTTTACAACTGCTGTTGGAAAGTTGTTTTAAATTCAAAGTAACACATACATTATTTTAAGTATTTGTGTCAATATTGTGACACAATTACTCAAGGTTATCATACTTCATAAATGTCAATAAATCTGATAGTATGCTAAATTTCTATTGACCTTTAGACTTCCAGTCTAGAAATTCACTAGAAATGTGTCACTGAGGAAATGTTTTAAACCAAAAGAGGTAGACAAAAAAGATCTGTTTGTCAAAGAATCAAATTAGCAAAGAATTCTCCACACAAATTCCTTAAGTATCGTTCTGAGACATACTGGTGACTTTAGGTTTAAATATTAACAAGAAAACGCACTAAATAAAGCATGTATTAGTCAACACAAGACGAGAACAATGTCCCCGGGTAGTGAGTCATGTGTTACCTGGCTGTGTGTGGGATTGGTCACGCCCCACACTGTGGTTACTACAGAGAGAGATCTTGCGTGTTGATTGGTGCCTGGTTGCCAGGAGACTGGCTCATTTAGGAAGGGGCCGTCAGTGCTGCAGAGGGATAAGAAGGAATGGTTCAGGGGAGGCAGAAAGAGAGAGAGAGAGAGAGAGAGAGCATTCATCCAGATAGCATAATCGCAATAAAAGCATCACAGACGGCGTTCCGTGGTTTCCTCCTGAAAACAAGGAGGCTTTAACTCCCTGTAAGAGTTCATCTGCTGTTCTTACTCAGAGAAACTCAGCTGAGTGTAAAGGTCACAAACAAATGTTCGCTTTGGGGAGCTAAAGATTAACCTGAGCACAGTTTATTCATCTGACAGTTGAGGTTAGCCTCAGTTTCCTCCTTCTGAACCATTTCCTCAACAGGAAGCTACCGCAGCAGCATGGCTGTCACACCGCATCTCTCACTGTCTGCAATACCTAATGGTTTTGGCAAGAAACCTGAAAAAGTAGGGCGATGTTGTGTGAATACAAACACATCTGCATTAAAAAAAAAAAAAAATTAATCAGCAACTGATTGCATTGCTTTTGTTACTGTTAGCATAGAAGTGCAAACTTTAAAATATATATTTTTTTATTGCTGCAGAATAACACCAGACTGATTTATGAAACATTCAAACGTTATTTTAATAAAGTTGTTCAGTAGGAAACAAGGAAACTACTGGTGCACCGATTGCAGTTTTCTAAATAATTTCCAGATCAGTTTCCTCCTAGTGGTCTAAGGTGACATGTGAGTTGAATAATTCGTTCAAGTTTGATCCTTGTGCAGCTCCATCATCAAGTGGCACTGTTGCTTAAATGAGACAGTCACAGAGATACACCACATCATCTACCTGGGCTTAATGTCAGCACAGTGTGTGTGTGTGTGTGTGTGTGGGTACCTTTGTGGAATGGGAGGAAGGGAGGGTTTCATGGAGTTAAGGGGGTTCATCGGATGAATGGTGGGATCATTAGAGAGCCCCCACTGTCCTCAAGCATCAGCCCTGGGAGACGGGAAAGGAAAAAATAAAAAACATGCACATAAACAGACAAACCCTCACAGCTCATTTGCTGCACGGCAACCATTTATCATCACTATAGCCCACACTGTGTGCACAAAAGACATAGCGACCTCCCACTCTGTGCCACTCACTTTAATCTGTGTGTGTGTGGACTGCGCACTTCAAAAACGTTAGCCTATCACTGTCTGCTGCAGCTCGGATACCTCTGGAAGAGGGAGGGGGGGAGGGGGTACGAGCTAAATTTAGCTTGCTGATTTCAAAAGGAATTTAAGAGAACAGAGATGAGACGAGGCGAGCTCTTCTCTCGCCTCACCGACGTACAAGCAGTGACTCAGGAGCGCGCGCCGCTCTCTCCCGCCGCTGACTAGAGTCATGTTCTGGACCTTTTATACGTTAATAAAAGGTCAACGTCTTCCTACGTCATTCCCGGGAACACCCAGGACACACGAAACCACTCTGACTCTGTTCAATACTCTGATCAATAGGTAGCTGATTAGCCACATGTTCAAAGTGTTTTCACTAAATTCACATCATTTCTCTGTTTGAACTTAATGAAATGGATTTTAGTTAAACATCTGGAAGGATGCTTCGGATCCTGAAGTAGATTTAAAGTAGACACAAGAAAAAAAAAGAAAGGAGGCACGCCAGAGGTGCAACACTTTCCTGAGTTGTGAACTTTTAAAGATTATGTGAGAAAATCTGCATTTTACTGAAATTGACTTCAGAACTCTTCTGACAAAACTTAACCAATACAAGCTGGTCCAAAGCACTGATAGTCTGGACTTGGACTGTCTTTTTCCTGCAGTATCATTCTCACGCCACTCAAGGACAGAAATTTTGTTTTGGACCCTGGGTGGACTGATAAGAAGCCCAAGATTTCCTTAATTTTTAAAGATTGGTTGATACAAAAAAAGAAAACATTTATCCATCGATCTTATCTAAAGTTAATCAGCCACTAGCCGTGTTTCCATCAACATTTTTTCTGCGCATTTTGATGTATCGCATTAGAAAAGACTGACGGAAACTGCAAGATTTGAAATAACTTTCTCAATTTTGCTAAAATGTTTTCATGCTCGCTTGAAGTGTTTTTTGCTTTTCTGAAAACGAGTTAATATGCAAAAAGGGTTTGTCAAATAAGTCCGAACCTTCAGCATGTGAGGGAAGACTGTCAGCCTTTAGTGGCCGGCTCCAGCCTGGGGTGGGAGCGACTGAATGGTCCCCATCTACTAGTGGGTCTGTGCCTTACCAGAGGCATGAAAAGGCAGAAAATTCAAATTCCAAAGACTCTTTCCATTTTTCTGGGATGTGTGGTCCAGGCTACTTTGCACCCTCTACTTCCTGCTTATAACGGCCAGGTATAGCGTCAGCATCTGACAAAACCAGGATTCGCCTAGGCCAGACATGATAAGTTTTGCTGGACAATAAATTGTCTGAGTAATTATTGAGATAAACTATAATATTATGCAAAGAAAACTGCCCTTCAGAAATATTTAACAAAAAACAAAAAACACAACATAAAAAAATCAATATCGGCCAAAAAGTAGTAATCAGTATCAGCCAAATTTGCCAATATCAGCCTTATCTGAACAGATCAACTTGTTCCATGTGGTTTCTGTTTCCCGTATATGCCTGCCGATCAGCAATGAACAGGATTTTGTGTGAACTTGCTTCAACAATGGATTTTTCTTTTGCCAGAAATGATCTTTGACAAAGGTACTTCTGAATCCACCAAAGAAAGAAGGGATTAAAACAATTTATGCATCCAAACATGTGCCCTTACCCTTGATCTGAACTCAAACACGATGGAGTCACAGAACTCAAAAAAGTGGAAGGATTCAGTTCTGATTAATTTAATCCCAAAAAAAAGGATCAGAATGGCTGATCATCAATCAGAGCTTATCAAAACAAAACAAAGAAAAAAAAAACAGACAGATTATGATTATAGGTCAGATGATTTGTACATCACAAGTTGACCAAATTTTCAGAAGGTCAAGACACACCTGGAAATATATATATAACCATCAAGCAGCAAACATTTGCTCTATCTAGATTTTTGACAGTAAACTGATCATCTTCAGATTTTCTGACTCAGACAAAACAAGAAGTTTCATGATGTTAGCTTAACAGGCTGTATAGATCTTCACTATCCCAGTGACCTCATCAATGGCTCTGGTTTACATCAGTCAATAAAACAGAAACATGCGAGAACAGATGGGTGGTATTATGGAGGCCATTATTGGTGGAGTCTTTAGAATATGAATGACGTTCCATACGCATTCATTATTTGCAAACTTTATGATGTAGAGCTTATTTGTGGTAGTCTATGATTTCAGCATTTGGTGGCTGTTTATTCTCCTTTATCTAATTAAAAAAGATTCATAAATACAATTTGGGGGGATTTTTGCTTAAATGTGAAGTCATAAATAAGACTTGATGCATTAGATAGAATAAGTAATGCATCAGCTTAGTTCTAAGTTCAGCCCAAACAAGATAAGAATGTGTTCATTTCTGTTCACTACCCAAACTTTCTGAGCATGATTTACATACCCAGTTCACACTCAAATATTGTTTTGTTCTAACAGAGTTACATTTATAGAAAAATATTCATCTTATTCCTTGTGTTGCAACTTGCAGCATGGTAACAGTAACTGCAGTAAAGCAGTTTGTTCTTGTGTTGTGATCGACTACATTTCTTCTTTTTGCCTGTTTCAAAAATCACACTCTTATGGGCATGCCTTTTGTCCAAACCAGACTTTAGTCACTGTGATATTGCACACATTGACATAGCGATCATGGCTACAATTCACTATCTTGTGCAAATCTAATTCTTATCTAAATTATTTTTGTATTTGCCTTAAATTTAGTGGAGATTCAGGCATCAGCAACAAATTTTGTGTAATTTCCTGACCTCATGGATACCTGCACAGCTGTTTGAATCACGTCTCTGAAATTTATAGACAACGATAAATAAAAACTCTTATTATGACAGGTTTTTTACAGTAAGTGGTAAACAACGAATACAGTAAATGCCCACCACTATTTCAGTGCATGCTCTTCTCTAATAACGAGTCCAATCCATGAAACAACCAATACAAGTTCTAGTTCAAAGACAGTTTGTGTTTAAAGAGTCTTGCTTGAGAGATGCTGTTCACATTTTGACACCAAGATGACACCTAGCCATCAATCATCCATACCTGGCCAGTACTAAGCTTCAAACAGGATTTTCTAGGGAGGGAGTTTCCACAGAGCTTATATGTTAAGTCATCAAACAGTAGCAACAAAGAGACGGTCACATTCTATGCTGATGACAACTTCATTGCAACCAATGTCGTGCAGAACTATAGTGAATGCCACTTAACTCCACACACATTTAAGGAACTCAGAAGCAAGTAGATGCAACAGTTTATGGGGAATGTGTAAGATTACTGGCAAAGATAAAATGACTTGGATCAAATCCAAGCCATATGCAGGACGTGTGAAACTGAAAGGAAATCTCTCAAAACAACAGGAACTTTTTACACATTTTGACTAAAAATGTGGTAGTAAAAACAGATCTGTCTTTAAACCCAAAGCGCATCAAGCTAACAATGCTAACAATCCCTAGCTCAGAAAATTCAGTCCAAATACTAACATAAAAGACCTGGGACCATCAAAAGTCGAGTAGAATCAGGACTTTTGTGTCATCCATTGATTCATTATCATATCAAAGCCTTGTGAATAGCAATCAAACGCAGCTGCCAAGTGCCTGAGGACTCCTTAGGATCCACCTGTGTGTAATTTAACTTAACCAACATTGTGTAATAAAACATTATGCACTTACAGAGCTTTGTTCAATCTATCACCCTAGAATGGCTATCACCAAGACTTTAATTTGTGATTAAAGTCTGACAATGTGACTGAAGTGGCCTATTCAGGCAATGTGTTTACTGTGCCCACTTCACTTCACAGCTCTTCATTTTTGATAAGATCCTGGTTCTGTTCAGAATTCCTCAGTATCTAAAGTGCTGTACAGCCATAACTGACTCAAAGATGGCCTCGGTTATACCTGCAAGTTCACACATCTAGACCCGATGATGATGCTGATATAATGTACATCCCTATTTATGGTCTTTATTTAGAGCGGAGAAAGATACACATGGAAAAAAGTCTCATCTACAGATTACAGAAAAAAGTTTCCCATTACTGCCTGTTTTTCAAACAGGTAGTAATTATTTTATAATAAAAAGTTTGAGAGTTACTGCAGCTGTACTGTGTAGTTGGCTTGCCACTGGAGAAAACACAATATGGACATCTAAAGGAATGATTAAGGTCTTAATTAGGTTTTTATAAACCAGCTTATTAAATATTACACCTGCATCTTCAGCTCCATATGTTCCCTCTTTTTCTTCATCCCTGCGCCATGCTGCTCCTCCGCCTTTACCTAACAAGTTCCTTCATCTGAGGGTTACCAAGTGGCATGCTAATTCCCCAACATCAGAGCCCCGACATCCTCCAACCCCCTCCCTGTTTTTTTTCACTGCCACTTTCCTTTTTGTACTTTGCAGATTTGGGTCAGACATCATGAATCTTGTGTAAAAAGACAGAGAGGGAGGGGTGCTGCTCCTTAGATCACATGATCGCCACTCGCAAATTCCCTCCTATTGAGTACCTTGGAACTTCCATCACAGCTGAGCGGTGAAACCACACAAAGGGAGGACGAGACGTGTGAGACGTGTGTGGCTGCATCAGATGTTCAAAAGCGAGCACATGAGGCGCAGACTGTACCTGTGGAGGACCCATTGCGACACTCCGTTCTTTCTCTCTCTCTTTTGCCTCCTTTGACCACGGCATCTTGACATTTTCTTTACCCTCGACTCTTCCTCTTCACATCGCTCCTCGCTGTCGGATTCTCTTCTCGTTCTTTCCCTCTCGGCTCTCAGATCTTGCCGTCAGCTGAATCGCTCAATCAAACCCTCAAACTGCTCTGCTGCCGCTGGTTTACAAGGACCACATACAGTCATATGTGCAACAGCAAATGAAGCGGTTACAGTGCCTTTCAAAAGGCACTCGTACCACTTAAAGGGTTCCGCGTTTCATTTTACGTTGCAACCACAATCGTCATCCTATATTTGAAATGAGATTTTATGTCTCAGAGTAACACAAAACTGTGCAAACCCGTGAAGATGGAGGAAAATGGCACATTTAAAAAACACATTCCCAGATCAAATCTAAACCAGTTTACTATCAAATGTCGCCTAATTAGAACGAAGGATCCACCTGTGTGTAATTTAACTTAACCAAGATTGTGTAATAAAACATTATGCTCTTACAGAGCTTTGTTCAATCCATCACCCTAGAATGGAAAGAGTATGACACAACTGCACATGACTGTCAACTGAAGATTAATAGGTCAGGCGAGGAGAGCATTAATCAGAGGAGCAGGCAAGAGGCCCCACTCAGGTGGGTTAATGTTTCAACAGGATCACTATTAAGTCATGCACAATGGGGCTGCAACCAACTATTATTTTAGTTATCGATTATTCTCTATCGATTATTCTGACAATCGGTAAATCGGATAAAACAATTGGCACACTGCGGATTTTTTTTATTTAAATCTTCTTTATGTAACATTGGAAATACATTACAAGATGAAAATAAACAAATATTTCATATCCTTTTTTTTAAATAAGAAAATAAACATTCCATTGACTAAAATGTAATAACAGTACAGGTGTGCGATACTGGATATTTTGGTATCAATCCGATACCAAGTAAGTACAGCACCAGTATTGCCAATACCAATACCGATTTTGATACGTTTCATTCAGGTTTGAAATATCATCAAGCTTCTGACCTCTAGGTTTTTGTGTTTCTTTCTTTAGAATTGTTTTTTTAAACCTAGAACAGAAGTTGGACAAAGTTTATAGGTGTCAGAACAACAAAATCTTTTTGAGGTAGGGCCGAAAAACTACAATTCCAAAGATAAAATAAAAATTCAAGAGAGAATCTGATCTTACCATGCTAGTATCGATCTAATACTGATGCCAACTTGTTAGCAATATTATTGGCATGCTGGAGTGATCTGCCCACCTCTAAATAAAAACATTCTTTTTGTGAACGCTTTATCATTTCTCTCAAAGAATGCATCTGCAGGTAAAAAAAGCTTCAAACATCAAAATGTGAAAAGCTCAGATAGTTCTGCTAGACTTAACATCAAAACAGTGTAGGACTGATTACTTTTTCAATTAACCAATTAATAATTGAATAGCAAAAGGTCCTTGATAGGAGATTTATTTATCTACAGAATTTAAACCAGGTGAAGCTGATAATCCTCTTAATGCAACATTGGAAATGCATTACAAAATGCAAATAAAAACTTGATGAATCTTGGGTAAAACATATACAAAACGTTTTGTTTTGGGGGTTTCTTATGAAAAGTTTACAAATTTCTGGTACAATTTTTGGTTTAATTACTGCTCTGATCATGTTGTTCTGTCAGCAAATGTAATTGTTTTGAGCCTGTGTACTCCAGTTAGCAATAAATCAATTACTAAATGAATTAATGATCATTTCAATAAGGAATCATAATGATTAATCTGATTTTTTTTTTTTTAAAGCTGTATGTGTCTTTTTGTGCGCTGTATTTAAACTTCTGAATTGAACTGAAATCAAGTGTTCAAGTTGAAGTAAAGACACGAGTCATTGGTGTGAAAGTCCAAGTCAAGTCCAAAGTCTTTTATGATATTCTGAAGTTAAGTAAGGTCTTTAAATTTGTGACTAAAATCTGGCTTGTTTCTCAACCGCATGATTCAAGTCCACACCTCTGGTATACATACATTAATAATACAATTTTATTTACAGCATAAAGTATAGAAAATATAAAATAGTAGAATTGTGACCAATTAAAGTCTACCTTAGGCTTTGGTTTCTTAGTGCCATCATCTCACGATCAGTTTAGAAAAAAAATCTTTGAAAAATACACAATGTCAGACTTTGTATCTAACAGAGCCCTCCACTGGGTAAGGACTAGTGGACAAAACATTAAGATAAACATCCTAAAATCTAAATCCATGTTTAGATTATAGGATCAAATCTAAACATGCATTGCATCCTATCATACCACTAATAAGCCAGTGGAAATACTAGTGGTATTTCCTTCTTCACAGAAACAGCTAAACTGTTGTCAGAGGTGCAGAAACCTCCAATGGAAATAGGAAATGTCATCCATTCAAGTAATCTTGTGTTGCAGTCTTAAACTTGCAAAGCTAAGCTTAAATTTAAAAAAAACTCACCTACTGCATTACTCTGACAGATCCACCT
Source organism: Xiphophorus hellerii (assembly GCF_003331165.1). Taxonomy (NCBI): domain Eukaryota; kingdom Metazoa; phylum Chordata; class Actinopteri; order Cyprinodontiformes; family Poeciliidae; genus Xiphophorus; species Xiphophorus hellerii. Next base: position 26,626,711 of record NC_045679.1, on the reverse strand, counting down.
AACAGTTATTTTTACTTTGCTATTTATACTTTCTGACAGATTTCCCAATTCTAAGAAAGGTGAACAAAAATGCCTACGTTTCCACACCAGAAATGGACGCCACCCAATGTTTTCTTTGGCTTCACCAATAGCCAGAGGTAAAGAGTCAACACTAGAACAACTTACAGAACATAAATGTTTTTTTAAAAAGCAGCCAAGTTACTTCCCTTACTAACTTTCTCAAAACTGAGTTAGTACAACTCTTTACAATATCACTAATCAGGAAGAGTATCAGTTGCATTTCTACTGAATATTAGAAAGCTTGACTTGCATAGTTTGTGCTAAAAGAAAAGTTGGGAAAATAAAGGTTAGCCATTTCTAAACTGCAGGTTTGAAAAAAAAATAAATCATTCAACACAAAGGACAGCCTTCCCTAGCTGACCTACTCTGCTCTCGTCTTTTAAAAGCATTAATGAAGAGCCTCTAGTGATTTGAATAGCTAATCTTTTAACGTCAACTGTCCAAATCCCCCCAGTCCTTCCCAAACAAAAAACAAAACAAAAACAACAACAAAATTAATAAGTTGTAATTTAACCATATTTACGTGAATTACTTATAGATTTTGGATAAAAACTCTTGCCCTTGAAATATCATAAATACCACCTTAATGCATCTACGAATAAAATGAATTAGCACTGCAAATAATGATTATTTTAGTAATCGATTATTCTAGAAATTATTTTGATGATTAATCAATTATTCAGATAAAAATATAAGCACATTTTGCAGATTTTTTGATTAACCACTTAAGCTTTTAGTAATTAATTATTCTGACAATTAATGGATAAAAAATTGCCATCTTCTGCAGACTTTTCAGTTAAACGCTTAAGTTTTATTTTATACAATGCTAGAAATACATAAAAAATGCAAATAAACAACCCATTCAGTTTCTGTTTTAAATTTTAAAAAATTATATTTTGTTGCGTAAAATACAGTAGCATAGCATTCCTTTATGTGTGCTTGATCATTTCTAGCAAAAAGAATGCAGCTGCAGCTAAAACAATGCTTCGAACATCGAAGCTCAGCCCTTTCTGCTCGACTCTACATCAATTCAGCGTAGGGCGAACGATCTGTCTAATGTTTTTCTCAATTAGTAAATGAACAGCAACAGGAGCTTAATAGGAGATTTTTTTACTGAATTTCAGCCTGGTGAAGGTAAAACTTTTTCACTTGAGGAATTCTGGGTAGAACACATTTACAGACAAGGAAGGGTTTTTTTTCTCGTAAGCAGGAAATGTACAAATGTTTGTACAGTTTTGGCTTAATTACTGCTCTGAGTGTGTTGTTCTTTCAGAAAATTGCAAGTTTTTGAGCTTGCATACTCCAGTTAACTAAATTAGTTAATTATTTCAATCGTCGATTCATCACAATTAATACGATTAATCATTTAACAATTTCATTAATCGTTTAATGAAATAATCGTTCATTATTCTTAAATATTCATGGGATATTTAAGAAATTCTCCTGCCCAGAGGTTAATACATGGATTTGGTGAATAATACAAACACAGAACCTTTACTGTACAACTGTCTTTCTTTTGAAATGTTACTTGAACTAGACCTTTCCTTCTGTCACTCTGTATTAGATCTGCACAGTACATTAAAATACTCCCGCCAACCATTTGACAGTTAGCATATCATCACTTTCCTTTCCAGATCTAGATTCCTGTTTTCCACATTTCTGAGGGGAGTATGATTTTTTGTCAAAACTGACCTAAAGTAACAGAGCCTGGCCTCGTGCCAAGTCAACATGTTTTTGTGCCCATGATACGTCCAGGAAGCCACGGCCAGAGAGGAAAAACAGGCAGTGGCTCCCTCACCTCAGAGACACACTCCGACTCAAAAACAACAACAAGTCATGCTTGTTCAAATAACAGCTTTGAACCATCTTGTGTCCCATATAAGTCATTTCTGTGTCCTATTGGCTGGAGGATAAAATTCAGACCACAACCTGATACCTTATGTTAAAAAAAACAAACAAAAAAACGGCATGTTACTTCAGTAACATCCAATTCAGATCAGATCCAAAATCTCTACACGTTATTGGCTTATTAGCTTAGATAATATGTCAAAAGTTTACCTTTTACCAGTTGAAATCTTGGTATAAGCAATGATTCATGCGAATCCATGATTTTAAAAAGAACATCAAACTATACATTATGTAATAGCACTTTTTTGTATTTTTTATACTGTTTTGTAAAAGTGAAAACATTTGAACTGTTTGTATACAATAGATCTGTGACATCCCAGTCGAACATTTCCCTTGGCAACCAAGGAGTGCCTCAGAGCTCTACTCTTGGGCCACTACTCTTTATCATTGCCATGATCCCACTTTGTCAAATCCCAACATGTCATTCATATGCTGAGAGCATACAAACTTACATCCGCACCTGATCACACTTACTGATCAACTCTTCACATGGTATAAGAGTCTAACTGTTTGTAAGTCTCCCTAACCTTAAAAACAGTAAAACACACACTAGACGGCAAGGTTGAAGATTTCCTCTTGGAAATAGATTGCTGCTAGATTTGTCCATCTTCCATCTTCTGCTTTGAGTCACATTTTAAACCCTTCACAGAATCTGCTCTCTCTCACCTTAAATATGTCTCAAGAATATTGTCATGTCTCACTGATCCTGGGTCACTGCAAAATGGTCTTGTTTTGGTCTTAGGATATCCAGAAAAGCACTAGAAAGGTCCCATATGTACAATGCCTATAAAACGTAATCACTCCGTTGGATGTTTTGCACTATTTGTTGCTTTTATAAATCAGTCATGATCAGCAAAATATGGCTTCAGCGACAATAAGATTCACAAAGAATTCTTTAATATCAAATTGAAATCTGATTTCTCCTAAATGACAATGAAGCAAAAATATTTTACATAAAATATGCTGCCACCACCGTGCCTCACAGTGGGGATGGTGTGTTTGTGGTGATGTGCAGCGTTTGTTATCCCCCAAACATAGCATCTTATCTGATGGTCGAAAAGCTCCATTTTGGTCTCATCAGACCAAAGAACTTTCTTCCACTTGACCGTGGAGGCATGTTGTCTTCGTGCTCTCATGGTAACCAGGATCAATGGATCTTTCAGATGCAGGCTTTTTTATATTAAGATTACTTGAGACACACTCGCTGTACTCAGGTGAGCTCCGTTCCATTCATTGTGAGATGACTATCACCAATTGGCTGGACCTCTGTCAAATTAGGTCAGTCACTTCGAAGGGGGGTGGATATTATGTTACATATTTTTACTTGATTGTCATAATTTTGTAGAAATCAATTTTCACTTTGACATTAAAGAGGCTTTTTGTCATTTTTTTTGTCACATAATAAAGAAAAATTTTGTTGATGGTTGATTTGTAAAAGCAATAAAAGGGTAAAACATCCAAGGGGTGAATACTTTTACAGTATAAATACTATGAATATAGATACTTGTTTTCCCGTGTTGCTCTGCATTAAATCATGGGAAACACATTATAACTTGATGAAGTTCTCCTTGAATGCGTTATTTCTGACAATGACTGTACCCATGCACATGAATGACAATATTATTTAATTCAGTTTAAGTATCCAGTTCCAATAAAATTCATATCTGGTTTATATGTAAAGAATAAATTACTTAAATTCAGTCGTATGCCACTAAGGGTATTAATTATGCAGTCACAACCAGAAATGACCTCTGCAACCAAATCAGTACAATGAACACAAGGCTTCATCTGTGGACTGTAAGAGTTAGCTAGCTTTGTGTCTGTTGTCGGCATTGAAATGACTCAAGCTAACTATGTGGAAAATGATGCCGCCACCACCAGATTAGTAGCAGCATCATGCTGTGGGGATGCTTCTCTCCAGCTGGGACAATTAAGCTGAAAAAGTATAGAGTCATTCTGGAAGACAATATGTCAATAGCTGAAGAAGACTTGAGATTGGGCGAAATTGATGTCCGCATGCACCAGTTGTCAAATCTGACTAAGCTTGAGTTAATTTGCAGAAGAATAGTTCAAGTAAAAATTTAATTCTTTAAATGTGAAAACAAGTAGAGACACCCCCTCCCCAAAGATTTGTCACTGTCATTGCAGCAAAAAGTGTTTCTTTTTTTTTGTTTTGCTTGTTTGTTTGTTGCTTTACATACGATTGAATCAGGAGGATGAATACATGTCCACTCCACACTTTTCAGATATTTATTTGTATTCAGAATTATATGCTGGCTTATGCAAAACCTATCCAAACAAAGCGTGAGATTGTAATGTGGCAAAATGTGAAAAAGTTCAAAGGGCGCAAATACTTTTGCAAGGAAGATTGTTATATAAATGCATCACAGTAAAGGTCAGCCAACAAATGTAGCACGACACTGAATTTTTTCCCTCCAAATATCTCTTCAGAGAAAGACCTCTCTACTGTGCTATGTACATATACACTATATATATATATATATATATATATATATGTACATCCATTTTCTTACACCCTTGTCCCTAGTGGGGTCGGGAGGTGCTGGTGCCCATCTCCAGCTAACGTTTGTATATATATATATATATATATATACAAACGTATATATATATATATATGTCTCCCGTTTACAGCGTGTTTTGTTTTCTCTGCAGCTGCCTTCTCCCAAAATAACCCAATCATTCCACAGCAGGTAATTCTTCCCAAACAGGTTTAATGATCTAATATGACAGCAATATTAATGTGACACATATTACTGCTCATTATCTCAGCGCCAGACGTTTTCAGTAAGCTGCAGCCCTTTCTGCAAACATGAACACCCTGATTTGTAAACGCATCTTGAAGAGTGTCACAGGAAAAACATGCAGCAGAGCAGAACAAAGCATTTCAGCAGTGTGCAGCACAGAGTGGATGAGACCAGCCTCTCTCTGTCTGCGTCCGCGTGTGTTCTGTGCGCGCGTGTTCCCCTCCGTCACTAAAACAGAGAATAGCAGCTGTTTTGCTTCAACCTTACCTTATCGGGCTGCTCGGGGGATAAAGCGCAGACGCTCCGGGTGATGGAGCTCCGCCGTTTAAAAAAAAAAATTAAAAAAAAATACCCAAGCACAAACGTGAAGAAATAGGCGCAGGTAGTCCCGTTTTGAAGGAAATGGAAGAAGGCGCTGCGCTGGCAGCCTCTCGTCGCTTTAAGTTTGGGTTATGTGTCGCTGTGTTAAGTGCCAGCAGAGGACTGGAATAGGAGAGCTGTCTGTGGAGGGGCTTTAACACGCTGCTGGCTGAGCCGCTGGCTGCCACCCTGAGCTAACTGAGAGCTACTTAACTCACACCGTTAACTTTGTGTAACACCGTGGAACGCTCCTTTGTGCGGCGTCACTAAGCGCGAGCGACATTGTAACGAACGCTAGCTAACGGTTAGCACACTGCCTGTTCGCTGCCCCGGAGCTTACCGTGGGTATGCTTCAGCTGGCAGACAATGAAGCTGCTTTATACTATACAGTTATGTTAGCTTAGCTAAACGGAGATAAAGCTAGCGGTGCGTTCAATGACCTTTTAGAACTCGTATTTTTGTCAACTGACACTAAAATATAAATATTTAAACAAGGATACAGTTGCGTCTGTGTTAATGTATTTAAGTAATCGAAAAAAAATAAGTGAAATATGTAGGTATGTGTATATTGCGGTGATTGTGGAGATAATGAAACGTGAAAATTATTTATCACAAATTAAAATATTGCATTAGATTTTTTTAAAAAAAGAGATTGGGGGGCTTCTTAAAAGTTTGTTTATGTACTGTACACATTTCATTCAATATTACTTGGCCCGGGCTCCTTTTGCATTAATTACTCCACCAGACAATATTAACAATAATAATAATATCACATTTATTTGCATAGCGCTTTTCTTTTCATAGACACTTTACAAGAATCAAGTAAAATTGCAAACAGAACACTAGATCATCAAACAAAATCATAAAAGGAGAACACTTAAATACACACCTCGTTAAAAAAACAGTCATACATTAAAAACTCTTCTGCTAAGGGGTTTTTAGATGTGATGAATAATCAGTCCGTGTCTGCTGAGGTATCATGGAAACCCAGGTTACTTTCAGCTCAGCAGTATTGTTGACTCATATCTTCCTCTGGAAGCTCTGGTAATAATTCTTCCTCCTTCAACTGCTTGTTTGAAAGGGAGGGGAAATAGCCGATGCGTCTGTGTATTACTTTATTTCAGTAGGGTAGGGTGTAATATTTCTTCACGAACTGCTTGTATAAAGTCAACTTTTCTTTTCTTTTTTTTTTACTCCGAACCATAATTTCAGGCGTGGGAGGGGACAGGAAAAGGAGATGTCCGACGGTCATTGAACGCAGCATTATCTCTTCGTGTCGCAGTCAGGTTACAGAGAGAAGGACCGATGTGACCACTATAGCTCAGCGGTACAGAATGCTTCTGGTCTCTTTAAACTGCACTCTTTACGTTTACAAATGTGCAACTACCATCGCGATATTTTTGTGCCACTTCTTTTTTTTCCCCAATAAAAACAAACAAACAAACAAAAAACAAATTAAATATGCATTACATATTTATATACAAAAAAAGCAAGAATAATCCAGAGCTTTAATCCTAATTTTCCCACACAGGCTGTTGCAGTTAGTGCTTGCTTTCGCAGGTCATAACCTGGCAGCTCAGTGTGCCTTTCCTCATTGCTCAATAGCCCTCTATAATATATTCATGAGCTCACAGGGCTAATGTCTCCCACAGAGAAAAGGATGTTTCCCCTCCCTCCTCCTGAAGCCTACTGAGTGAATGACTGCAGATTAGAGCAGATCATTTTCGAGAAAAAGCAAAAGAAAAAAAAAGGAGGAGGAGCATGACGTCACCTGCAGCTGATCACCATGTATGGAGGTTGGGGAGGGGGGGGCAGGAGGAGGGGATGGCATGGATCATGCAGCATGGCCCTGTGATTTCCCTTTACCTGCAACACACATGTGACAGAAGTACACACACTCTGACAGGAGGCAGCATCCCTTAAAGCCAGCGTGGGCCCAATGGGAGACGAAGCCGGAGCCGGGGCCAGAGACGGAGCTCGGGCTGGGGCCGGGGCCGGGGCCCAGACCAGAGCCAGGGCCGGAGTTATTAGATTCGTCTGCAGTATCTTGCCACAGGGCAGTGCAGCGTGGCGAATAAACAGTCCAACCTGCCTGTGTTTTTCAGACCTCTGTTGCCCTGGAAACAGGTTCCCGAGATTTCCCATTTCTTCATTTTTTTTCTTCTTCTCTATCCATCTCTCCTCCTCCTCCTCCTCCTCCCCAGCATCACCACCACCACCACCTCTACACTCCACGCGCTGCGGCTGCCTCGCTGCTTCCTCCCCCAGCGACCTGCCGCATCACGTACAATTCCAATCTGCTGCAGTGTTTTCACAATGTCACAGGACCAGAGGCGACACGGCCACGCAGGAGCAGCGGCCGAGGAACGCTGACCCCTCCGCTCACTCCGATCGGAGTCTGAGCGGCCATCACTGCTGCAGCAGCCTGACTTCCACAGGCAGAGAAAGGAGAAGGGAGGAAGGGAGGGCTGGAGAGACAAAGAGGGAAAACAAAGCAGGTTCAGATTGGTTTCTGGTTTTTATGGCGGCGCAGATGCAGAATGCTCCTCTGAAATGAATCATGCAGATGGATGTAAACGGTGAGGTGAAAAGGATCCCCCCCCCCCCCCCCCCCCTTGACTCTCCTTTTGGAGATGTCACCTCAATCAAATGTTCAGAACATAAAACGATAAACCTGAGTAAAATCCAAATGGCAGTTCTCAAATGATCATTTCGGTTATCAGTGAAAAGACCACAACTTTCCAAACCAACCTGGTTGTATGTGGAAAAGTAATTGACAAACTTAACCTAGAAACGGGCGACAATGCTCCAATCAAGATAACAGACATCGAGTTTGTTATTGTTTCAGTTCTCCCACTTAGACTTTTTTTTTTTTTTTTGAACATGTTTAAGGTCAAGCCACAATGTCTCACTAGGGTTTAAATCTGGACTCGGACTAGGCCACTTCAGAAGTTTCCTTTAGTTTTCTTGACATTAACATAAAAGTCAAGCTTATCTGCGTTGGCATATTTCAGCAACAGACAGTTCAAAATGCTTTACGCCATAAAAACATAAAAACCTATTAGGAGACAAGCAAAAAACATTACATTTTGTCAAATACCATCATCAAAATCATCAAGCAAACCCCCCCTAATCTTGGAAAAGTCTAGAATTGTCCCCCCAAAAAAATCATTGAAAAAACATTTGCATTTAAATAATATCAATATGAAAAAGCAAAAGAAACAAAGAACAAACTAAATCTACCATTTATCTCAGAAAGAAAATAAGAATAAATTTTTAGGCCCCCCCTACCATCATTAGAACAATGGTTCAGTCCAACTTGTAGGAGGAGCAACAGCAGCGCTGAACGGTACAGGAGCTAGCTGTTAGCTGTTAGCTGTGGCTCTGCAGCACAAACATAAAACCCTCCAGTAAGTAAATACTTAAAGCAAAAGACATGTAAGCTTTTTATTTACTTTCACTGCTCAATAAGAAGAAACACATTAACAATAAAGATCAAACTGCAGTTTGTTGTTTCATTACTTTGGCTGAATCATGATAAACTGCCTCATTAGCAAAACTGCTACACTGCTTTCATAGACTTAAGCTTTTTTGTCAAAGGTAGCAAACATCTCATTCACATTTAGGTCTTCAACTTTTATATAATTAGAAGAGTTTGAAACGGGAGGAAGAGGCTGACGAGTGGCAGACAGCTCAGAGTCTGGGAGCCAAGAACAGAAGAGAGAATAGATGGAAGAAACAGAAAATTATGCCTTTATTTCTCACTGTCTTCAATGTAGAGCCTTTTAAAACCACAAAATAAAATCTGAATATTTTTCTATATAAACCCTTGTGCTTTAAATGTTATGTTTAAGTTATAATACACCCAGATATTCATTTCTATCTACTTGTTGCAGAGGTGGGGACTCGAGTCACATGACTTGGACTCGAGTCAGACTCGAGTCGTTAAAATGACGACTTGAGACTTGACTTGAAAAAATGCTCAAAGACTCGGACTTGACTTTGACTTTCATGCCATTGACTTGGGACTTGACTCGACTTGAAGCTGTTTACTTGAAAAGACTTGATATTTTTTACTCAAAGTCTTAAAATTTAAAACACATTATTTATAAAGTGGCGTCATTAATTAATTTCACTCATTCCATATCAATATGCGCAGACCGTCACTATGTTTTTCCTCTCTCCTTATGTATGTATGTGTACGTAGCTGCAGCACAACCAATCAAATTAACAGGATTTGGACGTTTAAAAAAACGCAGCAAAGCTACAGAGCTCAGGGAACGAAATACGAAATAACCGCTCGAATATGCTTCCGCGAGTAATTTCTTTTGGCTACGTAGGTTATGAACTTTCGACTAAAAAACGAACTGCAACTTGTAAAACATGCAAGAAGAGAATATCGGATGGAGATGCCACGACGTCCAACTTTGTCCGGCATTTGAAGCTTCACAAAGATCGGTAGGTGGCACTTTTCTTTTGCTGTAAGATAGTTGACTTTAGCTAACTTCGTGTTAGCATGTGTACTCCGGGTTAAATTTGTGATGATTTACCATAAATCCGGTCCTTCAAATGCCTCCACAAATAATGTGCACCGTGTTAGCTCAGGAAGCCGGTGGATAGTGAGCGGGGCTCCGGAACAGAAAGCAGATTCTGGACCTGAACACAGGGAACAGAGTCTCTCTGTCCCATCATGATGATGAGCCGGGTCTAGTATCATCTAAGGATGGTTGGTGTATTTGAAGACATCTACGTTGGGAAATTATATTGACAATATATTGTTTACTGCAGTCAGTGCATTAAGTCAACTGTTTTTGACTTAATGCACTGACCGGCGTGACTGTCACATGTCGCACAGAACCCATTTCCAAGTAGTATAGCTTTGCTGGGAAAAAAAAAAAAAGACCAGATACAGTGACTGTCCCAAATAAATTTTGTGTTTAGAATATCTGTCCCATATTTATGGAGGACTGAAACTAACATACTTAGAAATAAAAGCAGAAAAATAAATGCACCAGACCTTCCTGAGTTTACTTGTGATAACTTCATTTATACTTATTTCATTTTTTGAAAACTATGATTGTTGTAGTGTTGATGTTTATTTATGAATAGAAGGAGTAAACTGAAGTCAAATGTAATTCATGAAAGGCTGTAATTTATTTTCTGACATCTGTTTACTTCTGACAGATTTGAAGAATACCAGATGAATAAGAGGATCACAAATGAACCTCAAATACATATTTTAAAAAGAACAAATGGTCTAATATTTGAATTTTATGTATAATTGCAAATTATAAAAAATAAATAAATAAAAACGACTCGAAATGACTTGAAATTAAAGGTTCCTGACTTGAGACTTGACTCGACTTTTGCCTGTCTTGACTTGAGACTTGACTCGGACTTGAGGACAGAGACTTGAGACTTACTTGAGACTTGCAACACAGTGACTTGGTCACACCTCTGACTTGTTGGTTCTCAGTCATCCAGGACATGGCAAAACTATCCATCCATCCATCCATCCTTGTTCTGTTCACCCTTTGTCCCTAATGGGGTCGGGAGGGTTGCTGCTGCCTATCTCCAGCTACGTTCCAGGCGAGAGGCGGGGTCACCCTGGACAGGTCGCCAGTCTGTCGCAGGGCAACACAGAGACATACAGGACAAACAACCATGCACACACACACTCACACCTAGAGAGAATTTAGAGAGACCAATTAACCTGACAGTCATGTTTTTGGACTGTGGGAGGAAGCCGGAGTACCCGGAGAGAACCCACGCATGCACAGGGAGAACATGCAAACTCCGTGCAGAAAGACCCCAGCTGGGAATCAAACCCAGTGCTACCAACTGCGCCACTGTGCAGCCCATGGCAAAACTAAAAAAGGCTTAAAAATAAAACAACTGAAGTTATAATTTAAATAGCCCATAACTTGTATTGGGGGCCATTACAATAAATTAATGTTTATGAGGAATTTTATTAAGAGCAGTTACTCATTAAAGCTTTTTTATTTAGAACCTTAAATGTTTGTAAAGGTGTAGCAGAGATTAGATCAGTCAGACTGAACAAAACTCGCATAGAAGCAACATTTGAATTTTTGTTTTACTTCTCAGTAGTTTGTTGATATGCATTACTAGTCTTTTTTGGTCCTGCAGCTTGAATGTCGTTTAAAAACTTTTAAACCATATTTTATGTTACATTTCACTGTAACTTCACCGACCCCCCCAGAATTGCTCTTAAGAAATATTCCTGTATATGGTCCCCCCCCCCCAGTAATGAGATGGGATTTACGCCCTTGTGTGTGCTGCTTCAGTTCATTGAGCCTGCTGCCTAACCCAAGGTCACTTCAACTGCTGGCCAAACATTCTCCTTAAGGATTTTGTTGGTAGTGAGCAGAATTTATAGTCCATCAGTTAAAGTCTTGAAGAAGCAAAGCCGCCCCAGACCGTCATACTCCCACCACTTATTATTTTTGGAATGGTATTAGTTTTAGCTCATGCTTAACATGCTTTTACTTTCATCTTGTCAGGCCACAGAATATTTTCTCTAAAGTCCTGGGGACCACCAAAGTGTTTTTGGTCAACTTGAGACCCGTCTTTGTGTTCTTCCTGGTCAGCGGTGGCTTTGACCTTGAAATTCTACGATGGGAAAAACTTTAGTCAAGTCTTTTTCTTGTTGTTCATTCACTGACCTTCATTCAAGCCAGCAGTGTTTTGGCTGTTCTTGGTTTTCTTTTAATCTGTTCAGTGAATTGTTGATGTACTCCTCCTGGAGTGATTCCAGTAGGCCGGGTACGGCTTTTTCTAGATAGGTGGTTCACTGTGGTTCACTGCAGGCCAGGGCTGCAACTATAGATCATTATGGTAATCGATTAATCTGATGATTCATTGGGTAAAGAAAATTGGCCCATTCGCAGATTTTTCAACCACTTATCCTTATTTTACAAACTATTGGAAACACATTTAAATAATACAAATAAATGATTTAACTCCTTTTTTTTAATGATAAAATTAACATTTTGTGGCATATAATGCAAATACAGTAGTAATTTAGTGAATGCCTGATCATTCAAACTGTACAGTTTTGGCTTTTCTAGTGCTCTGACTATGTTGTTCTTTGTGGAAATGACATTGTATTTTGTTTGTTTGTTTCGATTACCAAAGTAGTTAACGATTATTTGAATAATCGAATCATCACGATTAATCCAAATAATTGTTTCAGAGCAACTGGAGACTATGTGTGACTTTTTTTCTCATCTGTTTTTGAATTTCTATTTATACTCTGTTACATTTTGAGATCTTTAGCCTGCTTCATGTTGTCAGGCAGGCTCTGTCTATGTCATATTTTTTTTCTTTTACTCTTTAAGGGCTTTAATTAGGCCCGTGGGGAAATGTAACTCACTTGTTTTAAAATTGTGGTTAATCACTTTTCATTAATGATGTAACTAGAGGGGCAGTCATATTTTCACACAGTGCCATGTTGGATCAGATTGCTATATTTTCCCCTAATAAAGAAAATAATCAAACTTTTTGGTATTTAGACAGATTATCTTTGCTGATATTTAAATTTGTTTGATGATACAAACTGTTTAAGTGAGCCAAAAAAACAAAAAAAAAAACCCTGAATAAATCAGTTTTTTCCCCCCACAGCACTATATTTCATAATTATGTTTTCCTGAACAGTCAAAGCAAATAAAGTGCCACATGGAAGAGGAGTGAGGAGAACTTAGCATGTTGCCCGTCTCTTCTGACTTTCAGTCCTTTTTAAGTCATCCTTGTGTTTCTGCAGTGTTATGTGTGCATTCCTTTGTAGTGACTTCTCTTTGGCAGCCAGCAGAACATTCCAGGGAAATGGCTGACCTAGAATAACACTTACACACAAACACACACGCACACACACACACACACACACCCACACACACACACACACACACAGAGAGAGAGACAGAGAGTCGGGATGACTGAGGCAGTGAGGTCCTCCGCCCTCTCGCTGGCCGGACTCACTGAAACCGCTGTTTACCGTTCATGTGGAAAACACAGCCACGCCGCGCTGTGTGGATGCAGCTGGGGCAAAATCTCACATGACTGTTATCACAAGAACACATGACGGCGTTCGCCCTCCAGCTCTGCTGACCATGTCCTCCGGCCCTGCAGGACCTTCTCAGGCGGGATAAGCAGGCATTTTCCATGATGCAAGCCTGGACTGGGCTGTCCCGGAAAACAAAGTTTTTTAAAAAAAAAACTGAAACGTATAGTTTTTTGATCATGAAGATTTTTTTTTTTTTAAGAATCAAAAGAAAAGCTTACGTTGCCTCGCAAAAGTATTCCTCCCCTCCCCCCCACTCCATTTAGTCATCGTGTAACCACACGCTTCAGTGCATTTTGTTACATATTTATGGAACAGGCTCACACATCCAGGGATTTCTCTCCATGTTTATGTGGGTACTTCCTGGGTACTCCCTCCCACAGCCCAGAAACACACGACTGTTACTGAAAATGTCCCTTTTTTTGAGTGAGTGTGTACATGCATGATTGTTCTGTGTGTCTCTGTGTTGCCTGGCGACCTGTCCAGGGTCAAAGTGTAGCCTACATGTCCAGTGGCTGCTGGAATTGACATCCCTGAAATTGGACACTTGGTATAGATGGATAACTGGTAGATAAATGGGTGTATGGGCCAATACAAAGTATAGTTGAAGGATAATATATATATATATTTTTTTACTAATTTAAATCTGAAATGTGTGGCATGATTGTAAAGTAGTACATAACTGAAAACTACCCCATCAGCCACTGTTCCAGTCAATAAAGGCCTCTCCTGACATCTCTTTTCTCAGCTCCATTCACACCACCTGTGTGTCCCTCCACTCACACAGGTGGTGTGAACACTAAACTGTTCACATAGTCTAACAGAGATTTGTTTCCACCTCCCCTCTTTGAAGCAATTAGTGCCAATTCAGATAAATTCTTGTTGCTCTGCTGTCGCCTCTGTTCTGATTTCTCTGAAATATACACCGGAGTTTAAATGAAATTGACCTCACATAACTGCATTTATCCCAAAATCCTGAACAGTGACGCCGGAAAACTACATCTACCAGATGTAAAAAATACTAACTTGTTAGGACATCCAAACTAACAGGGGGCCCTCAAATACACTTTAATTCGCACACAAATCAGATCAGTTTTTCTTTAATTCCCTATTTTTTGTTGTTCAAAATTTTTTTTTTTTACATTGTTAGCATTGGGACAATATTTGTATGAGGGTCAAAAATGTAGGTCTTTTTTTATTGCTCAATAGTGAAAATATTCTTCACCAAACTGCAGAAATAGAGAGAAAACAAGCTAATTAAAACTGTCAACATCAGGAAAAATCATTAGCTTTCCCTAGATTTATTTTGGTTACTTTTGGAGAGCAAAGTGAGTCATGTTGGATACTTGGTGGAAACTTTCCATCCTTTACTCAGGCAATATTACCAGCTTACCTCTAAAAACCAAAGAATATATTTAATAGAAAAATGTGAATTTTTTTCAAACCGTGAAATTCATTCCAAAAGTTAGAAAAGGTGATGACAACAATTTAGTTAGAATAATATTCAGATTTTTCTTTCCAGTTATAGAGTGTAAAGCAAGTAGAATACATCTTTAAGATTTTTCTTACTGTCCATCTTAATAATCAAATAATAAAGAAAATGTTTTTTGAAAAAAAGAAGAGTTGGAAAAGTTTTAAAAGTGGCTCTGTTTCTGAAATAACAGTGCAGATGTATTACAACATCTCTTAGTTTTGACTTAGTTCACAAAATGTGGAGTCCCACAGGGATATATTTTTAGAATCCCCTCTGTTGGATGTTATCAAACATCCTCTAGGTTCCGTCTTCTGCAACCTATTTTAGGAAATTCTAACGGAAATAAAAATAGCAATAAAAATCCTAAGCCATTTAATCCAGGCGTCTCCACACCAGTCAGGAGTTTCTTAAAGGTAGTTCAGGAAGTGAAATATTAACTGGTAAATTGTATCTGGACAAAGTGGTTTGAGGTGCAGCAGATTGTTCCTGAAGAGGTTTGTGGTGAGTCCAGATTTATGAACCTAATGCGCAAGAAGACAATGGTTCTCAGTACATGGAGATCTAGATTAATGCAATGTTTACAGAACAATCTGGTGAAGCGAGAGCTTCTCACTGGTCGTCTTGCACTGGAATGTTTGCCTTCCATATTTAGATCCTTCTACTAGTTTCCAGTAAATGCAGAACATTTTTGAAATAGTAACCTTTTGTTTTTAAGGCTTTACACAGGTTTCCTTCCATCTTTTCACTATTGTACCATGATGAGGCTTCGATTTGTAAGCAACATGTCTTCACATATTTCTTTGCCTGAAAAATGTCAACATACCCATTGTACATTTTTTGCTGCTATTCAGAACTTTAAAATTGTATCTCGCTGACAATTAATTAAAAGTATTAATCCCATAACATTATGTAAATGTGCACCTCAGACACATTTGTATTTATTTTATGCTTCAGATGTACAGTATATTATAATTTTGAATATTTTGATATCTTTTTTATGCAAAGGTTGGCTATTACATTAATAAAATGTTAGGTGGTAACTAAAAAAAATAACTAAAGTAATTGAATGTCAAAGGGTGAAAATGTGAGTGTATAAGATTCGGTTTAAATTAAAAGCTTATCTCTTATAATACAAAGGTGATATTGTGAAAAACCTGGCCTTAACTTACATATTCTGGCTCACTGCTGCCATCCTCTGGTGAAAAGCAAACTCAGCAAACCCAGTGAAATCTTTATGTTGTGTCTAAAAGAACATATTAAATGCATATAGGTGTTTTCATTGTTTTTTGTTTTTATTATTTACTCTATGATTATGATTAATTGCAAGGATAATATGTCTAGTTCTTGAACAGAAACAAACTAACTTACCTTTAATGTATTTCACATCTGATAATTCATGGTGTACCATGCTTGTTTGACTAAGACAAACAAAATAAAGATGTACATCTTTCAAGGATTATTCCGGCCTAAATCTGTACTAAATTCATCTAGTATGGTTGTGTGTGTTTTATTAGTAAATTCAGTAGCTTGTTGTCCATTTCTCTGGGCAGTTTTTATAAGATGGAGGTCAAAATTTAAAGAGTTTGACAACAATTTTCTAATAAGTCATCTCTGCATTTTCACTCATTTCCCTTGATATCACATTCTTAGTCTATTGAGGTATGTATGATGATATTCCATCCATATTCAGCTACAGAACACACCTCGGAGGACTTTTCACAAGTCTTAGGAGTATAATTCTGTAATTCTTTGAGCATTATTCCAAGACAGCATTTGTGAAGTCAGATACTGATGTGTAAGCAAAGGTCAGTCTCATATTAAATTCAAGTTCTTCCACCCCAAAACTTGCTAATCTAATGTCTTTAATGATTTAACATGTCAAAGCAAAGCGAGGAAAACTTTTTAATATTAGTTTTCTTAGGTATTAGTCTTAGTCACACATTGGAACTGGACTGAATTATTTAACAAGAGGATTTCTAGAGATGTGACATTTTGGGTCCTCAAAGCAGTCTTAGTTTTCTTTATCATCCGATAAAAACAAACAAACAATTTATGAAGTTTGGGGAACATTCTAGTATTCTCCATATATGCAATTAATACAGTGTTTAGTTTTGGTGGTTTAAACGTTATTTTCAGATTTATTGCCTACAGTAGTATTATACAATTTGACTTTTTCATTTTTAACTAAGATGTTTAATCATCTCTTAAACAGAACGTGCTCGCACGCAACGAATTCTAAAAAAGCTTTGAATTTAGCTGCAGCCAAATTATTAGCTTTAAATCAGATAATCAGATTTCAACATGCCCAACTCCAGAGCTGCTTTCTCGGTTGTGCGCAGCCGCAGTTGGTTTCAGCTCACTTTCGTTTTCGATTCTAACCTAAAGTAAACTGAATTGTGTCTCTCCAGTCCTGGGGGCGCGCGCAGCGAGGAAAACAACTCTATTAGACAGAATTACACGACATTCAAATAAACCCAACGCAGTCTTTGGTTGAAGGTGAGTTTTATAGCAGAATGTTTGCTAAATTAAATATGTTACATGTGGGCACGAGCCTGTCTTTCGGAGTTTTGATTGAGGTCAGTGTTTGGTTCGGAAAAATAACCTCGAACGTGAAGCTAAAGGGGCCAAATTACACTGGACTGCTTTGTCAGTCCACCTCCAGACAAATGATTCCCGTCACTGAGATGCTCGAGCTTCATGCTGCTGAATGACTTGTGTTTTCTGTCGTGTGTAGACTTTCAGTTTCATTATTGCTTCTTTGGGAAATTTCTTCGTTGTTTACTTTACTTCTAGTCTTAGTTTGTCGCCTAGATTTGGTTCTTAGTTTGTTGTTGTGTCTCATCTTGTGTTTCTTAAGATGCTGGTGTTCTTAGTTCATGTTCTGTTTTAATTATTTCGTTTTTGTTCAGTCACTTAGCGTTTGTTATTGATTTAGATTTTAGATCCTTTGATTGTTTCCCGTTAGTTTTATGGTTTTTCCTTCTTCCTCTGCCTGCCATTATGCTTTTTCCCATTTTCCCCCACATTTCCTCCTCTTTAGCTGCCCCCACTCACCTGTAATTAGCTCTTCTGATTCCTTCTTCTCTTCCACATCTCCCTCAGTACTTAAGATCCTCTCTCCTTCAGTATTTGTTGGATTTTTTTTTTGTTTGCTCTGTTGTTGGTCTGTTGCTGGGTGTGGGGTTTATGCTTATACTTTTCTTATAGCTCAACATTCCAACAACTGAGAAGGAATTCGGCTTACAAAGCTATTCATGGAAGAAGAATTACAAGATTAATTTCTACAGAAACCCCAAAAGTAGAACATACATCCTAGGGACAACAAAATGGAATAAATTTACTCTTTTGCTCACAGTTGTTGATTCTGATTCAGAGTATTCTACATATATTGAATAATGGATATTCTATTAAATGTCTTATTTATTGACATTAATCACATGTCAGATTTAGTAGATAAATGTCAGATTTTATTGATCTTTTTCAATAAAAAGATTTATTACAAAGAGATTTGTTTGTCAGTTAAAAACAGGATCAGTGAAGGTGACAGACTCCTAAAAGTTTTGTCGCAACAGAATTCAGAAAACATCTCAGATCAAGAAACAACGTAGAACTGAACTCCTTCCTTCCTGTTTCTAGTCTGAAAACGGAATATTTCATGCACTGAAAATGTGGCCACAATCATGCTAATAGACATTATATGTGCCAACAGATTTAATAAGAGACTTATTATATCAGAAGTACAAATAAATAGCTTATTGCTACTGTTATTAGTACATGTTGGTTTCTGAGAAATATCTGACTGGGAATATCTTGGAATTAACCAAGTTGAAACCAGAGAACATAAAACTCACACTGACCGTCATCCTGGTCACCTTCTCTTGTTTTCTGCAGACATGGAAAAGAAAAAACATCGCAATGACAGCTCCCAGGTCGCAGAATGCATCAAATCATTTGATCCTCTGTACAAGGGAGAGGAGGAGCCCAAAAATGAAAACCAGCAGAACGGCAAGGATGGCTCAATGCAGGCCAGCTCCTCTGATCCATCCACATCTGGACACAGCTGCAACCAGAACGCAAGTAAGGCAAGCAAACGCGATGGAGACAGCTGCAACGAGGACGCAACAAAGTCAAGCAAACATCATGGAGACAGCTGCAACGAGGACACAAGAAAGGCAAGCAAACACCATGGAGACAGCTGCAATAAGGATGGAAGTAAAGCGAGCAAACTCGATGGAGGCAGTGGCAACGAGGATGGAAGTAAGGCGTCCAAACACATGCCTGTTTGGACGCCGTGTGGCGAGGAGCGCAGTGAAGTCGGCTTGTCGTGCTGCCGGCTGGATGAACTGAAGACGCTTCCACAGTGTGACATCAAACTGGGAAAACTGCATTTCTCAAAGACTCACACCGTCCTCATAGATGTGAGTTGTTTCCGCCTTTCTCTCTGTCTCTTTTTTTCTGAACAAGGAACAAGTAGGACGCCTTCATTTACAGGCACTGCCTGTTGGAAAACAATATATACATAATCTACATATCCAAAGTAGGGCGGCCACTATTGACTATTCTGTCGATTATCTTGACGATTCATTGGAAAAAATTTGGTTATATTCTGCAGATTTTTCATCTAAGTCTTTTTAATGCAATATTAGAAATACATTAATAAAATGCTAATAAATAAACATGATAATTTTTTTAAATAAGAAAAAAATACTGCCTAAAATGCAAGAAAATCTGTTGATAAATTTTTAGATTAGCCAATTAATAATTGGATAGCAAAAGCTGCTTGTTAAGAGATTTTTGTCACAGAATTTGAACAAAGTGATGGTAAAACTATGCTGCTCCAGGAGTACTGGGTAGGACATATTACTTTGGTAATCGATTCAGCATGATTAATCTGATTTAGTGTTTCAACTGTAATCCAAAGTCCATCCATCCATGTTGTAACATGCTTGTCCCTAGAAATTGGGTTGGGAGGTGCTGGTGCCTATCTCCAGCTAACGTTCCGGGCGAGAGGCGGGGTTCACTCTGTCGCAGGGCTGTAATCCAAAATAAAATAGTTATTTTTTTAATTTAATTTTTTCCTCATGAAATCACACAAATTCCAAATGGCTTAGGGACCATAACTGACTGTGAATAGCTTAAATTTGCAAATACTTGAGACCCCATATGAACATGTTTATAATTTCCTATTTTAATCATTTAAACACCAGACATACCTTAATATGCGATAATGTAGTCGAAATTGTCTTAGCACTAATTTGGAGTTATGTTTCCCAGAAAAATCCCTGAATAATGAACTGTGAAGCGGCTAGGATCCACTGCACATGACATCTCGATCAATAATCAAGCCATTTAAAAACACTTATCAAAAGTATCCTTCAATAGAGGTTAGATTTATTGCGTAATAAGAAAACCATGTTCCAGACAAAGTCATTTCTGCTCTGTTTGCTTTTCAGGTGAATTCCTTCAGCTGCAGGGCGATTGTTCCTCAGGACGGGAGAGACCTGTGGCTCAGTAGCTTTGTTAAGATGCCGTGTTCACCATCAAGCGTCTCACCCAAACCAGACACACAGTTTGGTCCCGTTAGATTCAAGGTGAAGAATGAATGAAGTCACATTTAGATCGTTTCGTAAGGTCATCCAGACTTTGTACTTCTAGTGTTTCAGAGTAAAGGCAATGTTTTATGACCTGCTGTGAAGAGGTTAAGAGATGTTTTGCTCTGCAGCAGATGCGCTTCTTCTCCAAATAAGGAATATTTGCTGACACCGGGGGGAAACCCCCCCAAAATTATAACACATAAAGGAAAGGCATAGCAGGTAAAAAGTCAAATCAAAGATCCCAGAAATCAGTCTCTTTAAACAATCAGACTTTTCTTTCTTTATTGATCTTTGTTAAACTGATCTTTGAACTTATAGTGTCTGGACTTAGACAGATAGTTTCCAGCAGTTCCTGAAAATAAACGGTGAAGGTTCTAATGAAATGTTAAATTTAATGAATAACACGTTCGTGTTTATGTCTGTATATAGACCTCAAAGGTACGGTACCCATTTTGTACTTCTTTCATTAACTCACTTTGTCATCCGCAAAACAACCTTTACATTGACTCTAGTTGTGACAACAGCATCTAGTGCTCTTGAAGAAGTTTGACTTGAAGGAGTTTAAAGTGGTAGAAATCAGCTTGTATGTTAGCTTAGCTTCCAAATGGAAACTTTTCCCTGATTCTCCAAACTGATATTGCTCTGACTAATTTCTACTACAGGCAAGATACTGACTGCTCATAACTACAGCACATAACCCTGCAGCTTCCACAGAACTGTTCTTTGAACACAATGTATTCTACTTATTTGACCTAGGTTTAAAATAAGAAAGAAGAGGAGCAGGACTGGTTATACTTTGTCCTCAAATTGATCAACTTTTGGTGAAATAAAGCAGATGTTTTAATATGTTAAAAAATGTAAAAAGTAAATGACGTTGCAGAGTCAATCTGGCCCAGTGTCGAGGTGGGGCCTGATCTCCGAGCAGCTGCGTGCTCTGGCCAAGAAGAAGGCAGCAAAAGCCGATGAGGTGGAGGTATGGTTGAACTTCGGACGCAACTAAGTCATCGATTAATTCTGATTATTAATCCATTAATCAGATAAAAACAAATTGACACATTCTACAGATTTTTCATACAAGCTCTTAACCTTTGTCAATTCAATGTTAGAAATATATTAGAAGTAATTCACAAATAATTCAATTCCTATTATAAGTAAGAAAATCATAGTTTTATTTCCTGAAATAATAAAGATTTCCCTTAAGTTTAATTTGAACCAGGTGAGGCTAAAACTGCCACCTGAGGACTTTTGGGTAAAACATGTTTACAGACAACAATGTGTGTTTCTATCTTAAATGCAGAAACACACATTCAGATGGATGGAGGGATGGATTAGTTGACAATTATTACACTGACTGATTAGTCATTATTAATACTATGATTATACTAATTCTCTGATGTTTGACTCTGGTTACTTGTCTCCCATCAGAAAGCCATCCTCAGATACAACCCCAGCTATGAACGTGAGTGGTCTTTTGATGCACTTCCCAGATATGTGAAGGTCAGTGGTCATCTCTTAAACTGACGTGATGAGTTTTATGACTGATTAAAGCCATGGGTGATGAGAAATGTTTCATGCTTTCCTTCTAGAATGACATCGAAAACCTCTACGAGAAGCTGTTTCCGAAGATTGCTGCTTTGGCCTTGAAGCTGCCTGATGAAGTCAAGAAGGTACCAATGGAGGCATCGTTGGGTGACTCAGAGTCGGAGGCTTAGACTGAAATTGTACTGAACTCACAAAAACACAGACTCCAGATCTGGATTGCACTCATACTTTGAGTCCAATATTTAGACTCGACTAAAGACTTTAGGCTCGACTTGGAATCATTTATATATAACGAGGGTGAAATTAAGCCAGGAAGTTTAATTAATTGAGTTAATGGTCAATCTTGTTGCTTCAGTTCTGGTCCAGCAAGATTAATGTTAAGCTAAGTTAATTGTACTTAAAGCTACTTAAAGTTAACACAACTTTTAGGGGGGAGGGGTGTACGAAAGTAACAATCTTATAAATTGCTCCTTTGTTGCTACGTTGGTATGCAGTAAAACTAAGCCGTAATGGCAGAAGAAAAAAATTTGGCATTTGGCAAGAACCAAACAAAAACCTTCACCCTAACATTAGTAAAGCATGATACACATAAAGGTAAAAGTGAAGAAAGATGTGTTACTGCTTGTACATAAAACACACAAAAGACCATAAAGCTAATGAACAACTGTACAAACATGAGTCCATATGCAGTGCAGGAGTACACCATTCAACTGCTGCGACCCTGTAAGGCAGCCAGACCCACCGTGGTGTTCGCTTGTATGGAAAAGAAAAAGTACAGCGACATTCATTGTATGTTCAATGTCATTGTCCAATCGCCATAAGTGTAATAGTTTGTGTCTGTGTGTCCAGGCCATCCCTTTGCTGCAGCGCCACCAACCAGCCTCCATCACTTTGTCCCAGGGTCAGATTTCCTGTCTCCTTGCCAACGCCTTCTTCTGCACCTTCCCTCACCGCAACACCACCAGGCCCAACGCAGAATACCACAACTACCCGTCCATAAACTTCAGCAGGTCAGCAGACGCGGCGTCGCCGCTCCCCCTTACTGCTGCCCCATCTTTATTTAACATCCCGACTGATTCTTCTGATTCTGCTCAGATTGTTTGGAAGCTGGTCGGAGCGGAAGAGCCAGAAGTTCAAGGCCATCATGCACTACTTTAACGTGATGACAGACGAGAGTGAGTGCGGACCTCGGACCGTGGACGCGTGTTCGCGGGATGCGTACATCACAGGAGGTTTGTGACAATCTGCTGATTTCTCCTCAGAATCTAAACCAGAAGGCCTGGTGACGTTCGAGAGGCGGTGGCTCAGCGACGCAGAAGCTCAGACCTGGGGAAAGTAATGTCCGATTTGAATTAATACAAAAAAATGAAAACATTCTCACATCAATGACGCTGCTACACACTTCATTACTTTTGGCAGCATTGATTGAAAGGATTTTATAAAAAATTTTTAAAAATAAAGCATACAAAGCCAGTACTTAGCTTTGATACTTCATAATTTCTGGAAATCATTCTGGAAATCTACCGACTGATGACTCTTTGTCGTCATATTAGTCTCTTTTGCACAATTTTTTCCATTGCTGTTCATCTTGTCAAACATCCTGAGAGGATATAAGTTGTGAGTTGACGGTATATAAGTGACCTGAATTGACTTGATGGAAACAGATGGTTCACTGTGGTGAACACTGAACGGGAAAAAGAGAGGAAGAAAACACGAAGACTTGAGCTTTCCTTGTCTTAGGAGAATTTGCCACAAACCCCCAGTGGCGTTAACAAAATGAATTGATGTGTATCTGATACTTTTACACATTCATGTCTGAGCAATGGGAAAACACAAAGTGCAGAGCTTTAGCTCATTTACATGTTGCACAGGTAAAGTTTTATGGGATTCAGATGGAGGTCTTTATTTGTGTTTGTTTTGGATTAGCATGTGGTGCATCTGTTTATCCAGAATGAACTGCTTTGTTAGCACTGATAAAGATTTATGGGCCAAAAATGCTAAATGTAACAATAACATTAATAATTTAAACCAAATTCAGCTGCAGGTGGACACATCTTATGGTTTGTGTTGTATTCAGATCATTACAGCATGTCATCATGTTATTCCCTCATCAGAAAAATACCTTAAATTACAAAGTCAAATGTCTTTTAAGCCATATTTGCAGCATTTTTATAATTTGTTTAACGAAAGCACATAGCACCGCCCCTTTAACGAGAACAACTAGAAGAAGAAGATATTGAAGCAGCCATATTGTTTGTGTTTCTGTTACACTTTAGAAACATGGAACCAAACCTTTAGGCCTGGTCAGCTCAGGCTGATTCACACTGTTGTGTTTTCTTGTAGGTGCACACAAACCCTGCACAAGCTGCATGTTACATCAGAGGGCCGGATCGAGGCCGAAGGTGCACAGTTGCTTCAGGTGAGAAGGGGCCTACAGCCGAGAGGATCCACAGCTGTTTCAGTCCACGGCTGAGGCCTGACTGGATTGTGTGTGTGTGTGTGGGGGTGTGTGTGTGTGTGTGCAGGTGGACTTTGCTGCCAGCAGGATAGGCGGAGGTGTCCTGGACTCTGGCCTGGTTCAGGAGGAGATCCTGTTCCTGATGAACCCGGAGCTAATCGTAGCTCGTCTCTTCACAGAGAAACTTGACAAGGATGAGTGTCTCATCATTACAGGTAGAAATGAAACACCTCAGGCCAGCTGTGTGTTGTGCAACTATAGGTTTAGGTTTGGCTATGATTAATAAAATGATTAATTCAGATCAAAATGACCAAGTCGAGGTGCCACATGATTATCAGGAGACAGTAGCCAAGTAGTTTTTAGTCTCATTTATTGTTTTATGAATATCTTGCCTGATAAGGTTTGGTGTTAAATGGCAATATGTGAAAGATTAAAACCCACAACTAATAAAAATTATACAATGACGTCACAGTTCAGTGTGAATAATGAATATTTACAGTCAAGTTTATTTTTGAAAAACTTTGCAATTATGCAGGACTTCCTGCTGGTCTGTCACATGAAGTTGAAACAAGATAAATCAAGGTTTTTGCCAGATGTTTCAGCTATTTAAAATTATATTTAATATTTGTAAAAAATAAAAAGTATGGATATTATGATATGACACAGATACATATCCAGTATACAGGTCATTAAACTTTTAAGTGTTTTGTTAGATATGTTTTGTCCATAAATCAGAAGCTGCTGCAGGAAATGTACAATGCAACTTGTTCATACTCGAGGATCAATTTATTGGGTTCTGATTGGTTCTCAGCCTTTCAGTTCATTTGCTGTAAGCATGCACATTCTCAAGACACTCTTCTAAACGTTAAACCTAAGACGTTTGATCAGACCGTAGCCATGTCACATCTCACATGTTGCCTTGTGTTTTCGCTGTCTGTTCCTCAGGTACGCAGCAGTTCAGCTGTTACTCTGGTTTCAGTGACAGCTTTCAGTGGTTGGGCCCTTATGATGATCACCTCGGAAGGTGTGAGATGTTTAAAAAAAACAAAAAAGAACTAGAACGTTTTCAGTTTGTGCTGGTTGTCTGATTTCGTTGAACTATTTCGGCAGAGACGAGTGGCGTCGGCTGAAGCGGCAGATTCTGGCCATCGATGCCTGTCACTTCAGACAACCCATGGATCAGTACAACATGGAGAAAGTCAAACGGGAACTGAACAAGGTAAAGTCACTGTGTTGACCGCAGTACTCTAATATCCCGTTTGGAGCTTTGGGTTGTGGATAAATGTTTCGCTGCTTTAGTTCACATCTGTTGGATAGAACTTTTCTGTGTTCAGAAAACTTCAGCAACTTTTTCCTCAGGAGTTCCTCAAGGTTGAATTCTCAGTCCTCTCCTTTTGTCTTTATATCTTCTCGTTTTAGAGTTGATTTTGAGATATCTTGGCATCCTTTGTAAGTTTTATGCATACCACTCAAATTTATTTCCTCCCTATTTCCACCCATGCTCCCTTTAACCTCTTAAAGAATCTTGAGAACATGATGGCCATGAATTCTCTGATCTTTAATGAAAAGAAAACAGATGGGGTTTTCTTCAGTCCTAACAGATATTCACACACACCCCTATTCCAAGCCTATGTTAAGCATCAGGTTAGAAATCTCGGCGTAACCATGGATTCTGGTTCAAAGTTCAACAAGCAGGTCAGCTCTGTGTCAGCGGTCTTGCTTCTTCTGCCTCTCTATTTCAGCAGTTTGTTTGTTAGTTCAGCAGAACTTTGGTTGAACAAGTTATTTGTTAGGTGTGCTTTATAAATAAAAATGAATTTAGATTTGTTCAACTGAATACAGAGGAGGTTCTGATCACGTGATGCAAAGTTTCTGTCTTGCTGGTCCAACTTAGCTCAAACCTGATCGAATGGACTTTGCCATATTAGTTCAATGTATTTACATTTCAAGTTTTTTGGGTTTTTTTGCGTGTGTGTGTGTGTTTTCCAAGGCTTACTGTGGGTTCAAAGGTCACCATGATCATGAAGAGCCAGACATCGCCACAGGAAAGTGGGGCTGTGGAGCCTTCAATGGAGACCCAGAACTCAAAGGTAAACTCTGTTACTCTAATGTTGGGTCTGTATTATTATTATTATTACAATTCCCTGAAAAAATATTCCACCTTTAAGCCCGGAGCTAAAACAGGCGAATATTTTCTGTATTTGGCTGTTTTTCATCTGAGTGATGTTGCTATGTTTTGGTTTGCAGCTGTGATCCAGCTGATGGCAGCAGCCAAGGCCAGGCGGGGTTTGGCCTTCTTCACGTTTGGAGACCACGATCTGTGCAGAAGGCTGCAGCAGACGTACCACCTGCTGGTCACACAGAAGATGACAGTCGGTGAGACATTTCATGACAGAAAGCCGAGTTGGAAGTTTTAGCCGAAGAAGCTGTTGTGACTATGAATGTGGTTCGCATTTGCTTTGAGACAAAAAGTGAAAAACTGTTAAATTTAATGAAAAAAATGAGTCCCAGCTTATCTTAATGACAAATAATAGGGCAACCAGAGGTGGGGACTCGAGTCACATGACTTGGACTCGAGTCATTAAAATCAAGACTTGAGACTTGACTCTATTTTTGCCTGTCTTTACTTGAGACTTGACTTGACTTGAGGACAAAGACTTGAGACTTACTTAGGACTTGCAAAACAGTGACTTGGTCCCACCTCTGAGGGCAACTTAAAAAAAATACACTGGGAAGATATCAGTTGAAAACTGGAATAATTAACAAAACAGAATGGCTGACCATTCAGATGACCTTTAAAATCAACATTTGTTTCTATATAAAATGTCAGCTTCCCAAAGCGCACTTTAAGGACAATAAATGTATTAAAACTAGTCTGGCCTGGGGATGCTGTGGTGCGGGGTTAAGCACAACCCACATAAGGAGGCCCTAGTCATCAACGCGGCCGTCACAGGTTTGATTCCCGGCCTGGTGACCTTTGCCACATGTCCTTCTCTCATTACCCACATTCCCGTCAATTCACTATCAAATAAAGGCCACTAGAGCCAATAAAACCTTAAAAAAGAAACTAGTTAAGCTTGAAATGGAAAAATAACATTTTGATCATTTAAAAAAAAGCTATAAAAACACGTCATTCCCAAACTTCAGTAGCAAAACACGCTAATCATATCATTCGCTGTGTCAGGTTCATTACCGTAGTAAAACAGTAGATAGTCTGACATTTTGTATCACCGTCAGAATTGGGAACAACGCCGCCCTCTGGTGGACAAACATACAAATAAAAAATTTATGACGAGAACTTAAAATGAAATATTCCCACAAGTAATCCTTTTATTCCCTGAAAAAAGATACTATAATAAGCTGAAATTCTTTACTGTTGGTGTGTTTTATTGTCTGAATAGCTTCTTAAATAATAGGTCATCAGTTGCAAAAAACAGGAAGGTTTTTACACTGATACAGCTAAGACCAAAATTATTCACACTGGCAAATTTAGGTTGAAATTAATCTTAGTTTTACCAGGAGTTTTTGTTTCTGATGTTGTTAGCAAAGCTTCAAAGAGCTAAAGTGACAGTAGAAACATGCAAAAAGTTGAACAGTGAGTACAAGAGAAGTTTGATGTTTGATTGCTGTAGTGTCAGGAAAGATTCATGTTTCATTTCCTTAAGAAACAAACTTCTTGGCTGAATAAAATTATTTAAAATTATTTTTAAACACAAACCTTTAGAAAAATGTTTCAGCCTCTCAGAATCAGTAGTGTTCGTGTCACGGTTGCTCTTCTCTTGCGCACTTTTCAGTAAATTATTTGTCATGTAGAAATATAATTTCTTTCTACCAAAAATAATCCTGATTTAAATCGGGACCACTTTAATTCTGTTATTCTGGTCAATAGTATAACAATATAAACCAATTATGCAAATAGTTTGGGTCAAGTTCCTCCTGGAAAATTAGAGAATAGTCAGATTCACAATTGAATCATAAGCAGCTTTATTTTTGATGGGATTTGATGTAAATGTTGAGCTGCTTCTTTGCGCAGTTTACTATTTGCTTTAAGAACAGTAAAGTAAATAGTACTGGCAGAATTAATCTTTTTTTAATCTACTTCATGTTCTGTTTCTTTTCAGGCCAGCTGTACAGACATCTGGACAAGTACTGTTCTCTACGTAACAAACCCAATTTCCATGAAGGTTTGTTTGACTACCTGAGAAAAACCCAGAGTCAGCTCTGAGGCGGCCTGCTCTATGTGCATCAAACTGAAGGAATTAGTTTATAAAATGAAGAAAACAATACTTCTGAAATACGCTTTTTGCACATTTTGACACTGTGATCGAGAACAAACGGTAACGCATCAGAGCGTTAAGCCAGACTAGAATGATTAACCAATCAAATTACATTCACGGTTCTTAGAAGCTGCCAGAGCCAAACATCCCGTCACTGAATGTTTGCTCCTGATACATGGAGCTTAGTTTTTAGTTCTATTTGTGTTAAACAGTGAGGGTTCTGTAGTATTATCTTATCATATACAGATATTTCTGGATTTGAGAATTTGCAGAATGAGCCGAACTAGAATCATTTTTTTTGTGTTCTAATGAGTTTTCTCTAATTCTACTCGCTGTCTGGATTACACTACAGCTTTCGTTTACAGTACATTAGTTTGGCTTTCTCAGTGAAATAATTAAACATATAGTTATTGCTCAACAGCACTGATAGAAATCCTTTATTTTGGTTCAAAACATTAAAACAGGCAGCACCAAACGAAAATAAATACATGCTTTAATTCAGAGGTTGTGTGTTTACTGACATATCTGCATCAATTCTGTGACGTTTCCATAGAGACAGGCTGTAATGTGGTACAAGCAGACCTTAAAGAGTGATGTTTTGGACTGGAGGAAAAAAAAGTATCAATGATCTATACATGTGACAGATCTGTTAGATTTGCAGAAGCGTCTTCAGCTCCTAAGCTTGACTTTGTAACTCAGAGGCCGCTTGAGATGTTGAACTTCTAATAAAACTTTTTTTTTTTAAAACAAAAATTCTTCTGCTTTATTGGCTCAATGTGTCAAACAATCGCTGATGCATTTCTATCCAGAAACCCTCACCTCATAGTCAGCTGTACGCATGGAGCAGCTGTAGATCTTCCCATCAACGTTTGATGATATTAACCAAAAACATTTTACAAATAAAAATGGGAAAAAAATGATCTGACTGCTTTTATCCATAACAAAACAGCAACAAAATATCCTCTTCTGTTAAAATGATATATAAATATTAATTAATAGTGTTACCTAGAACATGTATTTAATATTTTGATCCATGACACAGATAAACCATGTATGGGTTTCTTTAAGCTAAACCAGATATTTAGAACTTTAAGGGTTCAGTCGTACTGTTCTCACAAGTGGTGAGATGAAATTCAACCTTTGCTGTTGACATGAGCAGATCATTTTAACAGCTTCTTTAAAGCACATGAACAGATTAGCTGAAGACAAACTGGAAAATGAAAAAGTGGCAGTTTTAGTTTTTTTTTTTTTTAAATAAGTGAACTTATTGTGCAAAATGTCATCATTTCTTTGCCATTCTGGAGCCTGCTGAGGAGATGTTAGCTTGCTAACATGTAGCTGGCTACTGCATAGATGTGGAGTTTGCAAGGTGAACTTTAAACAGCTTTTACTCAGTAAGAGGAAAACAAAAACACTGACAGCACAGCAACAGGTGAGGGAGGGGGAAGTACAGTTGAATACCAGTCATTCCAACACTTTGATATTTCATTAAAAGACTATAAGTTGCTTTGTGGCTTTGAAACAGTAAAAGTTTAAATCCTGTAATCTTGATTCCAAAATCCAGTTAAAGGGTCGGTGTTATAAATCTTCCAGGCAAATAGGGTCATTTTATAGCGCAATCAGGTAACTATGTTACCTTCAGTGGTTATAAAAATGTGATATCAAATATGACAATAAAAAATTTCACTTTGTAATGCAACACCTCGAAGTTGGGCCTCTGTCTCTTTAAAAGCTGCTGCTTTTTCTGAGACTACATCACTTTGCATAATGCTGTCCCTTAAATGCTTAGTTGGCAATTTTTCAAAGTTATTGAGTATAAATCAGTTCTCTCTGTCCAGCATCTCTAAAACTTCTAAAAAAAAACCTTTTCTATCTGATTTTTCTCAGTCAAATTCCCAAAAAACAATAATTCATATTTTTGCTGGTCGGGAGGCAAACAGTACTGACAGAGAGCCACACAAATGAAAGTTTTTACCATGTCACCAATCTGGCTGTTTGCTTTTCTGAGTTTCTGAGTTTTAGATTTTCCCACAACCTTCCTTTTAATAGTTAAATATTCTTTAACTGATTATTGTTATTCTGCAGATATTTCACCAAAATCAATAAATGAATGAATCAGCGGTTCTGTAGTTTTCCTTCGGCATCGTGTCTCACTGTGAACACAGTCTTCATGGTAACAGTGAAAACAGTCCGGTCTGGGCTGTGGCGTTCTGGGGCCGTTACAGTTTCCCTGGGGAAGTTTCCAGATCGAAGGCTGTGTCCAGTAAACGCTGGAGCTCCGTCAGGTGAGTGTGTTTGTTTCCAGTGGCTGGAGCTGCGGCGGGCTCACGGCCAGCATACCTGCACAAACACACAGGCACTAACGTCAAAACAGAAACTCAAGGGTTTCGTTTACGTCGACCTTGACTCGATCAGTCCAACATGGTTAATGAGGCGGCTCCAGGATACTTCCAGAAGTGGTTCTAACTCAGATGCGTATCGGATTGTTTTCAAACAGCCTAAAAGGTCATGTCGCATTTGATCTGACGTTCACCTCGTCGACGTGACGCGTGCGTCAGAATTCTGCACCAGAAGAAACCAGAAGTGGTCAATCCTGACGTTAAACGATGGATGAAAATCATAATTATGAGATTATGAAAGAAGTCTGTTTCACTACAACGAATCACATCACAACCCCACAACTAATTTTGACCACTGTGGATTTCCATGTGGAGTCTTTCAAAAGTACTGCGTAATGCATCTTTGAGTGTCCGAAAGAGTGCTGTAAAATATTTTCTGTATTTTTCTTATGCTCTCAAACAGGAGCGGCATTTTAAAATGGATTTTGGAGCATTTTCAGTGGATTCAGGATTCCCAGGACTTGAAATTCCAATTCTATTTAGAATAATTTTTTTTTTGCACCTTTTCTGTTTTTTCACCAACAATCCTCTGAGGCCTACACAGAGCAGCAGCATCCACACTGAGACACAGTGGTACACCTGTGTGCTATTTCCTCATTATGTGACTTTTACATTTTATGTAGTGGTTCAGAAAAAAAGAAAAAAGGAAATGATGCCACACTTTTCAGATTCCCATTTGTAAAAAATAAAACATTGATAGCCATGCATTTCCTTCCATTTCACAGTCATGCACTACTTCATGTTAGAAATACCCCTGATGTTATTGCTGAGCACTGCATCTTGCATCTCATTACTTCTACCATTCTTGCATTGGTTTGGTGTGGACTGCTTCACACCAGGTCACCTTATATTCTGTTAAACTGACCACATGGGGCGCTTGCGGTTTATTGTCGTACGGAGGCGGGGCTTGACGTAGTCGTAGTAACCCTGGTTCTTATGCTCCTCCTGACACCAAACCAGATCGGCGTTCTGGAACCGATCGGCCTCGGCTTTCACCAGGTCGAAGGGGAACGGAGACAGCTGCGAACATCACACAAACACGACTTTAAATCTGCTGCGGCGTTGATCCAGGCCTGGAGATGAAGTCAGTTGGGTGAAGCAAAGGCGGAATCAATCACCTGCTCGATGCGGACGACAGCGACAGCATCCTCCAGGCCTCTGCTCTTACGTTCTCTGATGAGGTCGTAGTAAATCTTGCCTGTGCAGAAAACGACCCTCCTCACGTTCTGGGGGCCAACAGCTGCGGGCCCCTCATCCGGGATGAGGCGCTGGAAGTGGGTACCTGGTGGGAGAAAATATAGCATAATCTAAAACCAAGACTTTATTTTATTGGCATAATTTCCTGGATGTTTTTTTTTTTTTTTATCAGTTCTTACCAGGCAGCATGTTGTCGAAGCTCGATTTGGCCTCCGGGTGACGCAACAGCGACTTTGGGGTAAACACGATGAGCTGTTGTTTGAAAAGCAGAGAGAAGAAGTAGAACATGTTGAGCTTTAGGAACTGCATCGGTTTGAACTCTGAGCAGCTTCATGGTGGGAGTCGCTCACAGGCTTCCTGAAGGGCAGCAGGATCTGCCTGCGCAGGACATGGAAGTAGTTTGCAGGAGTGGAGCAGTTGACCACGATCCAGTTACAGTCATAAAGCTGATGCACCGCAAAGTCTCCTGTGACTTTCTGATAAATAAAAAAAATTAATACGTTTCAAAATAATAAAAACCTGATTTCACCGTTGTAAAAAAACAACAGTTTCTAATGTTGATGTCAGATCTCGGCTTAATTGGGGCGTGCTGTGGTGGCGCAGGGGGTTAGCACGCCCCACGTTTGGAGGCCTTAGTCCTCGACGCGGACGTCGCGGGTTCGACTCCCGGTCCTGACGACCTTTGCCGCATGTCTTCCCCCCTCTCCTCACCCTCCTTCCTGTCTGCCTACTGTGGAAAAAAATACGAGCCACTAGCGCCGCAAAAACGCTTCGGAGAAAAGAAAAAAAAAAAAAAAAAAAAAAAAAAGATCTCGGCTTAATTTACGCAGACAATAGTTGACATGACTTTACAACAAATTAAAACATTAGATTATGTCAACATATCCAGTATTTAGTGTTCTTATATAGGGACACAAACTTACAGGAAAAACATCTGGGTCGTCATTGCACATCTGTAGGAACCTCTCAGGACGGGCGGATGAATGCTCTGGACCCTGGATGTGGGCAAGAGACACAAAGAGTAGAATGCAGAAACATTGTGTCTGCGGAATAAAACGAAGACGCCTTATTTATTTAATTTCCCTTTGGGATTGAGAAAGCATCTTTGAATTGAACTGAATATACAAGCGAAGAAGGCTGCACAGTGGCGCAGTTGGTAGCACTGTTGCCTTGCAGCAAGAAGGTCCTGGGTTCGATTCCCGGCCGGGGTCTTTCTGCATGGAGTTTGCATGTTCTCCCTGTGCATGCGTGGGTTCTCTCCGGGTACTCCGGCTTCCTCCCACAGTCCAAAAACATGACTGTTAGGTTAATTGGTCTATCTAAATTCTCCCTAGGGGTGTGTGTGTGTGTGAATGGTTGTTTGTCCTGTATGTCTTTGTGTTGCCCTGCGACAGACTGGCGACCTGTCCAGGGTGTACCCCGCCTCCCGCCTGGAACGTAGCTGGAGATAGGCACCAGCAACCCTCCCGACCCCATTAGGGACAAAGGGTGAACAGAAAATGGATGGATGGATACAAGCGAAGAAGAAAAACCCAGAATGTTCTCAGGCGGTGTGCGTTTGTTCCTACCATGCCCTCCATGCCGTGGGGAAGAAGCAGCACTATGCCGTTCTGTCTGACCCACTTGGCCTGTCCGGAGCTGATGAACTGGTCGATGATGCACTGAGCCATGTTGTGGAAGTCTCCAAACTGGGCCTCCCACAGAACCAGAGCTTTGGGACTGGCCATGGCGAAGCCGAGCTCAAAACCTGCACAGACGGGATAAAAACAAACGGCACCGTATGACTGAAGGGAATCATGTTTAATGTGAAAGGAGTTTATTATGGGGTAGGAGTTCATAAGTTTCTTACTTCATCCTACTCCTTTTCGAGAATGTTAAGATTTACTGTACAAAAATAAGTGTCCTTTGCATTCCTTGTTCATGTGTGTGATTTTATACTTCTGTCATGTTCAAAATAAAAGAGTCAAAGAGTCAAATGTGTGAATTGTGACTTTTCATGGCGCTGCCGGTCGGTGTGCCACTCACCCAGGACTCCGTACTCAGACAGGGAGCTGTTGCACACGGTGTAAGGAGCCTGATCAGGGGAGATGGAGTTCATCGGGATGCAGATCCTCTTATCAACGTTCTGGTCGTGGAGAACGTGATGTCGATGGCTGTGAAAAAGAGTAAAAACGATTTGATTTATTTTTTTAACAGGACATTGTGGCCAAAGATATGAAACAATATGTTTTAGTTGAAGAATGAGAATCTGCATCCAACTTTTTTTTTGAAAGAATATATAAAACATACTATTAGCTTTTTGCATCTTTACAGTCCTGTGTGCCACTGTGTGTATTTAGCATATTTTCACTGATTAGCATTTTATGAAGTCCTGAATTTGATTGCTGGCCAAAGAATCAGATTTTCACATAAAACTATGTAATCTAATTAGAGGGATATATTGTGATGTAACATTTGTGGCCAAAACAAAATCCACCTCCAACCAATTTAATCAGTGTGTATATTTTGTACAAATCAAACCCAGTTACATTTAATCAGAGTAGTTCATCTACAACCAGCAGTAAAACATTTAACTTTTACCAATAACATCATTTTCTGCTTTTCCCTGAGGATAATACTATATTGCATTAGTCTGGCCATTGCATTCTTGTCTAATTCCATTTGATTTTAATCTCTCTTCACAGCTCAGTCTGGGCTTCCTCCCATTCACTTGGATTCCCTCTGGTGATTTCCACAATCAGCGAAGAGAAGGAGGAATTGTGAAGCGTGACATTGATTTTCCGCGCTGTCTTAGAATTGTAGTCTGCCAGTAGTTTTAGCGATGGAAGCAGAGGAACTGAACGAAGACATTTGTGTTGGCCAAATATTGAATTAACATTAACAGACGCCTCATTCAGCTTGACACTTCTCTCTTCACAACGGAGGATGGTTGTTTACAGCGCTGATAACTTCCAATAAGCTTCATAGCATCAAACTGTCTCATGATACAGGTCATGGCCAGACGTTAGTGATTGGGTAACATTTAAAACCTTGTGAGAGTCCACGCTTTCAGGAAACAATCGTTTCTCAACAGCCGAGAGTCCAGACCCTCAAAGTGAAGTGCAGAACAAGACACTGGTTTTTACCAAGCTAGTACTGTCAGTGTTGAGCAAATAAACCATGTCACTCAATATTTACCATTAAACATGCTGTTTTGTTGTTACCTGAACGTCCCCCTCTCTACATCCTGTCCGCTGAGACGCACGTGGATGCCCTCTTTGAGCAGAGAGCCGAAGGCCATGTACTCTCCGAGGGCCCAGTCACACACTCGCTGGCTCACCATATCTGCGCGTCCCTTCAAAATCCGACTCAACCCTGCGCCGTGATCCAAAACGCAGAAACAGGAAGGCTCAACAAGGCTAATTCACAACATTTTCTAACAGTCCTAATGGAGTGATGGAGAATACCTCCATGTATCATGAAATCTTTCACCGGGACAGAGGCTGCGATGTTTCCAATGTGACAGAGCTCATCTTCTCGAATACCAGTGGAAGGACAGCTCATAGTTTTAGGTTGACCATCCAGAGTGAAAAAACCTAAAGATTTTATAGGCAAAAGAAATAAAAAATAATGATAACTCAGTGGTGGAGTGTTGTAATTGAGAGACGCCATAAATACCACACCACTGCTACAAACCCTGACACTTACGCGCGTTCTACTCAAATGTCACAACAGCGACCTGATGCTAACCTTACTTAATCCTATGCTACACTACGCAGACACTCTGTCTACGCTGAGGAAGATCCACTCACCACAGCATGCCGAAAGCTTGAGGTGATTCCAACAGCAGTGGAGTCCGACTTGGTTTCTGATCATTTTAACATTTAATTATCTGACTACTTGAAGACACTCACATAGCATGCAAGTTTCAGCGATCATTAAATATGAAAAAAGACAAAAAGAAAGTAATTTTCTCAGTTCAGATGGATTAGCAGACTACATTAACACAAAATATACATGTAATCTATTTGAAATAGGTCAATTCATTTTACTGTGAAAAAATATGACACAAATCAACATTTAAATGATTCCTAGAAACAAGTTACCTGGCCAGGGAGAGTCCAGCCAGTGTTTGGTGTGGAGGATCTTCTCGTCTTTGGAGTGAGCAAAAGCGTCCTCGCAGATTTTGTCGTATCGAGCTACTTCCTCCTAAGTGTCAAAAAGGTTTGCATTTCTGTTTCATCAATGAAAATGTGGAGTTCAAACCTAAAAACTCAATTCCAGTCTTTTTAAAGTTTAGGATAGATAAAAATCACATCCTCAAAGTGATACGGCGTACAGGCATGCTGGTGGCGTTACCTCGTAGTGTTGTGTTGTGACGACTCCTTCAGCAACGAGCTTCTCTACAAACGTCTGCAAAACTCCTTTCTGCTTCTTTATCTGCTTGTACATCAGTGGCTGGGTGAACATCGGCTCGTCCATCTCATTGTGGCCGTTACGTCTGTAAGAAACCTGCAGCAGAAACAGTCGGTAACAACCCTGTCCTGATATAGGACCGTGAATTCTCATGATTTCTGTGTTTTTGTGTAATGATCTATGGATCTATCATTTTAATATTCACAGCAATAAGTTTGACAGATACACAAACCATTTCTGCCATGGCGTATGCAACACTTCTGACTTGAACTTTCGGATTCTGAAAGTTTTGTTAATAGCTTTTCTAACCTTTTCCTCCAAACTACAACTTTAAAAGGGATGTCATTTTTTTAAATGCAGACATTTGCTTAAACATTTACCAGATCTACAACGACGTCTTTATGGAATGTGTTCCTCCACTCTGCCGCTACGTTGCACACAAACATCACGGCCTCCGGGTCGTCTGCATTGACGTGGAAGATCGGCGCGTTCACGACTCGGGCCACGTCTGTCGGGTACGGAGATGAGCGAGCCATCCTGGGGTCTGTGGTGAATCCAATCTGCAGGAAGCAGAGAAGGCTGTCAGGTGTTTTCATGCTTCTGCTTGGTTGACAGCTCAGCATAAACTAATATGGTTTTATGTTACTGGCTTAATTAAGCTTCATTACATTTCTTCAGTCAGATTAGAATCATCATGCACAGTGCATAAGGCACCAAGTCCTCGGGGAGGGGGGCACCTAACATATTCATGGCCATAAGAAAATCAGCATAATTATAGAAATCAAAATTGTGGTGTATTTAAAGTAAAAATATGTCACTATTTTTACTGTGTTTTAATAGATATAATGAAAAATTAAAAAAAAGTTAAGTTGCAGTTGCTAAGGAGAGAAACAGGAAGAACCTACAAGATTATTTTACTGTTGTAGAAAAAAAAACATAGTAATGCATAATTTTAGATGCTACTACTCAAGTAACACTAAGCTCCTTTGACCAAATGAAAAATATGAAAAATAATATTTTTTTTTATTTTGAATTCCATGTTCACCCTGTTACATCTGTCCTGCTTCAAAAATAATTTACTTTAATTGCAGTGTTACAGTCTGTTAATCTAAAATAATATGTAACTTAATGTGAAGATGTTCTGCAGACTTTGAGGATTTTTGGTTCTAAAAAGCTCTTTTTAATAAATCTTCCTCAGAAAAACAAAACTTGTCATGATTAAGCGGGTCGGTTTCCTCTGTAAAGTCAAACCTTTGGTTGTTTAGAGGAGTTTGCATCGACCAAATACAACATGTATTCCTGTTCTAGCAGCACTTCTCAGGATGAGACCTAGTTCTGAATTACACTCCCTGTTGTTACAGTTACAAAAGGCCCCACAGATTTTCTGTTTTTAGGTAAGCAACAGAGGACACGAGGATTTCAAGGCATTTGATTTATCAGACTGAGCCGTCCGTCTTAAACCGAATAAAAGGCTGGAGGCCTCATTTCTCCACTGCATGTCTTCTGGTGAATGACCTTCTTTAACTCCTTCAGAGTTCACAAGTGAATACCTGGTTGTTCACCACCACATGGATGGTGCCGTGGGTGGTGTAGGACGGCAGGTCCGAAAGGTGGAACGTCTCGTACACAATGCCCTGGCCTGCGAACGCAGCATCTCCGTGGAGCAGAATAGACATCACCTGAAACAGTTTCCAAATTCAAAACCTATAGACAGTTCTTTTCATGAACTGTCATAAAAAGACAGTTCATGAAACTGTCTTTTCTCACCCTCTTCCCCTCGGTGTCTCCAGAGTAAAACTGCTCAGCTTTGGTCTTCCCCTGCACCACTGGGTCCACGGCCTCCAGGTGGGACGGGTTGGCCATGAGCGACAGGGTGATGTACCTGTCACTGACTCGGTTCATCCTCCTGTGATACATGCCTAAATGATATTTCACATCTCCTGAGCCCTAAACACAGACGGTAAACGGTTACAGCTCATGTGTTTAAGCCACTGTGATCCATAAGTCAGCTAAACGTCTAAGTGATGACTTTGTCTGGTTTTCCAATTTGGAGGAAGCATTTCTTCTGATTAAATTTGTCCTTGTGCTAAGACGCTGTTACGTGTGTTTATTTTAATAACAAGTTGGTTTGAAAGTACTACAATATGGGGGAAGTTAACTGGGTTGATGTCTTAATCTAAACCAGAAGAACCAGAGATTCCTGATGTTTCTGGCCTCGATGCAACAGAACAATAAGTATAAAATGGTATTTTCCATGATTCCATAATGACACATTTTTTGTGTTAAATCCGTGATATCTAGAAGAAATAATTTTTCGAAATATTGCTCTGCAAACATTAAAAGCATGTAATTAGTTGGAGTCAGTTTCATTAACGTTTGCACAGACGTCTGTGAGTGGTTTTGTTGTGCGAACCTCATCAGCAGCCTCCAGCTTGGAATCGAACTGACAGAAGATCTGGTCCAGGTCTTTCCGGATGACATTGGCCAGAACGTTCAGCCTCCCTCTGAAGAGAATCATGGGAAAAAAAACACATGAATGAGAATACTTTACTTTTGCCTCCCAGCACAATATCCAGATCTTTTGAAACATTTCACATTTTGTCATGTTACAACTACAAACTTCAGTGTCTTTCGTTTTTTTTTATTTACTTTTTTCTTTTTGTTTTGGTGAAAGACCAATATAAAAGGCATACAGTGATGGCATGGAAGGATAATGCTACATAGCTTTTAAAGATTTTTTCACTAAACAAATATTTAAATTGTGGAGCACATTTGCATTCAGTCACCATGTGTCAGTACTTTGTAGAAAAATGTTTTTGCTGAATTTGCAACATTACAAAAAATAAAAGAAAACATGCTTTACAAACCATCTACAAACCATTTAGAAGCGTCATGTGGTGCCTCTAGTGATATTTAAGTGAAGAATCTGGGAACATGAATGTAATTTTCATGGATGGGGATTTTTTTTAAGGGGCAAACTGATTTTTGGAGCGAATTAAATTTGTATTTAGAGGTTCCCCAGTACTTGTAAAAATAGAAAAAATTTAAAATTATGAATCACTTTTCTTCCACTTCAAAATTATGCACACATCATATAATGCATGACAGTTGTTTCATGACAAAACATGAAGAAGTTCATACTTTTTTTTGAGAGTGTATGAAAATGCATTAAATTCCTTCTACAGGCTTCACCAAGCCAATACTGGTGGCTTGGTGAACAGCAAGAGAATAAAAAGTCTCCTTGTGAGCGTTAGAGGACAGCAGGTGTGTCTGTCTGTACCTGTGAGGCATTCCCAGGATCACGCTCTCCACTCCGCACTGACTGGACCGGTCGATGATGGTCTTCAGGGCCGGGATGAGCGACTCGCAGCCTTCCAAGCCGAAGCGTTTCTCTGAAGACCACTTCCTCTGAAGGAACTCCTCAAACCTGCCAACAGTTGTGACCGCTGGTACGCTTCACAGAACTCTGGCTCCATCACCTCCGGACTCAGAGCGTGTAGAACCGACAGACTGACCTGGTGGAGCGGATCATCCTGCCCAACAGAGTCCTCTTCTCTTCCAAGGAAAACTGCATGATTCCTGGAGTTTCGAACTTTTGTCGGATCCACTGGCACTGCTCCACGTCATTTATGAACATGAACTCCACCCCGATATGCTGACAGTAGGCCATCTAGGAAACACAGACATGAACATGTATTGGTTTGAGACACAGCTGGGTTATGGATTAATGGTGGATGGATACTACAGGATTGTTGACAGGGTTTTTTTCTCCTGACTTTCTGAAAATAGGGCTGGACAAATCAATAACAATACATGTCACGATAAACATATGATCAATGTCAATAGATAATATGTCCAATATTCAATACTTTCACTGAACTCCAATCCAGAACTGAACAGCATTCTGGGTGATGTAGGCAGAGGAAAGAATTTAGCTCTCGGGTTGTAGTTAGCTCACAACCCGAGCTAACCAAGGTTGGTGGCATCAACTAGCAAACTCATTGTTTGGTTGCCCAGCAACAATGTGTTGAGTAACTTGCACAGCAGCAGTTTCAGGATCTGCTGCGTTGCCTCATAACTGCTTAAAAGTAAACGGAGTGAAAACTAAATAAAACAAGAGAGGTCACATCACCAGTTGGGCAGTAATTCAGATATTTCAAACAAAAAAAAACTAATCAATAATCATTTATCTTGATTGATATGAAATGCTTAAATCATAATATATTTTTCAGCCATATTGTCCAGCTCCATCTGGAAGCTTCTCCAAATTCTGTTGGATCATTTGTTTTGCCCTTCGTCCAGTCCCAGGTCATGGGCCGCCAAAGGTAGATAAAATGGCAGCTCATAAAATGGCAGCCAGTGCAGTTAGCGAGAGGTTGCACAATCCCAGGTGCAACCTGTGCTTCCGAGCATTTGAATGGGAAAATGCGAAAATTCAGTGATTTTGAAGAACAAAATCATCAGAATTGGTTAAGCTAAATGAAAAATAGCTACTTTATAGTACAAAACACAGAGTGAAAATAGCAATTTATCTTATGATTATATTATTCTTCCATGATGACAGGTGAGGCAGAGTCTCACCTGCCTCCCCTGACCGCACATCACTGGAATGTACATAAATATTCCTATAAAGTAGAATTATATTAATATAAAAGTGCTCCAGTAAATGTCCAAGTTGTTTTTGACAGAGACCTTATGAATGCAAACTGAGGGTCACTGCGCGTAACGGAAACCCTGTAAATTCTAGACACTAATAGGCACCATAGAATTGCACAAAAATCCGTGAGGGACGGCGGAGTCCCTGCTCGAAATTCTGTGAAGAGGTGAACGGAGCCTTGTGCCAGAAGCCCATTAAAATGCTGCCTACATCATTTTAAATTGTGTGATTGTGAGTGGGAATAAAAACAGCAACAGGTATTTTGTTCCATATAACACAGTAGGAGTGTAACAGGTAAACCTTCTATGGATGCAAACTCCACTAAAAACCCACCTGTTTAGAATTGTATTTGAAACGTAATCAATTACAAATTTATTGATGGAACTTTACTTAATGTCGTGTTTTGATTGTTGATTCCATCTTGCATTGTGTTTCTGTGTTTGATATGATGTAAAGCACTTTGAAATGACTTGCTGCTGAAATGTGCTATACAAATAAAATTTGATTGATTGATTGATTGGTTGATTGATTGATTGAAACAAAGCTGTTTTAATGTGTGTGTGCACTTATCACAGCTCTACCTCAAGGCGGCGAATGATCTCTCTGAGTGGGAGCGCGCTGGCATTGCCCCCAATGAAAGTGCTGGCGGGGAGCCGGAACACCTTGTCCAGGTCACCCTCAGTCAGGCCGTACAAACCTGGAGCGAACAAGAGGCACGGGAAACAGAATCAAACTGAATCTAAACCAGATCAGTGGAGCCATGTGGAGTGGTACTGATCTAAAGAAGGATGGCAAACCTGAGACAGAAACTAAAAACAGAGAAAAGTTTAGAATTTCTGCCTTTATCTTATCTAGTATGGAAGATAACATTTACTGACAGACTCCTACTGATATGACTTCTCACAAGAATAAAAGCCACATATCCCTCCAACCCCCCATGTGGGGCCAAAGTTGCACCATTCTTAAATTACGGTGGACTGCAGAGACCTACAAATGTCCTACAAATCCAGCACTTTGGACACCCTGATCTAAACTTTCTTTATCACACTATGAGATAACTCACTTAACAAGGAACAGAAAGTCCAGAAAGTTTCCTCAGGGTTCTATGGTAATCATTCATTATGTTAACAACTCAAATATTAACTTTATGGATCTGTGAGCTCCTAATCACTTTCTTTAAAGTTTCCTGGAAAGCATGGAAACATTTACCACAAACTGGAGAAGCAGCATTCAGCTTCTGTGCACCACAAATCTGGACCAAACCTCCTGAAAACTGTAAAGCAGCCGGAACACTGAGTTCCTTTAAATCCAGACTAAAGACCCACCTGCTTAGGGTTGATTTTGAAACCTTATAAATGAAACATTAATCAACATTTTGATATAGGGTTAACCATGGCACTTGACAAAATGTATTGTTTCAATTATTCACTTTGTATTTTTGTGATTTTACGATGTAAAGTACTTTGAACTAGCTTGTTGCTGAGAAGCTAAATAATGTAATTGTTCAAAATGTACAACACATATGGTGGCTGTTGTTTAAGCGTACCTATTCATAATGAACCTGACTTTCATGAAATCTTAAAAGTAGTTTCAACAATATGTCTGAAACTTTCTGAAAGTTTTTCTTCAGGTTTTGGAAGAATACTCACATTATTCCAGTGCAGTGTTTTCTAGTCCGTCACCAAACCATTAACCTTTGACATGTTAGCTAGGGAACATCATTTTTAACTTATATCTTTGGACAATTGGTTTCAGTGACTCAGGTTTCCAAATTATTTTGTTCAATCTATGAAAATCTTTTACATTTTCATATTTTAAGCGCAAAGAGATACAAATCTCTCTGAGGACTAAAATTCACTAATCCTAAATTATTGTCAGAATAATATGGAATAATTTCTCACTGGGTGATTACTGCAGAAGATGGGCCACAAGCTGAGCAACATCGACCAATCAGAACGCACGGATCATTCAGGAGCCACAAAGTGACAAACACACAAACTGCTGGTTAACGATCCAGTAGAACGCCACACATTTAATTTCAGAGGTCAGACAATGCAGTGACCTTTTACTGACCTCAGTGACCCCTCTCACTGAAAATGAACAAAACCACAAGTGAGCATGGAAACATCCAATCAGAGGTCAGAGAAATCAGCAGGTTGTGAACTCAGAGGCACCAGGCCTTTTCATAGGGAACAATGACAACATGTCCACTGAACAGCAAACACACACCTTTCACACAGTCAGGTGGACACTTCCTGTTTACAGGACCAGTTTGCTTTTTGCTTTTTTAGGAGCAAACGTTAATATTTCTCTCACATTCTGACTTTGGTGAAACTGAAAACACACACAGTCTTGACAGAAGCAAAGTGCTGTGAGAGGTCACACTGCACAGCTGTGCTTTGACTGAACTGCTGACATCATCATGATAACATGCTTAGCCTATCAGAAGCCAGAGCATCATAAAGCAAGAACATAGTCTTATCTCATAGGGAACATGGCTTTCTGTACACGATGTTCTAAAACAACCGCAGCAGCACGAGTCCATGTGATACATGAAAAATTAATGATAACATCACTACCACTGATAATAATCATAATGACAACAAGAAGTAGTAGTTTAGGTTGATAATGCATTGGGTTTTGAGGCAGTGAGGAAGCTTGTGTTTATCTTTCTGATTTATCTGGGTTACTTAATAGAAAATAATTGTTCCATAAAATCACATGAAGGGTTTATAATTTCAGATAAGCCATAATCTACAGTAATTAATGTTCTCAAATTATTACAACCATACCCTGACGGTATAACAGATAATGTGTGCACTCTTTTTTTCTTCTGCAAATCACCTAGAAAATTTAAATTTCCTGTATAAAGACTGATTTTACTGACACTTTCTGGGCTTCACTAATTACTATTATAGTCAAAGGCATGAACCTCACTGTATATATACTGTATATATACAGTATATACAGTATACTGTATGTATATATATATATATATTCAGCCCCCCTGTGTAAATGCTCTGCAAACCATCTAGAGATCAGGT
This sequence comes from Xiphophorus hellerii, assembly GCF_003331165.1. Taxonomy (NCBI): domain Eukaryota; kingdom Metazoa; phylum Chordata; class Actinopteri; order Cyprinodontiformes; family Poeciliidae; genus Xiphophorus; species Xiphophorus hellerii. The sequence continues at coordinate 26,582,504 of NC_045679.1, read as the reverse complement.
ATGTAGTTCTAGCAGAACATACATTCTGCTCATAAAAATTAAAATACTAAATAAATTAAGATCCTAAATATACTGCCCCGAATTCAAAAGGGAGTCAGAGAGACGCTTAGTGAAGTGAAATGTAACGCGGATGGTGCAGGGCTGTTTTTCTCACCAACATTTTGAAAGCCAACAGTACACGGAGCGTCATCGAAGTCCACACAGCTGATACCGAGGGGGTCCAGCTTGGCTATGTGATGGCCCCGTACCTGCAGAAAGGCAGATGAGGGTCGGTGAGGTTAGAATGTCTAAACTCATTCCAGCAGGTCACCTTCATGATGTCAACATGGCTGACCCAGTTTTCTGTCCTCATATCAGAAGTGGGTTAAAGGCTTTAAACCAGCTGCCTGTTTTACCTGGAGCCAGCTTTCTGCCTGAACAAAATACTTTCAATCTGAAAAGTTTTCTGTACATCTGATGTGTTTGCCCAGATGAAAATGACCTTCATGCAACTTTAAGACTCACTAAAAGGATGTTTAATTAACACAGAGAGAAAACTAGGAATTCACCAATTCACTTTTTTTACTTGCGATATCTGAGGTTTATTATTGGCTGATACCGATCCGATACAGAAAAACAGCTGAATTTTTTTTAAACAGACATAAATGTACTGAATTACAAATTTATTTGATAACTCTGCACCAGTACAGCACACTGAAATACACCAACAGATTCACAAGTTTGGTCAAACATGTAAAACCCACTTTAATTTGTTCCGTCAGTGGGATTAGGAGTAGAACAGCCAATGGAAAATAAATAATAAAGAAACTGAAACTAACTACAACAAACTGCAACAAATCTTTAGAATGATTCAGAAAGTGCAATTAATAATTTTAAATATAATGTAAAATAAATAAAGCATTCAGAGCATATACAGAATATATGAATATAGAAATAAACTGAAATAAATTTTGTGGAATATCGGGACCGATACAGATATTAATATCGGATCTGTGCATATCTATTGAAAACATAAGTTTGCAATAATGTTTTTGTCTTTCTGTAAGTTATAAATCCTTTAGATATGCGATTATTTATTATGGTGCAGAAAATTCTGCTATGAATGTAGTAGTAACAGCTGTAAATATAAGATACAAGTAAATTTGATATTGATCTGAAACAACAATTATCATACGATAGTGTTTGTTGTTTACCTGGTAGGCTCTAATCAGTGACTGCACTGCCAGGTGGTCTTTCACCAGTTTCTCTACATTGGGCTGAGCTCCCACCAGCATCCGGAGGCCTGTCGTTCCGTCAGAAAGCCCGCTGAGCGGAGGAGGGCTTTGGTACGCCGCACCGGGCGGCGCTCCAGCATTTGCATTCCGAAAGAAAATATCCCAAGACTGTGAGAAGGAAAAAAAAAAGGATGACCTCTGCTGTTTTTTTGCTCATCTCCTGGTGGTAAACAGTAATTGGAAGTTTTTGTTTACTGCCAACAGGCTTAGACTGCGTCTAACAACATGACACAAAGTAGGCTAACACAGCTACTCCCAACCTCAAAGTCGGTTATGGTTGATGTACGTTAAGATGATATAAGTTACTTTATGCCAGTGGTTTGATCTGACTAAATCAATCACACACATAGTGCTGTACAATTTCTCTATTACGTTAGTGTTTCAATGCGCAACATGCAGACATATTATTTTGTAACACAAGTACCACTGGTTTTTCCAACTCACAACTGGAACACAACAGCTAAGTCAGGGGTGACAATGTTCCTACATCCCAGTTTCATCCTGAGGCAATGAAACCTCACAAGTTTTATCTACGTTTTTGGATTGTTGTAGAAGATTTTTTTTGTTGTTGTTGAAAATTGATAAAATTTCACTTGCAAAAACAAAATTAAAGTAGATTTGCATTAAAATCAGAAGTTACATGAACTGTAAGCAACACCATTAACTAATGAGCATTAACCTCACTCTCCACCTAAGTTTCTAATAGGAGCAGGGAGTAATTAGATTACAGGAGTGAGAAGCTTTTAGGGTCAGCTTTCTGTGCTGGATGTTAGCTTACAGTTAGCGCGGTGCACGAGTTACTTTACAGCTGTACTCAAACTATGAACCCTGACAGCAGGCAGCTCAGTTTGTTAGCTGAAAACAGATTGCAGGTCAAAGCCTATGTTTGAACCTTTTATGACGTACAATTCCCCACTGTAAACGTCTGTTCACTGAATGTAGTTTAATCCATTTAGTGGTGTTCATGAGCCAACTGACAGCTAATGTTTTACTGTTCTACTTAAAGTAGCACAAGCAGAGCTTCAGGTTCTAGATATGATTATTAGTTGGTGTTATTTCTAAATCTCAAGTAATTATGAGACAGACATGAAGATCTGCACTGATGTTTTTGCTGTCTTGTTAAGCGTCATAATAACATGGTTCATGTCAGCTCTCATCATTTTCACCAACACAACAAAATGTATTGTTATAGTAACATAATTTGAGGCATTACCAAGAAAGGTGACCTTTTAACTAATAACTATTTTCTTCAACAAAGAAGCTTCACTCCTGTAATAATGTTAATTCTGAGTTTCTACTTAAATAAAAATGCACTCACAAATAAACAGGTGGAGGATCAAAGTCAATTGCGTAAACTTTAGCCCACTGCATCCTGGATATTCATCCGTTAGTGACCAAAATCTCAGTTCGGTTTGCATGCAATCAGTGCAAAGGACTCAGACTGGATGTGACGACAAATGTGCACAAGTGAGCAGATCCAGGGGAGAAGGTCATTTGCTCCTGAGAGACTAGCGTTCCCTGAATTTTGCCTGTAAGGCAGAGACTGCTAACACAGGAGCTTCCAGACAGCCAGCAGCTGGAGGAAAAGTCAGAAGGACAAACATTCCTGTGATTAAGCAATGCACTTTGAGTTCTAATGTGTACAAACACGACTGCTGCGTATTACTTCTTTTTAATCATGTTTCGTGGGATTCTTCCATAATATACCACAAGAAGCTGCAAAGCTTCAAAATTACGTTAATTAAATGCAAAGTAATATGACTTAACTTCAAATCAAGACTCATTTAGATCACAATAAATCAACTGCATGATCAGTTAAAAATAACTTTATAGTTTCCATTTGCATGATGTACTGTTTTTCTCTTTTCTCTCTTTCTACCAAAAACTAGACAATAAAAGTCTTCAGTCTGATGCTTTGGTTTCAACTAGACCCTTTTATGAAGGACAATTTTGTTTCTAGAGACTTTATAATTAATTTTATTTGTTGTTTCTGTTTTGTTTATTTATTTTGGATAATGTCTTCCAGTTCCAGTGTTAAATGTTCATTAGAGTTTAAGGTTTATTGATCTCTGAGAACGAGTTCTTCCATTATTGTTCCATTGCCATTATTTTACCTAAAAATGGTCCCAAAACAACGTTATTGTTCATTGCAATAACTTCCTAGACAATTTATCGGCCAGTAAAACTTGTTAGCATAACAGGCCTAGACTCAGTTTTCTTTATCGCAACAAATCATCTTTCACTCATTCTGCAAAGTACAGTTTGGTCAAAATGACAATCCTCCCTTTCCGTGACTATGGTGATATCAGACCTGCATCTAAAACTCTACTCCATAAGCAGCAGAGTTAAACAAAAAAAAGAGAAAAGAATAAAATAAAAAATATATTATTATGGAATAATTAAGTGTGTTTGGCGGCTTCACTAAAAAATTTTAATAACCTGTTTGGTTAGGCTGAACAAACAATCTTCCCTGTCACAGTTTTGAACACATGGAAAGTCCGTTTTTTGTCATTAGCTGCCATCTCATAAACCCTCAGTACCTTATGCACATTCCTAGGATCCTCCAGCCAGGTGAAGTACATCTCCTCCACGTAGTTGGAACTGGTTCCATTGAGAAAAGGTTCAGCAGCCACAGACGCACTCAGGCTCCTCACCGGCTGAAATGTCCTTGCACCTCCTTCCAGGGCCAACAGCCGGGACTGTGGCGCGCTCTGGGCTGTCTGTGCAGCAGCTAAAGGCCCAAGCCTCGCAACTGTAGTCCTTAAGCGGTGCATGGCTGCAGGTCAGCCACGGTTCCCAACGCCCCAACTCTCCTCTTGGAAGAAAAATGCAGCAGAATGTGGGGAGTAAGGAGACCCTGTCAACATGAAGGCTTCTCCCGCTCCGTTCCTGGAGGTGTTTTTAAATCGCTGATGCTAGAATTCGTACAGATGTTGCTCCTCACTCTTTCCACAGGTTTCAGTCGAGTCTAAAAAGCACACAGGTTTATTAAACTCTTCTAAAGGACAATGAAAACAGCAGGGCTGAATCCATACAAATGTCACTCTTCTCACATTGTTTTCCATCATTTTTGAGTTCACTAATTATTCCAAGCTGAAGAAACTGCTGACCAAATGATGGAATACTAGGGCCATTGTAGATAGAACAAAGAAAGAGAGGAGTACATTTACAGAAATATATCTAGAAAAAACAAGGAAATTTCTGTGTTTAAAAAGTCGAAAATGTGCTAGAAAAAAAACAATAATTTTTAGATTAATCTCAGAAATTTACAAAAACAAAATCTGAGAAATTTCTATGTATTTTTCTTGAAAATTTCTGAGATTGTTTTGGTGGAAATTTACTATCAATCAATCAATCAATCAATCAAATTTAATTTGTATAGCACATTTCAGCAACAAGGCATTTCAAAGTGCTTTCCTACTTTTTTTGTTCCATCTACAGTGGCTCTAATGTGGCATCATAAGAAACAGAAATCAATAACACAATATCATTTATTAAACACACCTTTGTGTCAAAATTAGAAATGTGCTTCTGTTTGTAGATCTCACTGAATTTGTGTAATTGTGCGTCTGGGGGCACAATAAGCAGCAGCTGTCCTGATGAGACCACTGAGTTATGACCCAGTAGTTTGGTTTTATAGCAGCAGTTTGGTTCCCACGATTGGTACGATTCAATGAAGAAAAATAAATAAATAAATTTCAAAGAATATTTTTTTTCGGACAGCAGTAAGCAAGGTTTTTAATTTCTGAAATTAATTTATTTCATTATGTCCAGAGAGAGATAACTCTGGTCACTCACTTCTTTCTGGCGTCTCTTTAGAAGACTTAGAAACTGTAGGAATGGGATTTCAGAAAATCTATGATGCTTTAAAACTGTTTTGAACAGAAATCAGCCCAGGCCTTGAGGCCTTTCAGTACTAGATCTAAAAGATCCATTTTTTAAAAAAAAGAAAAAAAAAGAAATGTCATTAAGTGCAGCAGCATGGATCCGAACTAAAAGACAGTTAAATTAATATCTTGGAGACAAACAGTGTTTGGTTTGTTGTTCAATATGTTTGGAGTGTTTTCATTTAATAAACCTTTTCGAACCGATTACTTTAAATAATAAAAACATTACAGTAGTGCTGTAAAATCATCTCTGTCGCCTGTGTTAATGTTCACATCTTATAATCCCGACAAAGATAAGACTAGCATTTAAAAAAAAAAGTTATGACTATATGAGTGTTGAGGTGTTAAAGAATAAATCGCTGTAGACGAATCTAAACATTAAAAGTAAAAAATAATATTAACGTATTATTTACTCTGAAAGGGACAAGACACCGACATTACACAGCAGACGGCTCATCTATGACTAGACTTACACCACTACTTTGCTCGAAGACCTGCAAACAAACCGGAAGGTCACGAGGAGGAAACTTTAAACTTTAATGTATTCAAATAAGTTAAACTCAAGCTGAAACGTGAGGCGGACGTGTTCGTATATTTCGGTTTATTACCTTTTTTTCGCTGTTGGTTTCCTGGCGCTTCTCTCGGCCTCTCGCTCCGCTGCTACTGTGAATTAGGAGCTGCGGGTCCAGCGCGCGGGTGCATGGGTGCGGGCGCGCGCGCGCGTTTTTGTGAGTGGTAAATAGCCGCGTGCGCTACGGCTCAATCACTTCACCTCTAAATTGCGTCATGCGATGATGTCAGCACGATAAGACAGGTTAGGTTAAAAAAAAAAAAAAAAAAAGGAACATCCTTTTTTGTTGACACGTTCCTTTGTCAACAATTCCAGTTGTATGGAAATAAGTTGCTTAGATGCAAAGTTGTTAGTCTAAAGAGAAAAAAGAAAATAAGATCAATTAGGCTTATACGGTTTTATAAAAGAAAAACAGTTGCAATGCCTTCAAACGTAAAAAAAAAAAGAAAAAAAAGAAGAAGATCACTTTCTTCTTAAATGCCAAGCGTTAATGAGACATTGACCGAAAACACGTGTGCACAAACCAGGTGTTTGTTTTCGGTGTTCAATCACTTGCAGTGTCCAGCCACTAAATACAAATGTATAAACAACAGAGGAGAAAAATATATAAGAATGAAAGGATAATGCAGTCATTTGTTTATATGCTAAAAAAGACTGCTTGTTGTGACGGTGTAGATATGCTTATTTTTGCTTCACAGTGAAGTAGCTGACAGCTTTGGCTGTAAAGTGTTTAGAGTGATCGTCATAGAAACAGCCTGGGGCAAGAAACTGCTTCTGTGGTGGCTGCTTTATCCAAATGAACGTTTACATCGCAACTGCCTGTGTCCAGGATGTGTGGGATCTGCAGACTTGCTAGCTGTTACAGAATTACACATTTCAGGAGGTCTGACACAGTGAAGGCAACTTGTAAAAAGTAATATTTGAGTCAGATTAGGGAAATCAAACAGCTCCATCTCACACTGAGAAGAAAAATCCTCCACTACACTTCTGAGGGACTGAAATGTTCTCATTACAATTAGACATGTGTTTTCCAAAATGCTTTAGAGAAACCTCAGTTTGGAAATGAACAAAGACCATCTCCTGGAATTTTGCATCCTTGTGCCGGTCATTTTCATGCTAATGTGTATTATAATGAAGTTAGTGTTTTGTCAACAAACCCCAGCTGAGATGCAAACAAAGTCTTTGTAATACGAGAGGTTGACAGGCAGGAAGACAACAGTTCGGTGAAACACATTCCAGTCATTTCTTAAGAAGCGAAGCGCTTGGGTCTTTGAGCTGCAGGGAAAAAAGCAAAAAGCCCGACTTCCAACATTAGACTTAGTATGTTGGTATTCAGGCAGGAAACTAAACTCTACTAAATGGGGAATATTAGCGGTGATAAATGAAATAAGTTAGTGAATATTTAACTTTTCATCAAATGTGTTGTTGATACCTGCCTGCATTTTTTGGAGGCTAATTTTGATAAGTCTTTGCGATTTCAAAATATTTTGTCTTAAGACATGAACCTATTGGTCTTTAAAGTCTATACAGGGCATAAGGCATTAATGATAAAAAAACAAAACAAAAACAAAAAACAGCCAAGAGACACATGGAAACTGGGAAAAAACTGCAGAGATTCGCAGCTTAAAAAGATAGACTGAATAAGTATTAGACATTCACCGCAAACATCTGGCTTTTATGGAGGAGTGAAACGTTAGGTGGGAAACAGAGCAAACATCTCAGATGAGGCGTTATGATCACATGAGACCAAAATTAAACATCTACATACAAAATATCTGTGGAGGAAAAAACTTTGCACCTTTCCACTTGAAACAAAGTGGTGGCAGCATCATTCTGTGACTAACCAAAGTGCTTTTTTGTACAAGCACTTTGAATTGTCTTTGGCTGAAAGGTGCTATATAAATAAAGTTGCCTTGCCTTGCCTATTCTTCTCAGCAGCAGTAAAGGAATATTTGAAGACAACTATTGTTAGGAGGTTACAAAACATGTGAAAGATAGAGCTGGACAACGACGCTAAACACACGAGCTTAGATCAGATCACAGTCTGTCGTGGTTGGTGGGGTGGAAGCAGGACCAAAACACAGACTGGAAAATGAGGAAACAAATAGTAGCTGCATTTCCATTGATCCAATTGTGCATTATGACAATTCGAAAATAAATTTGCTTAATGGACACAAACCTCTCTTTTTTCGATACAAAGTTTTGGCGCTAGGATGAGGTTGTTTTTCGGCTGAAAAATTGTCATCTTCGCCAAACTGCAGTAGAAACACACGTCACATGATCAACAACCGGATGTTGCCGCTAGCGAAAACCACGAAGAAGAAGAAGACGCCAGGAAGTAATTGGAGGATGATGGAGCAGCATGTTTTATTATAAAAAATAATTAAAAAACAACTTATTCACATGTGATTTTAATTGCATTTCTTATTTAATGGAAACTCTGCAATTGCAAAATTTTTGTTTTTTTTTTCTTCAACATTTGCAAAAATATTGACAAAGTTTTACGCAAGCTTGTATTGGAAACGTAGCTAGTGTCACAGAAGGAACCAATGATGGACATAAAAACCAGCAAGTTTAAATAACGAGGGATGAGAAGAAAATGATATTAAATCAGGTGAGGGAAGGTGAATAACAGATGTATGAGACAAAAAATCAGAGGAGAGAAAAACAACACTGTTCTAAGAGAACCAAATCCAAAAGAACCATGTGTTTAGGAACACATTCCTAAACGAGCTAAACACAAAAAAATGTATAATACCCATAGGACTGAAGAAAATAAGATAAAACCTAATGAATAAAAATAAACAACAAGAAAAATATCAATACTTAAACATCTTTGTTATCACCCAAATATCATAAGATATTCTTTTGTGGTCTAGACAAAGTCCAGCCCTCCATCTAATTGCCACAACTTGATATTTAGAGATGCTCATCTATACGCTTGAGATATTTGTAGCATGTCAAAATGTAAAACCAAATTTCAGCTGTATCAATAGATCTGTGGGGTATGTTAGATTATCTCTAAGTAAGAACGACCAAAGGCGCACCCTAGAGGGGCGGGGGCCTTATGGCCCCCTTTTGAAAAATCCTGACCACCCCACATTATTTATGCCTTCTATTGTTTCTGGTGCTGCCTAGTGCAGGATGGAATACTTTGGACATTTTTTCTCCCGTCCATTCTATGTCCTGAAAAACAATCGCTACGGCTACTCTCTATGTCACTTATGATTTACCGCTGGCAGCCGTTTCATACAGCATGTCTGATTATTGGACCGGCAGCAATAATGTATTTTGCTTTGCAAGAGTTCCGTTTAAAATATAATTTCACGAGCAGAGAGAGGAGGTAAGCTTCCAAAACAAATGGACTTTTGCTGATTCAATCCTGCACGCTCTCCAGATAAGACACCCTGACTGATGTGTGACCTGTTGTACTTTCACATCAAGTCCATTTGGACGTTCAGGTTCATTGACAGGCGGCCTCACTTTATTCACCGCTACACCCAGAGCGGAGCAATAAATGTCGACCTTTGTCCTCCTGGCTTTGGCTACATGAGAACACAAGGTAACGACCCTCACATTGACTCAGGAAGCACTCAGAGTAATCATTAAACTGTGCCGAATGCAGATCCCTCGTGTGAAATAAGTGAAAGTGTCAACACAGGATTCTGCAGTGTGATGTAATATTTACGTGGAATATTGTTACTGTGTCAGTTCCTCTGCATTGATAGGATGAGCTGGACTGCTGTAGAGGAAAACAGAAGGAGAGTGTTTTACTCTCTCCAGCTGGATGACAACTGACCCCATGAAAGTACAATTAAACTGTTTTCAGAATTATCCTAATGGTTTGATCCCAACGTTTATTGCACCACTATCTACTTAACGTGTGCTGAAAGTTTAAAGAACTTGTCTCGCCACTATGAACCTCTTATAATATTTTGTGTATTTTTGACTGTAGTTAAACAGTTTGTGCATGGGAGTAATATAGTATTGTTGAATTGAACTGAAGTGAAACGAAGAATGTGTATCTACACTTATTTATTGTTACCTTCCTAAGTAATGGCCTAAATAATTATTTTTTTTTAATCATTTTTAATTTTTACAGAAAAAATAATCATTTTTCTCAGGACGTTGTCTTTGTCACCTTCATAAAACACAAATCAAATGTGACTTAAAATAAAACGAAAATCTTCGCATGTGGCAAGAAAATGTCACCTTGTCCAGTAACTCGATCTGAAACGCTGAAAAGTCACCGCGGCGCGTTGAGGAGAAGGTGACATTAAATACGGACAAGAAATGATTCCAAGAAGTGACTCACAAACAAATGTCTCAGTGACGCCGAGTCAAGATAAAAGACAGAGGAACTTGGTCAGTTTCTTTATTCACACACTGATTACATCACAGGACATTTTAATATTGACAAATGGCACAATAAGCTAAAAACTTTGCTTTGTTTAACATATACTCAGTAGGTTTTGCTTTTACTTGTCTGACCTTGAGGAAAATAAAATCTTTCAATCAGATCTTTTTCATCAGCATCAACGCCTCGGCTTCACAAGATAAATCGGTCCTCCACATTAGAGGAGAGACCGGCTTCCACAGAGACCCTCAATCTGATTAAAAAACTAATTTTGTAACCTTGGCCTGGATAGAGAAAGGGAATCCGTTCTGTCCTGTTGCTTTTTTTGGGGTGGGCTAAATGGCACGAACGCTAATAAAAAGCTGAGCATCTGCAGAATGCTGTTGAAAATAACCTTGAGACGAGGTTATTTGTCTCAAGGACATGCTTCCCTGCTTCATGCTTCCTCGCAGAGAAGGACATGCTTCTCTGCGAGACAGAGCTGGCTTCTCTGATATGTGCATTTTGGTCACATTTACATCACAATAATGCATCTTCTAAATTAGTGTGACATCTTGATTATTTGGTGAGAATTGTTTGATTTTGAATTGGAAGTTGGACCTTGGATCCGGGGACAGCAACCCCAATTTAAATGTTCAAGAGCTGTGGTAGAAAACCAGTGGCAGTCACTTTTTGTTTTGCTCAGTGACCACTGACCGGACTAACCTGCACTAGCTACATGAGCTAATGATTTATTTCTCTGCATTCACAGACTTGACACTGAAGCAACACATTCTCAGACATGTGGATTTTCTTAAATTGAGATTCACCTCATTTAAGAAGCGAATGAAGAATTTATTACTATGTTCTCATTACATAACAGCCACGTTGAACGACGAGGGAGGGGTTGGTCATAAATATTTAGTACTTGTAAATCAGACTGTGTAGTTGTGAATTTGCATGTATGTTTGTGTGTGTTTGAGAATTCATTTGTGTTGATGTCGGGCAAGAAGGCCTAGCAAGCCAAACGTTTACCTCCAGTTGCTTTTCTTACACGTGTCTGACTTTAACATTGAAACGTACTTAATTGAATGAATTATCTGAACTTAACTTGGACCTTGTTAGATTCTATAGAATTAGATCTGAATGGCCTCCGTTTGCCTTGAAAGGATAATAAAACATTTCATGTGAATAAAAGATATATAAATAGACTAAATAAAGAAAGTATTCCATGACAGAACAGCATAGCATGTCCAAACATCCTCTTTGCATCTGTGTTGAACTCACATGTTGTTTAACCTTTACCAGGAAGATGTTTTCCTCACTAAAAAGGATTATTAAGCTATGACCCAGACCTGTAACTTTTCTCTGGGTATTTGGCTATTTGTTAAAACTGTCACCATGTTGTGACAGTATGATATGAGACTAATAATCTGTGAAAAGATGGAGTTCCTCCACCTCCTCCATGAGCTACTACTGCCATCTGAAGGAATGCAGCAGTTCTGGTCAAAAACAACCAAGCAGAGTCGAGAGGAGGTTCTTATTGCTGTCAATCATCCAAATGAACAAACTGCTAAATGTGCTAAAGGTGGAGAAGCAACTCACCATGACAAGAAAACCGTTTATCCAGTGTCATCGGTGGCATTCACTACAGGCTCTGCTGACTTGGAAAAGCTGGCACCTTTCAAATGGGCTTGATTGACAGCGCTAAGACCCGCCTCCTGCCTCTGATTGGTTGTTTCTAGCTAACACTGGGGGAAGGCAGAGGAGCTTGATCTTTTTCACAGATTATTTGTCTCACAACCCACTGTCACCAAATAGTGACAGTTTCAACAAATATGTAAAAAAAATAAAATAGATGTTTTTTGTAAAAGTTACCTACTGCAGCTTTAATATATTTGCTATTAGGATTCAATAGTTGAGAAGCTGCATATTGTTTGAAAAGTTGTTATTTTCGAATTTTGTGTTGGCTGAAATGTCTCCATTCAGAAGGAATCATGTGAATAAATCAGGGAACTAGATTTAAATGAAATAAATAAATAAATATCCAAGTTATTCCCCCTAAAATCTCAGTGCTTAAAAACCTGATCAATCCATTTGTTACCACTTCACTTGCTCCGCCATGTTTAGCAGCTTCTTGGGTTCCAGGTGGGCGGGGCTTCATCCTCTGTCCTGGTCTGATCTCATCCTTATGAATTTTTGATGAAATCTTTATGGAATCATTACTGAAAAAGAACCAGTCAGTTGGGATTACGTGTTAATCCGCAGAATGTAGGGCAGGATTTGGGTGAATGAGTTTTATACGTAGTGTTATATTTCTCATTAGTGCTTACAGAAACACAAAGCAACATGTGACAAAGTTCTAGGAGGGGGGCAGATATTCAACGCACTGCATGTAACATACAGAAGGAAAAATCTAAAAAGTATTAAAATGCAGCTTTCAGTCTGTTTTGGAAAAGGCAACAATTTATTTTAGGAGTCAAACATCATTATAAGGGCTCCAACTATTATTCCAGTAATCGATTATTCTATTGATTATTCCGACGATTGGTCAATTAATCGGATTTTAAAAATTGGCACATTCTGCCGATTTTGTATTGACCCACTTAAGCTTTTTTATGCAATAGTAGAAATTCATTCGAAGATACAAGTAGACAAATAATTCAATTTGTTGTTTTTTTAAAATAAGCAAACGTTTGAATTCCTTTAGTGAACGGTGGATCATGTGTAGCAAAAGATGCATCTGCAGCTGAAAAGATACTTCTGAAAAGTTCAGCTGTTTTTACTTAATCTGCTGTTAAATTTTTGGAATAAGTGATTAATAATTGGATAGATTAGAACAAAATTTTTTTCACAAAATTTGAACCAGGTGAAGCTAAAACAGCCACTTAAGTAGTTTTATATAGAACATGTTTACAGAAATTTTTTGTATCTTAAATACAATTTTTAGCTTAATTACTGACCCGATAAGCGGAAGAAAATGGACGGATGGATGGATGGGTTTTGGTTTGTCTGTAAACTCCACTTAATTGATCAATTACTAAATTAGTTGGCTATTATTTCAATAATCGATTCATCACGATTAATCAGATTAATCCTTTCAGCCCCAATCCTTATTTTAGGCTTTAAACAGTTTTTTCCAGTCACATTTGCTTTGAATCTAAAACACCAAAAATACTCAACCAGGAGAGGATTTTTATTATTATTTTTGCTTAATAAACAGTAAAGAGCCATTCTTACTCTGTTCAGGAGCCAGGAAATAGTGAAAAAAGCTTACATCCATTTTTTTGTTCCTACGCTGAACTTAGAACAGGACCTGCACTTACACAGCCCAGGAAACAGGTTAAAGCTCACCAGCAGTATCAGTCCATAGAAGACAAAATTCAACCAAATGCACAGAAACAGCCAATTTTAGTGGTGCATTAACTTGGAAATATCATGCAAGTAAACACCGGCACAACAAAACCTGGAAATATACAGTACATGTGCAATGGGAGGGTGTAAATCTCAACCGCTTCTTGCAGTCCAGCAGGTCAAACATGGAGGAAATCTTCAAGAACAGGGAATACTGTAGCATGCTGCATGGGGTTTCCACTGTCTCACAGAGCAGCTCGGAGGGGTCCAGAAGGGTCCGGGGGGGTCCGGGGGGACACACAGAGGCGTCATTTTGGGGTCAACAACAACACTCCAGAGAAAGAGGATTAAAAACAATAAATTAGTAACAAAACACATAGTTAAATACACCCACACGTCTCTCTCTGCGAGAGACGTCAGCTCTGTTTGTTCGCTTCACAGGCAGTTTTAATCATACAGAAAAAAATAAATAAAACAGCCACGATAATATTAAGAGCACAGGTAGGTAGTCATGCTTGTCATAAAAAAAGAAGAAAGAAAGGGGTTAAAATGGGTAATAAATATTCCATATAGTGGAAAGAGCACAACAAGAGACTGCAGCCATAATAACATCAAGATCCATAACTGTATAATAGCGGAGAAGGACAAAGCATCGCCGGGGAGCAGGAGAGAGAAAAAGTCCAGTCTGGGTGTTTCGGCCGCATGCAGGCCAGCTGAAGACGAGGCGCAGGCAGGCAGCGCTTCCTGCTCACGGCTGATATTGCGCCCCCTGCTGTGGGTGTAGGTCTGGTTGGGTCTGCTGTGGTCGTGGAGAGAGAAGCGCTAGGTGGGTGCGCAGAGTGCCCGGGGGAACAACCCCCGTCCCGGAAAGCCTCAACCTCCTCCCCCACCGTTCCATCCACCTGCACGTCTCTCTCAGAGCGGAAGCCTTGTCTCGGATTGTCGGCTCGGTTCTTTCAGCGTCACGTCTCCTCGGGCCGGCTGGAAGGGAGGAAGAGAAGGAAACAACTAATTAAGAGACGGCTAAAGATAATCAAAGGAGACGTCAGTGTCTTATTCAAGCATTGGAGCAACAAGCCCCGCCTACTTGGGAGTGGTTACTTAAGCAGCGTTTTGGGGAAATTGTAGTCGGTGATTTGACAGCAGAGTTATGGATTCAACATGCTAAAATGACACAATTTTTTATAAACTGTGTGATGCTGTGAGAGCTCTGGTGGAGGCAACTGCAAAAAACCCAAAACAAAAACAAACCATCATCCTAGTACTACTTCCTGTCGCCTTCTTTGTTGCTTTTATCAGTAGTAACATCCAGCTGTTGATCATATAACTCATGTGAAAAAAGCGATTCCATTACAGTTTTGCAAAATACATTTATTTCGATATGCCCAAAAAAACACCTCATCCTACCGCAAAACCTTCTTATCGGAAAACGTGAGTTTTTTGTTTTTTCCACTATGCATGTGCTAAATCTGGCATTTGAATTGAGCCGTGTGGCCTCTACTTGTTGATGTTCAACCTGTCCCGCATGTGAGGTTTCCATTTGTGCGTACCTCATCCCTGCAGCGGCGCGGCAGGGGCTCCCGAGCAGTGGAAGTGCACGTTTTGCCACCGGCTGTCTCGGCGGTGCCATACTCTGGTCTCCTCTGATTGGCTGGAGCGGGGACGGCCTTGGCCGTCTACAAACTGCGTCAGGCGGATGTAGGCAATGCAGGCCGCGTCCTCTCCGATCATGTGCACGTGAGGGTTGAGGATGGTGGTGTGGATGGGTTTGCTGTTTTTGGAAAGGACTAAAGAAAGGACGGAACACAGCGTCAGGATGTAGATGTTCAGAAAGAAAGAGATAAAACGTTAAGCTGTGATCTTACGATTGTCAAAGTAAAATCTGTGGAAGTCCATGCCCTCTACCAGATTTCCCAGTCCCTCAGGCTCAAACGAGGTAAGACCAGGGTCACAGATCTTCCTGCAAAAAAAACAAACAAACAAAAAGAACAGGTTTAGCTGAAAATGGCAAGGAATATCAACGATTAATCATCTTCCAAAAATCTACTATACTTGTTGAAATCTTATAACTTAAGACCTTAAGACTTAATCAACAACTGGAAATAACATCAAGCTCAGACTTTACACCAGAGTTTTATAATCACCTCTCTGACTTCAGCACCAGAGATTAGAGTGACATTGTCACCAAGCGTCCCAAGACTCCGCTTCCTCAATGGCAGGATTGAGGAGGTCTTCAAAATGACTGCCCACTGACCCATAACATCTCAAGTCGATGGTATCAGCACACCACCCTCACCATAGATGTGGTTGATGGTGAACTGCTTCCTCCTCCTGAGAAGCCAAATGGTGGATCAGAATCTCCTTAAAGCCATATGGAAGTCTTTCTCCATGGTTGCACAAAACTTCTTCCATGCCTGAGCTTTCGCCTTGTTGGCCACTCGATCTACATTCCGCTCGGAGATCCGGTACCGGTGTCCGGTATTGGGTGCTTCAGGGGTCCCACAGGCCAAACAGGCCCAATATGACTCCAACTTCAACTTGGCGAGTGTCCACCAGTGACTTCAAGGTTGTCGCCACTACAGGCACCAACCACCTTGCAGGCATAGTTCTGGTCAGTTGCCTCAACCATGGAGGCATGGAACATGACCCAGTTAGACTCAATGTCCCCACCCATCACCAGGATGTGTTTGACATTTTGCTGGAGGTGGGAGATAAAGCTCCTTCTAATAGGAGACTCCAAAAGATATTCCCAACAGATTCTCACAGTATGTCTGATTCATCCTCCTCCAGCAGAGTCAACTCACTGGAGGTGGTTGTGATCAGGTGGTGATCAGTTGACAGTTCATCCCATCTCATCACCCGAATGTCAAGACATGTGTCCGCTGATCAAATGAAACAACCATTGAACTGCACCGTAAAGCGTCTTGGTGCCAAGAGCACATATGGACACGCTTATGCTTCAACATGATGTTTGTTGTGGGCGATCCACGGCTGACACAGAAGTCCAATAACACCACCCATGTTCAGATAAGGGGAGCTGTTCCTCCTCAGTTGGTCATTGATCCAGGTCATTGGGTCTCCACTTGTCTTCTGGAGTTTCAAAAACAAAACAATTCAGGCTGAAATGTTCCTCAAATGAAATCAAAGAACATGATCCTGGCAGTGTAGCATGCTTTGTCCAGATGACAGTGGGTTTGGTGAAACAGGTGTATGATGGCGTCTTCAACTCCATCTCCATGGTGATAAGTAAACTGCAGGGGGTCTTGATATGAGCTTGTCTGCTTTTCTAGGTTGGCCAGTAACAGTCTCTCCAGGACGATTATGATGTGGGATCTCAGGACAACAGGTCTGTAGACACCGATGACTGAAGGGTGAGTTTTCTTCAGTACCAGAACCAGCCAGGATATCTTCCACAACAACCTTCTCTTAAGTCAAGCTATTGTTGAATAGATGTTGCAGAATCCCACGGAGCTGCTCTGCAGTTTCAGGATTTCAGGACTCTGAGGCCGACACCATCCGGCCCTGCAGCCATTTTCCAGTTCAGTCTCTCCGGCTGCCTCCTCACCTGACTTCTAGATACAGAAAAGTGGGAGGAGGAGGCAAAGGGAGCATCTCTTGATGTGACTGAAGACAAACTTGTGGAAGCAGAAGATCCCTGACTGAAGTGGAAGATGAAACATCTCAAACTGAGGTTTGAGAAGAAAGCTATGGGTCAGAGGATGGTGGGGTGCCTGTGTGGCTGGGGGCAGGAGAAGAGGAGGAGCTTGTTCCTGTTGAAGCATGTGTTCAGTTCGTCTGCTCTGTCCAGGCATCCATCTATCTGAACTTCCTTTTGCTTTAAGCCTGGGGTCTTCTTCATCCCCAACCACACATCTCTGATATTGATCCGCTGAAGCTTGCACTCTGGCTTCTTCCTGTACTTCTCCTTGCTGTCTTTAATTTTGACTTCAACTTGCTTCTGTATACTTCACAATAATCCGGTCTCCCTCCTTCAAGATTCTTTAGAAAAAGACTTGAAAAAGGTAAAAGGTGGGGAAGCTTTTTCAAGCTACTTTGATATAACTTAACATATAAACATATAACTTAAGATATATAAAGAGTTGGAATTCCACCTGGACTGTACCAGAAAGCCTGTGGAGGGAGTTGGTGGGATTAGGGCAGGGGTGGGTAATCCTGGTCCTCGAGGGCCGGTGTCCTGTAACTCTTAGATGTCTCCCTGGTTCAACACACCTGAAGCCAACAGCTGAATCACCTCCCAAGTGCAGTCAAGTTCTCCAGAGTCCTACTAATGACCTCATTATTTGACTCAGGTGTGTTGAAGTAGAGATACATCTAAAAGTTGCAGGAGACCGGCCCTCGAGGCCTGGAGTTGCCCACCCCTGGATTAGGGTGATGGCAAAGAGCCCTTCCAAACTGAAAGACTTGGAGCTCCTCACCAAGGACAAATCCTCAAAATGCCAGTGGAAACATACAGAAAGCTGGTCGGCTGGCAAAATGCCATATTGAGAATGGTATAAAAAATGTTCGCCATGAAATTGTTTTAACAAAACATGAATGAAGCAGAGACCTTTTTTAAACTGATACTACTTTCACATTTCTCATCAGAAATAAACTTCTGGCATGAAAAAAAAAAAAGTTTGAGCTCACACTGAAAATAATATTGAGCGACATTTACTTAGAAAAAGCTAGGCAGGTTTTTACACTTAGAAATTCTTTGCAATGTTCACCAGAAAAGTCTAAGTGGTCACTTTTACTTGAGTGTTACCAAATGTTGAAAAAAGTCAGGTTGCATCCACTCATCTTTTTCAAACAAACACTGTTACATTTTACAACGTGTTTGTCATTAGTGTACCAGGTGAGGTTCATCCCTACTATTGATTTGTTTTTTTCATCACATTAATTTTTCATGTTATCTCCCATCTTAGTGGAACTGCGCTTCCATCGCTGAGGACACACTAAGCCTTCCCGTCCCTCTCCCTCAATCTGCTTGGCATTATTCTTAATTATACAGTAAGCAGAGGGAAGGGTGAGGGGGGATGTGGATGAAACAATGAATGTAATTACTCTTTAATCTTTTAATACAACACATTTTGCATGTCAATCAGATTAATGGTTCTTCGTGGCTGATGGAGAGCTTAAATGTTCACTTTACAGGAAGCACTTTCCTGCTGCAGGCCTGAACTTTTAAAAGCGGTGAAGGATGAGGAACGGGGGGTTGGGGGGGGGGGGGGGGGCAGACTCACGCGTAGGCCTCGAAGTCTCCGTTGTTGACGGCTTCGATAAGCTGCTCCGTGATCTTTATGATCTCCTGTTTGCGAGCTGCAGAGAGGAAGTAGAGAGAAGGATGTGACAGTCATCCTCCCCCCCCAAAAAATAAAATAAAATAAACCCAACGGCTAAGCCAGAGCAAAAGGCTCTGAGGACCATCAGAGGCTGAGGCGAGTCACAGCAGAGCTGATCGGTTTGGTAGAGGTCCGGTTCCTGATTCCATCTCCTCCTTCAACTTTACACACACACACACACACACCGTACAGCGTACGTACCCCCCATTGTGTGTCTTGGCACTTGGTCGTTCCTCTACCTCCATTCATCATCCATCATATCTCTGTTGGACACATGAGGCTGCTGGAGCTCATGCTGCTATTCTTGTCCCCGGCCTTTGGACGAGATTTACCCTGTCCTCCTCCCGCCGCTTCCGCCCCACACTAAGTGAAGGGCTTAACTCACTCGGATTGTCTAGTTTCCCCTCTCTCTCTCTCTCTCTCTCTCTCTCTCTCTCCCTCATTTGCTCTCTCTCTCTCTCTCTCTCTCTCTCTCTCTCTCATTTGCTCTCTCTTTCTCTCTCTCTACTTTTTGTACCATTTTCTATGATGAAAGCACCTCTGTGCTTCGTCTACATGCTCTCCTGTCACATAGCTGCATGTCACATAATGAAAAGTCAGTGAAACAGACACGTCAGACTGCATCCCTCTTTAATGTGCTTAAAGCAACATTTCAGTTTTAATTACAACAAAGTCCTGTCCCACGAAATTTCCACTGCTGGATTCTTTTGTCCTTGTTTCATTATAAATTTATACAGTGAGACATTTGGCAGCACTTAAATAAAGTGCAGATAAATTTATCTTCAGCTACTTTAAGTATTAAAGGTTGGAGATGCACAGTTTCATTTGATTTCTGGGAAAGAAAAAGAAAATACTAAAAGATACGTTTGTAAAGATAGAAAATGGAAAAGGAATATGAAATGACATTTATATATATATTTATATAAATGAACTAAGTGTTGGGTTATCAGGTAAATGATTTTCCCGCTGTCATTGATGACCTCATTCAGGGCGGAGACTGTTGCAATTAATCACCTGTGTTGCAAATTGACTCACCATTAGCTGCGTTTTCATTACAAATGTTGCGCAAAATGATTTCAGAATCTGCCTAATGACGAAAAAAGCAACAAGAAAAATAATTTTGCAATTGCTGTGTTTCCATTATACTAGAAGTCTGTTTAAAATCACAAGTGAATAAGATTGCTCACGAGATGAGTCTTTAAAAATCAAGCAGCACCGTCATCCTCCAACTACTTCCTGTCATCTTCCTCATCTTTTTCAGCAGTAGTAGCACCGGGTTGTTGATCATCTGACCCGTTTGATGTGAACTGGACTGTTGCTCAGTGGTCCAGAGTTCTGTTCTTAGATGACATTAAAAATGTGCATTTCCTTTTGGAAATAAAGGTCTCAGCGTCTGGAGGATGAGTACAGAGGAACAGAATCCACATTGGTTGAAGTCCAGTTCAGTCAGTGTTGGTTTGGGTCGCCATGTCGTCTGCTGGTTCTGGTCCACTGGGTTTTCTCAAGTCTAGTCAATGCAGACGTCTACCAGGACATTCTGCTGATGAGCTGAACGGAGATTGGATTTTTCTGCCCACGAGGCCAAAGATACTAAAAGCTGCTTCAGCGACGATGGCGTTCCTGTTCCTGATTGGCCAGCAAACTCCCCTGACCTTTAACCCCATAGAGAAACTATGTGTTGTTGTCAAGAGGAAGATGAGAGACACCAAAGGAGCCCCAACCAAATACTGAGTGCATAGAAATGATGCTGTCCAGAAGTCTATTTCTTGGAAAAGGCTAGCTGCTGATCTGCCCAAAGACCAGGCCGGCACAGCTAAGTGCCTTTCAGTTTGTGAACTAACTTTCTTTTGTCTTATTTATTTTTGAGAGAGTCATCATGAGAAGAGCTCGATCAAGCTCTCTCGGTTTGTTAATCTCCTTTTGCCATCGGCAGCACTGGACTGTCCTTTATGACAGAAAGGAGATAATTCTGTCCCATAATCCGAAGCTTGGACCGCCGTACCAATAGACTTTCACGTATTTAAAACATACGAGGTCGTGATCGGGACTTTGGGCAGCTTACATAAGCAGCTAGTGATAACATGTTCATGTTCTGTGGCTTTTTTATTTTTTTTATTTACCAACCGAATAATCTAATATTTTACAAGATATATTTTCATTTGCTGAAGTGTAGCATGTGATGTCTCACTGAAGCAATAAAATAAGAACTGATGAGTTTCCATTCTATCTATGCTTTGACCTGCATCACAGTGCTGTCAAGGTGCTTGGTGTTTTATGTTGTAGAGGTATTGTTCCTTTGTACAAATTTCTACCCATCAACCTTCCTTTTCTTCACAATGCCCTTAAATCAGGTCAGGAAAATTGCTTATGAAAAGCAACTGACACAACTTTTCTAAGATGTTCAGTGTTGGCCTTTTTCCCCCCACTGTTGCTTCCAGTCAGTATTTAGGTCTGTCATTCTTCCACTGTCTGAGTTAAAATCAAGATTTTCATTTAAATTTTGACCTGCAGACAAAGCTAATCAATTTCTGCCATATCATGTGTTTTTGTGGTTAACAGGTTTTCCACCCCCCCCCCCCCCCCCCCTTATTTTTCTTTGAAGACCAATGAAAAACATTAAGAAACAACATTATCTGAAATCGACGTTTTTGAGCTTTACGTCATGTTATAATGTTTCCCCTCATCAAAAACATACCTGGAGTGTTGCCTTGACTCTTTCCAGCATGACTGAGAAATCCTTGCATCTCCCATGGTAACCATTCAGCTATGAAAAACTCTTGGTGGGACCAAATGCCACTAATTGCTACTTGGAGTTGCAATTTCCGACTCTCCCACTCAGCTCCTTCAGACTAGTCAGCAGCAATTAGCGAGCACCTAGTTGAAGTGTGCATTTGATGAGTTCATTATAGGAGCTACTTCTCAGTGCCGTGTACCGGAGTGGTGGGGGAGGTGAAACTTGGAAACTGCAGCTCAGAGGTGGAGTTTCATCCTAGAAGGCGGAGCTAGGTCCCTGCAGGCGTTTTGTACAGCTGAGTGGTCGCCATGGGAGTTTCAACAATTTCTCAAACGTACACGAAAGAATCAAGGCAACACTGCAGGTATGTTTTTGATGATGGAATATTATAACAAGATGTGAAGCTCAAAAAAGTACATTTTACATAACACCGCCCCTTTAAAAGAGAACAAAAACTAATGCACACCCCGCTTTTCAAATTTTTACTAGTCAACATTTTTATAAACGATCATTTTTTTCCACTTCACAATAATGCTTAACTGGTTTGTTATGTAAAATCGTAATAAAATACAGTAGTTGGTGGTCGGGACGTGATAAATTTGGAAAATTACTTCCAAAACTCTTCCGAGGCACTCTAATAATTCAGCAGTTTTTAATTCAAGCGAGCCAGCTGGGTGTAGTTGTGCAGTCGGGGCCTACCTTTAACATCCTCATCTTCGATGGTGGTGTTACTGCTGTCGGACGATTCCTGAAACAAAAAGAACATGGAGCGCGTCGATGACTGGAACCATGAAACCAAATCAAACCTGGCTGTTCGTCCTGATACAGCATGCAGACCTGAACACAACACACTTACACTTCAGCCTACAGCTCCATCTTCACACAACGGTTATGCCAAAAATACAAAAGAAAAACAAACAAACAAACAAACAAAAAAAACACAACACTGCATTTCTTGCCGCAACCCAGGCCAATCCTCTCTGCGGATTGAGCCCGTCTCCGTGGGAACAAACGCAGAGACAGGTAGAACGCTTAGCCACGTTCAGCACACAGTCTGAGTGGAACGGGTGTTAATCTGGCCGCGTTCCTGCTGGCACACACTGATTTCTCAGAGACCTTCACTCGTCTGAACGCAGTGAGGCAGCATAAGACAACAATAAAATAAAAGCTCCACAGGTTCACGCCCACACACCTCTCTCATGCAGAGAAAGAAAATCACAAAAACTTCACAGTGTAAAAAGTATAAAATAAAAAAAAGACCCTTTGAAAAACCCTTCTTAGCCCACCAGGGGAGAGGAACAGAGTAAAGAGGACGGATGACAAATGACGGGGAGAAGACGAGGAATGAGGGAGACGGACGGAGGAAAAGAGAGGATGTACCTTGATCCCATCTACAGGGTTATGGATGACAGTAGTCTGTGGCTCCTGGAGGAACAATGGAGAGAAAGAGGGGGAGGAAAAAAGAGAAAGCGGGAGTAAATGAAGGCGAAACTGAAAATGAGTTATGACCAAATGAGAGTCAGAAACAGTAAGACGAGAGTAACACATGGAAAAGGGAAGAAAGTTCTGAACAATGGATGAATCTGGGACAAACAGTGACAGCAAAAAAAAAATAAAAAATGAATGTAGTCATGTAATCATTACTCCACTTCGTTTAGTCTCTTGTGAAAGATGAGACCTGGCAGATTGTTTTTAGTTGTGCTATGAGTTAAGCCCTTTAAAACACACCAATAACCCACTGAGGGACATGTGGGGACATGTGGGGACATCGAGTCCATCAGAACTTACTCTGCTGGTCCGAATTCTTCCCAGAGTTTGATTCAAAGCTTCGTTCTTTTCAGTAGCTGCGTTTCCAATGCAAATGTAGGCAGAAACTTTGTCAATATTCCGCTAATGTCAGAAAAAACACAATTGTGCAATTGTGGTGTTTGTTTATTTTATTTTTTTTATTATAAAAAATGCAATTAAAAGTCACAAATCAATAAGTTTGTTCATGTGAAAAAATCTGGTTTGTGCCAGTGGAAACATCCTGTTGATCACGTGACACTCGTGGGATGCAAAAAAAATTGCAGTTTTAAAAAAAAACAAAAACAGAAGAAAAAAGAAAGTTATTCTAGCACAAAATCATTATTTATCAATAAAGACAATTTTTAATTTATTTTTTAAATGTCAAATTGTGCAGTTAAATGGTCAATGGAAACACATCTAGTGATTTAGGTCCACTGAATGCAACACAAGTATTTCTACCACTATACAAAAAAAAGAAAAACAATAAAGTTTCCAAACTTTTTTTCCCTTTAACATCCAAACATAAGTGCAGCTCTGGTCACTAATTTAAATACACTCCTCTTGGATATGACGCTTTAAAATATGAATGCAAGGCTTTTTTTTTTTCTTTTTCTCTCGCTAAGAGTGAAATGATGATAAAACGTAAAACGTCACTCAGTTTTGAAAAAAGGAATTAGTAGCACAGGTTTGAAGGAATGTGTTTTTTCTATTCCCCTCGGGTTAAAAATTAATTAGTAGGAAACATACATTCCTACTAATATTTCATTAAAGTTGCAGAGAAGCAGTGGCGCCCCCAAGAGGGAAGAAAATGTTGGTCACCCGACAGGGAACCTTCAGAGAATCATGTTGAGTTTATTCAAAGGAATACAGTCATCTTCAATCTAGACAGAAATGTTAAACCTAATAAATAAATATCAGACAGACAGACAGATAGATTTCTGCCTCAAAACAATCCTGTCTCAGAGTTCTACAGACATTTCCTTTCATGTCATTGTTGGTGTTTGACCTCTGACCTGCACTGTCAGCAGTGGGACCTTACATAGATAGGTGTGAGCCTATCTAGTCAACCTTTGCATCGACAGACATTCCTCGCGAAGCTCCGATTCAAAACTTTATTATTTTGCAAACACACAGAAAATACACATTCTTTCACTCACACACACACACACACACACACCCGCACGTCCACGCACACACACTCTGTGCAGTGTAAATGTGGTCCGGACAGACAGACAGACAGACAGGACACAGAGCTGCGTACCAGTGCAGCAGAAGAGATGTTGCCTTTGGGACTGGTGACTATGCTGTTTCTGCTGCTGTTTGTCTGCGGCTGTGACGGAAACACAAAGTGTGGCATTAGTGCTCAGAGACAATGCAGACAGGTGCCATCTGCTGGCTGGGAGTGGGTGAGGACTGGACAAAAAAAAATATATATATATACACAGTGTAATCAAGGTAAATATAGATAGCGGAGGAGAGCTCCAGACAAAATAACACTAGGAAGATCAGATGGAGTGTTTTTACGCAGGTATGGACAAGAAAAGGGTTTCTTTTCTTGTGATTCTAACAACTTGGATAGAACTTCATAAGGTTAAATGATCAGTTTATGACTATAATTTGAGTGAACTTGATTTGGAGTGGCCTAATCAAAGGATCTAAAGAACCAAGGCTTGACTGTAGTTGACGTTGCCAAGGGTGACACAACCAGCTATTAGGTTTAGAGGGCAGGTATGTTGTGATGGGCAGGTAGGTTAGGAGACTTTTACCTTTGAATACAAGCAGACTGTACAGTCGAGGGTGGCCTGGCTAGTTTTGGTTACAGATTTTGCCGTTTGATATTAAAATACAAACATCAAGCAAATTTTGGGACTAAATCCGAGTAAAAAAAAAAACCCAATAAAGCAACATGTAGCTGCTTTGTTTGACCGGAGGAGATAACGAGACCCGCAGCTCTTACTTCTGACAGAACTGTGAAGCATAACAGGCAGTTCACACACACCCACACAAACGACATAACATGCTAAATATACAGCCGCTCTGTTTCTCAAATAAGTAGCGAGAATGTAAGTGCATGTTCTAAATCAGCATGCAGAAACGGTCGACTGCAGGCATGACACACACACACACTCCACAGAGGAACGCTCCGATTTCCTGCTGCTGAAAGCCGAGCGGGGGCACAAAACTGGTTATAAACATTTTATATGTTTATATATTTAGTACCTTAATATTGAGGAACATGAAGTGGTTATATTTAGGGTTATTAAGGTATGGAACCTGGAGTCAAACAAACTCTTCCCCCGCTGGGGAACATTTCAAACTCAACTACGAAGCAAACCTGAGCGATTTAAATGTTTGTGATAATCAAAAGAAAACATCAGCGGGGATTTGCTGAGTGGAAAGCTGTTATTACAGCAATCCCTTCAGTAAGTAATTTTGTTGCTTTTTCAATAACAATGTGAAAACATTTGAAGAGCTTTTTTGAAAAATGGAACCAGTATACTGTATTCTGTAATTTACTACATTTATACAGTGTTTTGTTTTCTCTCCAGTCAGTTTTAAATCTTTTGAGACTTACATTACATTACAATACAGCTTGAACTCTGTTGTGTTGTGTTCCATCAGGAGCTCGCCGGGGCGCCGTATAGGTACAAGTTATACCTTGTATAATGATCCCTTTTTTATTGTCATAAAAAGTTATGACAATTCCAAGGGCCCCTGACCGACAGGTGGCCCTCCGCAATTTATTTATTTTATTTTTCATAGAAATGAAAAAAAATTTGGGACCCTGTGAATTACAAAATTAATCATATTGTGTTTTCTAAAATAGTTTTTAGAAGTAAAAATCAAATGTTCCCAGACCAAAAAACACACGTCCATATTTGCCCTGAACCCCTGAATCTGCATGAAATGGTTCGTTCCTGCTTGGAGCTTGATGGTGACGCTGTTCAGCAGAAGTCAGTGGAAGACAAGAACGACTGTGGCTGTTACTATGCTGCTAAGAAAAATAATAAAGTTAGGTTTTCACAAAAGAATAGAGAGAGGGAGAAAAAAACAAGAGTGTCAATTTATAACCCAGTTTTTCTCCAAGAGAGGTGGGTAGATTGTGTGAGATTATCAACCATTTAGCATAATTAGCTTAGCTACAGACTGTTTGCCTCCTTTTAACTAGCATTCTATGAACGAAGAAAAAAATTACCAAGATATTCATATATTTAACTTGTACCTTTTACCACTTAACAACAGATGAGTCAGTCAGCAGCAGCTCTAGTCCCTCCTGACCCGTCCTCTCCTGAGTGAAATTAAAGCTGCAGTATGTAACTTTTATTATTTTATTTTTTTTTTTTCACATATTTGTCAAAACTGTCATTATGTTGTGACAGTACGATATAGAAATCTATGAAAATGTTATTTCATTTGCTTTCTCCCAGTACTATCTAGAAACAACCAATCAGAGACAGGAGAGTTTTACTGCTGTCAATCACTATCTCATGTGGCTGCTCCCTCCCTCTCCTTGCTCTGTTCTATGCTGTAGCTAGCAATAATGATAAGTTGTTTCTCCACCATTAGAACATTTTTTTTTTTTTTTTTTTTTTCTCCGAAGAGTTTTTGCGGCGCTAGTGGCTCGTATTTTTTCCACAGTAGGCAGACAGGAAGGAGGGTGAGGAGAGGGGGGAAGACATGCGGCAAAGGTCGTCGGGACCGGGAGTCGAACCCGCGACGTCCGCGTCGAGGACTAAGGCCTCCAAACGTGGGGCGTGCTAACCCCCTGCGCCACCACAGCATGCCCCAACCATTAGAACATTTAGTAGTGAGAGAATGAAGTTGATTGACAGCACTAAGCCCCTCCTCCTGGTTCTGACTGGTTGTTTTTGGCCAGAACGTTGCATTACTTTAGCCAGTAATGTAGTTCAGGAGGATTAGATTGATCTTTTTACAGATTATCTGTCTCATAACAAACTGTCATGACATGGTGCCAGCTTTAACAAATATAGAGAAAACATTTTATTAAAGTTATATACTGCAGCTTGAATAAAATGCAACTACATAGTATTTTTTTGAGAAGTCTGAATTGCTTTATCTATATTTTGCACGTTGCCTATAACTGTTGCCTGTGTGGAGAGACGTTTCAGTAATAGAAAACTAATAGAAAAAAATTTAAGCAACTTACTTGCAAACTGTATGCAAACTGTTTCATGTAAAATTCACTAGCAGTGAATATTGTGCTAGTTATCAGTATTGAACCAAAGAAACCAAGGCAGTTGCAAGCCTTTAAAATTATGACGCTTTTGATAATTCAGATAGACTCAAGAAATTGTAACAGCAGCTGCGTGGAGAGGGGGGGGGGCCCAATTTCATTTTTTGTCATGGGGCCCAAGATTCCTGGCGGTGCCCCTGATCATGTGAGAGGAAGTGAAAGTTTTCCAACTTTAAAAACAAATTAAAATCTGAAATTTGTGTTGAAGAGTTATTTTTGCACCATAAAGCTAAATCAACAGTAACATTATCCAACAATAATCCTTCATTCTATTTGACTTTTTCTTGAGTTTTAGTCTATTTTCCACATGTACCAAAATGGCAGCTGACAAAATATTTTCCATCACAGTTTTAGTGGGCGAAGCCAACCCTGCCCAGTAGAGGGCGCATGTTTCCAGATCTGAAACAGGCCAGGTAAAGCTTTAAACCTGGCCTGAGCTTCTCCAAAATATATTCAAGGGGTAAAAACTTTATTTGCAGGTAGAAAAATAGACGTAATAATGTGAACCCAGAATATTTCCACACCACTGCTCCTCATTATTTAAATGAGAGAGAGAAAGACAAAAAGGGACGTTAAACAAAGTGATTTAAACTGAGCTGTCGCTCATCCTGAGGTTTTAAATCTTCTAGTCTTAAGATAAAGCTACAGTGCTGAAGGATAATAAGACATTTCCAAGTTGGCTGCCTTCCTGTGACTTCACAGCACAGAACTGGCAGGCCTGTGATTATGTAATGAGAGATTAATCATCTGGTGGGAAATAATCTGAGATTAGCATCAGGGCGCTCCTCGCCAGCAAGGGGAGGGTTAGTGATGTGGGAAAGAGAGACTGCAGAAAGAGGAGACTGGAAAACTGCTTTATTAATAAAAACCATGGTGGAATAAAGGATGGTTAACTGGATGCCTGATAGCAAAGACAAACATCTCTGTATCGGGTTATATATTCTTACGTTTGGTCCCATCAGGAAGTTACTTTGTTCATCTAAGTTCATTTGGTTTCCTACAACAGCATATTAGGGCCATTATAAATATAAAAAAAGCAGAGGAGTAAATTTGTGAGGAAAAAACTCAGATTTTTTAGATTAATCTCAGGAATTTTCTATAGAAAAAGCTTCAAGGACATTTTTGAATTTCAAACGTTAAAAATGTTCTACTTTTGAAACTCAGAAAATTTCCAAAAAGAGGAAAATGTTTGGCTTCTTAACCTCTGGAATGACCTATTTAAAAAAAAAAATTTTTTTTTAGAAAATGTTTAACCTTTGAAACCCAGAAAGAGCCTCAACTGACAGGACCTACACAACGTAAGTCTCCATCAGCATGACAAATAGCAATACAGTCACTGGATGAGTCAGGTATTAACAATATTAAATGTGGGTGGAAAAACAATGTGCCTTCATATTTTCATCTGGGTTTCTGTTCAGCCTATAACAGTAAGACAGATAGAACTGTAATTGACACAAAGTTTCTGTCTTTTCCGACCATTTAAAATGAAAATGTATTTCTAGCGGGTTGTTGAGGGTTCTGTTGACAAGCTGCAAGGAACAGGAATCCAAATAATTGTTGTATAACTACAGCAGACGAGTGAAGTTAACACTATTAACAGACAGCATAACAGCCTCAGTGTTCACACCTAACAAGCCCAGATGAATGAATAATTACATCATGTCATTTTATGGTTAGTATGACACCTAGAGAGGATATAAAATGCTAATAATGTTAATTATGTGTTTGATATGGTTAATTTACTGTACACGAACATTTTGAAAGCAATTCTTCATTTGTTTTAAGCCTTGCAGGTCTCATTAGCCTCGCTGTGACAGAGCAAATCCGCAGGGAAACTCAAGCTAAGGCCGTCCTACACTGGCTTCCACGTTCTTTTAGATAGAAAACCTAACAGAAGTTAGTATAATACTTGACTGTGCTACAAAATGGCACTATGTGGCTTGAAAATACTTGATGCTGCCCCTTTAAGCATTGTAGTTGACTTTCACAGAGCTTTCATCCAGAGAACACACAGAGGATCCCACTGACTCATGCAAACACTGCATGCTTATACAGAACCCAAATTACACAGGTTTCCAACAGAAGAACACCGCGTACTGCAAACACACCCACACACACATGCACGCCCACACACAATAAACACACACAACAGAAAGCAGCAGACTGCAAACACTTCAGACTTTAGATGAAATTACAGCAAAAATAAACGCAGCAACATCAGAACCCAAATTACTGCACATTCAGCATCTGTGAAGTCTCTTCATGAGAGTTAAAGCATGCAGAAATTAATTCTTTAACGAGATTCGCCTTGGCACTGAGGGAATATGCTGAGTGAAAAATGTCTGCAGCAGTGCTGCGCAGTGTCCTCCAAGCCAAATGAAGATGTCTGAGAGAGCAAACACTGAAAAAAATAGAATGCAACTCCAACTTAACAAAAATGCAATAATTGGTCATAAGTTTTATATACATAACCCTTATTTTACCAGAATAAAAAGCCCATTGAGACTAAAAATATGTCAAGAGAGTCCTGACAAAGAAGCAGCAACAAATGCATCACACAAAATCTAATGAAGTTACTTCAAGTTAATTTAGGAAGTTTAAGTTGTCAAAGTAAATAAACAAACTTCATTCAACGGCTTGTGACCAGTTAACACATTTATTTTTTTAAAGTTGGAGCTGCTTTCTCTTTTTTCAGTGAAGATGCAGAGAATCAGATGTAGACTTCGAAAGATTTAAAGAAACCTAAAGAACGATGTTTGTTTTTTCATGTGAATCATGTGAACATCAGTGGGTTTGTGATATCAAACACAAAACTTATACCACGTTTTGAGTTTGATATGATCATAAATTAACCAAATATGCCTACAGGCCTCCTTCAGGCTTCAAGAACACTGGAAAAAAAAAAACACAGGTAATCTAACTTTATAAAAAAAATCAAGTTAATTTGTTACAGGCAATCAAATTAAGTTTATCCAAGTAAATATATTAAGCTTATTAAGTTGTCATGTTAAACAAACATAAAAAAAAAAAAAGAAAGAAATGAAAGAAAGAAAGTTTGACAAGCTTAATTCAATTGCATGTAACAAAACAACTCAATTTATTTTAAATTGGACTTCCATTCTTTCTTTCTTTTTCAGTGTACAGGCATAATGAGGTCTGGCATTGCCTCTTGATTTCCACCGGTAGAAATAAAACCTCCTGCAAAACAATGACTCATGCTGTGCCATTAAGGCCAAAACTCTGCAGTACTTAATGTAACGACAAGTTTGCCATGAATTAAAAAATAAATAAATATGGAACAAAACAGAGACGGAGCGGATAAAAACTGGACCTGGCCTACCTTGACCTCTGCCTTCTTGTTGAGGAGACTCTTGGCTGCTGCGGAGAGGCAGAACGACACACCCTCAGACGGAAGAGTACACATCATAGCAAACGTTCAGACCACCACCACTCCGAAAAATCTGCTCACACAAAACACACACGCACGGTTATTCATGCATGCAAGCATTGCAAAAATGAAAAAAATAAATGAGGAAAAAACACCACCTGCTTGAAAGCAAGCTGGAAATATTACAAGTTAATGTAAAACTGATCAAAAACATTCCCTTTTGTTCAGTGGGAAACATTAAAAACTGGCACTTCCTAACCCTGATTCGCTGTTCGGAGCATCAGATAAGCAGAGGGCGTCAGCCATGAGGGGAGGAGGGAATAAAAAAAAATAAAAAAAAGTCTAATTCTCCATATAATCCAAACACAGAGATGCACACACAGCCACCGCTCCACGCAGGGGGGATTAGGAATGGAGCTGTGGAGGAAGTGGAATAGAGCTGCAGGTAAATGATAATGGGTCGGTTAATCTCAACAGCAGGATGGATTACTGCGGTTCATTGACCAGAGCCAGGAAACACAGAGAGCGCGCGCTCTGGTGCTGGGATACTTTCTGAGATGTTAAAAACGAGACGAGGAGCCGCAGCGCCGACATTAATCCCTCATGGAGCGACGCTACAGCTCTGCGTGAAGCTAACCCTCCCACCGCGGCTAGTCTCTCTTTCTCTCCCCCCCTCATATTCTAAATACCGCATGCACTCCTGATTCTTATTACCACAGAAGAAGAGATGAAAATTAATACCCTCTTCTCACGAGCTGCGTTTCCATTCACCATATGACTGCGCAAATTGACATTTCGAAAATAAATTTGCTTAATGGAAACACTCTAATTTTGAAAAAATTAAATAATAACTCGTTTTTTGACTGAAAGTTTTGGCGATAGGATGATTTATTTATTTATTTTTTTATTTTTTGGGTTGTATCGAAATTAGTTTACTTCGCAAAACTGCAATGGAAACACTTTTTGGCATCGCACCAGTCACGTGATCAATAACCGGATGTCGCCACTGGCTCAAACCACGAAGAACACGACGACAGGAAGTGGTGGCGGGTTCAACCTTTGTCAAAGTTTTTGACAAAGGTTGGAAACGCAGCAACAGAGGAGCGATGAAGCTGCTTACCTTGGCAGATATTTAAGGTGCGTTAAAGGTGAACAGAGCGAGAGAGAGAGATTAAAACGAGCAAGGAGTGTGAGCTATGTGCAGATTTTCATGTAACTGAATCAGTTTAAGGATTTTCCAACCCGGAGGGAGGGGAGGAAGCGGGGTCACCTTGTTCCACGATTCCAGCGGTGGTTCCCGCCACCCCACTGACGGCAGCCGGAGCTGTGGTCTGTCGACCCACTGAAACACAACGGAGAGACACGAGACTATTAGACAAGAGAAAACCAGGAACTGCATGAACTTCAGGGTCTTCTACTTGAGTAAGAAATGATACTTTATTACAGGGCATGCAGTGCTTTGCCAAAAATATTCATACCACCCTGAACTTCACATTTTTCCATGATACAACCACAAATGTTAATTTATTTAATGCAATTTCATTTAACAAATATCAGTTGGTTCTCTATCATTTTTAAGTGTTCAAAAGTCATTGTG
This sequence comes from Xiphophorus hellerii, assembly GCF_003331165.1. Taxonomy (NCBI): domain Eukaryota; kingdom Metazoa; phylum Chordata; class Actinopteri; order Cyprinodontiformes; family Poeciliidae; genus Xiphophorus; species Xiphophorus hellerii. The sequence goes on along the minus strand of NC_045679.1, from coordinate 26,549,978 downwards.
AGCCACAGGTTGTAGACCCCCGGGTTCGATTTAAAGCTGCAGTGTGTCACTTTTATGAAAAAAATATATATTTTCTTACATATTTGTTAAAGCTGTCATCATATTGTGATTGTTATGAGACAGATCATCTGTGAAAATAACCAATCTATTCTGCTTTCTCCCAATGCTAACCAGAAACAACCAATCAGAGCCAGGAGGTGGGTCTTGGCGCTGTCAATCACCCTACATGTGGCGCTGCTCATCATCTCCCTCTGCCTCTCCGCTTGGCGCTGTTCTACTCTGCAGCTATGCGGCTAATAGAGCCTGTCCTGAATGCTAGGGCTAGTTAGCATGGCAGATAAACGGCTTTACTGTAACGGTAAGTTGTTTCTCCACCATTAGTACATTTAGCAGTGAGGGAAGACATGGAGGAGATTGGTCTTTTCGCAGATTGTCTGTCTCACATTTCACTGTCACGACATAGTGACAATTTCAACAAATATGTAAAAACGAAAACAACTTTTTAAAAAGCAGTTTTTAAGCATGTCTGTGTGTTAGAATGGCCAAGTGAAACTACACACTCAAAAATATTTAGAATCTGCCAAGACTTGAAAGCAGGTCCAATATGAATGTGTTTGAGTGATAAGATTCAGTCTTTAACTGCAGCAGAAATATAAGTTTGTTTGGGTTTTTTTACTAGGAAGCTAAACACAAATCCACACCACACTTTTTAGATGCTGGTGAGGCTTTAGGTTCTGGACTCATCAGACAGATGTTAACATTTCAAATGTTTGTTCCTCACACCTGTTGCCATCTTCTTGGTGCGTCAGATCGTACGTATCTGTGTGCTGACTGAACTCCGAAGCAGAGGCTGATCTCTGATTAAACACTCATCTGCAATAAAGGGAACTTCTTTTTCTCCTCATTCGGCTGAGTAAGTGGTCATAAAATTAATTAGCTGCGGTTCCTGAACAAGGTTTTTCTTACCAGCACAACTGCAACACATCACACGTAATGGTCTATTGTAATTAAGACATGTTTAGTCAGAACTGTAGGGAGCTAAAACTGAACGGGATGAACTGTATGGTTTTTCTTCGGCTTTCTCTGCCATGCTTGGAGAGATTTTTCACATTTCTTCTGTACTTTGCCATCATATGCATAAATGAGTGTGAACTTTAGTGTGGGTGTGCTTGTGTGTGAAGGACAGATGGCATGTCACCCGTCTGATCAGAGCACAGTTCTTACCAGAGAAGTTCCTGGAGACGAGCATGGTGGTTAAGATGGCTCCCTTTGGTTAGACAGAGAGAGAGAGCAGCATTATCATGAGGCCAAACAAACACGAGTGAACAGGGTTCATGTCTGAATGAGGCGTGTAACGCTGCAGATTCAAACTCATTTTCATTCTGGACCATGTCTAGTTTATGGATGTTCTCAAAATGGCCGGTAGCAGCAGAATGTATTGATAAAACTAGGAGTGCACCGATTGCAGTTTTTCTGGCTACTTCCAGATTACCGATCTTTAAAAAGCCTGACCTACCGATTTCGATTTTGGCTGATACTGATTTTTTAAATATATTTTTTTGTCTGAAATGTTGCTAAATTAAGCAAGAAAGTCGCTGAGTTGGTAACAGTAGGATGACTACTGAGGCAGATAAGATCGGTGGATAAGATCGTGTAAGTATGGGTCGATCACCGATCAGCAATATTAAGGAAACCAGGGCCGATTTATCGGTACACCCTTAGATAAAACCCATCAACAAATTCTTACATAAAATAAAATATTAATAAATAGCCATATCTGGATTCACTAAGTAGTTCTTAAAGTTAAATAATATTGAATATCTTTTCACATTGATCAGTCTTATCAGGATTTTATCATTTTTGTGATTTTTTTTGCAATTAAAATGACCAATTTTGAAGTGCTAATACAGAAATAGTTGTGACAAATTTTCAATATTTGCTCTTATGCAAAAAGAGAAAGGTGGCATCTATCTGTCTAGCCAGGCTTTTTGTGAATTCATAGAAAATTCTGTGGACTTTTATACTGAAATTTGAACCATTATTGTGAAACCGCTTCTTTTAAAGTAGTCACACCTCTGTCTCCGGGGAAACAGACTCCCAGGACTCACACTCTCTTCCACATTTTCTCCACTGGAAATTCCTTCCCAAACTTTTTTTTTTTTTTTTTTTGAAGGGATTTTGAAAAAAAGGAAAATCTGACTTTTTTTGAAGAGTTTCAGCCCCAAATGAGATTTTTTTTCAATGCTTCCCATTGAAAAAATATGTGAAGGAAAGCTGTATTTGTGATCAAATCACTCTGGATAAAACTAATCTCCATCTTACTTTGATGATTCATGGTCGAGTCATCAAGTGAAACACTATGGTTCCTGTTTCCTGAAGATAAAATGTATTGCTTCATGTGTTATTGCTAAGATATTAGAAATAATCATTTCTTTTGAATGCTTAAGACGTCTTTCACATGCTGATTTTGCATATTTTGAAATTAAAATGAACCTACTCATTTGCAAATTTCTTTAGACCGGAGTACACTATTTCTTTTATAACTGCACAGTATTTATGCTGAAATTTTGCCCTTACTGTACAGCATATAGATCTTTATTCTGTTCTTATACATTGCATATTATTGTCGTTGTGTGAATCTACTTGCCTTTATTGCCTGTCACTTTGCTGATCTCTATTTCTATGATGCTGCTGAGTTTGTAAAACAAAACGTAGAGCAATAGAAGAAGAAACAAAATGTCTTCATGACCCATTTAGTTTTTTCACACCTTAAGTTTCCGCCTGGCGTTAAACTTCTTCAGGCACTCGACCGTCTCCTGTCTGTGCATCATGGAGGCCACCGTTGAGCGTTGCTGTGGAGAGAGAGACAGAGAGAGAGAGATGCTGAAAATAAAACATCACAGCAGAGCAGCTTTGGCACTGACAGATTTATGTGGGCAGAAACTGCAGGAGAGCCTCTGCTTTACACAACACATTTTGTTGATTCTGAGGCTCCCGAGGTACCAGGCCTAAACAGATTCACGTTGCTCTTCGTGGATTTCGGCCAAAGTATTTTGAGTGCTTTGCGAGGTTGTGGAGCAGAGCCAGGCGCCGGTAAACACAGCAAACTGAACTACAAAGGCATAAATTATCCGAGGGGCGATGTTTGACTTCAGGAAGCCGCTGTTTGCAGCTGAATCTCAAAGCTGCTCAGAGTCAAATAGAAGAAGTGAGTTCTTCCTACAAAGACTTCATTTTGCTTAACAATAAATCCCGTCCCATCTTGAACTCTACGGTTGTTTTCCCACCTGATAGTCCGGTTGCTTCAGTTAAATTGGGGACCAAAACAGCAACATTTGTACCATCTTCGTCACACTGCACTGTGACGAATCCACCAAACCCTTTGAAAAACCTGTTCCCCTCCTTACCTGTGGAGGCACTGCACCAAGCGCTACTGAAGGAAACGACACAAAAACCTCTGAGGAAGACACTGAGCGCAACTTCCTTTTTCACAAAATCTAAACAAAAATGGAGTGGCATGAAATTTTAGCAGTTGTGGGATTTCTCTTTGGTAAAAGACCACGAGTAATTTCTAGACTAGCTCGTTTGTTTTGGTTGTATTTGCCCAGAATGCCCTGCCCTCTAGTTGTCTTCCTGCTTTTGGATGGTCTGCGTTCCAGTTGGCAATCACATATAATTTCAAACTGCACCAGAGTTCACTCCAACCAAACTGAGACATAGGTTTGCTTACAAAACCTTCATCTGGGCTTCCCAAAATTGTTCAAAGGCTCATTTCTGAGTATCAAAAATATCTAAGACGTCTTTCACTCATTACTCTGACATTTGGCAAACAAAAATTATTTGGGTAATCTTGACTGACCTAAATCAGAAAAAGTTTAGTCTGATTCATTGTTAGAATTCCTTCTTTCATACAATATGTGTAAATATCAAGTTTCACCTGCGCAATACCTTGAATGTAATACCTTGCAATACCTTCTCAAAGAGAAGTCACACTTTTGTATTTCTTTGACACTAATTGTCCAGAGAAAGCCGGGCCTGGTATCTGCTCCAGTCAGGAATAGATTGCGTGTTTGGGAACAGATGGTGGGAAGGCTTGGCAGCTTCCATCAGATTTTCTGAGACTCCCAATTAGGCCTTTACAAATTAGTCAAAGTGGAGGCGACGAAATATTGTTTTCTGTCAGCAGCAGCGGGGTTCTGGATGTGCGAACGTCACTTACGCAGACCCACGGGTGCTTCAGAGCCTCTTGGGCAGTGATTCTCTTGGCAGGGTTGATAGTCAGCATCTGGTTGATTAGATTTTTAGCTTCAGGAGTCACTGTGTCCCACTCTGGAGAGGGAAACTAATCAAACCCATACATACACACACACACACACACACATTCAACAAATATGTAAGCAGCGATATTTTTTCCATCTCAAGTCAGAGAAAAGCGAAGGAACAAACAAGCTCACATCGTACGCTCCGGCTTTGATCTGCTGGTAGAGCTTGTGCTGGTCTTCGTCCCAGAACGGAGGGTACCCAACCAAAAGAATGTAAAGGATGACGCCTACACACAGGAATACATCTGTCTAGAGTGACGGGCTAGAGAACAAGGAGGCGGCAATCATGACGACGTAAACATAGAGCTTACCACATGCCCAGATATCTACAGGTTTACCGTACGCCTCCTTCCTCAGTACTTCTGGGGACAAGTAGCCAGGTGTTCCTGCAAAGCCTGCAAACAGAAACAAAGGGAAAGTAGGATGCACATTCTTAGCATTAAGGTTTCGTTTTAGACGAAGAGCAGGTTTTTTTATGCAGGAGATGCTTCTTACAGGTTCATCTCAAATGATTAGGATATTGCGTAAAAGTGAAAAATGTCAGTCATCTCGGTAAAGTGAAATGGTTCATTTTTATCGAGATTCACAGAACATAGAGTTAACGCCGTCACACATAAACTAGCTAAAAGATTCCTTAATAAAAACATTTACAGGTAGATGACTCCTTGTCAAAATGAGTCAGAACACATTTAGAGACAATAGCATCTTAGCTTCATGAATTTCTGCATCTGGTTCCACGTGGCATGAATTCGATCAGCCTGTGGTTCTGCGTAGGTGTAATGGACGCCCAGGCTGCTTTGACAGCTGCCTGAAGGTCATCTCTCTTGTTGGGTCTGGTGTCTCTCATCTTCCTCTTGGCAACAGTCCATAGATTCTCTAAAGGTCAGGGTAATTTGCTGGCCAATCAGGAACAGGAACATGGTCACTGAAGCAGCTCTTGGTACCTTTGGCATTGTTGATTGGTGCCAGGTCCTGCTGGAAAATCAAATCATCTCCATTCAGCTCATCAGCAGAGGGAATCATGAAGTGCTCCAGAATGTCCTGGTAGACGGCTGTGTTGACTGGACTTCAGAAGCCAGTGGACCTGAACCAGCAGATGACATGGTGACCCAAACCATCACTGACTGTGGACACGTCACTCTGGACTTCAACCCAAGTGGGTTCTGGTCCTCTCCACTCTTCCTCCAGACTCTGGGACATTCCACCAGCTGTTTGCTAATTGCTGCAGGCTAATTTGAAGGAGTTGAGTGGGAGGAGTCGCGGGGCAGATGTTTGTGACTCACATGCATGAAAGTATCAAGGCAACACACCGGGTATGTTAACATATTAATGCCCCTTTAAGTGAAACAGGTATGAGTGTGCAAAACCTTCACCTGTAGCTAATTGTTGTATGAACTAAAAACAAGTACTGGAGATTAAACGGTAAAGATTGGTTTCTGATTCTGTCTCCATTTTTTCTCTATTTACATAAATTTCTAAATGAATTTATTTAATAATATATTAAGTTGATTAAATTACACAATCACAACTGAACCACATCATTATCCCTTTGACTTGCACGACAGTTTCATCTGGGGACTATTTAATAAATCGTATTTAAGACTCTCCTTCTTTCCGGTGTTTAACTGGGATTGCCTCCATTCCTCCAGAGCTGGAACCTTTCTGCCGCCGACTTATCTTTAAAGATTAAACGATCTGGCTGCCTTCGCTCTCAGAGGCAAACTGTTCCTGGTGAGTCTTAATGAGTTCCCTCCACCCACCGGCAGCATTACAACTCCAGCTTCCTGCCTCCGCTGGTTCAATCGGCGGAAACTGTTTTACTTTAACCTCAAATATTGACACGTCTGGATTTCGTCTGGCTCGTCTCGGCGCTGAGCGGATTTGGAGATGGCGGACGAAGACATCTTAATCAGTTTGCTGGCAGCTATATTTGACGGAGGAGAGATTAGAAAAGTGGGACTCTCCACCCGTCTACAGAAAAGGCCAGCTTTCAATGTTTTAATACAGAGAGGACCGGTGATGAATTGGGTAGAAAATAAAAAAACAAAAAAGTAATAATAATAAACATGTCCACAGCAAAGAAAGCGAGTGGAGAGTTTTTCCACTGCAGCTAAGAAATGCTTCAGATAATCACAGCAGTGAGTGCTGTTCAAAAATAGATGACATCCAGGCAGAGCTTTTACTTTGGCGCAGCCTCTTTATGCATCTTTGCCTTGGCTCTGGACCGACAGGAGGACATGTAGAGCACTTATTTCAGTTCGTGCAAGCACTTTTCATCTCTGTAACTCATTTACGTTTGCTTCCTGAACAGAAAACCACCAACTTTGTTTTAAAATTCGTTCTTATTATTCTTTAGGTAATATATGGGAAAAATACTGCGGAAAATAGAAGATCCAACTGGATCATTTGTTAAGAGGAGAGGAAGAAAAAGTGCTCAGAGGAGGAGCTTGGTCCTAGCAGGCGGAGCTACGCTCACCCACACGGCTGAATGGTTGCCATGGAGATTAAAGGATTTCTCAAACATGCATGCAAGTTTCCATATTTCGTTTATTATTTAGCAGATGAAATAAAAATGCCACAGGACGTTTATGTTTAAATGCAGTTTCTGTAGATATTTCTTAAAGCTGCAACATTTAACAGCTAACTGCTCATTAGTGACTTTCCGCATGAACGAGCTTATTCACATGTGATTTTAAATTAACTTCTTATTTAATGGAAACACAGCAATTGTGAAATTGTGTTTTATTGATATTAGTAGAATATAAACAAAGAATTGCACACATTTGTAATGGAAACGCAGCTATTTATGAAATATAAACCTGTGGTTGTATGACTTCACCCTTTTGGATGATTTGTATATATATGTGTGTGTGTGTGTGTGTGTGTGTGTGTGTGTGTGTATATATAACTTACCAAACCAAGCCTGCTGGTCTCCTTGAACCTCTATAGCCAGTCCAAAGTCAGCCAGCTTCACAGCTGCGTTCTTACACTTGCTGGCCAGCAGCAGGTTCTCCGGCTGCAGGCGCAACAAACACCACAGACAAACAGTCCCATCAGTACTGCAGGGTGGAGCAGAACGCTGGTTTTGTTAACAGAGCCCGGCTGGGATCTGAGCAAAGCAGTCCGCTTTGACCGGCAACCGGGGTCAGGAAGGAAAAACTCCACAACGTCTGAAGAGATCAACAACCTGAAGAATTCAGCGTGGCTCGGTGGAGAACGGACTTTTCCACATTCTGTCACCATAGCCACAATGTTTAGTGTGAATTTCAACATTTCAGCACACTTTACGGCAACCAACTGCCTTCAGAAGCCGCCTCTTATTTATTTTTCATTTTTAGAAGTGGTAATGTAATAAATAGCGCATTATGTAAAGTGATATTGTGTTCATCCTAATTGTTGTACTTCTAATAACAGTCATGGTGTAGATCCCATATATGAATTTAAATTGAAATTTTGGTGACTAAACGCCAAACTTTTGATTGTTTAGTCTCCTTTTCAGATTCGCAGTCTGAACCCTGAGCGACGAGGCAAAATGATTCAAAATGCATTCAGGGGTTTTATTCGATTATTGCATGACGCAGGTGACGCAGTGATTTTATTACATTGTTACATAATGCAGCGGTGCGTCGTTGTGTCCACTGTGTCTTTTGTATTGTTTCTGTGTATTTTAGTCTTTCTTTGTCATTTCCTCTTTTTCTGGTCTCTGCTTTTATACCAAAACATGAGTTATTTACGTCCTTCATGTCTATAAAACGCCTCCATGTTTGTTTTGCAGGTCTGTTCTTTTGATTTCTTCCAGTGTGTAAAACCTGATTCAAAAATTTTAAATATTTTCAGTTGTATAATTAAAAACAACACATTTACATTGATAAAAACGATCCCAATCTGACCCTTGCGCCCCAAAACTCCTGCTCCCTTATTGTTTTCAGAAGCAAAGGAAAAGCAAAGGAAGCTGTGAAGATTAATAATAGCTGTGGACGTTGCAGACTGACAGATGGGGTTTAAAGCCTTTTTGCTGTTTTCTTTTAATTCAGGATGACAGAGGACAGCTTATCTGTTTGAGGTAGTGGTGTCTGTGCTGCTCTGATGCTGAGTTAATGATGAGACCGAGGAAAGACACACTGACTGATCCGATGAATCAAACAGTAATCTGCCTAAAGAGTAGCAGCTAGCTGTGTGTTTACCTCCAGCTGGAGCACTCCTCATTGCGGAGGTTTCTGTTTAAAGGAAGTTGTTCCTTTCTACTCTCACCCTGTGCTTCCTCTGTGGCGTCAAAGCAAAATTTTCGTGCAAACTTTTGGTTTTATTGGAAGACGTTTTAATTTCTGGAATCTGACTATATATGACAACTCACCAACAAACACCCCAGTGGGAATCAGATGCAAATGTTTGGGATTGTGAAGTTATACAATGAAAAATGAATCGCAATATTTTTGGTTTATTTATCCTGTAATAACAGAAAACAAATGAGGGTCATATTTTCACAATTTTACTCATTTACAGTACAGACCAAAAGTTTGGACACAACTGTGTGTCCAAACTTTTGGTCTGTACTGTACTTCTAAAAGTTTTAAACTAAATATTACAACTTTTAGAAGTGAAAGTTTTAATATTTTACATCTGTGACTTATCAAGCAAAATATTATAATTAGGTAAATATTTAGTTTGAAGTTAAATAAAGAGTTTGTTAAAAATATTTAGCTCATTTAGCTGGCTAACTAAATTTTTAGTTTGGATTAAATATTTAGTTTATAAACTAAAATCTTTAGCTAATTTAGTTTGCATATTTCATTTGCAGCTATATAGTTACTTTGCCAACTAAATATTTGGCTTATTTGTCTTGCTAACTAAATGTTTAGACTGGAGACAAATATTTAGTTTGTAAACTAAATAAGTAGTTAGTTTGCTAATTAAATATGTAGTTTAAAACTGTAACATTTATCACTGAATAGTTAACATGATGGAAAATGAACCCCAATTGTTTTCTCTTGTGGCTAAATAAGAGAAATAATAATAATCCCAATTATTGGTGTTAATTTTTGACTGTGTAATGATACAAACCACAACTTATACATCTGAGCTTAATTCTGAGTGAAACCGCAAAGGGAGTGAATACCTATGTAGTTATTATTTTTAAATGTTCAATGTTTATATGTATAATCAGGGTGTAACGTAAAATATGGAAAAAAGTGAAGGGGCTTCTGGAACGAGACGCTGAACTGGTCAGTTTGAATACCAGGCTAAATGAAAAGAGAGAGGGCAATCACGGTATTTTGGTCATTTCCTTTTCTCCATCCATTATCTGTTTTGGTGAAGGACAGGAAACTGAATATCACAGTAATAATATCACAGCCACTGAGCCAGTAAATATCACAATAATAATGCTAACAATGACTTGAGTTCTAGCTGTTTTTAAAGTTAGGTTCTACCACAAATGAGCATTACTCATTGTGGTGTGGTACAACTAGACCAGGCTAACTACAGTGAGCTTTTAAATCCCTACATATGGTGCTGGTTTATTAAGTCTCCATTCTCTTTCTTCTGGCTTCCTGCTCTATACTGACCAAATAACCAAATAAATCTTCACCTTATGAACTCACACTGGTGCTTTACTCTCACTATTTCTTCTGTTCTATTTATTTGTCACCACTGTTCTACAAACTTTGACTGCGTCTTTGGTTGCTCAGGTTAACTCAGGATCCAGATGTCGCTAATAATAATTCAGTTTCCACTATTGTAATAATCAAAATAAATCTATTTTTGTAATACATAACTCATATTCCTTTCCGTAACGCAAAGAGCTGACCGATACAGAGAATCTAGTCCTTCTGATAACTGATAATAAGTTGTTACGAGGTTACTATGGTAACATGACAGAGCTCATCGAGCAGAGTTTGTAAAACACGTGAACTTTCACAAATCAAAGGCACAGCGTTCCTTCCCTGTCTATAATGTTTATATTTCCATGTAAAACACGGTTCATCCTCCAGCTGGTGATGTGTTGGTTTGACACGCATTAAAAATAAATGTGACATCAGCGTATACAATTTGGTTATTAAATGAACACTTTTTATTATCGGGTTGCTAAGCAAACTGTCGGACTAACTTGTTAAAAACTTGTTGACAAATTTCCTCCCATGTCCAACAGGGATGTGACAGTTTACTGACACGCCCTTAATTACGGCTCTGTGTTGCTATGGTAACATGACATTTCCATTTGCTTGTCCTCTGCTGGAAAAAAAAATCCCACGTTATTAAAAATGAACGATGTCTTGGAAACAGTCTATTTGGTAGGAAACATGCAGCATAGTGAAGAGCATCCACAATAACTCAGATTGTTGGCAACATCTGTATTTCCATGCATTCGGGCCCAGAGACGTGCGCAGACATGCTGACTGTTGGACACGTCCACTACACTTACCACGTCTCAACATCCAGCACCAGTCAGACAAGGTGGACAAAGAAGGAAGAAGGAAGAGAATCTGCAAAGTTTCAGCAGGTGAGAACTTTCTGAAATATGAGCATCCGTCACCGACTGGTACAGATTTCTGGTTTAGTGAGAGTCTGCTTTGTATTTCACCATCACTTTTTATTTCATTTTCTGCTGGTAGTTTTATGGAGTAAGGTCGGTGTCAATATGAAATGTACGCGCAGGAGTCTGTTTCATGTTTTTCAACTCGCACACGTGAAATCAGAAGTAAGATTACAAGTACCAATCACAAATGCTCGAGTGCAAACCTTCGACCCTGAAGCTGTCACGACGACATGCATGGAACATCGATCGAACGTCATACTTCACTTCTGAAGGAAATGCAGACCCTTCATTCAGTTTGAAAATGAAGATTCAGTGGCTTCCTTGAAAGTCCGAGTACGGTCAACCAGAAAACTGTTGAGGTTTTAACTCAGAAATGAAAATTCATCAAGTTGATTTAACAACAGGAGACTAAATGTTTAGTAAATGTTTACTACACCTGTCGGTGGAACTGTTGATGGGCAGTAAATGCACTCATCAGTAAGCCTGTCGGAATAAGCAATGAATTAACTGATCAATTAATCGCATGACAAAATAAATTGAGCTCAATTTCCATCCATCCATCCATTTTCTTCTGCTTTATCCGGGGTCGGTTCAGCGTAGGAAAAAAAATGGATGTAAACTTTTTTCTCTATTTCCTGGCTCCTGAACAGAGTAAGAATGGCTCTTTACTGTTTAGTAAGCAAAAATAATAATAAAAATCCTCTCCTGGTTGAGTATTTTTGGTGTTGTAGATTCAAAGCAAATGTGACTGGAAAAAACTGCTTTAAAGCCTAAAATAAGGATTGGGGCTGAAAGGATTAATCTGATTAATCGTGATGAATCGATTATTGAAATAATAGCCAACTAATTTAGTAATTGATCAATTAAGTGGAGTTTACAGACAAACCAAAACCCATCCATCCATCTATCCATCCATCTATCCATCCATCCATTTTCTTCCGCTTATCCAGGGTCGGGTCGCGGGGGTAGCAGCTTCAAAAGGGAGGCCCAGACTTCCCTCTCCCCAGCCACTTCTGGGGGGAATCCCGAGGCGTTCCCAGGCCAGCCAAGAGACATAGTCCCTCCAGCGTGTCCTGGGTCTTCCCCGGGGCCTCCTCCCGGTGGGACGTGCCCGGATCACCTCACCAGGGAGGCGTCCAGGAGGCGCCTGACCAGATGCCCGAGCCACCTCAACTGGCTCCTCTCAATGTGAAGGAGCAGCGGCTCTACTCTGAGTCCCTCCCGGATGACTGAGCTTCTCACCCTATCTCTAAGGGAGAGCCCAGACACCCTACGGAGAAAACCCATTTCAGCCGCTTGTATCCGCGATCTCGTTCTTTCGGTCATGACCCAAAGCTCATCACCATAGATGAGGGTGGGAACGTAGATCGACCGGTAAATCGAGAGCCTTGCTTTTTGACTCAGCTCTCTCTTCACCACGACGGACCGGTACAGCGCCCACTTCACAGCAGACGCTGCGCCAATCCGCCTGTCGATCTCCCACTCCCTTCTTCCCTCATTCGTGAACAAGATCCCGAGATACTTGAACTCCTCCACTTGGGGCAGGACCCTCCCCTCCCCCCCGACCCGGAGAAGGCACTCTACCCTTTTCTGGCTCAAGACCATGGCCTCGGACTTGGAGGCACTGATCCTCATCCCGGCCGCTTCACACTTGGCTGCGAACCGCTCCAGCAAGAGCTGCAGATCCAATAGGTGATGAAGCCAATAGGACCACATTGCAAAAAGCAGAGATGTGATCCTAAGGCCACCAAATCGGATCCCCTCAACACCTTGGCTGCGCCTAGAAATTCTGTCCATGAAAGTAATGAACAGAATCGGTGACAAAGGGTAGCCCTGGCGGAGTCATACTCTCACCAGAAACGAGCCCGACTTACTGCCGGCAATGCGGACCAGGCTCTGACACCGGTCATACAGGGACCTGACAGCCCATATCAAAGGGCCCGGTACCCCATACTCCCGGAGGACCCTCCACAGGGCTCCCCGAGGGACACAGTCAAAGGCCTTCTCCAAGTCCACAAAACGCATGTAGACTGGTTGGGCGAACTCCCATGCACCCTCCAGGGCCCTGCCGAGGGTGTAGAGCTGGTCCAGTGTTCCACAACCAGGACGAAAACCACACTGCTCTTCCTGAATCCGAGATTAGACTATCCCTCCTCTCCAGGACCCCTAAATAGACCTTGCCAGGGAGGCTTAAGAGTGTGACCCCCCTGTAATTGGAGCACACCCTCCAGTCCCCCTTTTTGAACAGGGGGACCACCACCCCAGTCTGCCAATCCAGGGGAATTGCCCCCGATGTCCATGCGATATTGCAGAGTTGCGTCAGCCAACACAACCCTACAACATCCAGAGTCTTAAGGAACTCCGGGCGGATCTCATCCACCCCCGGAGCCTTGCCACCAAGGAGCTTTTTAACCACCTCGGCAACCTCGTCCCCAGAGATTGGAGAGCCCAACCCAGAGTCCCCAGGCTCCGCTTCCTCAATGGAAGGCATGTTGGTGGGATTGAGGAGGTCTTCGAAGTACTCTGCCCACCGGCCCACAACGTCCCGAGTTGAGGTCAGCAGCACACCATCCCCACTATAAACAGTGCTGGTGCTGTACTGCTTCCCCTTCCTGAGACGCCGGATGATGGACCAGAATCACCCCGTAGCCATGTAGAAGTCTTTCTCCATGGCCTCTCCAAACTCCTCCTACACCCGAGTTTTTGCCTCAGCAACCACCTGAGCCGCATGCCGCTTCGCCTGCCGGTACCCATCAGCTGCTTCCGGAGTCCCACAGGCCAAAAAGGCCCGATAGGACTCCTTCTTTAGCCTGACAGCATCCCTCACCGAAGGTGTCCACCAACGAGTTCGAGGGTTGCCGCCACGACAGGCATCGGCAAACTTGCGGCCACAGCTCTGATAAGCCGCCTCGACAATGGAGGTACGGAACATGGTCCATTCAGACTCAATGCCCCCCACCTCCCCTAGAACATGTTCAAAGTTCTGCCGGAGATGGGAGTTAAAGCTCCGTCTCACAGGGGATTCCGCCAGACGTTCCCAGCAGACCCTCATAACACGTTTGGGCCTGCCAGGTCTGACTGGCTTCCTCCCCCACCACCGGAGCCAACTCACCACCAGGTAGTGGTCAGTGGACAGCTCCACACCTCTCTTCACCCGAGTGTCCAAGACATACAGCCGCAGATCCAATGAAACTATGACAAAGTCGATCATTGAACTGCGGCCTAGGGTGTCCTGGTGCCAAGTGCACGTGTGGACACCCTCATGCCTGAACATGGTGTTCATTATGGACAATCTGTGACAAGCACAGAAGTCCAACAACAGAACACCGCTCGAGTTCAGATCGGGGGGGCCGTTCCTCCCAACCATGCCCCCCCAGGTATTACTGTCATTGCCCACGTGAGCATTGCGGTCCCCCAGCAGAACAAGGGAGTCCCCAGGAGGAGCACTCTCCAGTACCCCCTCTAAGGACTCCAAGAAGGGTGGGTAATCTGAACAGTCGTTCGGCCCGTTAGCACAAACGACAGTCAGGACCCGTCCCCCCACCCGTAGGCGGAGGGAGTCTACCCTCTCGTTCACCCAGGTAAACCCCAACGTACAGGCACTGAGATGGGGAGCAACAAGAATGCCCACTCCTGGTCGACGCCTCTCACTGTGGGCAACTCCAGAGTGGAAGTATGTCCAAGGAGACTGGTTCCAGAACCAGAGCCATGCATCGAGGTGAGACCAACTATTTCTAGCCGGAACCTCTCAACCTCACTCATTAGCACCGGCTCCTTCCCCACCAGAGAGGTGACATTCCACGTCCCAAGAGCCAGCTTCTGCAACCGAGGATCGGACCGCCAGGACTCCCTCCCTCGACCTCCACCCATCTCACACTGCACCCGACCCCTTTGGCCCCTCTGATAGGTGGTGGGCCCATGGGAGGGGGGACCCATGTTTCCTCTTCGGGCTGAGCCCAGCCGGGCTCCATGGGTAGAAGCCCAGCCACCAGGCGCTCGCCATCGTGCCCCCCCTCCAGGCCTGACTCCAGAGTGGGGCCTCAGTGACCAGCTTCTGGGGGAGGGAACACGAAGTCCAAAGTTGTTTCTCATCATCGGGGTCTTCGGGCATTGCTTTGTCTGGTCCCTCACCTAGGACCTGTTTGCCTTGGGTGACCCTACCAGGGGCATAAAGCCCCAGACAGCATAGCTCCTAGGATCACTGGGGCACTCAAACCCTCCACCATGATAAGGTGGCAGCCTGAGGAGAGAATTTCCATTTTGTTTAATATTTTTGGAGGGTAATTTTATTTACAGAGACTTCATAATCCATTTTTATTAATGGTTTCAGTTTTTGTGGGTTTTATTTCCTTTTTCTCTACTGGTCTTAGTTGTTGTGTTTTATTTTGGATATTTAAAATGTCATCCAGTTCCAGCATGGAGTGTTATTTTGTACAAAATTAAAGTTCAATAGTTTTGCACTATTATGGCATTTTCAATTTATTAGTTGAAAACTGCATCAAAACGAGAGTATTATCGTTTATTGCAATCATTTCCAGTAACAATTTATCTTCCAGCAAACTTTGCTGTCGTGACAGGCCTGGTCACCAGTATAAATAATTTTCCTTCAGCTGAATAAAGTTAGAAAATGTACAGATGCTCTTCCTTTGTTCAACAACTGACTCGCTTCTCCTGAACTGAAAACGGTAGTTCACAGTTCACGTCTCCTTTTTTTTCCTGATTTCAAAACTAGAGAGACGCACACTGACACACACGCCCACACACACACCTACACACGCCTGCAGGTGACTCACCTTGAGGTCTCTGTGTACCACCCCCATCTGATGGCAGTGGAGCACGGCCTCCAGGATCTGCTGGATGCAATGACTGCATGCAAACAGCAGGGGGAGCAGGTTAGTCCAAACACACTCAGGCCCATCTCATCTCGGTCACATTCATGCAGAGGCTCCAGTCAGCCACCACGATCCCCCAACAACACACACATACACACACATATTCCCACTGAGAAGGATCACTCTCAACACACACATACACAACCTGCCTGTGAAAAACTCAGACAGGCAACACACAGTGAGACGCTGCTCTGCGTAGGAGACCCTCAGTCTAACCTGCGTTTTTCACAGTAATTTATTCACAAACAGCCGCAGCGCCACATTTGACTTCCAAGTTTCAAGCCTCTGCTTTTTGAAAATGCCTACCTATACACCCTCTCTCTCTCTCTCTCACACACACACACACGGTGTCTCACGCATACTCACTCTCTTTTGCTCTGAGGCTCAGCGGGTCCTGTTGCCAGGACCGACAAGAACTGATCATTTGGGTTTATAGTAGTGCAACAAGAATCCCAAAAGCAAAAAAAAAACAAAAAACAACCCTGCAGACAGGCAGACGCTCACGAAGACAGACAGACAGACAGACAGCAGGCACAGGCAGATTGTTTTAAAATCACAGGCATGTTTCAGAGACACGAGCATGTAAATGCAGGGACATGATACGACACAATGAGACACACACACCTTGAGGTCCCTGTGCACTATGTCATGTTGGTGGGTGTAAGACACACTGTCTAGAATCTGATGGATACAGTGACTGCGGAGACAAAACGACAGGGTGAGCAGCAGGTAAAAGAGACGACAAGGAGAAGGACAGTGTGGGGGGAGGGGGACAAGATGGGACAAGGGAGTCTTCAAGAAAGAAAAAGTGACACAGTAACACACACACATTACACTCTACAGGGATTTAAGCCTCCAGCTCTCGGCTGGACAAAATATATATATAGGCTTTTGCTGGCTGCTCTCTGCATTCTGCTGACTGGACAGACGTTTCATTTGTGTTTACATGAATGCTTTTTGATTCACATTTTTTGAAATATGTGTACAATTAATGAAATAAGAATACTTTTTTTCTTGTTTTATGCTTACACACAAAATGGTGTTTGATATTCCAACTGTTTCCCTAGTCAATAAGCATTCCTTTGGATGATGTAACAACCTGATCCTGAAAGCTCAAAGACTGAGCTCAGAACTTTGTTGATTTACCCAAACTGGGTTTTGTCTGACAACCAAAAATTTTTTCACCCTTTAGACTAGTATTGATAGCAGAAGGGAAAATGATTGACTATTTCAGGTAATGGTTTGTTAGTGTCGTGTGACCAGCACTGCAGAATTTGCTCTGATTCCCAGAAGTCCTGATGAGATGTGCAGAGCACAGATAAGACACTGACTATGACTATCAAAATAAATGTAAAGCATTACATAGGTGTAAGAAGAAAACAACTTCTTTTAAACGGTGAAGTGAAATTTCTGCTGCTGCAGTCCACTTTCACACCTGTTCCCCTCCTTGCTTGTGGTGGCGCTGGACCAAGAACCACTGAAGGAAATGACATGAAAACCTCTAAAAAAGACATGAGTGCAACTTCCTTTATCACTAAATGCAAACAAAAACTGGATTTAAAGTAGACGTAGCAGCAGTATATTTTCTCTTTTGGCTTTGGTAAAAGACGACAAGCCATTTCTCCAGCCAGTACTAGACTTGTGTGTTTGTTTTGGTTGTATTTAGCCCTAAGTATTAACTTAGGGTGCAATTAACTTGAACTGCAATGGAAACAGTTACAAGATGAATCATCATCAAGCCATACCGAAGCAGAGAGCAAGATAGCTAATGTTAGCTTAGAACTACGAAAAAGGGCTCAACGTGAAAAGATCTTCACCCAGACGTCAGTTTATTGAAGACTGCAGTCGTGTGTTCAGCCAGACCTCTCATTAGAAACGTATGGTAAAGCTAGGAGTGTGTGAGGTGACGTGGTGTAAAGACTTTACAGTTTCCTGGAAAGAGTTAACCAAAGTGGAGGAGCACATTGAGGCAGAAACTACAGTGTTGACAAAATATATTAAAAATGGCAGCGCTTTGTCCAATATGGAATTGGTGAGTTATGTGTTATACAACCACAATACTAGGGACGCTGTGTCAGAAAATGCTGTAAGCAGCTTTGATATGCATCAGATACCATAAAATCCTCAGGGGAACATCCCTAGTTGTATTTTTTTTAAAACAACAAAACTGTTCTTGTACCATCTTTGGGACAGGGGTAACTGCATGTTTGCACAGCTGAAAGAATTAAATTAAAATTCGGATGAGGCCACAAAAGCTGAATGATCAAAACGGACTGTTTGTCTCTGGGCAGTTGACCTTTAGTTCAAAGTGAACCAGGGATACAAAACATTTTCTGAGCTATTTCTAAGGAACATCCATGTAAATAGTTTGGCTAGTCGGATTTAAAAGTAACAGATTTTCTTGTTTTGTATCTACACAAAAAAATTGCTTCATATTTAAGCAATTTCACAACCAGTATTTTGGTGCACATATTTGTATCTGGTATGACTAACCCACACCAGAAATAATCTCTTTGCTATGTCTCATATTAACATTACACGTAAACATTTCAGAATTTGCCAGGTGGAAAATGTTCTCTTATTGGATGAATCATATTTAGTATGCATATTTACCATCTCAACAGGCACTGGAAACTGTCATAGATTCACGGAGGACTGCAATTTGTGCTAAAGGAATAGTTCAGATGTTGTTGACTTCATGTTTTGTGAAGTGGCTATGAACTGTCTTCTAGCATATCTGTTGTTCAGACATAGAAAAGCTAGAGCTAATGGCTGGCTAGTTTAGGGCCACAAATAAAGCTAATTTCTACCAGACCAGAACTCAATGTCTTAAATCTCAACTTGGCCAACAGGGCCAATATGTTTTTGATAAAGAACCTAATAATGGTAATTTCAGAGTACTAGATGAAAAATGTTAAACGTGTGTGAAAGGTCACATTTAAGCTTGATTTACTTTATCTCAGCTCTTATTCTACATCTTCAGTGACTACAGCAATGCTGCAGTGTCATCTTGTTAGCCAATGTGGATTCAAATCTTGTTTGTACGTGTTCCAAGTTTTGGACTCGACAGCACGGTATTAGGTCAAAGGATTAAGATTAAGCCAGTGTTGTCTATGTGCTTGTCGCAAAATATCGATGGCTCCGATATAGAGTCTGTCGATATCAGTGTTGGATCGACAACACCACGGTAAGATCAATACTTTAGTTTCAAACTCCCTGTTGAAATGTTAGTTTATCTTAATATTGTAGTTCCCAGTGTTGTATAGTAACGAAGTAAAAATACTTCACTACTTTACTTAAGTATATTTTGGAGTACTTCGTACTTTCCTGGAGTATGAAAATTTTTGATGACTTTCACTTTTACTTCACTATATTTCCGAACTTAATCGCGTACTTTTACTCCGATACATTTTCAATGTGTGGTTTAGTTACTCGTTACAAAAAAGCGAGAGAGAGAAACAAAGTGTTTTGACCCCACCTACTGATTAGCAAGTAGCAAGTAGGCTACCGAACAAAGTCCGTAGCCTGCTTGCCTGGGCTGGTTCATCACCACCAATAGGATACACCTGTTTCGCTTCTCCCATTAAACACAAAGCAAGTCTCGCAATCAGCAGCAGCCACATGGAGGAGGAGACGGAGACCACAACGACTGCAACTACGTCGGACACGGCTCCAGGGGAACCACCAGCTGGTGATGAGAGCCCCTGGCCTTATTTAAACACAATACACTCTTTCGTGGGTGTTAAAGATTTATCGTACCGCATGCAGTTTATGTTATTCCTGCCCGAAGATGTGGAAATTCTATCTTACAAAAACTCCCCGTCCAACTTGAAGAAACACATCGAGGTAACGTCTTATGAAATGGTTATAATCCTCCTGTTTCAGTAACTATAGCTTGGTCACTAGGCACTACTGTATTGTGAAACGTTGACCATAAATGAACTTTGTTTGGCATTGTTTCAGTTCCATACGTGGTGTATTTAGCTTAGGCCTAATGTTGACTGTAGCAGGCTACCTAGACTCCTCTGTTCAAGGGGGGACAGAAGCCATAGCGATAGCAATTTAGACTAAATTTAACGAATATAGGAAAGGCATGCAAGTTCAAAACCAGGTTTACAGATGCCAATAAGCTGCATTTCCCTCCCAATTCTTTTTTTCTTTTGCATAATGACCAGTTGTGTGCACCACCTACTGACTGTAGGATTGACTGATTCACTGATTTGTGAAGTAGAGTAATCGTAACAGCTCTTTTTCTTCATGTTGGCCGCATTTTCTGTACTATTTATTTTTCTCATTTTCAGCACTGACCTTACTTGAAGGGAAAACTTAAGGCTTACAAAAACTTTGTATTTTCTGTCCTGGAGGGTTTACTAAGAAGCTGGTTCAGTTGTAAAGCAGGTTAAGTTAACCTTGTGCTATAGTTAAAGCACCTAATTTTCTTAACTAAATGATGCCTGCAGGTATATCTATTAGCAGGTTTAATTTTGCCTGCGCTTGGTTGTGTACATTATTTTAAGTGTATTTGACAAGTTTACCAAAATATAAAAAATGTCATTCAAACTGCATTTGCTTTGTTTTACTTTTTACTTGTACTTTTCATTACATTACTTGAGTACATCCATTTTTACAGTAATTTCCATACTTAAGTACAAGAAGTTTCAGATACTTTAAGACTTTTACTCAAGTAACATTTCAGTCAGTGACTTGGACTTTTACCAAAGTCATATTTTGGAGAGGTACTTATACTTTTACTTGACTCTGAGATTTCAGTACTTTATACAACACTGGTAGTTCCTCAATGGTACCTCAGAAAGGTTTCGCTTTGATTTACTTTCAACATTTTTTTGCACTTTAACTAGGACTTTAACATGCACTCAAACTTGTTTTGTTTTGCTATTGTTACAGTTTGTCATGCCAATATGTGATCTTTTGACAGAATTTACTGTGACCTAGCATGACATCAAGGCTAAATAAATAAACATAAAATATACCTACAAAATATTAGGTTGCAACTAGCTTATCCATGCTAGGTGACTAGCCTGGGCAGGTTAGTCGTTAGCCTCTCCAATGCTAACGCAACTGAATAGTCTCCTTCTGCTTTGCCAGTCAGTTGCTGGTGTCAGCCCATCATTAATCACAACATTAGCTGGCTTCGAAATGGATGTATCATTTTGTGTTAAGGACATTGCTACAGCTGGGTGCACAATAGTTTTAATTTTGGCCCTAATACTGCACCATACATCATTGCCATCATACATACACCAGCTTGTGAAAGGCACTAGTTGCTCATGCTCAACTTTTTGTCACAGAACCTCTTGACAAAAACAAATATCTAAGATTTTCTTGGATTTAAGTGAACGGAATATATAATTTGGGTGGACTGAGAGCTCAACGGGATGCAGATGGAACACAGAAAAGAAATTCAGTGAGACACTTTGGGCAGGAATACAGACAAGTTCTTCACACTCCCACACACAAACATCCAGACTTGCATACGATCACACTTACACAGTTAACATAGAATCAAGGAAGCAACATGGGTAACACATGGGAAGAACATGAAATGCAGAAATAATGCCCTTTAAAAGAAAGTAAGCAGTAATCTTCATCTGTTTGCATCAAGATTCTGCTGAGTGACCAATTTACATTCATGATGTTCTATTGGAATAACTTTATCTATAATAGTTCTAGTCAGAAGCTTGTGTCCACTCAACTACAAGATTTGGATGGATGAGCTAAGAAAAAACTACAGATTCCAGGATCATTCACCCATGCTAGTGATACCAGTGCATTGCATTTAGGGTATTTCATTGAGTTTGCATATGATATTTATGATGTCTTGGTGTATTATCTGCAGTAAACAGGACTCTGCGCTTATACTGTATGGAGTAGCAAAAAGTACTTCAGGTATATTTTTTGCCCTTCTGTTGCCCCCTGAGCTCAGGTGTTGATCTAACATGATAAAATAGCAATTAGACACTATAGTGTACATCATGCAGACAGTGCAGGCAGTGGAACAAAGCTTTTCCTTCACAAAATTCCTGAGGAGAACATAGAAATTTGATTGTCAGGTCTTCCTGTCTTCGGTGGACCTGAAGAAGATTCATGATTGTAATCCTTGAGGTATCTTGTGAGGGTTGCTGCGGAGCCTGCTTCCTGGCTGGAGGCCAAAGGGCTTCCCTATCCTTTTATGCTTCGGTAAACGCTGTGTCCACATCCTCAGCACAAAGTTGAGTTTGTTCCCACCACAGGATGGACTGACTCTGCCAGGGTTGCCTCTTTATCACTGACCCTTTTTTGTGGTATTCATAGACTGGACTCAAAGCGTAGCTATGGATACAAGGGAGTCTGGTTTGGGAATTTTAGGGTCTAATTTTTGCCTTTTGTAGATCTTATGATCCTGTTGGCCTTACAAGCCATGATCCTCAGAGCACACTGAGGGTCACACACAAATGTAAAATGGCCGGACGGGATAGGAGTCAACTCCTTTGAGCTTGAAGGTTTTTAACTGGAAGGCAGTTTAGAACTAAGCCCTTTGGTTTGGGGGTCAGTTTCGGCCTCAGGATTTGGAGTCTTGTTCAACAAGACAAGTGAGTAGAGGATGGACAGAGCAGGACCTCTTCTGAAGAAGTGAGGATACTTCCCGGGGTCTGTCTTTGTAAAAATAAAAAACTCAGACAAAAAGTGAAGCTCCTGATGTACTGGTCCGTCTGCACTGCCACCCTTAACTATAGTCCTGATAAATGGATCATGATTGAAAGGTACAATCTTGGAAACTAGCCACTGAAATTAGCTTCTTCTGTAGGGTGGCAATGATTCAGTCTTACTGATGAAATGAGACGCTCCTGCTCCTCTGTATTGAGAGGAGTCAGTTAGTGTCTGATGCCATTGGGGCGACTTCCTTTGGAGGTATTCTAGGTAGGTGCATCCCATTGGACTGAGACACTGGGGCAGACCTAGAACTTTGTATTGTCTTGACCCTGCTGACTGACTAAACAGTCTTGAACTTGCAAGACTTTAAATTCTTGCGAGTTCAACTTCTAGTGATTTAAGTAGACCTAAATCACTCAAATTGATTAAATCTGCCTCCTGAAGGGCTACAGTATGATCATATCCCATATCACGTGTAAAGGGTGTTCCTTCTGATTAAGGAACACCCCAGAATAAAGTGAGGCTGAGGAGGGGGAGGTCAGTGTTTCCTTATCCTTGTGACCTGAAGGCAACTAATATATGGCTGACAGGAACATTTTGTGATGCTGCCGTAACTCTGGTTCCTGACTGTACACGGATGCTCCTGCTGTTAGAATACTTGATTCAGGGTAAAGTATGATTTGTAAATTTAAAACCAGCAAATCCACTCTAAAAATTACATCACCTTTCAATAAATGCGCCTTTCCATTAGAATGAACAAAAACGAGCCAGAAAATTTGGCAACAGGTTCTAGGAGTGACAAGAAGGCGAAAGATGACATATTTATGGAGTTTTGAAAATAAAGCCGCTAAAATCTCTCATTGTCCCTGCCTCTCTCTTCCTTTCAACGCTACTGTCCCCTTCTATTCTTTCTCCCCTCCACAAACCGCCTCCTCGCTCAAATTGATTTAGGTCTACCTCTTGAGGCCCTACAGCGTGGGCGTGTGTGCACTTTTTGTTTTGTTTTTTTGTATGTGTGTGTGTTGTTCTCTCTGTAAATTCTGACTCTGGGGGCGGGGGCTCCCTTCGACCTCCATTTGGCTCACAGAAAGAAAAAAAAAAACAGTGCAGAGGTGGGATCCATCAGAGATCACAATGCGCAATGCCCAAAAACAGGAGGGGCAGACGTCTACGAGCAATGTGTCAAACATTTTCTGCCTAAACGAGAGGAGAGCAAACTCTCCGGGCTGCTGGAGGACTGCAGAGGCTGGAGGAGCGACACATGGAGGGGAAGGCTGCAGAGGAGAGGGAGCGGAGGTGTGGGGGGGGGGGGGGGGGTTACCTGGCGTCTGCTTCGCTGTAGTACTCCCTAGCCACGATGTCCTCGAACAGCTCCCCTCCTGTCACCCTGAGAGACGGAAGGGATGGAGTTAGAAATTACACACTTTTGTTTCATTCACACACACATACACACCCCTACACGCACACGCACACCAACAGGAATAGGAGGGGGATGTCCTCATTAGGGGGAAACCCCGGCTGCAGGATTCTCTCTGACAGTGTTGCCATGGAGACTAGCTCCAGTGCGGGGGAGTTGGGGCTGCATATGTGTGTGTATGTGTGTTAGAGTGTGAGCAGTGCTAAGCGGGAGCCGCAAGCAGTGAGGGGAGGGCGGGTGTGTGCGGTTATGTAATGGGAGAGGGGGAGTAGGAAGGGGATGAAGAGAGAAAGAATGCAGAGATGGGGATGTAAAGTAACGCATGGAAGGCTAAAATCAGCGCAGAGCAACGCAGGGAGCAGGTTCAGAAACTTACAGGTCAAAGATAAGGTAGTGGAAGCCTTCCTCCGAGATGCTGTCATGGAGACGAACTGCAACAGAGGCATCAAGATCATCCTTAAACTGAAACCCACATCGTGTCTGTCTTCTTTAGAAATTAGAGACGCACCGATACGATATGAATATCTGTAAAGGACTCGATATTGAAAAAATAATCCTAGATCAGGTATCGGTGACAATGTTCCCGATCCACAAGGGCAGATCTATTCAGTCTAATTCTATGCTTTGTGCTCCGAGTGTTGTCATGCTTTATTTATTTGACATTATATGTAGAATTCTTCGTCCACGTCCATTTCCTGTTTCTATCAAACGCTGATCTGCTGAAAGTTGTCGCAGGTCGACACATACAAAACCCAAATGTGTCGACTCTGTCACAACTACGCAACCGCGCTCGTTGCAGTCTGAAAACCCGACTCAAATGGAGACGGACAAACAATTTGCCTGCAAGATTTCTGAGCTGGATCCTCCCAAAAGTCTCACGTCAGCTTTCACTTGGCTTTGTGTTTCTTTAATAAACATGGACAGAATGGAATCTGCTAGGTCATTTTATACAGACTAAAGATACATTTATACAAATGTACAACCCTAATTCTTTTTTTTATTATTGTTAAATCCTGATACCCCAGATCAGGGTTCTGCAGTCTTAAAATAAAACTCACAAATGTTACACAACTTTTTGAAAAAATTACCACTTATTGCTTTCTGTCATCATTTTTAAACAACCAGCAATTTATTTCTAATTTTAGGATTTAAAATGAAGATAAATATAACATTTAGCAAGAAGTCTTTGTGATGGAAATGATTTAAGAAACATTTAAAAAAAGCACATTCATTTCAACCTAATGACAATAAAAACATACCTAAAAATATATTACTGGTTCAATGCAGATATTGCAGAAATAAACAGAAAAACTGTTAAAAATTTGCATTTGTTTTTAGCTGGGGTTTTTTTTCCATTTTTATTCAAAATTAGTGATCTTCATTATTGGAAGAGTCACTCGTTGCTTCTTTTTGGTAACGACAGTAAAGGTAAAGGTACACTAAAGCACAGCTTAGGACCGGACCTTTGTCTTCTTCAAATGATTTTTCCATAAAGTTGCTCCTGTTCAGTTAGGAGGCAACCTTGACATAAGAAGCAGATATAGTTTGTCTTTTTATTTTCACTCGACACATTTAATGTTGGCGTTTATCGGTAAGAGAGCGTAGCTTCTAAATGATCAGGATTTGGAAAGGCTCACCGATGTTGGGGTGTTTGAGCAATCTGCAGATCCTGGCCTCCCTCTCCAGCTTCTGGTGGTCTGATGGGACAGAACAGAACAGAGACGGTGGATGAGAAGCTAACAGCAGCCCGATCCGATCTGGTTAAATGTAATGATGGCTTCAGGTAGTAAGTTTGGTATTTAGTGCTGTTTATATTGTTGTAATTTTATGACTTTGTACAGTGATTGCAGGCTGGACAAGGACTTTTAATGTACGTTTTTGATAATAGTCGGCTTTATTAAGGTACGTGCTCGGCTTAAGAAAGATATGATACAAAGCATCTTTTATTAATGTTTTTTTGCACCTTGCCCCTGTTTTAAATCAATTAATAAACTAAACTAAGAAAGAAAACACAAGATGACTCAAACAGCTACAGGCAATAGGACAGGGAATTGAATCAAGTTTTCATCTATTATCCAAATTTTATGATTACTTTCATGTTTATTAGTTCCTGAATGCAGCTGACTTCAGATGGAATTCCAACTACACTGCAAAAACACAAAAACTTAGCAAGGATTGTTGGTCTATTTTCTAGTGTAAATATCTTAGAACACTTAAAATCAGACAAAACTAACTTACAAGTAACTTTTCAGCAGTAAAAAGCAGCTTGTTTAAGTGAATAATTTCTTAATATTGATGAAAATGTACAAGTTCCACAGTCAGATTCTGTCACTTATAACATGGGAAAAACATCTTGTTATAAGTGAAATAATCTACCAGAGGAACTAGTCATTTTTAAAGCAATATCAAGAAATTATATACTTAAAACAAGCTTCTACTTCTTGATAAAAAGTTACCTATAAGTTATCTTATTTTAAGTGTACTAAGATATCTGCACTAGAAAGTAGACCAACAATACTTGGTAAGATTTTGTGTTTTTGCAGTGAAAAGAAGAACACTAGAAAGCAAAAAGTGGCAGAAATGAAATGAGGAAATAAAACAAGAAAAAACATAACAGACAGAGCAGAACGGGGTCAGAAAGGACAAAAAAGGAACCGAGAAAACAGCAGAAGTGAAAACAGCCCAACACACGAAACGAAGAACAGGACAGATAGCGAATAAAGACGAGGAAGCAGAAGAGGAAGAAGAATAAAACGAGAAAACAAGCAGAAAGAAGAGAAATAGAAAGATGGAAAAACAAACATAAGTAAAAGGACAAACAGAGGCAGAGGTGAGGAGGAGAGAATCCTGAGGAGGTGTGAGGGCGAGTTACCCCCCAAAAAATCAGTATTTTTACCCGAGTGACAGCTGGTCCTGCCCTGCAGCTTACACACACACACACACCCCCACGCACACACACACACACACAGCTGTTTCAGCCACAATGTGAGAAGCGGTGAAGGACTTCATCCTCCCAGAGCAGAGGGCAGGACGGAGAGCAGCTGTCATGTTTTTAATAAAGGTTGTCATGATGCAGACTTTCAGCTCAGTCTCTGCTCTGAGTGTTAATAACACCACTGCTGCTATTTTCAGAAGTTCTCTGAGGCGCTCGCTCATTATATGAGCATTATATGAGCGGGAGAAGAACAAGCAGATGCTGCTTCATCACAGCTGGACTGACGGTGATGGAATTACATCTTAAAAGTGAGGAAAGAGGAGAGAAACGTGGATAAAATCGGATACTGTTTGCCTTACATGCCATGCAGCCCTGTGAAAAATGTCTAGCGCTAACAAGTTTCTGCTGTTTTTTGGGGTTTTTTGTTTTTGTTTTACTTTTGTTTGTCTCACTTAAATGTTCTGGATCATCACTTAATACAAAATATAGTTTTTGAAAGATTTAATTTCTTGGGGGGGGGGGGAGGGTAACCTGAACAAACCCCTATGTGAGAAAGTAATGTCCTCCTAAAGCTAATCACTGGTTGAGCTAACCTTGGCTAACGTCCAGCGTTAGCTTCAACTGGAAATAAGGACATTTTGGCCAACTATTCTTTTCGTTTTCATGCATGAACAATATGTTTGAGATCAGGCCGCATAATCTCAATCATATTTAAGTCCAGGCTTTGAATAGGCCACCCCAAATCCTTCCTTTTCTGTAATCTCGGTACTTCAGAGGTAGACTCCATGTAAAATAACAGCAGAAAAATATTGTAAAGTGGAAAACAGAAATGTTTTGTTTAATTCACAGTAAGCCTTTGTAAAATGTCAATCAAAATGTGTGTGTTGTTTTTACAGAAAACAATATGTGAATATAATCAAATGTATCTGTTAAAATGACACATGGTGGTAAAAAAAACAAAACAAGTCACAACAAAACAATTCTGTTACTATAACATTCAAATACTGGAAAGACTATGGGTTTTAAAAAAAAAACTATATTTTTTTTATTATGCATTTTTCACTTAATCTGTTTATGTAGAAAACTCGTATGCAAAATTAATATTTAATTTTTGTAGACTGAACCTTAATGTAATTCAGCTGCCATTTCAATCACTGTAAATTTATTCACGTTTTTCTTAATAGTTATTTACTTAATATCTGTGACTTTCATAGGAAAACTCTGGTAATTAAAACGACCTTTATTTATTTATTTATTTATTTATTTATTTATTTATTTATTTATTTATTTATTTATTTATTAACAGTGTATGTACCTTAAAGCTTTTCATTTTAAAATGAAAATTGAAGCTGATGTGTTTTCTGTGGAACAGACGTGGAGGCTTTACGTGCTGGAAACAAACAGTTCGCTAGAACTTGCTAATGTGGAGCTTTGAGGATCCGGGACACGCAGGCTGACGAGACGCTGCTGCGCCTGCGCAGTCGCCGCGTGACTTTCCTTTTCCTCACCTCTGGCAGAGAGCTTTTTGGTGTTGATGATCTTGGCGGCGTACTCTTGGCCTGTGCAGAGTTTGACGCAGCGTCGCACCACCGAGAAGGCCCCCCTGGGAGACAAGAGAACAGCACAAAGGAAGGGGGAGACGGGTCAGCCGCCGCTGGAGCTGCGTCAGCATGGAAACGGCCGTCTCAGCGGTCAGACGCTGACCTGCTGGGCCCCGGGGGGCGACGTCAACAGGAAAGATGTCAACACGCCCCTGATCCAGGAGTCCAGTCCTACTCTGACCCTCGGTTTGCTGGGCCAATCCAGATTTTAGCTAAAGTCGCTAGCTGTCACTTTTTCTGACGCCTACGCGTTCCCTCTCGTTCTCACTTTCTCCCTCACATCTCACTCCAAAAACAGAGAAGAGCGATTTTCACAACCCTGCCATTTGTGGTTGATTTGTTGTAACTTTTTACTTTTTGGGGGGGGAAGTAGTTGAAAAGTCTGCCTGAACTGTTTTGTGTGCTGCTTCTTTTCAAAGTACCAAAGTGAAGGTTGTGAGTCTATAGAGCTGCAAAACTCCGATGGTTAGACAAGCACTAAGTGACGACATTTGTTTTCGACTGATCAGAGAAAGAGCCATCACAAAACCCAACCTATCTCACCACAGAGTCAAGATGATTCCTCAAGAGTCAGACGTCAAAAAGGGATTTATTTTTCTCCTTTAGATCAGGCAAGAACCGCAAACCTCCTAATCCCTTCCAAATATCCATGTTTAGGTCAACTCAACTTTCCAGTGTGTCTGACCATATCTGTCAAAGTATTGTGCAAAATGTGCAATTCACAAATGATATTCAAAGATTTGAATATTGTCACCTTCCTAAAATAATAGCCTATGTCATTTTTTTTTATTATTATTTAGGAAGACGATGATGTTATTCACAGCTTTAAATATAAACTTTAGGGGTAAAGTGTGACCCCTATAGTCACACTTTAGGGGTCACCTAAAGGTGTATCCCCAGAGTACACCTTTAGGTGTACTGTACGTGGAGTACAGTATGGAGTGCAGGCCTCCATACTGTACTCCATGTACAGTATGGAGTACTCAGGCCTCAGGCTGCCACAGGTTCGAGTCCTGACCTGATGACCTTTACCGCACGCCTTCTCCCTCTATTCCTGTCTGACCACTGCTAAAGAAAGGCCACTATTGCCAACAAAATCTAAAAACAACAGACTGCAGTAAAACCTTGAATCTAAAGCTGCCTTATTTCTAGAAAAGGGTTTAATTTTTTAGAAAAAAACATGAATGTCAGAAACAGTTCGGTCATGAGATGATTCAGGGTTACAGATTGCTGACCTTTCTCTCATCCCTTCCAGTTCTGTGCTGCATCTGCTGCCACAACAGAAGCTGATCACAACAATAACCCATAAACTACGAGTTACGGTACACTGTAGTTGGTTTCTGTTCGTTTATGTCACTATTTCACGACAATACTTTACCGTAATGAAAAACAACCCGATACACCATGGCTTCCATCCATTCATCCGTTCATAGACAACGGGTGAATGGATGGATGCTGTTTGATTACATGAAACAGAAGCAGTGAGAACTTCAACCACGAAAGGTTCGCAGATCCGCCCTTTAAAATGAATTTTATTTTTTAAACTGTGCTTCTCAACGAGAGATGGTGACTACTAAAAGCGAAACAAACTAAAAAAGTTCAAATTCACATTATTAAATCTGTTTTTTCTTAAGCTGTCACATAGCAGTCACTTTTTTTCTTTTTTTTTTTTTGCTTAGCAAGCCAAGAAAAGTGCTGAAAAGGAGGAAATTGCTCCGAGCTTTTGATCTCCTCAACAGAATCCTGACCCCATTTTACACTTTCCTGCTTCAGATTATGTGAGGAACCCTGTTCATCTTTAAATCCACCCGTTTTCGCTTCGCTTCAAAAGACGTCTGCTGCTGCTAGCTGAGCTACATCTTCTGAATAAAATCCAGCTTTGATGAATGAAATCCTCTCTGGGTTAATCAAAGTATTACGTGAATATGGAGAAGGGAAAAGAGTCGCATTCAGAGGTTTAACTCGTGCTGCAGAATTGAGTTCCTGCTCACTTTAGCCAGTTGCTAACTAGCTCTTTTGTTAGCATGTAGCTACAGAACGATACCTGATCCTCCTGAAGCTCCAGAAGAACATCAACACATGACATATGCTACACATGCTGCCATGTTGTGTTGGTTCATTCAAGTAGATATGTGATGTCCTGTTGTAGTTCTTCAGTAAGAAACAATTTTGGTTGTGTTTTAAATATATTTAAAACAATAAAGTAAATGCAAAATCTACTGTAACCCAAAGGTTATTTTCTTCCATTTCACTACTTGTTCCACCTTTACTGTGACTTTTGTTTTTTCAACTGAAAAACTGTTAAATATTGAACGGACAGACCAATCCGTTTAAAATAACATAAAGCTACGTAGAAATGAACAAATCTTTAACAACATGACTGCACAGAGTGCAAACACTTCCACTAATACTGTGTGGAAGCACCAATTTGTGCATTAATATGGGTGTAAAGATCTGATGTTACTCAAAATGTTTTCCTTTGTAAGAATTTGCAAAGGAAATCTTTAATCCACAGGCGATCTTTTACATATTCTAAATACGCTTGGGCTCACAGGGAGATTGGAAAATAAAATCTCTCCTCATTTTGAGGCTTTAGAGCAGACCTTTGAAGGGTTTTTGTCCCAGTCTGACTGGTATTTAGAGATGTTTATGTTTACATCCACCTGAACAGAAAGTCTGGCTCCGTCTGAAGGAACCTCTCCAGAGCCCGGTGGGTTTAGCCTGTTCTGTCTGTGACGGCCAAACCGTACACAGTGATTCAGAGTTAGATTTTTGCATAGTGAGAATGCAGTGCTCACTATGCATTACATTCATAGCCACCTGCGATCATTTGAATCAGCATAGTCAGCTATATATATATGTATAAATATATATGTAAAGTTTATAGTGAATTATAAACTGTCAGCAGGATTGCCAGCAGGTTACTGTAATCTGTAATTGAATTACAGTTTGTACTGTGATCTCATTATATGTGTAATGAAACTCTGACTCTGTAACAATTTTACTGTGATTTGATTCCATTTCTACTGTAATCGAATTGCCATAAAATGTTTTTTTATTTTAGTTTAAGAGGACTTCCTCAAATTTCATGTCGACGGTAAAAGAAAAGCCTTTGACTATTGCTAGCTGCTAAAAGTTCAAAGGTCAATATGCAACAATTGACTTACCAATAAATGTCTGTCTTTTTTTTTTTCTAATTTCAGGAAATAAGAAAAAAATACAGATTAAAACAAGTTTATTCTATTGTCAAGTCTGCATGGTTTTTGTTGGGTTATTTATTTATTGATTGATTTACCTCATTTTTATTTATTTATTATTTGGAAGAAATTTAAAGGGTTTTGCCCCCTGCGATCATTTTTTGGAACATCTGAATTTTGAATTCATCAGATTCTCTGTGTTTGATAGCAGATGGAAAACTGACCGCAGGAACTGAGTCCAAAACTGATTCAGGCTGTGAACTTTTTCTGTGTCGACTTTAAATAGAATCGAATGCAAATCAAAGTTCAGATTCAGTGAGTGGATTGAATTGTGAACAAATGTTACCGTTACATCATCGCAGCCGCCTGCGACACATCTATTATATTAATGATCCCACTTTGAAGTGAAGTACGGATATTTTACATCTGCTAAAAGTAGTATCTAAGCAACAGCAGCAAGCCTCGCGGTCACAATGTGTCTGATGTATGGTGACCAAAATAACTTTGAGTGACATCCGGAGCTCCGTTCTGGGGGGGTAAACGTCGCTCTGAAGCTCTCGGGATCACCTTTGTTCACCGAATCCTGCAGAGACCGACGGAAATAACCACCTCTGTCATCCCGAGCTAATTTTATCCCACCTCAGCATTGTTACGCAATGAGACACTCACACTCCCCCCCCCCCCGAGGAGCCCATCTCTCTCTTACAGGCTCTCCAGCGCCGCATACATTATGAGGAGACCGGGTGAGTATAAGCACGACAGGCGCTGGCTTCCCACCGCGGCGTGGAAAACAGGCAGCAGAGCCTCCGCGTGGCGGGTTTTCTACAGGGCGGGTGGGAGGCAGCAGGAGGGCCCGGGGTCTGGGGCCAAAACCCTGGATTAGTTCATCTCAGAGGGCAGCCGGTCTCTAACCTGATCACATTTCTTCTTCAAACTCTACACAGCCACAAACCCCTCCCTAAAGGATTAGGGCATGGTTAATGTTGGTAATGTGTACTTCAAAAAGAAAAAATATAATAATAATAATTATCATTATTATTATAACCTCTGGATGTATAAAACAGCCATGTTCGGGATATTACAGGAAGCTTTCCAGGATCAAACATGACTGATGCATGGCGGTAGAAGCAGTGATCCAGTCTGACCTGCTCCGCTGCTTCAGCTGTAAATCTGCTCTCACGTTCCCCTCTGATACTTGATTTAAAAAAAAAAAAGAAAGAAAATTAAAAAAGGAAGGAATGAGTGAATTTCTGCCCAAACAGAAAATCTCAGGAATTTTCTATTAGAAAACCTCTGAAATTTCTGAGTTTGAAAAGTCAAAAGTTTGCTAGAAAAATCTCTGAGATTTTCTATAAAAAATAAAATGAAATTTAAAAAAATAAAAAAAACACAGAATTTTCTGAGTTTCAAACGTCAGAAATTGCCGAGTTTTTTTTTTTACCGGAAATTTAAAAAGTGTCTGTGTGATTATTAATAAGTGACATATTACAATATTCATCTTCATCATCAAATGTGAACCCAGATGATGACAGGACTAAATTATGCATTTGAAGCATTTCTGACATGCTGCCTCTGTGTTTGTGCATTTTGCAGATGGTGCAGAAATCCGCAACAACTAAATAAAAGACTTCAAACATTCTAGAGAAATTTATGTTTTCCTTACATGGTTTTCAAAATTAAATTTTTTCCCCCCCATCATCTTGTTGTAATGGCTTGTTATCACCACAAGGTGATAAGAGGATGAACAGAGGTGGCAGTAAAAAAATGTCAAACTTTAATTCAAAACACACTGTAAAATAACGCCCTTTTAACGCTGATAAACAGTAAAATTGTGACAGCAAAAAATCATAAGCTAAAAAACAAAAACTATTACTTTGATGTGAAGTTGCAGTGAACAAATTAATCTGTGAAAACAGCTATTTGTACGTCTAACATTCATGCTTTCATTTTATAGGTTGTTTTTATTTTCATTTTAGGAAAACTCGTATTTTCCTTGAGTTAAAAACAAAAAATACAGTAAAACATTGACTACAGCATCATTTTTTGCCGCCTAACCATAAGAGGAAAACAGGAGGTGGTGGCAGCATGATTCTGTGGGGACGTTTTCCTTCAGCAGAGCCAGGAAAGCCAGTCGGTTGACGGGAATATAGACAGACAACACACAACCAGCCCCATAAAGCTCCTGTTTAGATCCAAGCGTGGCCCAGTCAAAGTCCAGAGCTACGTCCAATTTACAGACACCCTCTAGTCTGACAGAGCCTGATCTATTCCAGTAAGTAGAATGAACAAACATGTCAACTCTCATAGAGTCACACTGCCAAAATACTGCTGAGTATTGACTCAGAGGGTTGGAATACAAATGCACACCACACTTTTCAGATTTACATTTTTTATTTTTGGTATAAAAAAAAAAAATTTTAAAGGTGAAAAACTAATCTATCTATTTCCTCCCACTTCACAATTATGCTCAGAGTAGAGGTGGGAATTTGTCGTATCATATTGCATCGTTTATTATTTATCGTGATAAATTTCCCATTCGCTGTTGTCATTATAAATTACAATTAACGATGTCATGATGTCATTGTCAAAAATGACCCGTTTTACTATTTTCTCCACCGTTTGTCATATACAATGGCTGTGCCATGCAGTCACCTAAGAAAGTTACAATAAATCGTCACTTTTATCATTATCGCAATAAAACCGCAAAAAACATCACGATAAAACGTCCAAGTTCGTATCGCCCACCAACAGCTCTGTGCTAGTTTGCCATTTAAAATCCAGATATATAATACATTTGGAGTTTGGGACTGAAATATGACAAAATGAGGAAAAGTTTTGGAGTGAAAAAAAAAATTTTAAGTCCCAGAGAGAGATTCACCGTGTCAGAGCGGGAGTCCTTAATAAAATCATACACAAGCAAAGCGGCAACGAGGATCTGGAGCAGCTCCAGCCTCTCCTGCAGACCCTTTTGTTTCAAGCTTATCTCTCCTCGTGTGACTGTACACAGCCACCATAAACCAAAAACTGCTAAACTAATCATTTAGGGTTTAATAAAACGGAGATCTCAACTTCCTTCTCTCTCTCTGTGTGTGTGTGTTTGTTCCTGCTGTGGAATAAATGTTCCTGTGAGGCAGACATTGCAGAGATCCTCTCTACCCACGCACAGCCTGACAGAGACACTGAGTCCACTTCTCATCTGCCCACTGAGGCACCCATCGCCCTCTTCAGACTCTCTCGTTTTGTCTGCAGACACGTGCCAAAAAAAAAATAAATTATTAAATAAAACCATCATTACAGCAGCAGCATCGCTCTTTGACTTCCAACACATGAGCCCCCCTCCCTCCCCCCTCTATAACAGGCCTGTTTGTCCCTAATTCGCCTCTGGGCATGGGGAGCTGAAGAGGAAGAGGAGGAGGAGGAAGAGGGGATGCCCAGGAGTGATTCTTGCTTCTTCGGGCACATTTGACGACTCTCCTTGAATTTATTCTGCGCTTTAAAGAAGTCCAAAGGCAAAAAAAAAAGAAGAAAAAAAAAGGAGCTTTTTAGAACATTCTGGAGAACATTCCCTGCAGATTAGCGGGAGGTGGAGGAGGTGGAGGGGGAGTCTCCAGACCTCCATCCCTCACGCAGCGTCCGCGCCCAGGACGGGGTCATGCAGGCGGGCATGCAGGACACACACAACGACCCGAACGCGGACTTACTTGCCGAGCTCCTCGTAGAGCTGGTACTCATCTGTAAAGCGCGTACAAGTGGTGGTGGCCATGATGCCTTGCTCCTCGGACGGACTGGATGCTTGTGTGTGTGTGTGTGTGTGAAGGGGTGTGTGTGCGTGTGTGTGGGGGTGTGTTTGTAAGTGTGAGTGTGAGGGAGGGGAGTCCCAAAATGCTGTGGTTGCGGACCTTTTTTTTTTTTTTTTTTTGGTGGGTGGGTGGAGGGGGCTTCAGTCTCCGCCCACCGCGGCGCTCCGGACGGCTGAGTGGTTGAGCTGCAGCCCGGTGCGCTCCCGAGGTTCCCGGCTCTCTCCGCTCCGCAAAGGCGAGCAGCAGCGCGGACGCTTTAAATACCGGGAGGAGACGCTCAGTACATGACGTGATCCTCCGGAGAGGGAGGAAAGAAAGTGAAAACACGAGGGGAACGCGTGGAAACCACGGAGGGGAGAGGAGGAGGGTGTTAGGAGCTGCTCTGGTTTCATCTGATAAATCAGGGGCTGAACTCCAGAACTCTCTAGATGATGGTGATTTCGCGTCATTGCAGCGAGGCTGATGCAGGGGATGTCTTTTTAGGTTTCAGCGAGGAAAACCCTCAGAGTTCACCAGAGAACATTCAGGTTCTCCAGGAACCTTTTGCTTCATTATGTCACTTTGAAGAGGACAAGACAGTGTTATGTATTTTCCGGGCACGAGGTGCCATTTCACAGCACAAACAACTGTTGTTGTTATATTCGGTTGATATGAAAATGCTCTATCAAAAATCGCAAATTGGTATCTGTCTCTTTAATATATAGCCAGCTTTAAGAAGCTCCTGCTTTTCAGCACCTGGGTGAAGTTTGAAGTTGGCCTTCACACTAAATTCAAATCTATTAGTGAACGTTTTCAGGCAGGGCCGGCCCAAGCCTCCATGGGGCCCTAAGTGAAATGTGGTTTTGGGGCCCCATAGTTCTGCTAACAATGTAGACTGGCTGCAATCAGCAGTTCGATCATTAGCTCATTCACACACCTGCTATAAACTTATTGCATCTCTGGCAGTGCTGTTTACATTATATTCATGTATAATAAGATACATTTATTGACCAACTGATTTATTGACCAGTTGACCACCGATTTTCTTCATTTTGGGGGATCGTGATCTGCTGATACTTACATGTGAAGCCCATCTTATCTTCTAATCTGATCTTCGTCAGCAAAAGTTTATAAATCAGCCTCTGTCCTCTTCTGCTCTACAGTGAGAGGTTTGACTGTCAGACCGACCCACCAGGTCAAGTCTGAACGTTTACAATTTATCAGCCAAAATCAAAATCGGCAGGTCAGGCTTTTTAAAGATTCGGGGATTGGCCAGAAAACTACAATCGGTGCAGCCGACATTCTATGATTAAATTAATTTCTCTTAAGCGTAACTCCAATAGCTAAAAATGTAATTTAGACCAGGTGAGTCGTTCTCTCCTGGAATGTGGACCGGTACCGGTACTGGACTGATTCTGAGCCTTCAAATGATTTTAACAGAAGTTTTACATAACTTGGAAGTTGGTGTAAAAATAATGTTTGTTTTAGCCACAAAATGATTATAATCAGCAGCAAACAGCAAATCCTCAACTAACGCAGAGCAGCTCATCCATGTAGCCTGACGTAAAAACATTTTGCTGGACAATGTCAAAGATTGAGAAGTTTTAATTATTGTTATCAAACTTTATCGTTTTGAAGCCAAAATACCTCAGAAATGTCCAGAGCCAACCATGAGAATCAACTCATGTAAAGTTTAAACTCAGTTTCACATAAATACAAATGATGTAGCATAAATGTTTGGCTGTTGAACTGGACCATTCCAGGTCGCTATCAAGATAATTTTCTATTAGCAGCTTTACAAATCTTTTACATTACATTACCAAGGCACATTAAAACAAACTTTATCTTGGCTTTTTTCTATTCTTCCTCTTTCCTCCCTCCCTGAAGGATAAGTCCTTTATGTAGACATTGTTTTGCTAACTTAACTTCTGACCGGAGCTTTGGACGTTTGGATGCTCTGCACTGCAGCTCGTTACCGGCGAAGCGTGCGGTACCTACCGCGACCACCAGGGGGCCCCCAAGAGCAATTTAGTTTTTTTTATTTTTATCTATAAAATAATAATTTCTACATACATTATCAAATATATATTATTGTAAAAACAAATCACTTCATGGTGAAACTGTGTGTTTTTGATATTATAATGACAGAAATTATTACCAAAACAAAATCAGCTCCACTGAGGGCGCCCCTTAGTGCAGAGGGCTGATCTTTGGTGACCTCTGGAAACTTCATTAAAATCTTCTCTATTTTTTTAAAATTGAAAACTAAAAAGAAAAAAGTCAAGATTCAAGGTTTTTTTTAAATATTTAACATGTTTTTATTCAACAAATCATTTGAAAAGCACTAAACCAAACAATCATCCCATCAGGTCGCCCTTTTGCTCAAATGTCTGTCGGTGTAATGTTGTTGGCAGCTCTTTGTCTTTCTTTGACTTTTAAAATTAGACAGAAATTGATGAATTGGTGAAAAAAAAAAACCCTTTTATCTCCATGACATTTTCCAGCACTGACAAAAGCAGATATTTGCAGCAGGACTGGGTTGAATCTCCCGAAACTTTGGTTGAGACTTTAGCAGGAAACCTGTTGTACAGACGTTTACCAACAGGGGGAGCTGGTTCCACAAAATCAAACCAGAAAACAAAAGAAATAGGCACAACGGATCTCAATAAATAATAACCGAACAAATAAAACCGTTCACTCTGATAAAACATCAACCTGGTGTTTGCCATCAGGACGCGCCTCTGTCATTATTCTCCTTCCACCCTTCTTATTTGATGATCCTGTATGTCCGCCGTCTGACCGTCCTGCGATGCGTCCTGCAGATAAAAGTGAGTCGGTTGGTCTTTGGCCCGGCCCGAGCCGCCTCTCAGAACTGCACGGCGCTGGGCGGGATGTCAAACATGGACGGGTCGAACTCCTGGCCCCTGAAAGGTGAGCCCTCTGCGTCCCAGCCCTTCTTCAGCATCTCATGCACTTTCTAGGAGCCAAAAGACAAGCAGACGTTACCCTGAACACCTGATGAGTTGAAAATCACTTCGTGACTCGGTTTTAGACAGAGTTGAGGTCGAGATCCGCTTCATCTGTTCAACCTCAGTGTTGATGTGTTTAGCTGCTCTTCAATGGACTATAAAATTGCATGAATCGGAAAAAAAAAAAAAAAAGTTTGATCAAAAGTATTTTCACTAAGATGAGGTTGAATCGAAATCGGTGCATTTTGCAAAACTGCGACAAAAACACTTTTTTCCGAACATTTACGTCATTAAAAATCCTGGCAGCTTCAGTTAAATCAGATTTATTTGTGACTCAGCCATGATGCTAGTAATCGGCATCTATCAGCCAATCGGCGTCTTATTCAGGCTTTGGAGCGACAAACCCCGTCTAGTTGGGAGCGTGCAGCGTTTTGGGGAGATTGTTGACGGTGATTTTACAAAGGAGTTACGGATTCAACATGTTACAATGACACACAAAGTCTCTATGAACTGTGGTGCTGAGAGCTCTGCTGGAGGCAGCTGCACATTGTCCGACACAAACAAACACAAGCCATCATCCTCCTGCTACTTCCTGTCGTCTCCTTTGTCATTTTCACCAGTAGTAAAATCAGCTGTTGATCATGTGACTCACGTGATATGAAAAAAATGTTTCCATTGCAGTTTTATGAAATACATTTATTTTGATACGCCCCCCCCCAAAAAAACATCATCCCAGCGCAAAATGTTTTTAATAAATAAAACATGAGGTTTTTTTTAATTGGCGCATTACCATTTAGGAAATTTGTTTTAGTCGTTTCAATTTGCATAAGGCGATGGTTAACGGATACGCGGCTGCTATTACAACATGTGTTGATGCTCCTCACCATTTCGTGACTCTGCGGTTTCCCCTGCTGCTTCTGGTGATAGTCGAACGTCAGCCTGTCCAGAACGGCGTGCTCTTCCTCGTCGACCGTTGCCATGGAGCGCTCGCGGTTGATCTGGTTGATGTCGATCTCCTTTTCGCCTTTCAGCACCGCGTTCCACCAGACCTCGGACGTCTTGTTGAGAGAAAGCTGCGGCGGCGGTACACCTGCCGGTTAGCCTGGGCACTAACGCGCAGCGGCGTCAGACTCTTGTGAACGCCGCACTCACCAGCACGCACTTCCCAGGCTCCAAACTCCACAGAGTCTCTTCGGTGTTGATCTTGTGCGTGAACTCTCCCTCCATCAGCGTTCTCTCCTCCGCTCCATCCTTCACGCTCACTCGCAGGCCGCCGCTCTGCAGGCTAACGCTGACCTGAGGGATGGTAGTGGGAAGCGGTTAGCGCCATGACGACGGAAGAGTCCAGACATGTCAGGAGGTGGAATGAACACCCAGCTCACCTGTCTGCCCTTCACCACCGTCTTGGGGACGAACACGCGGACCTCCACGTCGGTGTAGTCCTGGGACCAGCTGTAGTTTTCCCGCACGGCTCCGTTGTAACTGTCCGGGTTGGACTGGAACTCATTCTGAGGTCTGAAACAAAATAATCACACAAAAAAAGGATTTTTTTAAAAATTTACTTATTTAAAATGCAAACATAGGCAGAAGTCATTTTCAAATGATTCACCCGAAATAACTTTGCTTCGCTTTATTTCAAACGTTACCTTCGAACCAGGGCCGGCCCAAGGCATAAGCAAACTAAACAGCCTCTTAGGGCCCCAGGGCCACTAAGGAGCCCCTTCAGTGGAGCTGATTTTTTATTTATTTATTTTTTTAAAGTAATAATATTGAATATTGTTAACTGTAAACGTTCAGACTTGACCTGGTGGGTCGGTCTGTCAGTCAAACCTCTCACTGTAGAGCAGAAAAGGACAGAGGCTGATTTATAAACTTTTGCTGACGAAGATCAGATTAGAAGATAAGATGGGCTTCACATGTAAGTATCAGCAGATCACGATCCCCCAAAATGAAGGAAATTAGTGCCCAGAAATTAACTGGTCGATAAATCAGTTGGTCAATAAATGTATCTTATTATACATGAATATAATGTAAACAGCACTGCCAGAGATGCAATAAGTTTATAGCAGGTGTGTGAATGAGCTAATGATCGAACTGCTGATTGCAGCCAGTCTACATTGTTAGCAGAACTATGGGGCCCCAAAACCACATTTCGCTTAGGGCCCCATAGAGGCTTGGGCCGGCCCTGCTTCGAACCTTTGAACACATTTTGTCCGCCTTTAAAATTCATTTTTCCTCAAAAGACATTTTTATCTCTTATAGCATGTTGCTACCACTTGAGGGCAGCGTAAGACAATTTTAAAAAAGTCAAGCTCTGTTAGGAGATTTAGCTTTAACATTCCT
The DNA here is from genome assembly GCF_003331165.1 of Xiphophorus hellerii. Lineage (NCBI taxonomy): Eukaryota > Metazoa > Chordata > Actinopteri > Cyprinodontiformes > Poeciliidae > Xiphophorus > Xiphophorus hellerii. The sequence goes on along the minus strand of NC_045679.1, from coordinate 26,509,337 downwards.
TTAGAGTTTATTTGGCCATGTTGCAGAAAGTGAGATTACAAAACATATTCACCAGTCGCATTAGTAAATTATTATCTTTTTAATATTTATAGAAAAATAAATATTTGACCATTTCTGTCATTCTGCTGTGCAACTTTACATATTTTGTTGCATTGTCTGTGGGTTTTTCAAACGGCTTGAAAGGTCTTTATGGAGCCATGGCATGGAAAAGTTTGGGAACCCCAGAGCCGGAACATGGTGGGGCACTCACCTGTCTCCTTCTGCTGCTGCTGCTGCTGCTGTACGGCTAGCCGCTGCCTGTCCTTCTTCACCTCCTGGTCCGCTGCTAGCAGCTTGCGATCTCCCAGAATCTTCAGAGGCTGCAGGAGCAGAAACTTGGCCCGCGTCAGAGGAAGCGCTCTCAGTCCGCGGCGGCTCCGCGCTGCTCTTCTCCTCGGTGGCCTGGCAGAGCTCAGAGGACACCTCCACCTCCTGGGCAGCAGGGGGAGCACGCGAGCTCGCCCCCCTCTGTCGCTGCTCGCTCAGCCCTCGCTCTCTGTCGTGTTCGGCCAGCTTCTCAAACAACCCAAATGTCTGGAGAGGATGAAAAATCAGAGCATATGGCCTGATTAAAAGTAGAAATAGTGACGAAGCTTCTGCAAAACGCAGAGTCAGTGATACACTGTCAGGAGAAAGTGTTTGGAAATGAGAGACAGATATAGATGTATATGTTTAATCCTTTCACTTCACAATTATCCACTACTTTTTATTAGTCTATTGCATAAAATCCTAATTGTCTGTGCTGCAAACAGAAAAGTGAACAAGTTGTTCATATTTAGAAGGGTGGCCAATATGGACTGAATGGCTTCGTTCACTCCCTCTGCTGCCATTGCTAAAATTACAGGCAGACTACAATTCTAAAGCAGCGCAGAAAATCTTAGTCGTCGTTCGCTACTTCTCCTTCTGTTCACTGATTGGTCAGATAGAAATTCTACCGGAGAAATCCAGGTGAATGGGAGAAATTCCAACATGTCTGTGAAGCGAGATTTGGACTGAAACTGAGCGGAATTTCAGCAGAAGAAAGATGTAAAATCACAAAGTGTAAAATAATGAATTCAAGTTCAAGGACTGACTAAGTACAGTTTAAATAAATAAACATTTACCTGTAATTATTATTCATTAATGTTGATGTAATGTTTCTTCCTTCTTAACTTGTCTAAAATGTACATTATTTGCACATTTTCACAATCCATGCATTTTTTTTTATTACAGGATGTACTTTGGGTTCAACGGCGTGAAATCCAGATTAAATGACAGTTTCCCAGGTAGTTGTTGCCATGACGCCTGTGTAATCCAACTAAAATTTACCTTGAGCACCATCTTCTCCGCCACTCCTGGGGGGAAGCCCATCCTGTCGTTAGGACCAGACAGCAGCCGGTAAAAGTCCGTCTTTCGGTACAAAAAGCCAAAGTAGATCTGCAGAAAGTCCTGGATGTTCCCAACGTGCTGGAGGATCCCCAGCAGAGCGTTGTCGTACATCTCTGTCATCTCCAGCGGCGACGCCATCCCACCGTCTAATGATTCCGTCTGTCCACAAACCTGAGGACTATTCAGTCCGACAGCCAAACACCGTCAGGACACAGAAGTTTGAGAATAAGCGAGACGAGTTGAGCTCTCTTTACGAATGTTTTCCTCTTTCCAGAACAATACACCTTGTTCCGGTTATTGGGTTTCAAAATAAAAGTCCACTATTCTCTATGAGATGCTAGAACGATTGCTGCCAGGATGTGGACATTTTCTTCGTTTTTCCTCACTGAGACTGTATGTTTGACTGAAGACAGTTGGATCAAGGGCAGCTACAGCTGATATATCTTAAATATGTTGTGTGAAAAGCAGCAAGTCTAATCTGTAGAGGTGGACAGATCGATGCAAAATATTGAAAACATCAATACCAAGTCGGTATTAGTATTGGATCGATAAGTGTGCTAAGAACAATACTTTAGTTTCATGTTATTTTATTTTTATATTGTAGTTTTTTTTAACTCTACCTAAGAAATAACGCTTTTCTATGATTGGGCACAACTAAACACATCCAAAAAAAATTCGTATTTATTTTTGCTCACTTATTTAAATTAATAATATTTATAAGTAGTTAATATTTTCTGTAGTTGACTCATAAATATGATGGTGCGTTTTTGCCCTATGTAGGTAAACTTGAGGCACTAATTTTGATACTTTCCCGAATGACTATGGATTGAGTGAATTTAAAATGAAGTTAATACCACAATTGGACAAACGTGTATTTAAAAACAATTAAATTGATTACTTGTTCAGTGCAGTTCAAATGCTGTTGGTAAGATCAATTTCTTACGTTTAGTATAAATGGAAACAACAAAATCAACATTGTAACAACAAACAGTAAAATGAATAGTCCAACAGACATATCTTTCTGTGTTTTTTTTATTTTTATCAATAGCAAAACATATTTTTGACAAAAACTTTTGAACCTCCTAAATTATATTTCTTTTTGTTTTATTTTACTGCTACTAAAAATTTATACTTTGGTAACAGTTTTTAACCTGCTTTATTTTTTGCATTTCCGGTTGTTACATGCTATCTTGGGTCCGGTGGAAACCTATAACCACCGCTTGAGTTCCAGTTCCAGCTCCAGATTGGCAATGCAGCTTTCAGCAAGATTGGATATTTAGGGAATCTTTCACAAGCTGTAATAATCGCAGCGTCCATAAACCGATTCCACCAAATCTTAGTAACTGTTCCGGAGGGATGAAATCATTTATGTCCCTTTAGTTGACGGTGTGTTCACATTTTAACGAGAGGGAAACATGGCGGCGTCCTTGAGTTTCACAGGGAGCGCGAGGCTGCTGGTAAGAAAATGATTGAAAGTGAAATGTTTGGAATATTTAAACATTATTTCTGTTGATAATTACCTTTTAGTCTGTTTAATGTGTGCTCAGTGTTACCTCAGAGCTTTATAACTTTATTGTTGAAAACGTCTTTAGCTTTTGAGTGCATCTTTTTTTCCGAAATAGAAAAAAGGATGTATTTTTTTCTGTCCTTAACCATTGAAATAAAAATAAAATAGCAAATGAATGAACGAATAATTAAATAAATCCGTATGTTTCTGTAAAGTAAATATTCCTAATAATAATAATCACTGTAAAATCGCTAATCATGTCAGTTATCCAATTTAGTATATAAGTAAATAATTTTCTTTGTGGTTAAAAACTTCCCTTACAGTTTGTTTTAAACTAAGACCATTATATTATATTATATTATATCATATTATATTATATAGACAAGTCTTTAGCTTGTCTGGATGATGTAATTACAAAATAAATAAATATAAAGAGTGGGACTTATTTGTTGCCTACTCTGAATGTGATTTTGTTTCCTGAAACTTCCTACAAACATCATCTAATCAGTCTAGACTCATCTTGGACTTTGGTTTGGTCTTCATGATGTTCTTCCATTTTTTTCAGACTGCTTTGGCCCGATCTAGTGCGCTGCACAATTCCTTTGAAAGCAGGAGCTTCCATGCAACAGCGGTGTGCTGCAAGGTAAACATCCATCCTGTTGCTTTAGGTTCCTTTTAAGCTGTTGAAAGATATCATAACTCTTTTGTTCTGTTTGTTTAAAAAAAAATGTACACAATTTTCTGCAGTCGTAGTGAAATGCTTTTGTTAAAAACCCAACTGGGTTATGTTACCTACAATTCGGTACACGGTCGTTTCTTGTTTTTCTCATCGGTTGTGACTAAGGCGTGTCCACTAAAGGAGGTTGTGCTGATATAACTCTTTAAACATTTGCTGTTTTCCCGTCTCGTCTCCCTCTCCCGTCGTTTCGTAGAACCGAGCGGCTCGGATCCGAATTGGCAAAGGAGACAAGCCGCTGACATACGAGCAAGCGCTTCATCCTCATCAGATCGCTCACCGCAAAGGATGGCTGTCTCAGCACGCCAGTAAGCACGACCAAAGAAAGGCCAAACTCTGCTACACAGCACAAATCCACCAACTAAACATACTGAGATGCATATTAACATCAGTTCTGCCACGTTATATTTCTGAAATGGCATCTTTTAGCCAATTCAATTCCCATTTTCAAATCTCACATTACAATTAGGTCTCTTCCTCCTTCCATTTCCAGGTTATAAAATTATATTTTATCAGTGTATGGTCTTGATAGTTATTTGTTTTCAGCATTTATGGAGATAAATAGCCATAAAATGAGCAAATATCTCATACATGATTTGATTTGATCTTGTTTTATCTCATGAAAACTTTGATATCATTTATTTTGTTTCTGGTCCTGTCGAGATGGTTGACTTATATGAAATATGACAGATTAAAAAATAGCTCCAAGTGACCCCCTGCAAACAGATATTAATTATTGGAGTCATAAACTCTCATTTATTTACAGCAGACCATGTGGACTGTGAGCAAATCTCATTTGACAAAATCCTCTGCCCTCTAGAGGCAACTAGCAGCAACTGTTTCCAGATTAAAGGAGCTATAAAACAAATTTAAACTGTAAAACTTCTATTTTAGATAGTTTAATAAATAAATCTATACAAGGTGTTGATAATCTCAATTTTCAGTTATTAGCAAACAATCAAAGACTAGCAGCTTTTTAAAATATTTGTATGTCATTTTTAATTTTCATACACATACACGCTTTAATTTGTTGCAGGTAAAGATTTATGGTAAGCCACCAAATATAAACAGTTTCAGTAGGAGCAAAAAAAAAAAAAAAGAGTTCCTTCCATCCATACGTGGCTCTTTATGGCGTTAGCTTAGCACAATATAGCACTTTTTCTTTTTGCTGATCTGGTATATTTGGCTCTGGCAGGTAACCTGAAGGGAGAGCAGGGTGCGGCGGAGCGGACCGTGGAGGACGTCTTCATCCGGAAGTTCATGTTCGGGACCTTCCACGGTTGCCTGGCCAACGAGGTGGTGATCAAGCGCCGTGGAAACGTGCTCGTCGTGTGCGCGCTGATGCTCCAGAAGATGCCGCCTCAGAAGTTTTACTTTTTCATCGGATATTCCGAGTCGCTGCTGTCCCACTTCTATAAATGTCCGGTGAAGTTAGAGATTCAGACGCTGCAGGAAAAAGCCGTGTACAAGTACGTCTGACAGAACGAGCGTGTCGTTTGTCTTTGAGTCCTCTTAAAATAAAAACGTTTAAGAACGGAGCATTGGACAAAACTGTCCAATGATGTATTATGTCTTTTGTATTTTTTAATTTGTAACTGGAGCATAAACCTTGTTTTTATGGCATCTGCATTAAATCAAAAATGTTCAGACTGAGATGATATCAGATTGCATTTTGTACAGTTTATGCAAATTTGTGCATTTAAATTCTGCATAGATTTGTTAGAAATGAATGGAGATGTAAACATGTGAGCTGCTGTTATAATGAATAGACGTAGAATATGAACAGATTAAATTAGCAATAAAATCCAGGTTTTAAAGTAATCTTTTTTATTTGTACAATGTGACCTTTTATGCTCAATATTGGCAGAAACTCATTGTTCTGTAACTAGTTTATATTGCTGACAACTTTTTAAGATTATTGTTGAATGCCAGCAAATTAATATTAATTCCCTGCAGAAAGCTTCAGCTAAATAACTCCTTCAAATAAAATGTAATATTTTAGATTTTTTTATTTTTCATTCAAACTGAATTTATAATCAATAGCACAAATAACTGTCCAAGTAAACATGTTCAACTTTCCATGTTTATCTAGAGTAGTGTAAATTTGGATTCCTCTCATATTTTGGCAACATTGAATATTTTTATTTTTGTTTAAAGAAAGGAATTTTCTAAAAAAAAAAAAAAAATTTAACCACCAGAACAAATACAAATATTTACCAAGAACATTATGGAGAGTGAAGAGTGCCACATTACAATATATAACTCCTAAAATTATTTAAATGTCTCTGGAAATAGCAATAATTTAATGTAGAATTAATTTGAGCTAAGCTAAATGTATTGGTTTCATTTTACAAGTATACATATTAATGATTTAATAAATGTTATTTTTCTTTTTTTTTAAATGAAGCACATTATGAATTCATTTAAACTGTAATCTTCACCCATTAAACTCAGTGGGCGGAGCTAGGATTAATCAAATAGTTTGAAACTGTTGAATTAAAAAAATATCTGACATGTGGTACATGACAACTGAATCTACAAACTTAAAATGTCTCTCCTTGTGTTGAATTGAAAGCCAAAAGGCTAACTGTTGTATACTGATAAATACTATGCACACATGTAATAAAGCATTGCAATTTGTTTTTTCACCAAATTCAAAGTATTTCATACAGGAATAAAATCCAATGTTGGGTTAACTCAACAAAAATGAGTCAAACTGAAGAGCTAACAGGACCTGAATTGACAGCGACAGTAAAGGAAATACTCGCATGGTCATAGTAAAATTATCTTTATTTTAATCATCAATAATCATCACAGTGCAAATCCATTCACATTTAAGGCAATTTACACATTCTGTGCAAAAACAAAAAGGCACGCAAGATTAAAGGTAAAAAAAAAAAAAAATCCCTTTCCAGTTATTCAGAAATCAGAGAAGACATTCAGGGACACAGGGAATAATCCTTCACCTCCAAAACACAACATGTATAATCCAAAAAAGAAAAAAAAATCAAACTTTAGTATAAAATGTCAATTTTTCACATCTCAAGGCACAAGACGGGACTGAGCGTCCGACTCCAGGCAAACTCTGTTTTCATTTCTTTTCCTCAAAGTGCTGCAGAGAATAAATGATATAAAAAGATCTGCATGAAAACAGAGATGAGTTCTACAGTTTACTGTGAGTTAAATATGGAGAGTGATGCTACACCTGGGTGACAAACATGATTCAACTGTCTAATGGTGGTTGGTGCATGGAGTGGGAGACATCAGACCCAAAAAAACAACAAAAAAACCCCAAAACCCTAAAGTCTCGTTTAGTTCAACAGAGAGATGGTTACGACAGAACGGACGAGGCTTTGGCTGGACGTCACCATCAGAAACAAACCATTATGTCTGACAGCTTCTTATGTTTCTGTCTTAATCAAACATTTAGAGAGTTGAACATTCATAGTGCATTTTATATGATGCAAAATGTCACAGCATGGATTAAATAAAAAAAAAAAAAGAAGTGTGCTTTAAAAGACAAAAGGGACGAGATGAACAGGCACCGCTTAGAAAGGCGGCAGACATTTTGATTTGTCAAGTGCTAGTTGAAGCTTTTTTAACGTGGCTGAATGTAAAACCTAACAACTGTTTATTCATTCCTTTATCATGTAGGTTGTTGCTTTTGAGCAGCAGAACAATATATATTTTTTTATTTTGTCCTTTCAGCTGCTCTAGGCTAGGCTAGCTGTTGCTAAGCTAATGGTCTGTTTGCCTTAAGGGTCAGAAAATCCAGCAGAACTAGCCAGTTGTTTTGCTAAGTGAGCTAGCTAACTGCTATTAGCCAGAAACACTAACAGCAATTTACTTATTAGCATTTTATGCATTCAGACACTTTAGAGTTAAGTTGACAAAGAGCAACAGGACAATATACGCCACTGGTTTATCTTGACACCATCTGATAAATAAACCAGTGAATACTGCAACTTGTTTGTGTTTCATGTGCATGGCGGCCATATTGGATGACCCCCAGCTTTCCGAGATGGAATATAGACGACAGGAGTTTCACTACTCAAAAACTCAAAGATTTTTAAGAACTATTAGAGTGAACCATTCCCATCTGCTCTGAGTTCAGACCTAAAAGAAAACGAGTTTTCTCCTCTGAACGGTGGCATCCAGAAATATCAAAAGTGAACAACAGCAGGAGCCTGAAACTGATGCGATTATGAATGGACTTCAGCCGGGACTCTTATTTCCTCTGTAAACCAATCAAAATGTCTGTCTACCTGTCCGGAAGCATCAGAGCGCTGGGTGTTTCCCTCTGACCGTGGCAGGACGCTCGCCGCCATCTTCTTCCTCTCTACTTGATGTTACGGCAGCTGTCCCCCATGCAGGACTGCAGCTTTATGAGCCGCTGGTTCATGTCCTGCAGGATCGACGGATCCACCTTCTTCACGATGTTCTCCAGCTGGTGTGGGTCTGACGTCATGTTGTACATTTCTACAAAAGACTGCAGATACCAGACAGGTTTAAACGCCGCCTCAGCTCACATACACCAGTCCGAGGTCCAGGTCCCGAGTCGCCGTTACCTCGCTGTCCGCGAACTCGCAGTACTGCAGGTCCTGCTTGCCGTCGAGCGTCCGCACACAGGCGTACGTGTTGTTGAAGGCGTCCTCACACACGCAGTCCGGGAAGCATTGCTGGAAAACGAGTACAAGTTTCCGTGATGTGCACACATTTGGAATGCAAAGTGACAACAGATTTCTATCTGAAGTGAACTGTTGAAAACAAACGGAGAGCTTCTCTTCCACTTCCTAATTACGCGTTAGATTGTGTTGGACTCGCACAGAAAATCCCATTAAAATCCACGACTCACGTCCTGTGGAAACTTTAATCCTATGAGGTTTAAAACACGTTTAGAAAACGCTCACAAGTTCAGCGAGTGTTTAGGATACATTCTTACTGCATGAAATGATCATTTACAAAGATTTTACTCACCATTTTACCTGGAATGTATTCTTTGTAAACTCCAGCATTGACAATTTAAAACATAGAAATATAAATACACAAAGAATCCTAAGACTGGAAACTGTTCTAGTGAAGATCGTAGGATTTTTTTAATTCTAAAGTTCTTAAGAGTTTTACGGAGCTCATCTGGTGACGAGAACAAAAAAAAAACGAAAATTTGTGCTCCAGACTTAACACATGGGAACAACTTAATTGAACAAGTTGTGGTGGCGATTTGAATAAGTCGTGGGTTTGAGTTATAATGTTATGGTCGCGGCCCACAAATTGGTTTTTTTCCTCCCACCAGACGGGCTGCACTGAATTTCCCCTCTGTAAGATGAAATGTGTTCACAAAGCACCTGAGACGAAATTCTCAGCGCATTTAGGAGGATCTTTCAGAGAGGCTGAAAGCGTCTTAAGCAGGGAAAACGGGGAAAACCGACAGAGTAGAGACGGACAGCGCCGTGGCAACAGCAGGTCCTGCTCCCGTTTTGGTTTTGGCTTCCTTTACTTCCCCATTTCACGTTGGTCGTTATGCCAGATCAAACAAGTTTGCACAGGCAGGAAATCACAGTGAACTGCTGACAGCTGAGCGTCCTCGTTAACATCAACTAGATGACGTAACAATACATTCACACTTCCTCAAACCGATCAAACTTTCTAGGCATCTGAACAAGTGACAACTTGTTCAGATTTGAGACCATAAGGACCTCTGTGCGTACGGGTCCCGGTTTTTAGAGCGCTGATGTTGCAACGAAGAGCAAATCTCTCTTAACGTTTCCTTTTTGAAGACGTCAGCATTTGCTTACAGACACTCCGGGGCCAAGCTTCGGGCAGGTCGGGTCCTTGGTTGGGTTTCCCTCTCCGGTGTATTCAATGAGGAAGAACGGTCGCACCGTGCCGTTCCGCAGCGACGGGGCCTGAACAGAAACCTCAGTCAGGATTTAAGGTGGACTCGGAATAATAAAAGGAAAACGAGTCTGTGAGCGAAACGAAGCAGCCGACCATCTGAGCGAGGAAAGACTGTCCATCCACGTTGACGGTGGACAGGTTGACGCCAGAGATGTCAAGGAAGGTGGAGGCGAGGTCGATGTTCAGCACCGGAGCCTGAAAGGGAGAAATAAAAAAATGTATTAAAAAAACTGGAACGTTACAATAACTCGCATGAAAAAGCAGCAGAAAGTCAGTGTTGGTGGAAGGTGGTTGTGACCTTTATCGTCTGGTTCGGTTTGATGCCAGGGCCACGGACCAGCAGCGGCGTCCTGATGTCAAACTCATACAGCTGCCTCTTATCGATGGGCAGAGAGAACTGACCTGGACAGATCGGACAGAAGAATTAAACTCAAGTATAAACACAACGTGAAGCTGCTTACTTGTTTTTTTGTTTTTTTTTAAGTTGAAAAGATGAGCGTCGGTTGCAACTTTTAAACTGTAGTTCCTGTGTTAACAGGATGTGCATGTTTTTTTGTTTTTTTTAATAACTGAAACTAAAGTCTCACGAGACACAAACGTCTTTTTTCAAAAGATGCCAAATGAAACTTGAGGAGGCTCTCAGGGGTTCGCCGGCCGGAGCAGACCTGTGTGGTAGCCGTTATCTGAGGTGTAGAAGATGTAGGTGTTGTTCAGCTCGTTTATACTGTCCAGTTTCTTCACCAGCTTCTCCACCATGTCGTCCACAGACAGCAGCGCCTGCCACCTGCAGGAGGGAAACATTTTACTTCAGCCTCCACACGACGGAGCATCATGTCTGATCAGAGAGTCGGATGAGGAGATTTTTTTGAACAAAATCCAGAAAGGCAAAAAACAACACAATTTTACTCTCCAGCGTTAGTCAGGGTGGCAGAGTGGGGCAGAGAGCGTTGCTGCCGCAGCTGTGCTCTGAAGGTAAAACACTGAACAGTTTGTGTCCAGGATGTGTGGGGTCTGCAGGAACGTCGGTTGTCACAGTCTGAGTGAGGTGATTCTGATCAGACCTGGACCGGACGACCCACATCCAGCTCGTCGCTAGCTGTGTTCCCATTGGCCATATATTTGCGCAGGTTGAGATTTTGAAAAGAAATTTGCTCAATGGAAACACAGTGATTTAAAAAAAACAACATAAAAAACTTGTTTGTCGAGAAAAGGTTTTGGCATTAGGATGAGGTGCGTTTGTGTTTTGTTTATCTCAGAATACTGCAATGGAAACACTTTTTTCCACATCATAAATGCTTGCAGAAGCATTCTGGTGCTGCAAAATGCTGCGTGTTCCACCAGTTCAACCAGTTCCAAGGTTTTTTTTTTTACAGTGAACGTTGTGCATCTGCATTTTTGTTCATTTTGTGTTTGGAGATTTTTTTTTTTTTTTAATCACAACTCCATCCCACTACATCTCTTCCTACCTCCTCCTGTAGGCGTTATCCAAGAATGTGAGGGAGCTGTTTGGCATGGGGTTGACAGGCTGACGCAGCAGCCAGTGTTTGTCCTGGAAACAGCAAACAGAAAAAAAAAAAAGAAAAGGACACCGACAGGCGTTCCTCAGAGGTCCAGACTAAAAGCAGGTTTCATGCTGGATGTGACCGTTCCGTGTCCTCACCTTCCCCGGTTTGTCGAAGCTGCCGTCTCGGGGAGCTTGCACGTTGTTGAACTCCTTCTGGTACTGCGGCGCCGCCGTCCACGGGGAGTGAGGCGCCGGCGGCGCCAGCATGACGAAAAAGGGATGCTGGGGGCTTCTGTCATCCAGGAAGCTGAGCGAACGGTTCAGCTGAAACGAGGGCAAAACAGATTATTATGTCAATACAGCACATGACAACCAGAGATGTTTATCCAAGGGCTGTGCAGTTCAGTCAAATAAAGTAAGATAGCAAAATACAAATACATATATACTCCATATATGTCATTATAAAATAAAGTCAAACTCTGAATCAATAGAATCAAAATGGGTTTTGATAAAAGATGTAAAAAAAACTGGACAGTCTCAGCCGTTCCACACTAACAGACTTGTCTGCTGTTTGTCAAGCTCAGTTCCCTTCAGCTCAACTGGTTAAGAAGGAACCTGTGGGTTGGATGTGGACTTTGCAACATTTAGAGGTTTGAACAGGTTCAGGAAGTGACAGAGTGGTAGTCTACACTGGTCCTTCACTGTTCTACAGGTTTTTAGGTGTTTCTTTGTTGCCAAGAAAGTACATTTTGATGAACGGTTCAGCAACAACCGTCTGCTCTCCATCGTCTTCCTACGAAATTCAGCTTGATTCTCATCTCCCCTCACAGAACAGTCTGGGCTTTCTGCCATAAAACTGGATTTATACCGAGCCAATCAGAGAACAGTGCTTACTCCCTCATCACCACCATATTTCTGTTCAATGTCCTTAGAATAATATTCAGACAGACAGACTGGAGCAGATCCAGTTTTTTATAGATTTTTCTGAATATCTTTAGCTAAGAAATAAAACTGACAAACAAACTGATAAAACAGACTCGTCTGTGTTCCCTCATTCTTCATGTCTGTCAGTTAAAACCAAAAATAATAAAAAAAATATAGAGTGCAACAATTAATATATTCTATTATCTTAGCAGCAGCAGGAATAGTTGTTGCTTCTCAGTTTGAAACAAAAAGCCTTTCTGTCATGTTATCAGCTGTAGTCTAAAGGTTTAGTTCATTCTGTCACAACATGTTGTGCTGTGAGAACGTTAACTCTCATGTAAAGTCAAACTATTAAAACGAGGCTCTGACCAGAAACTGACACGTTTGGTTCTCAGCATGCGTTTCACACAGGAAGATCTCTGGTGGCGCACCACCTTCCAACATTCATTTCCTGTGTGAGTAACCATTGGCTCCTCTGTAAATAAGTCTGGATTCATCCTCTTAACAAAAAAATATAAATAAGCTAAAAAAAAAAATTATTATTTTTTTTAACCCCATTTCAATTTACTGACCTAATTCAGCTGAGGTCCAGTCAATTGGTGCTAGTAGTCTCACAATGACGCCCGTCTCCGGTTTCATTGTGATTACACAGAAGTCAGTTTTCACTTTGACATTAAAGCACAGGTGTCCAAAGTGAGGCCCTGGGGCCACTTTTGGCTCCAGAATATTACAAATTTGGTCAAATATTTAGGATGGCAGTTTTTTAATGACTCATTTTTATCCTCTTAAATGGAAAGGCTCAGCTGCAATTCAACCTTTTTAAACATCAAGCAACATTTTACTAAAAAAAAACCCCAAACAAAAACAGAACTATTTTACACACACATTTGTTAAAAGCCAATAAAAGCAATAATAGAGTTCTCTATTTTGTTGCTGAATATATTTTCTAGACCAACAGAAATGGAAAAGCTTCGGCCCGAGAACGTACGCTATCAAGATAAACATCCCAGATCATTTTTTCTGACTTACAATAATTAGTTCTTTTATACGTTGTTTCATCTAAGCATTGAATATTTATTTCAATGCTGGAAAAAGACAAGAATGAACAGTAAAATTGTTGGCCGTTTTTAACTGGGGAGGTGGGGGAGATGTGCTAGTTTGACAACTTCAGCCCCACGGTACAAAACGCTTGAACACACCTGCACTAAAGGATGCTTGTTTGGCAAAACATTTTATTTTATTGATTATGACTGATTTGTAAAAGCAACAAAAAGGACAAAAACATCCAAAGGGGGTGAATCCTTTTTGTTTTGGCATGTTGCGTTTCTGTTCGTGACAGTACTGATTTTGTTTGCGCCACACAGCACTTCCTTTTTCTCAGAAGCCAAAGCTCCGACTCACCGTCACGAACCAGGGTGATTTGTTTTAGCATTTCTCTCTTGGTTAAATTTAGCTCGCCCACCGAAACGGTTTGTTTGGCCGTTAAAAATCGGTGCATCTTCACTTGCAGAGTGGGACTGTGTGGACGCAGAGATCTGCCTTGCCCTGTAAGAGTAAGTTTTAAGTGGCTTCCTGGAGATAACAAGAACATTATCTCGTTATCAGGAGATAAGGGAGCGCGACTTCCTGTGATAACAAGATACGCATCTGTTTGGTTTATGAGCCGACAAGACGATTATGGTTCTGGTTTAAAGCGTCGAGCGCTCTGATGATCTGGACCAGCTCTAGATATGCAAACCAATGTTTTCATATCTGCAACATTTTCATCAGCAGCACGTGCCGACATGCCAGAACGGTCACCGCTCGCTTAGCAAAGAATGGAAACGGTTTCTGCTGAAAATCATGCTCCTCGTTCCGCAGCGTGAAATATCGTTCACCTTCTACTGATCTCAGTTTGCGTGTTGCAGTCACTTTAAGAGAGAAGAAGAGAGACACACGCAAAATACGCAAGGGAAGTTTAGAGAGCGTGATTAAAACTGACATCCTTGCTTTTGGACGCCAGGAAGGAAGCCAGGGAAACCCAGAGATGTTCATTTGTGGGGACAATTATAAAAGTTGAGCTACTTTTAAATGGCGTTAAATAACGTGTGAACTAAGTGTGAGATTGAGTTATGTTGCAAAGATCAATAAGCCAAATGTCAGCCTGTAGGTGTAGGAGGCTGATCGGTGAGACATTCCCTAAAAGCCTCGCATCAGAAAAAGACGATTCCACAAAGTTCCGGATCAGCGGGTTGAAAACAACGGCCTTTCAGATTCAGAACAATGTTTGGAAACCATGTGTTACATCCATCAACTTCAGTTGTACACTGAGTCCGATCACCATTATAAAATACAATGAAGTTGGTGGTTGTCGCATAACAGAACATCAAAAGGTTAGAGGGATGTGGAAACCTTTTATTTCTGTCGCTCATGGTAACAGCATGTTGCTCCGATTGTTTGTTTTTTTTTACTTTCAGTGTCCTTGGTTGAGGCGTTGCATGTTTGGACAATTATTCCCGCCGGTTTTGGATGCTGTGCTGCTGGAAGAATTTTCGCTTCTACTGTTTGTATTCTTGGAGAGTTGTTATAATGCGCAACCGTGGCAAAAAGGTTTTGTTTTCACAACTGGATTAGCATCTCTAAAGCTCAAATAATAGCTGAACTATGACCCCGAACCCCTCAGGAGTTGAAACCATCATATCCCCTACTCTAACATCTCAATGACTCCTTGAAGATACTTGCATATGAGCTGAACCAGGGGCAGCAGCCCAGGGCCCCGACTGTTTGGGGTCAACAAAGATTTATTTTTTTTATCCATTTCTTATAAATGCATATTGTACAAGCAAGCTCAAGGTATGTTAATACTGCTGAATGCTTTTTAATATCAACAATATATGTAATAAAGTCTATAGAAATTTAAGAATGTAAAGCTATAGCACATCCTTTAGCATGCAGCCATCAGCCAGACGCTTTTAAACCAACAACTCATTAATTCATACACACAGGCCTGTTGGTCTAGCTATTAATGTACTGTAATTTTAATGTGTAAAGTACATTACAAAACTGACTCTGGATGTGACAACATTTCATTTCCTTTTGGGTTAACTAAAGTATTTTTTAATTTAAACACACAACCAAGTAAGAGTGGAAAGTGAGGCTGCTGTTCGACCCAAACCGGGTCACGACAAAGGATCTGAAAAACGCAGCAAATCTACAGAATCTCTGAAAGAGTAAAGAGTGAAAGGCGCTCCATAAGGTCAGTGACAGTCAGGCTGAATGACATGGAGACAACTGGATAAACCTGAACACATGAGGTTTCATCTAGATGGTTTTAGAGCCAAGTAGAAACGAGTCCTGGTAAATAAACCCAGGAAGTGAAATGGGGAAAAAATGCAATATTCCCACAAAGACAGATTCATTCTGCTCTTTAAGAGCACAAAAGGCCTGTCCTTACATTGTTCTTTTCTTTTTTTACTTTTACAGGAACTTTTTTTCTTCTTATATAAACTGCCAATCACAAATCCCACATGAGCAGGCAGCTGGTTATTCTGGTTAAACCAAAGGATTATCAACCATCACCTGATGAGGAAACCATGTATCCGCAGGAAACCTCATTAACCTCATACTGAGCTTAATCATCATGCCCAACGTGTTGATTAAGCTCAGTAAAGTGACTGCTGCAACTTGTTTCTCTGGCAGATGATTAACTCCACATATCGCTGAGCTTTTCATATTTCTGCGCTGCAGCAGCCGATTTGTGCAGCTCTGCCGTAAATTCTTGCGTAAACAACCACTGATTTCACAAAACGCTGCCGATCACCAGGCTGAGTGTGAGCGGGAGTCACAGGTGTGAGGGTGTGACTGTGACTCACGATGAGGTCGGTCAGGTAGTCCTTCTCATAGCTGTCCCCGTGCTGCTCCGCTTTGCCGTTCACAGACAGAGTGTAGTTGTAGTACTGGGAGTTCCCCACCTGCAGGGTCACACAGCGCTGGTGAGGCGAGAGCCGCGACGGACCGCAGGACAAACGAACGTTTTAACGCAGCACTCACCAAGGCGTTCCACTGGTCCCAGCCAGGGGGAATATGGTCGACGTCTCCGGCGGCTTTGGTGCCGTACTGGTGGAAATGGAGCACACAGCGCGGGTTGGAGGTTAATACAGCGGCGTATTAGGGCCAGCATTGATAGGGCAGAGAAAAAAAAACCACCAAGAAAGGGTACATTTTTGCCAAAAAAGCTTTTTGAGCTCAATCTCAGGGATTTTCTAGAAAAAAAAAGAACACTTGGAAATTTTTGAATTTCAAAAGTCGAAAATTTTCTGCTTTTGAAGCTCAGAAAATTTCCAAAAGTTTTTTTTTTTTTTCTAAAATTTCCACTGTACTAGTTCAGAGAATTTATAGAAAAACCTTCAAAATTTTTGAGTGCAATTTGGAGGTGAATGCGATGGCGAATTGGGGCCACTGTAGACAGAAAAAATAAAATAGGAGTAAGTTTCTGCCAAAAATCTTTTTTGAGATTAAGCTCAGAAATATCCTAGAAAAACAACAAGAAAAGTTGTTTCAAAAAAATCTGATGGGTTTTTTTTACTTTTTAAAGTTTTTTCTAGCAAATTTTTGACTTTTCAAACTCAGAAATGGCCGCATTTTTCTAGAAAATTTCTGAGATTAATTCAAACATTTCTGAGTTTATCACTAGCAAATGTTTAGTTTAGGAGCTCAGAAATGTCCTTGTTTTTCTAGAAAAATCTATGACTATTTTGTATCTACAGTGGCCCCAGTACACCACCAGGTTAATGTAGTCAAAGTGACACACGTAGGCTCATATACTGTATATATATATACATACAAATAAAGGCATTCAAACATCCATCTGTGAGTAATTAATTCATAAAATGTGTTTCGTGATCGTCACTTACAGAACAATAAAAGTGACAATAAGAACTTATTTTTTAGATAACTGTACGGCTGTGACTGTAGCCCCAAAAACACAAACTTTTTGACACCAGTCACATAGCAAAAGTATGATGTGTATCACCAAAATGCTCACAGTAACTGCATTTAATCATATTTTCAAATATATTGATATGTAATGATACGCTCATTGAATAAACAGTGGAGAATTTACTTAAACAAGATGGATGGCTTTGGGGGTTTTTTTTAAACGTCATTCACTGGATTTATTGTGACGATAAATCAAAATTCTTATCGCGATAAAAAAAAAAAGTATCACGATAAATGACAAGCGATGCGACAAATGCCCACCCCTAATGCGAACATTACAAACTTCAGCACACAGAACAGCCGTCGGTGAGCTTGTTGAAAGCCTTCTGTTTTGCTCTAAGACGTTTTTGTTTGGATAAATCAGGACGGGAACCCAGACCTGGTTCAGGTATTTCCCGCCGAAGAACGTCTGGTACTTCTGCTTGCTGAGGTAGATGGGGAACGCCTCGGCTTCGGGTCCTTTCTGCCACTGAGCGCTGGAGCAGTTCCCGGACAGGGAGTTGTTCCGCACCTCGTGGTTGTGGGGGTACCGACCCGACAGGATGCTGCTCCTGCTGGGGCAGCACAGCGGCGTGACCGTGAACTGCACAGGAGGAGCGACGAAGGAGAGAGCGACTCAGCACAACCCAAAGAAATAACATAATTCAAAAATGTTATTTCCAAGTTGTTACATGCATCCGGCATTTAAATTTTCAAAAATATATCTCATAGTTATCTCAAAAATCATAAAAATAGATAATTTGTTCAATACAGTTTCACATTTCTAATTTTTTAATAACAGCAGAACTTAAACTTTCACCATTTTTAGAACCTCAAACAAAGCATTTTAGAGTTAGGGTTAGCATATTCTTCATCCTGTATAATCCTAAATATGACGATGTAGATAAATATTTTCCCTTTTTGCCCTGAAGTAACTGAGTCATTTAATCGATGTATGGTCACACACCTACTGCTCACGAAACAAGATATCTCCTGATTTAACTCACACAATTTACTATGTAGATAAATGACGACCCTCTACAGAACATTTTCTTATTCTGTACTATCCGCATGCTTTTCGTGATGTCTTTTATTGGAAGGTGACCGAGTGCCTTCAAAGGCACATATGTATAAAAAAATAAGGATGTGTCACTAAAATGGACAATCAAGTTATCATATTGAAAGAGAAAAAAAAGGGCAAACACTGAGAAGTTTGTGGTTTTGCTTAAACTAACCACACACTGTCCCTGCTGAATTCCTAACAAACAAAAAGAGCCATCTTTTGTAAGCTTGTTGACTTACAAAAACCAAAGTGAACACATCTGTGAGACTTTGTGGCTGGAAAAAAAGAGGTGGTTTTCCTGTGAAAACGAGAATAGAATAGAATAGAAGTACTTTATTCATCCCAGCAGGGAAATTACTTCGCAGTTACAGCATAGAGACAAGACACAATAACAACTACCACTGAGTAGTAGTTGTCTATAAATTGTAAAAATATGAAATGCTGTTAATATAAAAAAGCAACTTAAGAGCAGTCCTTGCAAAGATTCAAAAAAATGCAAATACAGTATGTATATGTAAATATATGTACAGCAAGTGTGCCATAGTGCAGTTGTGCAAAATCGGACTGATTAGTGCAGAACAATGATTTAGCTTTTATTGTACAGTGAGATGGCATGTGGCAGGAAGGATTTCCTGTATCTGATTTGATGTAAATTGTACGTTTTGTGATTCATATCCTTAAACTGTTGTCCACTTGTTTTGCCGCTGTCCCTTTGTTGATGCTTTTTGGCAGAATCGGTGTGACTTCATCCACAACAACATAGAAGCACAATCTATGCTGTTATGGGAAGATGTCTTACTTGGCCTCACTAAAAGCAATTCAGAGTTTCTCATAAATCATTTATTGTCATTAGCTAAATATCATATTAATTGTTCCAGGTAGAGAAAGCCATGCCTTGCTGCATTTTACAATGAAGTTAAGTTTTATATCCCGACTATGAAAGACTCTGACAAAAAATAGCTATTAAAACAATTGAAATCTGTCCTGCTTTGAATGTACAGTTGGGAACCGAAGCCCCTTAGCTTTTTCTTGAATACTGTTTATCTGTATTTATCTGTATTAGTTTTTCTGGAGGCATAACAAATGTTTCACTCTGTCGTTATACAGTGTATCTGCGAATAAAGTTTAAAAAAAAACATCCTCCCCCCCCCCACCCACGCAACAGACTTCTTGTGACTTTGATTTGAAGCAGTGATGTCACTCATCCTGTCTGTGACATCACTGGTCACTGTCTCTGTATTCCCAGATTCCACAGAAAAATTCATTTGCGGTTTTAGGTTCGACACAGAGAGATAAGTATCATGGCACAGAAGGAATTTTTTTCGGCAGAAATAAAGAACACTGCAACAGGAGGAAACGGTTTCCTGTTGGCAGGAATAGAGATTTTTGAGAGCAGCTGCATGAGGTATCAGCGTGAAAACGAGCAGCTTAAAGAAATGGTGGCAACGTTGATGAGAAAAATCGAGCGTCTCCAACGTAGTCAGAACACCGACGATGACAGAAGCTATCAAACAGTCAACGAGATGCTTCAAGGTCGCAAAGAACATTATAAACAACAAATCAGACGTCTCCATTCAGATTTGGACAAAGCCAGGAATACCTTACGAAGACTACAAACTGACTACGAGGCCATAGTGAGAACCAATGTGCTCCTGGAACGGACACACAAAACTGTAAAAGAAAACATACAGGATTCGCTGAGAGAGAAGACAGAAAAGATTGAATGGCTGGAAAGAGAAAATGATGAATTAAACAAGGAGATAGTTGTTTTGAACGTGAAGTTGGACAGAGCTAAATCCAGGATGGTAAAAGAATCAGAGGATGAGATGCTGTTGCTGGAAGAAACGCCAACGACCACCATATTTCAGAGAATCGGGCACGCCTTCCTGGACCTGTACGAGTCGGCAACAACACGAAACTGGTTGCCGTCATGGCCCTTTTAATTTCTAAAGTCTTCTGTGTCCGTTCCAGGAGCACATTAGTTCTCACCGTGGCCCGATTCAATTAGTATGATTGCTTCATTATTGTCACTCAAGCATGTTTCTGTCAGAAACATAACAATGATGTTAAACACAGTGATGAAATCATTAATTAATAGAGCTTCAGCACAGAGAAGTCTGGTATTTAAAAGAGCTAGTTTAAGTGCCTTTGAGGCCAAAAGTTCTTCATTCTGAGGTTCCTTTAGGCAGGGGAACAGTCTGAGGTTTGAATTAGGACAGTTGTACTTTATATTTCTGGTTTTTGTAAATTTTCTTGTAGTTATCCGGATGGGTAATGTCCTGTTTTGCAGTGCCGGGGGGCCAGACACATTCTGGAGGAAGATATGTGTAAAGATAAAATCTGGACCCCGGCCTCAGACCTCAGAAACGCAGAGTGGTGGATCCTCTGGGAAGTCAGAGGCAGGTGACTTAAATGAAGTGAGGTCTGCTACATGAGCGCTAAGGAGAGACGTCCCAAGTAAAACCTGTTGATTCATTCCATCTGTAAATTTAAGAAACTCCGGTCCAGAAGACATTTCTTCATAGGTATCTTGTGAATCCTGTGAATGAGAGGGTGAGCAGAGAGGGGAGGGTAGGGGGGAAGGAAGAAGGGAACCAGAGGCTCAGGCTGGAGTGAAGAAAATCTGTTTTTCAGTGGGATTCCCACAGAGTCAGAATGTTTTGAGGCCCGGGCTGGTAGCTCTGTCTTTGGGAGCGGGTCGGTGGAACCGTTTTGGTTCCAGCTGCTTGTTTGTTTGTTTTCCTTTGGTGGAGCAGGTGTTGAGGTTGAAGGTGGGTTTCGGCTCAGAGCCGGCCACGCTGATTCGTCCAGGTGAGGGATTTCTCCCTGTCAGTCGTCTCATCGGATCTGCGGTGTGAGACTTTTGCTTCGGCTTGGCACCCAGAGCGTTCCAGGGTGAGCTGCTTGATGCGAGGCGTACGGCCTCTCCGTTGATTTGAGGAAGAGTTGTCTGATTTCCACAGGTAGCGTTGATCTCAAAGTTCACCTCCAGCAGTTGAATCTTCATTTCTATAGACTGAAGTCGTTTTATAATACTGCTAATGTCCCTTGGGTCGGCTGGAGGCATTTTGCCCTGGTTCAACTTGGAGATGAAGAAAAGTAAGGTAAAAAAAATAAAAGTAAAAGTAAGAAAATCCCCCAGTCCTTAGGTTTGAAGTAATCCAGTTATGATGTCGAAAATGTAAATATAACTATAAAAACTGTCACTTTAAAAATAACTCAAGCAAAGTTATCAGTAAGGATGAGAGAGAGCAGGATAAGCTGTTCCTCCTTCAGCTGCCACAGCACAATATGTCAAAAAATATTCCTGAAGAAATTTAACCGGGGCCTGCCAAAGTGCGCCCGTCGGTTTGGGCCCGGCGTTCTCATTCTAGAAATTAGCATCAATGCTAAAGAACGCTGCAATGTAATCAATAGCATGTGGAGAATCACAAGAATGTTAAGTAAGGTGGACTTGCACCATTCAGTATGATTTAAAATTTTGTCAAGGCTTTTATTTTGGAATTTTTGTTAAACTTCATTTCAAAGTGCCAAACTAATCCCATGTGTAATAGTCATTGTGTTAAATTAGTTATATAATGCTCAAAACACAAGTAGTTGATGTAAAAATATTAAAGGCTTTTATTTTTAAATTTTTGTTAAGCTTCATTTCAAAGCGCCAATCTAATCCTATGTGTATCAGTGCTTTGGATAAAAAAGTCACATAATGCCCAAAAGAGCAAATACCTGATGTAAAAATTGTCAAGGCTTTTAATTTGAAATTTTCAGTATGCTTCATTTCAAAGGGCCAAACTAATACCATGTGTAACATTGCTTTGGATGAAAAAGTCATATAAAGCCAAAAAGAGCAATTACATCATGTAAAAATATTCAAGGCTTTTATTTTGAAATTTTCAGTATGCTTAATTTTAAAGTTCCAAACTAATCCCATGTGTAACAGTTACTGAGTTAAATCAGTTATATACAGCCCATAGCAGCAAGTAGTTCTAAAGGCCAGTTCAGTCCTGATCTGTTTCAACTGAGGGTTCCACCATAGATAGAACTACAGTGATGCGTATTTGTAGTCCTAACCAGCAGCCAATAGCCTCTTGAGTTCCGTTGCTATGGTAAATAATTGTCTCAGCAAAGTGTGAACTGTGAGTCATACATGCTGGGGCAGAGAATACTCTGTTTGAGCCAGCCAGTTTCACCCAAAAAAAGCATTGGGAACAACTCCTTTCCATTCGGGAACCGTAATACATATTCGAAAAGCGTTTGAAGCGTATGAGAGGTCAATGTGTCTTCTGCAATATTCCCGAGATTCATGTCTCTACATCACTCACAGCATTAACAGTGATGAGAGAAAGAAATTATGTGCCCAGATCTGAAATTGTAGTCAAATACATGGGAGAGAGCCTGAGACAGCCTCAGAAAATCCTGTCGCACGACTTTGCTCTGAAGCACCGTGACAGAAAACCGAACGGTCTAGATAAATTTCGAAAACATTTTACCGGAGCAGGCATGCGTATCAATGTCAGGACCGATTTTGATACCAATCGTGCGATATTTGTGGGCGTGAGGGCGATTTCAAAAATGATTTGGGGTCAAAAATTCTCTTCATTTCTCACTCTAGCGGAGCTGCAATCAGTAAGACTCACACTCTAATTTTAGGAAAAATCAAAAACTTTGGGTCGCTTAGAGACAAATTGTGGACAAACCGTAATTGGTATCGACGAGCCGTCTTCACTTTTGAAGAGATCACGGACGTATCTACAAAATGAAATTTGAATGGCATTTCTACGTGAATTCGTGACGAAACAGAAAATCCTCAAAAATAGGGTATTTGTAGGATTTTTCCCATTGACATATAATGGGTTTTTTTTTTGTAGTTTTTGCGAATTATGTCGCCATGTTAACCTCGAATCCCACCAAAAGTAATAGCTCCAATGGCGTGAATTTTCTGCACGTTTTGATACCTCATTTGTAGGTGTGCACGCAGCGGTATGAGCCGCATTAACGGTTACGGAAGAAAAATAAAGAATATAGAATAAATAAAGAAACCCTTGTTGGGAGAATAGTAATAGGTTCCTGCCATTGCTTTGCATGGCAGGAACCTATTTAATTAATAGAGTGATTTATGACCTTAATTATTAATTGCTTTTAATTTCTGGTGACTGGATGCCTCCCTCTCTCCCCCTCCTTAAAAAATAAGAGATTTACTTACATCAATTGAATGACCATTCAGGTTTTGTATAGTTTTTTGTTTCTTTAGGTGTTTGTTGCACAAATTCAAATATATGCTGCAAAACAAACACAAATTCAATCAGTGAATTTGTGTTTATTTCTTAAATACCCTTTCTCGCTGAGACTTAGTTACATCTTCTATCACTGGAAATTAAAGGCAATTAATTATTAAGGTCATAAATCACTCCAATGATTAAATTTTGACATAAGGGTGTCTACATAGTCTCTATTGCTCACTTATATATATTTTACTGAAGCCTGATCCTAATGCTGTGAAGCATTATATTTAGTATCTGGGTTAAGGTGTAGATTAAGTTTAGACTGAGGTTAGGAGTAGTTTTGTGTTCTGGTAATGTCAAGGTTTGGGGCTGTCTAAAGGTGCGTTCACACCAAACGCGTTACGTCAAAAACGTGCCCAAAGCTTCAAGTTCGACGCTTGTCCACTTTGCTGCGTTCACACCAAACGCGTTTTGAGCGTCAGGCGCGTCTGGTTAACAGTCAAAGTCTATGTGGAGGCTCGTCGAAGGCCGTTGCGTGTTTTGAATCATTTGGAGCGTTTGAGGCGTCAAGGTCGTCCAACGGAAAACAACGGCTAGAGCTGACGTGCCCTCGACGCGCCTCCACATAGTCTTTCAATGTACACCAGACGCACCAAATGCTAGTTGTCAAGCATTTGGCATCAAGCGTCTGCATTCAAAGTGCACAAGCGTCGAACTTGAAGCTTCGGAGGCGTTTTTGATGCAAGTAACGTGTTTGGTGTGAACGCACCATTAGAATTCAGGCACTTGACGTTTTGCTCTACACCTATCGTTTTGCCCATCTGGTTTACATTCACAGTCTATATGGAGGCGCGTCAGACGCATCAGCTCTAGCCGCTGTTTTCTGATGGACGCTCCGATAATAGCGTGTTTGGTGTGAACGCACCATTATGGCGCGTTTACCACGAGGCAATAAACCACTTTAAATATACAAGATTACAGTCCTGTTACCACTAAGTTACTGGTATGACTTTCATATCTATATTGACACATTTCGAGATGAGAAACAGGGCTTGCAAATGTCAGCAGGCTAATAATTTGCTGTGCCAAAATAAGCATCCCTGCTAACATAGGAAGCCTTTCTGCATAATCACACCTATTCTACAAACTACTGGTATGAGTTTCATATCAATAAGATTATATTTGTGGGAAGTAGACAGGCCATGTATATATCGGCAAGCTAATAATTAGCTTTGCCAAAAAATGCATCCCTCTCTTTTCTAGAAGAAATAAAGAGTTAAAATTGGTGTGAACGCACCATTATGGCGCGTTTACCACGAGGCAATAAACCACTTTTATTGGTGGTTTATTGCCAGATACAAGATTACAAGAAACAGTAAGAAGACTGAAATACTTACAGCATTCACAAAAGTTGCTCCTGCTTCTCCTATTAGCTCTTTCGTTTTCTTCATAGGCGTCTGCCGAAATGAAACGAGAAGCGTGAGACACGCAAAGCTGCTCGTGTCCCAGCATGCAGACACACTAGACAGCTGACAAAAGAAGTTAAAGAGATGCAGAGATCAATCGACCATACGTTGGTGTGATAGGTGATCAACCGGTCAAAAATAAATAAACCTGAACTTTTTTTTCCTCCATCTAATGTAATAAAACTATTGATTTGTAATTTTTTTTTTTTTTTTTTTTTTTGCTCCATAAAACAAAAACAGGTGGTGTACGGGGTGAGGATGTCAATTTTAAAAATGTACGCGAGTCTAAATTTGTAAATTTAAGTCGATGACACTGGACAGGTGAATGGAACGTCATACTGTACATACATTAATATCTTTCTTCTTCTTGATTTTAATGGTGGTTGGGAAACAACTATATGAAGCATCACTGCCACCAACCAGTAAGGAGTGTGTTAGCAATCTCTGCGTAAGAATTTAGCCATTTAACAAACACACAGTGTGATGTTTGATCGATGGTTCCAGTGTTCCTTACTGACAGTAAGCTCAGAGGTCCAGTAGGCATCAGAGACTTACTGCTGCTGTACCAAGTTTTAAAATGTTACCGTTTCCAAGCAGCTTAAGTTCGAACAATTTAAAGTACTTTTAACAAGATGAACAGAAAAGAACCTGAGAGACCAGTTTCTGTTGAGTGAATAAATGGCTGCTATAGTTTTGTGGCATATCTTACAATAAATTAAACAAATTTGGCTGCTTAACAATATTTATTGTCCCAAATAAAAAAAAAAACAGCCTTGGTGAGGAAACAAAAGTAATGACACCCGCCATCTTTAATGTAGTTTTAACACTAAAATTGGCGAGCTTTTCTGTTTTCAATGAAAGTTACAAGAAAAAAATAAAATCTAATCGAGTGTTTTTGTCTAGTTTCTAGTGTAAATATCTTAGTACGCTAAAAATATGAAGATAAAACTGACTTACAAGTAACTTTTCTGCATGATATAGGAGTTTGCTGCAAGTCAATTTTTTTATATTATTTTTTTTCATTTAACATGGAGAAAATTTATTATTAGTCTAACGTAATATTCAAGAATTATTGACTTAAAACAAGCTCCTATACCTTGCTGAAAAGTTTCTTGCTAGTTTTGTCTTAAATATTAATATAACTATTATCATCATGGGAGATGCACAGTGGTGCAGTTGGTAGCACTGTTGCTTTGTTCTAGGTTCGATTCCCGGCCCGAGGTCTTTCTGCACGGAGTTTGCATGTTCTCCCTGTGCATGCGTGGGTTCTCTCCAGGTACTCCGGCTTCCTCCCACAGTCCAAAAACATGACTGTTAAGTTAATTGGTCTCTCTAAATTCTCCCTAGCGGTGAGTGTGTGTGTGCATGGTTGTTTGTCCTGTCTGTCTCTGTGTTGCCTTGCGGCAGACTGGTGACCTGTCCAGGGTGACCCCGCCTCTCGCCCAGAACATTAGCTGGAGATAGACACCATCACCTCCCGACCCCACTAGGGACAAGGGTGTTAGAAAATGGATGGATTATTATTATCATCATTATTATTATTAGTAGTAGTATTTCAAGTGTACTAAGATATTTAAACTAGAAAAAATACTTGGTGAGTTTTTGTGTCTTTGCAGTGTATGCTCTGGGTTATTTTTAGATTTTGTGTAAATACCACAATACTTTAACATTGTGGCATTTTTATTTATGATTACCATACACTGAGAATTTCCTACCGGGCCATGCCTAACATGCAGTATATACTCCGAGGCATTTTTATATATATATATATATATATATATATATAAATCCTGCAAACATTAGAAATGTGGGCTTTGATTGTAATCTCGTGGTGGCTTAAAATTCGACAGAAAAGCCATCATCAAAAACTGGCAGCACATTCTTTTCTTTACGTTTCATCTTTGGGGGAAAAAAACCATCGTAATCAACAGGTCAGACCGAAAAGAAACCCACAGATCGGTATATCGCTGGAGATTAGCCAGATCCGTGCATTCCCCAAATGCACTCCTGTCAGAATGTTGTAAGACTAATCACTCATCATCTCCATTTTACTGGTAATCAGTTAAAGGTGTGACATTCCTGATCTACCTGCATAAACATCTGCTCACCCCGAGTAGAATAACAACACCATCTGTATAAGTTGTCTCGGTTAAAGTGATTAGTCATTAATCACCGAAACCAAGTGGGCAATTCTTATCGATAACACTTAGAGATCATGCGATTACAGGACTTCAGATCCCAGAGTAGATATAATAACATTGCACTTTAGGATGTCTATGTTTGAAGCTCAAAGTGTTCGTGCGAAGTTTTTATGATGATGTCACACCGCTGTCACGAGCTCCCTCAGGATCAATGCAATCGATAAAGCATGTGGTTCCGGGTGCACCGACTCACCATCCCCCCCAGCACAATGTCCTGGTCGTCCACCAGCACGAGGACGATGTTGCTCGGTTTGACGCCCTCCGCGCACCTGACGCAGCAGGTGAGCAACGCCGTCAGCAGCGTCAGGGCTGCGGCTGCGGCGCGTCCTCCGCTCCGCCGCCGGGGTGCCGCAGCTCCGCCGCCCCTGCCTCCGCTCATGCCTGCCCGGGGGGAACCTCGAGCCGCTACGGGAGCCTCCGCGGTGCTGCTCCGGGCCTTGCTGCGCTCGCACGCTCTCACCCCGGCGCTGCCGTTCAGATGAAGGCCGCGTTCAGGTTCGTGCTCCGGGGAGAGAGAGAGAGAACGAGCCGCACGCGGTGCCTGGAATCCCGGAGTCGGGCTTTAAAGTTTGAGGAAGTGGAGTCAAGAGTCAGGTGTCATATGACTGAGACCGAGGGGGAGGAGACGGAGAACAACAACTGCTGACCAACTTCACACCTCACCGAATTCAGTCACATTTCACCGAGCTAAAATAGTCAGATGCAGTTTCTGTTGCATTTTTCCTACATAAAACTTGTCTGTCTTATAAATATAACAGAATGTCTTCATAATCTCCCGAATACATTTCGTCTAGTCTTTTTTTGTCACATTTTGCCATGTTATGCAACCATAAGCAGAGTATTTTACGTAACAGAATTGCAATTGAGTGGAATTTAAATTATTTTGGGGGGTTTCTCCCTTTTTTAAAAAAAAAAAAAACAACACCAAAATATCACTCTTTTCCAGCTTGTAATATGTTTTCTTCCAGGTTTGTCCTGTAATAGTAGGGTCTGAAACGATTAATCGGCTTAATCATGATGATTTGATGGTTGAAATAATCAACAATTAATCGTTGTTTAATTACAATTAATCGTAATTAAGTAACGACTAATCATTAAATGGAGTTTGCAGCACTCCTTCACCCCCAAAAATATATTTGCTGAGAGAAGTATACATACAGAGCATTTTTTACTATCCAGTTGTTGACTGGTTAATAAAAAAGATAAACCCAACACTGTATAGATGTACAGCCAAGCAGGAAGGGCTGAGCTTTTCACATGTTGAAGCTAGAAATCATTTTTATCTCCAGCATCCTTTGCTACAAATCAAGCTCAGACTAAAGGAATGCCATGTTATTATATTTTAGGTAATCAAATGATTATTTTCTCATTTAAAAAAGAAACTGAATTATTTCGGTTTCTGCCTTTTTTTAAAATGTATTTCTAATATCGTTCAGAAAAAGTTTAGGTGGTTCAAGGAAAAATCTTTAGAATGTGCCATTTTTTTAAAGCTGATTTTATTGATTCATAAATAATCGAGAGTCACAGGCAGCCCTGCTATTCACATGGTCTGGGATCATTTCAGGAAGATGAAATTCTATCACAAGGCAAAAGTGAGAACAGCGTGGCTCGGGCATCTGATCGCTGAAATGTTGAAATTGTGGTTCTCTAAACTTCCCAGATCCTAAACATCATTAAGAGTCTGTGGTCAGTTCTCAAAAAGCAACAACAGAAACAGAAACCGACAGATTCTGATTCAATCCCAGTGTTAAATACACAATGGGTCACTATGAGTCGGCATTTTAAACATTTGAAATCCAGTATGTTAGAGTGACTAAACGTTCTGAAATATAGTGACATAATTTTGATCTATTCGGTCAGAACCACTGTTGAAACTTTCAAAATGCTTTAAATTGTTCTTTATCATACAAGAGCATAGGGCACAACATACAATGCTATGCATTGTATTCATACACTTTTTGTATTTTTCAGTTAGTTTTGAATTTGTTGTCATATTTTGTTATTTGGCAACTGTGGATTTCGATTCGTTTGACTGGCAATTTTTGCCTAGACCGTCATGAAGTACTCCATAATTGTGAGGTTTTACAAAATGAAAACATTGTTGTAAACATTTTTGTAATTAAAAATTGTGGCCCACATTTGCATTCAGTCCCCTTCTTCCTGTCATCAATTGTCTTCAAACATTTTATTAAATATTGGTGACTTTTGTTTCATTTAATCCCAGATTAAACACAATCCTGTCCACCCTGTCCCAATGACAGCAGCATCATGCTGTGGGGATGTACTTTTTTTTATAGCATTGACAGGGAAGCTGGTCCAAGCAGGCGACGAGAAGGCGGATGGACCTAAATCCAGGGTTTAACTCACATATTATATAGACTTAGAATGAAATATTTCAAGCCTTCTTGTAATTTTATTATGACTTACAGAAAATTAAAAAAAAACAACTGAATTTTACACAAGATCGATAAAGAAATGATCATATAAACTGAAATATATGATGATTAATATATTTTTAACACTTTTTGATCCTTTGTGTGAGCCTATATGTCTGGGATCTTGACTTCTAAATGAAATGTGAACTTTACTGTCTTCTTTGGACCACCGAGCAACAGTCCAGTTGCTCTCCTCTTCAGCCCAGGCGACACTTATACTGTATTCATCTGTACGTAGTGACTCTTCTTGGTGAATTCACTCCAGCTTTAGCCTGAATGCATTGTGCCTAATAATCCTCTCAAGGTTGAAATTATTCCTGTTGTTAGTGAACCTTTCATACTATCTTTTCCCACTTTTCACAAGGGACTCTATCACTTCTTCTTATGTATGAACAATAAGAAGTGGAACTGTATCATATGATAAACAAACTGAAGCTATTGGAAACTCCCTGTTTATTATTATTATTTATTATTATTATTATTATTATTATTATTATTATTATTATTTTATTTTTTCATTTATTTGGCTATTTATTTTAGTTATAAGATTACTTTTCATTGTCGTTTATTTCCAGTTACCGGAATGTGTAACCTCCTTTGTTCCTTAATTTTATTTGATTTTTTCCAGTGTGTTTTTTTAAGCAGCAGCCTATTCTAGTTTCACTCAAGTTCGTGTCTGATATTGATTCAATATTTCTTACATATACTGTGTATATATATATATATATATATATATATATATATATATATATATATATATATATATACTGTTAATATACTGTTAATGCAAAAACAGTTTTTTAATAAAATTAAGAAAAAAACATTTGAGAGGCACAGTTTGGCTTCGCGTGTTGTTTCCAGTCGGAACTATTTTGATACCGTTCCGCCGGTGGTGCGGCACTCCAAGCACAGCTGTATCTGCTTTCACCCTGTGCGCTGAAACTTTGCGGGTGCTTCTACCTGCTGAAGGGATGCTATGGGGTGACAGTCGGTTTTTAGAGACTCAATGACTAAACTATAGTCATGTGTTCTATTTATCTTCTTCTTTTTTTTTAACAAATGTTTATTTGAAGACAACCGCGCTAGTAATGTCCGCTTTTGTCAAATAAGAAGTTATTAAACTTAGGTTTTTAGGTCAGGTAAAAGAAAATGGTGCCTTTAAAGCGGAGGAAAGTCGCCAACTCGGGCACTCTGAACGCTGGGACACACAACAGCGCAGCAACACAACCAACTAAGTTCCCTCAGGTTGTTTTATTCTTGTTGGAAAGGAAAATGGGAGCCAGTCGAAGAGCGTTTCTCTCTCAACTCGGACGGAGGAAAGGATTTCAGGTGGAGGAACTGTTCAGGTGAGGGAACACGCACTGACGGTGACCAGAAATAAAATACAGACAAGTCTCTGTACTAACTTGGGGCATTGAAAATGTGTTCATATCTCTTATTGTAATAATATACTAATTGAAAATGGACTCAGAACGATAACAATATTATTGTTTATCGCAATAATTTCGGGAACAAATTATATGGTCTGGCAAAATTTGATATTGTGACAGGCCAAGTCAAACGAAAGCAATTTTGTGCTAAAATGGCCTGCCATAGAGGCAGGTTTTTACTTTCTAGCACAACAGTGAAACGGTTTTCATCAAAGCAATTTTCATAAGTTACAGCGGTCAAAGTCTAATTGACAATCTGTGGTAAGACCTGTAAGTTGACACTCACAGCAGGTCTCAATTCAATCTGACTTTATTATTATTTAGCAAAGAAGAGTGGATGGACATTGTTCCCTAGACGGCAGGGAGGCTTGCAGCTGCAATTAGTGGCACTAACACAAAATATTAAAACAAATGCAAAACCTTTCACATTTTTACTGGCAAATAAAATAGAAAACCATACACAAATATCATTCTACATTAACAGGAAGCATTAATTTGTGTCAGCCTGTCTCCAGTTTGTGGTTGTGAGATGAAAACCGGTCTGTACCCCACAGTGAAAACGTGACGCACGTCATCTGTGAGAGCAACACCGCTCAGGAGGCCCGGATGTGGCTGGAGGCGCAGGGAGCAGGGCAGGCAGGGCGCCACCTGCTGGACGTGAGCTGGTACACAGAGAGCATGCGTGACGGACACCCAGTGGAGATACTGGACAGACATAAACTACAGGTGCAACAGCCATTTTCATAAATGCTCAGTTTTTGGATGAAAGCATTATTTAGGTCATCTTGTAACAGAGAGAAAGAAATGACTACAATACCTTGATGCAAACATGTATAACTCCAGATAAATTTGACAAATAAATATTTCAAAAATTCAGTTACCTATAAGATTAAAATTATTTATATTAGGCTTATAGGCGCATAAATATAGGCTAAAAAAGCAACAGTCAATTCTGTCAATGAAGAGAAATGAAATGAATTATTCCCTCATCAAAAACCGACCTGGAGTGTTGCTTTGATTCTTTCATCCAATCCTTTAGTCTCCATGACAACCATTCAGCTGTGAAAAACCCCTGGGTGGATCTAGCTCCGCCTTCGAGATGCAGCTCCTCCCCCACTCAGCTCCTTCAGACTAGTCAGCGGGGGTTAGCAAACACCTGGTGGACCTGTCCATCTGCTGAGCTCATTATAGGAGCTACTTCTCAGAGCAACACTGGTATAAAAAAATTGTTAAAGGGTTAATAAAGGAGCCATGTTGTGGTGACTTCCTGAAGGCGGAGCTTCAAAAAGAGCAGGAGTTTCTTAAAGAAACAGAGACCCAATTTCAAGGTGTTAAATTGCAAAGTCAAATTTCTTTTAAGTCTTATCTCTCATGTACTGTGATTTGAAGGCAACAATTCCTTGATTGTGCTGAGAAATGGCACCTTTTGCCTGGAAACACAAAATACTGCCTCTTTAATATGTTGGTCATGTGTCTTTCAGGAGTTTGCAGTGAACGACTCTGAGGTTACTCCCTTCTCCGTTCCCAGCTACGCCTGTCAGAGGAGGAGCACCCTGAAAAACCACAACGCTGTCCTGACCGTAGGCTCCTGCCCGCGGCTAACTCAGGGTCATGTGACTGTTTCCTGAAACCTCCATGTCACATGAGAGCTGTGTTGTGTGTTTTTGTTGTTGTTGTCTCAGGACGCTCTGTCGCTCCTGGCTGAAAACGCAGAGCTGAGCGACGAGGACGGCCGAGGCGTGGCGTTCCGCAGGGCGGCCGCCGTGTTTAAGGCGCTTCCCTCCGCTGTCACTAAGATGTCCCAACTCAAAGGCCTGCCCTGCCTGGGGGAACACTCACTCAGAGTCATCAAAGTCAGTGGATGTGGGTTTTTTATTTCTTTCTAAGTGAATAGAACTGATTTTACCCTCTTTTATTCCTGCTGTTTTTCAGGACATTTTGGAGAACGGAGCATCAAGTGAAGTTGAATCCACTAAGGAGTCTGAGCGGTTTAAAGCATTAAAGGTGTGTCAGCGTATGGAAATGAAAATTGCACTTTCTTATGGATAACTTAGTCTGCTGAAGAACTGGTTTCAAAAAAACGTCGTGCTTATGTCCGCGAAAAACCTGCAATTGTGATTTTTATGCTTTTCTTATCAGCTCTTTGTCTGTAAAGATGTAAATATTATGGTTCATATTTTGGCCCTCAAGAAAAATCTGAATGCCCAATTAAAAAAGTAAAGATTTTGTTGCAGATGCAAAAATGTTTAATATTTGTAAGTGGAGCTTTTTTATGTGTCTGGAAGAAGAAGTATATTATGTATATCAAGATAAAACTTTAACTCAGTATTGCAGATGCTTATGCTTATCGATTTTAGATCAATCATATTGATCTAAAATGCTTTACATGTTTTGGGGAATGATCTCCATAAGGTGCTTTATTTGAAACAGGAAGTAGCAAACATGATGATAAACAATTTATCTTCAGAGGGCCTTTGCATTGCTTTCATTAGTTGTGCCTAATAAAATTAGCTGAGTAATGCAGTTCTTTTAAAAATAAATGAGTAATAAGCTAACTCAGCTGAAAACCATTAATTCAACTTAACAGTGATGTATGAGTTTTGTGTAATCATTCAACAAAATTAGCTCTACGAGTAAAGCTGTACAAACCATTTTATTGTGTGTAAATGCAGCGTTTGCTGTGCTTCAGGTGTTGACGGGTATTTTTGGAGTCGGGTCAAAGACAGCGGACCGATGGATCCGAGAGGGGATCCACAACCTGCAGCAACTGAGAGATTCAGGGCAAATGCTCAACCGTGCTCAACAAGCAGGTTTAGAACATCATCTAAATGTTTTTGTCCTGTTTTATATTTGATCCAAAGTAGCTGATATCTGACTTTGTTGACTTGACCTGGTTCTCATAGCAGATGAGCTACTTGTGTTTTGAATCTGTTCTGTTATTCCTTAGATCTTATTTAATAAACTCTAATGGTCCTCATATTACTTCCAGACCAGAGTACAGAGTATTAATGATTAAGATTCAGACATATTCTTATATAACGTGGCTCCAAATTATTACCACTTGTTACCACCGTTAAAGGGGTGGTATTGTGTAAAAGATACTTTTTGGAAGTTTATATCATGTTATAATGTCATTCCCTCTCCAAAGCCACACCTGCAGCTTTGTCTTGATTCTTGATTCATTCAGGCTTGAGAAATCCTTTAATCTCCATGGCAACCATTCAGCTGTGCAAAACACCTGGGTGGACCTAGCCCCGCCCCTGAGGGCAAAGCTCCTCCTCTCAGCTGTAGTTTCCGAGCTTCCAAGCTTCTTCATTACAGAGCAGCCCTCCCCCCTCTCAGCTCCTTTAGACTAGCCAGCAACAATTAGCAAACACTTGGTGGAACTGGTACTTTCAAGGCGTTAAATTACGATGTCATATTTCTTTTAAGTCATATTTAATATAGAGCTCTGGAAAGAATTAAGAGACCACTGCAAAATGATCAGCTTCTCCGATGTAATTTTTCATATATATATGTATGTTTGAGTAAAATGAACATTGTTCTTTTGTTCTGTAAACCACTGACAACAGGTTTCTGAAATGCCCAGCAAAAATGTAGTATTTATTTGCAGAAAATGAGAAATGGTCAAAATAATGAAAAAGATGCAGCGCTTTCAGATCTCAAATAATGCAAACAAAACAAGTTCATGTTCATTTAGAAACAACAACACTAATGTTTCAACTCAGGAAAAGTTTAGAAATCAATGTTTGGTGAAATAACCAGGAGGTTCACAATGGGGTTCAGTGCAGAGGCTCTTCATCTTTTTCAGAGCTGTTTATCGAGTAATTTGACAGCAACTGAATGTAACATAGTTACTTGATTGTGCTATAAAAAGTCACACAGTTGCTGCTCAAATGTTAAAGTAACAATTGCAACAGTAACATAACATCATGCTATCCTGTGCAGACGCTCAGTCTGCACTGATGAAGATTTACTCACCTGCTGAGATCTGCAACTGGATTTATTTTTTGATTAATTTGGCTAATATTTATCTGGGGGCAGCGCGATCAATAAGCAGTGGACTTTCATCTTCAAATCATCAGTTGATAATTTAATATGAAAGAAAAGCAAAACAGGAACGTTGTGACAAAAGTAGCACTCAGTACCGGGTCCTGACCCAGCAGAACACTGAGTTCTACATCCTTCATCCCAATATACACACTATGTGCAAAACCTGTGCATCTCACTTGCTTCAAACATGTGATGGGGTTTATGTTTAACAAAGTTAGCTTAATTTTTTTTCTCATTGAGACCCAATTGTTTGATGTGCCACCATAGATAGAAACTAGGAGACAGTGTGACACTAGTGCAAGAGAAAACAAGACTGAGACAAAAACGAGAAAATGATTGAAGGCTAGCAAAGTAAAACAAATGGTAGACCCACTGAGGAAGAGGATAATCAACAGTTGATGGCAATCAGCAACCAGGTGTGAAGGAGGCAATGCTAATAGCATAGAACAAAAACGTTTCAAAGTGCAACAAAAGAAGAAATAGTGGGAAAGAAAAAACACCCAACAAAGATTCACAGAAAAACAGAACCAAAGACATGTTTGTTTTCGGGAACAGTGATTTTTATATATATATATATTATTTTTATTAAATTTTTTAAGTGTGGCATATAAGAAAAAACATAGGAATCGTGTTAGAGGGGCAAATATATTTTCCCCTGTATGCTGTGGTCCTGCAGGTCTGGAGCACTACGACGACATCAAGCAGCCGGTCAGCCTGGCGGAGGCTGAAGCCATCAGGGGGATTGTGGGAAGAGCCGTCGCCTCCGTCTCACCAGAGGCTCAGATTGTTCTCACAGGAGGATTCAGAAGGTCTGAAATCAGCAGCTTTATCTGATGACACCTTCAGAAGAATTACATATCTAATACAACCTAGAAACCAAAAATGAAATCTGTCATTTCATTGACAGAGTGTTTCAACTGGGATCGCGGGTGTCAGGGTTTTTTGTCCTAACATTTTGCTGATAAACGGACAGTGGAGTATTAGGGCTGGTTTTAAGATGGAAATAAATTTGCACTAATACGAGAATAAACTTAAATGAGAAACAATTAATGTGAGAAAAAGTGATATGAGAATGAAGTTACAATATTACAAGAATAACGTCATAATAAAACAAGAAAAAACTGTAATAATGCAAAACAAATTGTAATAACACAAAAAAAAGTCTTTGCTCTCATTAAAACAATTCTTGGGTAATTTTACCACTTTCTTCTGGTATTTTTGTCTTTATTCTGCTAATATGACATATAAATGAGATGTAAACACTGTGTGTTTTGCTTTTTCTTTTCCAGGGGGAAGCTAACGGGTCACGATGTTGACTTCCTGATTACTCACCCCGAGGAGGGCAGTGAGGTGGGACTGATGCCCAAACTGGTGTCCTGGCTGGAGTCACAGGTATCATTTCATCTGCAAGTTGTGCTTTTAATCTGTGATGTCATTTTTCTTCGCGCGTTTCCATTAAAAAAAAAAGTAAAATAGCAGGAGCAAATAAAGAGTTGTAAAATAAAACATGGCATTTTTTTATACGGGCAGTAATCCAGGGCGGTATTAGAAAGTTTCACCAAGAACTAGAAAATAATTTATGCTGAAACGATTAATTGTGATGAGTCAGTTACTACAATAATCGCCAGTAAATGATTAATCATTAACTGGAGTATACAGACTTAAAAAACAAAAAAACAAAACTATTTTCTAAGGGAATAACTTACTCGGAGAAGTAATTAAGACAAAAATGTTAAAAAAAAAAAAAGTATTTATGCATTTTTCATTTTGTAAGAATGTTCTACCCAAAACTCAAGTGGCATAGTTTTAGATTCTGTAAAGACAATCTCCTACAAAGCACCTTCTGCTACCCAATTAATGATCGATTAATCAATTACCCCCTCACTGTATTGATGTTAAGTCCAGCAGAAATGCCTGAGCTTTTCATATGCTGACATTAGAGGTATTTTATTTATCTGTGTTCACTGAAGGAAAGCAGTTGTTGCATTTAGGTAATAAAATTTTCAGGTTTTTTATTTAAAAAATGAACTGAATTATTTGTTTATTTGAATATTTTATTGTATTTCTAATATTGTATAACAAAGTTGTTAAATTAAAAAATTCTGCAGAATGTGACTGGGATTTTTTTCATCCAATTAATCGATTAATCGTGATTATTAAAAGTGATCGTTAGTCGCAGCCCTAATCTTCTCCTATGAACAAGTTTGCTTGGAGTCTAGGTTACCTGCTTTCACTTGGGAAAAAAAATCTGATAATTGTATGAATTTAATTGTTTGGAGGTGGAACTCTGTTTGGGGGGGGGGCGGGGCTTGCCCAGGGCTCCATTCCTGTTAGAGCCACACCTGAACTTAATGCATTATGGATCTCCTGACTCAGGATCATCAGCACGTCCAGGAAAAGCATAGAACATTTTAGGTTTCCTCTCATCTAAATAAAACCTTCTCTTGCTTCTTGTTTGAAATGAATAAATCTACGACAATTTAGACTTGCAGACGTGAGCCTGATGCTCTCTGCCTCTCTCCACGAACAGGGTCTGCTATTGTACCAGAAGACCACCAGGAACTCCTACTTGGAGGGCAGCGAGGGTCCAGGCCGGCCCCCCTCCAACATCGATCGCTTCGAGAGATGCTTGTCCATCTTCAAGCTGTCGGCAGGACAAACGGGACGCGGTGTCCAGGAAACCGCAGCGTCTCCATCGGCCGCAGAGAGACGGTGGAGAGCGGTCAGAGTGGACCTGGTGGTCTCCCCCATCAGCCAGTTTGCTTTCGCTCTGCTGGGCTGGACCGGATCCAAGGTGGGCATCGTCACTCGCCCTCCGGGGGTCTCCTTTACTCGCCTTCTGACCGACATCACGTCCTCCACAGCTGTTTGAGAGGGAGCTGCGGCGGTGGGCGGGGCACGAGAAGGGCATGTCTCTGAGCAGCCACGCCCTGTACGACAACAAACAGGTGAACGGATCAAAAGGCTCTGCTTCTGCCATGAAAGAAAAACGATCTAAATTAATCAGTTATCATGTTTACAGGGTCGATATATAAGAGCTTCTTCAGAGGAGGAGATATTTGCTCACCTTGGTCTGGAGTTCATTCCTCCAACGGAAAGAAACGCCTGAAGAATCCCTGCAGGAGCATCAAGCTCTGCTGTCGACTGGAAAAACTCCAGCTGGTCCTCCATGCTCTGTGATCCTGCTGCTGGATGCACGATTGCGAGAAAAAGTAAAACGAAAATCATAAAATTACAAGGATAAAGTCATAATGTTACAAGAAAAATGTCGTATGAGAATAAAGTCATAATAATATGAAAGTAAAGTAGAATTATTACAAGAATAAAGTGACAATATTACAACTTTACTCATAATGACTTATTTCTCGTATTATAGCTTTTTTCACATATTACTTCAACTTTATTCTCATTTGATTCAACGTTATTTTGTAATATAATTTTATTCTCTTGTTATTATGACTTTATTGTCATATTATTTCAACTTTATTCTCGTAATTGTGTTTTATTCTTTTTTCTCAGTATGGCCCCAATACTCTGTGGTAGTGATCTGGTCAGCTTCACATTTTACACTTGAACAGTTTGAAACCTCAGATCTCAGAGCTTTAACAAACAATCAGCTGATCATGAAACAAAAAAAAACAAAAACATTTTTTTTTATTGCTTTTATAAAGTTATTAAAACATGTCATCCTCAAAAGAATGAGCACGGCATGGCTTGCAGCTCACCTTAATGAGTTACTGCTGTATTTTTTTACATTTTTTTCACTAGAAATTCCCCCAAAATGAAAAACAATGAGGTGAAAATATCCAACATAATAGATTAAATCCTTTCAGAATATAAATTCGAATGCTTTTTGTTTTTGTTAGCTTTATGAATGTTCATAAATATGGGCAGCATTAGCTTTTTAAAAATGTGGAGTGACTTATTTCAATTAAAATTAATAAAATGTTTGGCACATATATTGCGTTTCTTTTGTGTGTTTGTTTTTGTAATTAGTTTAAACAAAGTTTAATTGTATTTTATTGTATTATGTGCTTATAGTAAACATTCCCAAACTCCTCTTCGGTTTCCAGCGTTCCTGTGGCTCATTCACTGTTTTCTCTCCCTGAAGTGTTGAAACAGAACAATTCTAAATCCAACTACAGTTTTACTAAAATATTCCTCAGAATAATACACAGCGGTCAGAACTGTCTGACATGCAAGTAGCTTTGAATCTGGGAAGCAAACAAAAATTCAGAATATCTTAGTATGTTCCATTTTTCACAGCTTTACTTCCGCAGAAATAAAGTGAAAACGAAAATTCGGCAGAGTAACAAGCATTCATGGTTCTGTTCAACGAGGGTTTTTTGTGGTTTCAGGGTTTTTTTTGGTGCACTTCCTTGCTACGCATGTAAATGTTAACGTTTTGCTCAGTTTTGGTGTAAAGAGGGTTCCGTTAAGCGACTCTCCCCACAAACACACCTGTGTCACATTGACCTTCATTCAGCACCGTTCTCATCAGTTTCTCTGCACAGAAACCACAACACAGTCATGACAGTTCATTTTAATAGTAAAAGGATTGGTTCTTCAGAGCCATCATGCACCAGATTAGAGTAAAATATTGTTTGCCAGCCTGCTATATTTGACAAATAAACTACATAATTTGGATGTAGTCTCTGAATGACCCATTAAAAGCAAATTTGACAAACTTCTATTAAATATTCTATAGAGCTTCATTAAAACAGCTCCAACATGTAAGATAAGCAGATGTGCATACATGCAAGGGTATCCCTGGAAAACGTGTGAAAAAGTTTTACATTTTATTTCGCGTGTCTACAAATGTTAACACAATTTTTATTGGATTTTTTTTTAACAAGCAGAGGCTCTGGCCGGAACATTTGTATTTGCATGTTTCTGGTAGGCCGGTAAATCTGACGCACAAGCTACATCCTCGAAGCCGCTCTCTTGGCCCAAAGGGCGTTAAATTTTGCTTCAAAACTGATATGACTGGAGGATGGAAAAGATTGTTGTGTTCAAGTTGAGCTAAAAGGAGTTAGCCTGCTAGCGATGCTGTTAAAGCCTATAATAGCATCCCAAATTTAAACATGTAGCAGCGCCGAGGTCAGTGTCCACAGTCCACTTTTCTAAAGAAGTTCCTTGAAACACTTGATAACTGAATAACAATGGTGGCTAAAATAGCACTTTGCACCAATCTGATGGTTGAATAACCTGAATAACACTAAGATAATAAAGATTTTTGTTATTGTTGAGCTTTTATTCAATAATTTAGCAGCAAAAGGGTTATTGAATAGTGATACACTCTGGCATTCCCTTTAATTAAATGTAAACCAAGTATTTTTATTATTATTGTTATTTGTTTTTACTTTTATGAGTCGACCAGTTTCAGAAGAACTTCTAATAACTAATCCACAATTTTTTAAAACTCCCATAGGGAATAAATATGATGCCTATGAGGGTCAATTTAGCAAATTCAAAAATACTTTATTGACCCCAAAGGAACATTAAATGTTGTTGTAACTCACATCAACGTAGTTATCGATGGCTCTGTGGAGATTCTTTTAGTGATGCAACCTTTACAACCTAAAGCAGCATTTTTCATTACATCTCTAAGAACTAGCAGCTGCTTCTGCAGCCCCTGAACTGTCCAGCAAATATGTAGAAGCTCTAAGCCGTCATCTGGTTTACAGTGGGACAAACAGTGTGATGAGCTCAACAGGTGGCAACAGAGGCTCCATTATATCTAGAGTCCATGTGCAATTGGAGATGACTGTAACATTTTTGTTGCACTCAAATCAGCTGATTAAAGATTTTTAAAAGTCTTAATCTGCATCAGCCACCTCTCCTGGATGAGTCAAATTCGTCTCCTTTTTTTAATTTCATTTTGGAGGAGCCACAAGTGTCTCCCGGGCCGCGTTTTGGACAGCGCTGTCTTCATGTTTTGCTACCACCTTTCACCGGGTTTCTTCCTGCAGACTTCTGTCAGCTCCTCAGTTTCCTGAAAGCGTGTGTTTTGGCGTGAGTGTGAACTAGCAGGCGTTTCCTTCTGCTCTTTCTAACAGCCTCATTATCCTCTAAATACCGGTTTGACATCAAAGGCGGCGTCACTCCTCGCACCTCCATCTCCTCTGGGTCCACACACTTCCTTGTGCATGGACCGGTCTGCAGAGGCAGGTCCGACGTCCCTCTGCGGCTGTAGGAACGGCGACCTTGGTGGTGGCAGGCTGGGCCAGGGAGGGAACCGGTTTGAAAAACGGTTTCCTTCGATGTTCCTGGACCAGGCGTTCCATGTGACTGTCTTTGACTCTGAATGTGTGAACAAAAGGTGCCATAGATCAGCTCCCGTCTCGCTGATGCCAAGCAGACGAAGTTAGTGTAAATATACGTTAATTTTATGTCTACGAAGTATTAATTAACAACCTTAAAGCAGGTAATAAACATGCTTTCATTAAGGACACGTTTCTGCTAAAAATATATTTTTTGTTTATTGGTCATCTAATATTATACTCTTAAAGGGGCAGTATTATGTGTTTTCCAGGCACACATTGCAATTTCATAGCACAATCAAGAAACTATGATAACTTCAGTTGTTAAAAAATCCAATAACAAATACGACTTAAATGAAATTTGACCCTGTCATTTAACACCTTGAAATTGGGCCTCTGTCTCTTTAAGAAACTCCTGCTCTTTCTGAAACTCGGCCTTCAGGAAGTCATCACAACGTGGCTCCTCTATTGACCCTTTACCAGCGTTGGACTGAGAAGTAGCTCCTATAATGAGCTCAGCGGATGCTCAGATCCACCAGGTGTTTGCTAATTGCTGCTGACTAGTCTGAAGGAGCTGAGAGGGACAGTTGTGGCAGAGCGACGTTTTGTAAGCTTGGAAAATGCAGCTCAGAGGATTAGCTGCATCTCAAAGAGCGGAGCTACGTCCACACAGGCGTTTTACACAGCTGAATGGTTGCCATGGAGATTAAAGAATTCCTCAGACGCATGAAACAATCAAGACAATACTCCAGGTAAGTTTTTGATGAGGGAATAACATTATAACATGATGTAAAGTTCAATTTTACATAACGCTGCCCCTTTAAGGGAGGCAAAATCTGAGACTGCTATAGCTTTGTTTCCAAAATTACTTCACTAACTCAGTTATAAGATTGTATGATTGCAAGACATTGAATAAATAAATATGACTCAATACATTTTACCAGGTTTTTCCAATTTTTGAGAAACAAACTCATTACAGAAATAATCCATCAAATTCTGAACAAAAACTGAATATTTCAGCTATGTACAGATTAGCTTGTCATCAGACTACAACAGATAGCTTCCATAAATAAGGACCATTTAACCAAAGTGACTCTGCCAGGTCTCTCCGCTATCAGCTGCGGTAATTGGAGGTGTTCCCCAGCCAGCCGGTCCTCCAGCCCTGCAATCACTGGCTCATATTTAAATGCCCCGCTCCATCCAGCCCCATCAGATGAAGGGAGTCGCAGGGCCTGCTCATCCACTGGGACCGGTCTCACTGGCCCCCATCAAAGCCCGGGGAGCCTTTGATGAGGTTGATAGGGATCAATGGGACGAGGGTAGA
Organism: Xiphophorus hellerii; assembly: GCF_003331165.1. NCBI lineage: Eukaryota > Metazoa > Chordata > Actinopteri > Cyprinodontiformes > Poeciliidae > Xiphophorus > Xiphophorus hellerii. The sequence goes on along the minus strand of NC_045679.1, from coordinate 26,466,948 downwards.
GGCCTTAACTGACTGTGTTACAGACGGGGCGGGCAACTGCTGGAGACTGCCGGCAATGGAGATCAATGATTATTAGGCGCCATCAGCGCCTTGATCTGCATAGAGGAATCCATTCAGCATCAAAGGGCCATCTTCTGAGGTGTTTGGCAGATCCCAGCTTTCTGTGTCAAAGGCCACATCTTGGCCTGTTTTTTCTCCTCCCCATTTGTTCTGTTTATTCTAAATGGTTGATGCAAAGAAGGGCGACACTGTACTGGTTCTGGGAGTGAACCCGAAGAGCGCCGTTTCCCCACTAACAGAGAGGAGAAGTTCAATAATCGTCTGGGGTAACAAGCTGCTGAGCAAATTCTACCAAACAGGAGAGTAACCGTAGAAACGTGGCTGGTTTTGGTCAAGGCAACCTGAGGAATACACAGATTAGCTAGAACAGTGGAAGTAGAAGTGAAAACTACCATGGCGTATTAGAGCGATTGTAGGCAGAAAAAAAAGAGGGGTACATTTCCACTAAAAACGTCAGAAAGTTTGAGGTTAATGTCAGAAATTTTGTTGAAAAAAACTTGGAAATTTCTGAGTTTCAAAAGTCAAAAAGCCTTTTAGGACTTTTTTTCTAGTAATTTTTTTGACTTTTCAAATAGCATTTGAACATTTCTGAGATTAATCTCAAAACTTTTGAGTATTTCTAGCATTTTTTTTTTTTTTTTACTTTTGGAGCTCAGATATTTTCTTGTTTTTTCTGGAAAATTTCTGAGATTAATCTCAACAACTTTTGGGGGGCAGAAATTGACTTTTTTTTTTTTCCTTTTCTACAATGGCCCTGCTACACTGTCATAGATGACTCCGAAAATGGGGAAAATGAATTAATCAATGGCCTGAGGATCAGACTCACATTACGGTCCCTCTGGTCAATAATCAGTCAACATACCACTTGAACATGGCCATTGAATGAGTTTGTGCTGTTTTCACACTTTTTTCTGCATCTGAAGTTTGTCGACCCGCCGGATTTCTTTACATCCTCCTGGAATCAACCAATGAAAATACAGAAACATGTAACAAATGGACAGTTTCCCATCTTTCAAATCAACATAATAAAAGATATTGGGATGTTTATTGAAGAAGAGCTTGACTGCATCAGAAAGTGTAGTAAATCGTTACTACACATTTAAATGTGTATCAGGTAATTAAAATTACCTTTGAATAACCCTATAGTTTGAAAAGATGTGCAAAAAATCCTTACAAACTATTTTTTTTTTTACACAAATAACATCTTAAAGAAGTTTTTGAGTGGCGTAAAATGAACTCGGAGTTGAAAGCTGCTGACTTTAAAGCATTTGTAAAACGGTTCATGGAGAGGAGGAGTCGAGGTGAGATTATTCTGGCTCAGTTTGGGGAATCACATGAAGTGATATGAAGGAGTCAGAGACTGCGATCTGTAGGGACGCGTCCCCCTCCCAGGCTGAGAGAGGGAGGGGCGGTCGAGGTGCGTTTGTGTCCATAACAGAGCAGCAAACAGGCCCATTAGAGATGAAAGGCTCAGAATGGAGCCAATCAAAGAGGGGCCCAACAAGGGGGTCCGTCACCCCGCCAACAGCGGTGGCCTGCAACCGGGGCCGAAGGAGGATAAATGTCCCCCCACCCCCACCCCACCCATCGATGTCACGGATAAGACGTGTTCACACACAAACACACCACTCACAATCTCACTCACAATCTGTTACCATTCAGAGAAGAATGTTAGCCATTCACCAGACTCCATGTTCCACGTTTGAGGACAAGGCGACACATAAACAAAGACAGCTGCAACCAGACGACTGCTGGCCGTTTGGGAAATTTCTAGTTGTTATTTTGTGAGCAAATTTTTCAGGGAGAAGTAGCCGCTTTCTGCAAGACGTTCTACTTTTTAGTCCATATTTCGAAATGTATCTGATACCGAGTAAATACACGGCCCGTATCACCAATACTGATACTGATACCGATACCTTTTATTTAACTTTGATATATTGTCAAACTTCTGACTTTTGGCTGTTTTTGTTGTTTTTCCTTTGAATTATTTTCTTCAAACCAACAGGACATAATCTGGACAAAGATTATAGGTGTCTACAAGATACTTTACTAATATATTAACATGATTTGTGTGCATTTTTGCTTGACAAAGTTGAAAAATGTTATCATTAGAGAGCAACTCAAAACAAAATCTTTTTTGAGGTACATGTACAATACCAAATAGAAATTCACAAGGTAATCTGAAACTAAAAGTATCGAACTTAGCACGCCAGAATCGATCCAATACTGATGCCGACTTGGTATCAACATTATCGATATTATGGATGAATCCAGCCAAATGGTTCTGAATGGTTCAAAAACATAAAATGACAGTTTTGGCATGGACTAGACAAAATCTGGAATTATTATTATTATTATTTCATACGGGTAGTATTGTGCAAAATTGACTTTTTGAGCATAACTTCATGTTATAATGTTATTCCCTCACCACAAACATACCTGGAGTGTTGCTTTCATGCATCTTTGAGAACTCCTTTAATCTCCCGTGGCAACCATTCAACTGTACAAAACACCTGGATGGACCAAGCTCCGCCTTCAGGGATGAAGCTCCTCCCCTGAGCTCATTCTACGAGCTACTTCTCAGTGCAACGCTGGTAAAAACAAAAGGTGGAGTTTCAGGAAGAGCAAATGTTTTTAAAGAGACAGAGGCCCAATTTCAAGGCATTAAATTACAAAGTCAAATTTCTTTCAAGTCATGTTAGATATATTTAGCATTTTAATAATTACTGAAGGAAAAACATTTACTTGATTGAGCTACAAAACGGCACAATGTGCCTGGAAAATACATGATACTGCCGATTTAAGATTTTGCGGCACTACCGTAGTAAACATTATGTATGGAAATCGGTCAGGAAATGGGCAGAGAAATACAGAAAAGGTCAGGAACATCATCACAACTCCAGATGGTTGTGATGATGACTAGTAGATTTATTGTTTGTTGTTTTTTTTATTTGCAGATTAGTCTGGTTTTCACAGATTCTTTGTTGAGTTTAGAAACAGCAGAAAATCCAGACGGTCTCCTGTCCTGTCGTCTGTCTCTGCAGTCCTCAGATTAAGGAGTGGGAGGAGGAGGAGGCTGATTATCAGACATCCACCCCACCATACTACATCGTCATCATCATCATTATCATCCAGACAGACAGACAGACAGACAGACAGAGGCAGGCAGCGGTGGAGGTGACAGTTAAAACCAATCACCAGCAGTCCTTTGAACTCTAAACTGGACCAATCAACAATCTGCAGTTTCCTGTTTTGTCATTTCTGGTTGACGGTGAAGGTAAATACTGACAGAAACACACAGCTAAGGGATTACTTTGGGATACTTGGTCAAGCTCCACAATTTTAGATTGACATTCAAAAATGCAACCTGCTGTAAGCCACTTTGATGCTAGAATGACTCCTCACACAGTGAAAACAAAGATTTAGAACATATATTATTATCTTTTTTTTTTATATGACCAATGACCAAGAGGGTCTTCTTGTCTGTTATCAGATGAAAGCCCATAAATTTGGCTCTGTTAGTGTATAGGGAGGAAAAAGTGGCTCCATTATTGCAGAAACGCACAGATTCTAGAGCCACACTTTGGTGTTAATCACACTGGAACATTGGTTCGTGAATAAGCAACAACTTGTCGCATTTTTGCCCTTACATCTGGCAGGAGTAAGGCTGAAACAAGTGGTGACAAAGACACTGATGACAAAACAAAGTGTATTTATATGACTGTTTAAATGTTTCAATTTCATTGGCATTACAACAGCATTTCCTCAGAATTGGAGGAAAACTTTTTCTCATTATTATAATGTCTCTTATTGACATAGCGCCTAACAAATCATACTTCTGCTTCCAGTTTTATAGGATATCACCCCTGTCCCTAGTGGGGTCGGGAGGCTCCTCACAACAATCAAGCAATTTTACGTCATAACATTCATCCAGAAATAATATTATTTCTGGTTATTTTATTTTATTTTTTTACATTATTTTTAATCATTAATAATGCCAAAGCAAAAATGAACCAATATCCTTTATTTGAATCAATCTGGAAACAATGTATAAAAAAAGCCTTTTCAGTTACTTGAGCCCTAAAAGACCCTACAGATTACACCATCAGATTATTTTAACCTAACTATATTTAATTCCTTTTACAAAATAAATTATGCACGAGTCTTACAATTTTGCCCCAAGAGCGCCAAAATAAATGAATAAATAAAACATGTATTCATAAATATATATATAATGAAAGTAAAAATGCACGATCATATCATGAATATTATTTATTTAATTTCCGTACGGGATCAATAACGTATTTTTTAATTTAAATAGTTTCAAGATTTAACATTCTACGTCAAACACACAGTATTTCGTTTATTTGCTTGATTATTTCGTAGTTTATTTCCTGGAGCGGGAAATATGAAATGACTGAAAGGATTCTTGCACGTGATTGGTCCGGCCTCAGGCTGAACACTGACTGATCGCTTCCAGGCTGCGAGGCGAGCCGTCTCTCTCTCCCCCTCATCCCGCCTGTCGATATCAAAGCGCCGACTGCCTTTGAAGTGTCCCGGTAAGAACTTTTTAACACCGGTCGGTTCTCGCGCACAGATACCGCGCGGAAATATATCGAGAGCCAGAAAATACGTGACTTCTTGCCGCGCGCGACGGCGGAGCCTGTTGTTTGACTTTAACGTACCTTTAAAATCGAACAGCAACGTTGAATCCACTCAGCACTTGCGAACAATGCATCGTCGCCAGGCCAACTAGCTTTTCCCCGCAATGAACTCTGGTCCGTCATGGCGGCGTGGTAAGAGTTAATCCACAGCTGGGATTATCATCAGTAATTCAATCAATTAGAATACTAAAAAACTAAACAATCAGTTAAACATATTTTAAGATATCTATATCCAAATCCTACTGTCTTTTAAAAGACGGTATAGTCTCAATGCAGGGATATTATCTCTAAAAGGTCTACTTGCTTTGTCCACTAGTAGAGGCAGTAATGTAGCTTAAGTTTACACTTTTCCTCTTTTCTTTTGCATTTCGTATAAAAAAAAAACCCTCATATGAATACAGAGCACAGAAAAATGCGTAATGTGAAACTAGCAAGTGGTAACAGAGCTCACTGTTTTCATCCCTTTTGTTTTGCCAGTTTCTGAAAATTTGCTAGAAAAATCCTTCGACTTTTGACACTTCAAGATTTTTCTAGAAAATTTCTGGCATTAATCTCAAACTTTCTGAGTTTTTTGGTGCAAATGTACTTTTTCTTTTTTTTTCTTTCTATCTACAATAACCCTAGTATGCCGTCGTGGTACTGGTTGCTGGTCATTTCACCTCATTGTTTTGGACATTTGCAGTTTTTGTCTATTTAACTAGTTTAACAGCTAAAAAAAAGAAGTTAGTTTTGGGGGTTAGTTATACTTTAAGTATGCGTACAATATGGAAGCAGCTGAATTCGATCACACAGCCAGCATCCTATAGGTGTGTGTGTGGGTGTGTGTGTGTGTGTGTGTGAAGGGGTGTGGGTGGTGTGTTTGCATGAGTAATATCAGTCTTTACAAAGTCTGCCTTTAATCTCAGGATGATCTCAGGATTAACTGTTGTCTGTATGTTAAACCACTCACTGCTCATTATGTTGCTTATTAACCCGATGACTCCTTCTCACTTGGAGATGCAGGAAGCGTCTTTCTAAAGCAGCTGATCCTGATTTACTGGCTATGATGATGAGCCGCTCGACACCCAGGGATCATCTAACGGTCATTATTTTCCCTGGGATTAATCAGCAACAAATTCTGACCGGCACCAATTAAAATGAGATTGTTCTTCTTTTTTTTTAAACTGATTAACAGGTTCTTAAGGGTTAAAATAAACAGTGGATGATTCTACTGTCCTATGAAAACAAAGAAAGTGGGAAATATTAGCTGTCACACATGGAACGTTTTGACTTTATTTAAACTGCTTTTCTCCTTGTATACTGTTTTAGAATTGTGTTTTATATATATATATATATATATATATATATATATATATATATATATAGTATATATAAGAGCCAAATCAGCAACAAAAAGCACATATTCTCAAAACAGATGCAACATTAATTCCATTTCAGGTTGGTTTGCATTAAAACCAGAGTGTTGAACCCTGACTCCAGACTAATTGAGATGAATTCGGTGCTGTACCTTTACACGCTTCCACACCGGTCCTGAGTGGAAATGTCTCCCCTGCAGAGAATCGCCGCTCCGCATGTTTTTACGGCGGTGCGGCTGTGGAGGAGCTGCAGACGGTCTGGGGTGAGGTGAGTCTATTATCTGTTGCAGGCAGGAAGGAGGAGGGCGCTGGAGGACAGGCGGGGGTCCTTCCCAGACTCGCTGGAGCCTGGCTCTAACAGCCTCATTGAGACTGAATGGGACGTCTTAATTACTCCAGTTGTGAAAACTGAAGGAGGGGATGCAGCACGCTTTGATCTTCCGGTTGGGGACGGTTGCTATAAATGCGGCCCCCACTTTGAGACGCAATCATAACTCTCTGACCTTTGCAAAGGGACCGTCCTGAGAACTTTCCTCTGACCTGGACTCTGAGCTGAGCTTCACTTTTCATTTTTTTTTCTTTTAATGAAACAAAAAGGTTTTTTTCTTATTCACTGAGAAACTTGAACCTTCAGTAAGCATGAAGGGCCATTTCTCCATCGAGTGGCTGGCCCAGAGCAGCAAGCCGACGGGGCCAGCATCCGGGCCGGCAGTTTGGGGGACACATTCGGAGAGTCTGCCGGGTTTTTACTGCAAACCAAAACCTGAGAAGATTCCAGAACCGGAGCAGCAGCAGCAGCAGCACATCGACACCATCAGTCAGGAAGCTCCTCAGCTCCGAACGTCTCCCAGGAATCAGGGTGAGAGTTTCACTCTGTAAACCGTTAAAGGCGGCGAGTTCAGAACTGCTATCTGCTGCTTATTTATGCACTTTATGGGGAAAAAAACATAAACATTCTAATGACTCTTTTCCTAAAAGTACTAATAAATACTGGATTTCACATTTTAAATGTCAACATCAGGATAGTTCAACTTTGTGCTTTATGTTATTAATCAAATTTCTGTTTTACAACTTAAAACTATATATATTTTTCACTTAACATTAATAAATAATAGTACAGTTAAAATATACTACTTACTGAATTTACAATTTTTCATTTATTTTATTATTTATTCATTTTTAGGCTAATAATAGTTATTTATGTTTCTACTACTCTAATGGTAATCAATTTACTTTTGCTTTTCACTTTTGCAGAAACATTCAACAACTTTTTACTTAGTTTAGTGTCTTTGTTCTGGTGAACTAGTATAATATGATTTTTGGTATCAGCTGGAACAATTTAAGGATTTTAATATTACAAATTAGAATTAAAACATGTTGGTTTTCACTGGTATTTAGTTTTATAAGATAACACTATTCTCTATATTTATCTGCAAAGCAATAACTATGAGATAATTATGTGTCTTTTCTCACAGAACCACATAAATATGTCAACATTTGCTTTATAATTTCTACATTTTTCTTTGGGGTGGCAAGTCCAAGTCCAGGTAAAAAAGTTGCGGGCGGCATAGGTGAAAATAAAAAAATATTTAGAATGTATTTATTGGGTTTCACATTTACGTTTTGATTGAGGAAGATGACTGTCTTTGTATGAACTGAACATGGCTCTTTAGGGGGCAATGGTCACCCTCTGGCCCCCCCTTGTGGTCACCACTGAGCATTCCTGGGAACCTTCACAGAAACAGTGGTCCATGCGCTTCCCTTCATATAACACCACCAGCGGCCGCTCAGCTCTGTGTCTGCTCGTTGTTAAGGTTCCCTTAAAGTCCTGTCCTGCTCGTCTCTGGCTGTAAGCAGGAAGTGAGGCCGGTTTCAGCACCGAGGAGGAGACCTCCGGCTACGAGAGCGAAGGCGGTCAGCCTCAATCCCCCTCCGCCCACGCCGACAGCGCCTCCTGCACGTCTCCACCGTCGCCCCCGGTGGGCAGGAGGCCCCGCACGGCCTTCACAGCGGAGCAGATCAGCAGCCTGGAGGGGGCGTTCAAGAGGAACGCGTACCTGGGAACGCAGGACAAGGCGGAGCTCTGCAAGAAGCTCAACCTCTCTGACAAGCAGGTGACCGTCCTCAGCTAACTTCCACTGCTGCTCAGCAGACAGCTTAAGAACAAACTCAGATTATATTCTTGTTCTGAACTTTAACCTTTAACACACATCGATTCTAAATGTCTTCACTAATTATGCACCATAATTAGAAGTGATTAATACTTTAAGTTCAATTCATGTTTTTTTTTGTTATGGCCATTTGGAAAATGTGTTTTAATCTAACAGGATTCATTTTTGATGTTTTACATTTTGTTTGTTCTCTATTTTAACATTTAATAAAACAGCTACGAACTTTAACGTTTTCATGTTACTTTCAGAACCCTAGAAAATTACTTTCTTTGAATTACTTTGAACTTAGTAGATATTTGGGTTGTTTTTTAGTAAAGCAGTCACTGTCTGGGACTCATATGTTACTTTTTAAGCCGTTCCAAAACTTAAATTTTATTTTAATTTCCTCACTTTAAACTTGCACTCCATATATTACAGGTTATATTTGGCATTGATGTCTCCAGAAAACTTTCATCACCAGTTTTGACCAGGCTGGCCAGTAAAAAATTTTAGGGTGGCACAACTACAAAAAAAAAAAAGATAGTAACCAGGTTACAAGTAACTTCATAATAAATCAGGGTGAAAATATCTTGTAAGTTGTTGAAAGTACTACTTACTTTCAACTAAGTTCAACTTCCTCTTCTGTCCCTCTTGTACCTGGGACGGAAAAGGATTTATTAATTATTGGTACCAAACAAATCTGAATGTATAAATTGATTTAAAAAATGTCAGTTTCATTTAACTTTTTACTTTTTTAGTTTTTTTTGTAAAATGTTTCATCTTCACATAGATTTTTCAGTGAAACGCTGTTTATCATCTGTCACGTTTGCTTCAGCCTCGTACGTTCCCTCTGTGATGTTTGTCTCAGATCAGGAACTGGTTCCAGAACAGGCGGATGAAGCTGAAGAGGACGGTGCAGGACGCCCTGGCCCACGCCTGCCAGGCCAACGTTGGGTCTCACTTCCTGCATTACCCCGAGCTGCAGGCCTACAGGCCCGGCCCGTACCCCAGGTACCACCCGGCCGCTGCCACCGCCGCCGTGGTGGTGCCGGACCCCGACGCCCCCGCGACCTACGTTCACCCTCACAGCCTTCAGTACAGCTCGCCTCTGTCCAGCACCTCCGCTCTGCCCCTGGACTCCTTCTACGAGTACAGCAGCCTCCCAGGAGTCATGCTGCCCGCCGCCGCCTCTCACCTCAGAGGAACCTACCCACCGTACCCCCAGTACTACTGATCGGTGACGTTGGTACCAAATTTAGAACCAGCAGATTTTGTTATTTTTTAACAAAACTACTGAAGCCATCCTGTTAATCATACAAATGCGCCAATCCACTTTTTTCACTTCTGATACCGATATCTGAAGTTAAGTATGGGCCAATACCGATCCAGTGCAGCTGAATCGACTTTAAACTTTTTTTTTTTTTTACTCAGACATAATTGTACTGAATTGCAAACTTATTTGATAACTCTGCACCGGTACAGCACACATAAACACACCAACAGCTTCACAAGTTTGGTCAAACACGTAAAAACAACTTCAATCTGTTCAGTCAGTGCAGTTGTGAGTATAACAGCCAATTTAACATAAATAATAAAGAAACTGAATCTAACAAAAACAAAAGGCAGACTGTCTTAGTAAAACATGTAAAAAATAAACTGAAATAAACCTTCTTTCAAATGGTTTCTATTTTGCGACCAATACAGATAATTAATATTAGGTCAGTGCATCTCTAGTTAATCATAGAACCAAAAGACTTTTAATAACCTAAAACTCCAACCTGAACTGGGTGGTGTGCAATAATGTGAACAGTGTGTATCTGCCTCTGTACAGTTTTGATCTATTTAAAACTGGACCGACGAAGCTGTTTGTTTAGAGTGGAGTGTTATTGTGACTGTGAAAATGAATTTAAATAAATGAAAAATCATCGCGAGTTCTGTGTGAGCAGCTCCTGCCAGAGTCAACGGGTTCCTCAGCAGAGTGAAAGTAGGCTCTATTGTGCAGGTGTGCTTCTTTATTATGCTGTGATTTATGTTAAAGCTACGGTATGTAACTTTTATTTGAAAAAGACATGTGTTCTTTGTCGTAACATTGAAGTATGCGATGTGTGAAAAAAAAATCAAGTTCCTTTCATACGAGTTTCATGGCCAAAAATGTCTCTGAAAACTGAGCCGTAAAAGACGACACAACCAGGACAAATCCTTTTTTTTTTTTTTTTACATATCACATTTGTCCAGAAGAAATAAAATCATTTGAAAATTGTGCTGTTTACTTGTTTGCTCTTTGTTTGCACTGAGAACACAAGGCATCAGTTGGTTGCACTGATGCCTTTTTGGGGCCCTAAATGGGGCCCACCATACCAACATGTCAACAGCAGAGGCTTCCATCATTTCAAAGCTATTCTATGTGTGTGACATAGCTGCTATCATTAGCATTGTTTATAATTAGCTTGCATCATTCTGGTGTTACGGCTGTTGATTTGAATTTTACAAGAGTAGCATACAAAAAAAAAAAGGATTTTGAAATGCGGAGTGGTATTTAAGTGTGATATTTTATTTTAACCACTTGAAAGTAACATCATTATGTTTGAAAGCCTCGATTTGTTTCATACTTCTCATCACTTCAACTCAAACTTTGTCTCATTGACCATAAACCTTTTCTGTAGAAGACATTTTGATTGGTATCCAGTCAAGCTTGAGGGTGTGCTTTTTTGGCCAGCACCCTTACAATTTTGAAATTATGCTGTGAAATTATGTAATTGTTGCACCATTATGGAAATTGAAACTGAGGTTCCAGCAACTTCCAGCTGACAGCTTCTAGGTTGTTGGCTTTATGAAGGTTCCCATGGAAACGAAGCCCTTCACAATGCTTGGCTGTGCAGGTAAGAGTTTGGGACTTGATTTACTGGACTGTGACTTACAGGGAGGAAAACCTGATGAAATGACATAGTAGATTAAACTTCAAATCTTCTATTTTTTTATATCTGAACAAAGAATATAAATAATAATAATAAATAATCTAAAACTGTAAAACCACCAAAACACAGTAATTTAAAAACAAGGCTTCAAAAACCCACCTGTCTAGTTAGAGTTGCCTTTGATTAGTAGAAAGTGAAACATTGACCAATATATTTGATGTATATTTGCCTGATAATTTTGTTGATGATATTTGACAAAATGTAATGTTTATTCCTTGTTTCATAATTGATCACTATGATGCTTTCATTATGTAAAGCACTTTGAACTGCCTTGTTGCTGAAATGTGTTTTACAAATAAACCTGACTTGAGCTACACTTAAATTCAGTGTTACTACTGTGAGAGCTCTTGTCAATTTGACTTTTTGCATATTACCAAACCACATTTTAGTTGTCATTTAATCTTACAGAGAGGATGCTGTCACACTTGACTGAGAAGAAGTGGAGGGTGAAGAGTATACAATAGCGACATCCACTTGCAAAATCGGGTAATGCAACAACAATGTAGTAACACCATGGTTTAGAAAACAAGTGTAAAAAAAAAAAATCTGCCCATTTGATAGTTACTTATATTTCCAGTAGCTAATACTCCAGGCTTTAGTTAAAGAACTGGACAGTCACGTCACGTTGTAGCTATTATTGAAGAAGAAACTATTTCTCCTATTATTCAAAAAAGTATTTTAAAAATAAAAATAATTATGTTACACAACTATTGTGATTTTACAACTTTAATCAAATAAAATCAAAAGTTTGAAAAAAGTACGTATTAGCCGACATAACTTCGACTGTTTTGTGGACCAATGGCTGACCAGCGATATTAAAGATGGACGATAGCAGGCAAATTTATTGACCAATAAAAAACGCCATAAACTTGTGAAGTTGTCGAAGTGGCAAGCGTTTTGGCCAATCACAGCGCTTCAGTGGAGAACGTGAGGGGAGAACGCGCGACACTGGCTGACGACTGCACGCAGCGAGCTGCTGCTCAGAAAGAGGGGGGCAGAAGCCGAATGGTGGAGCTGAAGATGGCGGATGGCGACAGTGGGAGTGAGCGCGGTGGAAGTAGCGGAGGAGGAGGAGGCGGCTTCCAGCACTTTCAGCGGGACCAGGAGACCCAGGAGCTGGCGTCTAAGCGCCTCGACATTCAGAACAAGCGCTTCTATTTGGATGTCAAACAGAACAGTAAAGGCAGGTTCATTAAAATCGCCGAGGTAGGGGCCGGGGGCTCCAAAAGTCGCTTGACCCTCTCGCTGTCAGTTGCGGCGGAGTTCCGTGACTACCTCGGGGATTTCATCGAGCACTACGCCCAGCTGGGGCCTAGCACTCCGGAGCAAATAGCCCAGGCCACCGCGGGTGAAGATGGTGGGCCGAGGCGAGCTCTAAAGAGCGAGTTTCTTGTCCGGGAAAACCGCAAGTATTACCTGGACTTGAAGGAGAACCAGCGGGGTAGGTTCCTGCGGATCCGGCAGACCGTAAACCGCGGACCTGGCTTTGGGGTCGGGGGGCCCGTGGGTGGCATGCTGGCCGGCCAGACCATTGCCCTTCCGGCGCAAGGGCTAATAGAGTTCAGAGACGCCCTGGCTAAGCTCATAGATGATTACGGGGGAGACGACGAGGAGCTGACAGGGGGCACGGCCGCGGGGGGCTACAGCGAGCTCCCGGAGGGCACCTCCATCATGGTGGACTCTAAGCGGTTCTTTTTCGACGTCGGCTCCAACAAATACGGAGTGTTCCTGCGCGTGAGCGAGGTGAAGCCCAGCTACAGGAACTCTATCACCATCCCGTTCAAAGCCTGGGGCAAGTTCGGAGGAGCTTTCTGCAGGTACGCCGAGGAGATGAAGGAGATCCAGGAGCGGCAGAGGGACAAGATGTACGAGAGGAGAGAGGAGTCCGAGGGGGACGACGTGGATGACGACTGAGCAGGAGAATTACAGCAGCTGTTAGTCCAAGCCACATGGCAGATGTGCGACATTAGGGGTATTTTTTATTAAAGAAGAAAAAAAAAAGCAGAAGCGACAGATAAAAGTGCATGACAAATCGTGCTGTAATAGCCTACTAAAAAGTATTGTGGCGTAAAAAGTACATGTGCAGGGACTTATTGGTATATTATCTCAAAAAAGTTTGCAGGGTTAAAGATTGGAGTGGTTGTGTGATTCTCTGAAAGTGGAAAAAATGTTCAAATGAGATATTTCTCATTGGTTTTTTTTAAAAAAAAGGATGAAATATGCTTTTATGTTTAAAAAAAGAGGGGAGAGAGAGAGAGGTGCTATTAAAACCAGCTGATTGGTTTTTTAATAACTGAAACCAATGACCACCATCCTGTTTGGAACATATAGTTCTTATTTAAAGAGTGAGGACCTGCTTAAGATGATTTTTTTTACATTTTTTTCCTGTGCTGGAGTTTATGGAGAAGGTGAGCATTCATCCTGCTCTGGTCCAGAGAGAACCAGAGAGGGACGTACAGTTAGAGATCTGTAGGCTCTTCGTTGAAAAGATTACCCAAAATGTCAGGGGGAGGATTATCCGCACAGCACAGGGGGGTCCAGCGGGTGGGGTGGGGTGGGGGGTTAGTGGGTGGGGGGGTTATGGAATAAATTAAAGCTTTGACTCCAGCAGTCAGTTACAGTGCAGATCAGCTGGGTTTTATGTTATACATACAATTGTTTTAGCGAAGCAAAATCCACAGTGTTTTCAGTAGGGCGATCACCAGAGCATCCCTGGTGGTCACTGCTATAAACACGCGGGGAGCGGGCCCCACGATGGACAACACACAACAACAGCACGGTCACTAGGGTCCAACTTTCTAACGCTACATCAGAAACGGCGAGGAGTTTTTCTCTCCCCAACCACCAGGCTCTCTGTGGTGGTCCAGGGGCCGGAGCGATGATGGATGTCTGGTACAGCTGCTGTATCCGACGTCTGGACTGATATGCATTGATGGATTTTTTTTGTTTTTTTTCTCCCCCAAATGAGAAGTATATTGAAATAAAAAATAAATAAATAAATCTGCTTACATATATTCTAAAGCAAAACCAGCAAAAGATATTTTCAAATATGTATAAAAGAAAATGTATTATCTAAATTTCTTGACTAAAGAAAAAAAAATAATAATAAAAAGTAAATTTTCATAAAACAAAGATGTGATTTTAAAGTTCCAGACTTTTTATTTTATTTTATTTTTTTTCCCAGAGTGAAATTATAAAGATTTCCTTGATTAAAACAAGTTTAAATTTACCGTTTGGTGTTTTGATTTTTATGTTATTAAGGACCTGTGTTATTTTATTTCACTTTTTCTATAATGGCTTAATGTGCAGTACCACCTATTTTGGTATCAATCTCATACCAAACTAATACAGGGTCGATATCGATACTGATACTTTTTATTATTGGTTGTGTCATCAAACTTCTGACCTTTAGCTGTTTTTCTCTATGTTTTTTCTTTGGTTTATTCAGTTAAAACGTTGATATGCATCTACAAAACGCTTTAAAAAAAAAAGAAAAACAGAAACGATAGAAAAGCTAAAATGTGCATGCATTTTTTTCCCCCTAATTCATTCAAATGCAAAAAAATACATATTTTAGAGAAAAAACAGATTTTTAAGTAGAATTGAGAAACTGCAACACAAAAACGGATTTCAAGAGGGAATGTGAAATGGAAGTCTTACCTCAATTTCAATCCGATATTGATACAGACTTGGTGTCGATATTTTGGATCGTCTGCCCACTTACAGATCTAATTATGTTTACTGCTTGTAAAATATATTGATTGCATCGATTATTTAAATTTTTATGCATAGATTACAGTGAAAATGTAAACTGTGTGATTTACAGGATGTTTTGCTTGTCAGAACACCAAAATATACTGGGAAATATTTCTTGCTATAACAGGTTTTTATATGTCAAACTTAAAAGTTTTACATTCATCAAATAACATTTAATATCAGACCAACATGACCCAAATAAATACAGGATTTTTAGGGTATTTTTTTCAGAGGTTTTATGCCCCAGTTAATGAGAACAAATCTATTTTTCTGCTCCAACTTTGTGGAGAATTTATGATTTGTAGCTTAAATAAGTAAATATTAGTGTTTGATTCAGTTGGATCTCTTTATAGAATGTTTGGTGTTGTTTTATGTTAATTAACTGCTTCAAATTTAAAGAGAAAAGGTTTAAAGAGAAAGAAGACAGGAGTAGAGGAGAGAGAGAAGCAGAGAGAACACAAGTCAGCACCCTAGCAGTCTGCCTCTAAACCTGCAGGAAGAGAGAAGAAAAAACAAGAAACCGCAACAAACAGCAGCATAAATTATAACAACAGCAATAACATCCATGGAAAGTACAGTATGGTAAAACAAAACGTATTTAATGGCAACCGCGGCTCAGCTGAGAGTGAATCTGACAAACACCAGAATCTAAAACATCAAAAAATATGTTAAGAAGCTAAATAATGGGTCTTTAAGCTTTTTCTTAGGTTCCTGGATACAAAACACATCAGAGGTGTTATACATGACTAAGGCCAGAGCCTAATACGTAATTATTGAAAAATGAAACGACACAAACAACAGAGAAACCGAGTATTGCCTTGGTCAGTTCAACAGTTTGGACACCCTGGTCTAAACGGGCTCCAGGGTCTACAAACTGGATGAAGTGACTCTGTGTCGTTCCTCTGTCTCCCTCACATTCACACGGCTGCACGCTTACATAACCGTAACATACAAAACTGACGAAAGTCTTCTGTGTTACACAAAACAAAAACTGATGGAGCAGACCAACGCCCGTCAGAGAGGCTGCAGAATGAGGAGATAAAAGCAGAAGTCTGCAGTCTTTGCTCCACTTAGCACACCCTTTTGTTTTTGCCCTGAGGGGCAAAACCAGAAAATTGAAGCTACTTGTGGGCCATAAAATTAATTCAAATAAAAATGAACAAAAAAAAAAATGTTTATTATGATTTTTAATTGATTTTTAAAATTATTTTTGCTTAATCTGCTCAACAAAAATACACAAATATTTATGGAAATCTGTATATCATTAAAGGTCCAAATCATAAAAAGGCCTTCAGGCTGTTGCCGTATTAAACTGACAATTTCCAAATTTTGGGGGTCATCAATTGTTTTCTATTTTGTTGGCCAAACTTTTACCATTCTTGACTTGTGCTCTGGGGCCGAACAAAATGATTTTATGCACAACAAATGGCCCCTGGACCACACTTTGGACGCCTGATGCAATCCCTTTTCTTTTTAAAGATTTTTGTTTTGTTTTGTCTTGTTTAAAGGACAAAGTTTGTATTTTAAATGTGGTTCCAGTTGGTATTTTTGACCAGTTCTAGGTTCCTTTAACATAGAACTTGTGACCTGCGAGGAGAACATGAACCCTGCTGTCACCAGAGTTAATCAGGACTGTTGAAGCTCCGCACAACAAGAGCTTGTTCTGCCGTCCATGACTCTCCGCTGCCTCATCTCTCTGTGCACTCAACCGAAAACGTGTACAGCTGAACATGTGAGGGACAAGAAGGGGGTGTTTGGGGGTGTAGGGGGTAATTAGGGGTAATTCGATTCCCTCCTCTTCCCCCCCACCTCTCCTGGTGATCCTGTTGACAGAGCCGGTTTGCCGGTTGTTCTGAGGGTGAGTTTTGGCAGCTGCCAGGCCCCCATGCGTACGTGTGCTGACAGGGCATGTTGGGAGTTTAAATGCGAGAGAGCCTCCACTGACTTAACATTCCTGATTCTGGGAGTCAGCTGTGCCATAAGAATCCACACCGCCTGGAGGGATGGGGGGGCGGAGGGAAGGGAACAGAGTCGTACAAGAGTCTGATTGTTCTGAGGTCTGCTCCAGCTGAAACACACTCAGCTATGTGCAGACAGGTAGAGAGAAGCTGTTTCCAGGAAACATTGTGTTTCAGCTTCACAAGCAGGTCAGCTGATCCATCCCAGCCACGGCGTCACCAGAAGAACCCAAATACAGACCAGTGTGGAGGACAAACTTTTAAAGCATGATGCTAAGAGCTAAAAGCTACAAAATCATAGTCTTGTATTTTAGTGATATTGGAAAGTTTATTTCTTTCCAATAAATAAACTGACGGCTGATGTTTTCAAGATTTTATTTCTGTTATTTTTGGTGATTTTTTTTTTTTTTTGCTTCTGGCTAATAGAAAGGCGACATTTTTAAGATATTACGTCAGACAAAAAAACCCAACATTTTCAATAGAAATATGTCTTAATGAAAAGTATGTTTAATAGCTGATAAAAGTTTATTTTCAAAAAAGTACTTTTTATCTTATAAATGAGTCTCAGAATGCATATTCTAATGTGTTGACTAAAGAATCAGTGTCAGTCTGTCAAAATCTAAAATTTGTTCTACAGGAAGACTTCATTTTGTTTTTATTTATTTTGGCACTAGAGGCATTATTGGCTTTATTGACAGGAAATGGTCAGAGAGAGAGAAAGAAGGGGGAGAGACATATAGCAAACCTCTCAAGTCCGGGAATCGAACCCCAGACAGCATTGGAGACCACAGCATCTGTTTATGGGACACCCGCTCTACCGCTGCACCACACAACGCCCCCTATAGGATGAATTATTGACCTATGCCTGGATTGACTTATATTACAAATATAAAGAACATAAAAAAAATTTAAAAAACTTTTGGAACTTTATCAAAAATAAGATTTATTTCTTCAATCAGATACTTCATGCTATCATGTACTTAGTTATTTGGTAGCACTGCTGCTTTGCAGCATGTTCCCCTTGTGCATGTGTGGGTTCTCTCCGGGTACACCGGCTTCCTCCCACAGTCCAAAAACATGACTGTTAGGTTAATTGGTCTCTCTAAATTCTCCTTAGGTGTGAGTGTGTGTGAGTAGGCGTGTGTGTAAGTAGGCGTGAGTGTGTGTGTGTGTGGGTGTGTGAGTAGGTGTGAGTGTGTGTGTGCATGGTTGTTTGTCCTGTTTCTGTGTTGCCCAGCGACAGACTGGTGACCTGTCCAGGTGACCCCGTCTCTCGCCCGAAATGTTCGCTGGAGAAGCACCAGCTCCTCCAGACCTCACTGGGGACAAAGGTGTACAGAAAATGGAAGGATGGATAGTAATTTTTACTAAATACAATGTCTGTCTTCTAAAGACTAAGCTAAAAATATTAAAATAAAACAACTAAAATACTTCTACTGTGCTATAGTTCATATCGATTCCAAGACTTTTGAAAGTGACATCAGATAGGGGCTGACTGACTACAAACATGCAGAGTTGCAGGAGTCAGATAAAACGGTATGCATTTCAAACTGCATTTCTAAGGCAACATGGGATTTTTTCTTTCTTTTTTTTAATGGGATGTCAGTTTCAAATACACGGACCACCCACATCCACATGGGACGGTTCCCAGAAATGTTTTCACCCACACGACCTCAACCTAAAGGCTGCTTTTACTCCCCCAGACCTGTAAGTGGCGCTAAGCATAGATTGTAGGACATAAATCCTCCTCACGAGGTGACCTGTTAACAACGAGAAGACAAGAATGGCGAACAACAAAGCGGAAGTAGAGAGATTATAGGCATCAAACGATTGCAAGCTTTTAGGAATGGGGAGAAAATGGACAGTACATCTATTCTATTAGATTTCAAAGAGAAAGTTCTGCCTGATAAGGTGATGGTTGGTTACATGAGTTTTAATGTAAGAGCCTATATTCCACCGCCTCTCAGATGCTATAAGTGTCAAAGATATGGTCATACTGCGAATGTTTGTAAAGGGAAACAGAGATGTGGTAGATGTGGAGGTGAACATTCGTATGGTGAGTGTGGAAGTAACCCAGTTAAATGTTGTAATTGTGGAGGTAATCATACTGCAGCATATGCAGGATGTATGGTTAGAAAAGAAGCAGCCGAAATTCAAAAAGTTAAAATTGATAGGAGAATTACATATGCTGAAGCAGTGAAAGAGGTGAAAAATATTGGAAATGATCCAAAAACAAATTATGGAAAGGAAGAAGGGATTAATAAAAATCAGGGTAATGTCACGTTAGAAAAATTAATTCCTTTTCTTGCGTATATCATTAATTGCTCAGAACAAGCAAGAACTAAGACTGAAAAAATAAAAATTATAGTAAAGGCAGCTACAAAGTTTTTTAATGTCAAAGATCTGTCATGGGGAAAAATTCATGATGAACTTAGACATGGGGAAGGATCATCTGAAAATGAGGCTTCTCTAATTGTTGCATAATTCAAATTCTACAATGGAACGCTCGAAGTTTAATAGCTAATGGACAGGAATTTAAAGGTTTCATAAACAATTTAAATACAAAACCAGACATAATATGTATTCAAGAAACATGGCTTAAATCATCACTGCAATTTAATATTCATGGTTACTCAGTTTTACGTAAAGATAGAATAAATGGGAATGGAGGAGGATGTGCCATATTTATAAAAGAAAATATTAAATTCATTCAGCTTCAAATAATAACAGACCTAGAAATTATTGCTGTAGAAATTTGGACAAATAATGGAAATATCAAAATAATAAATTATTATAATCCTTGTAAAAAATTGGAAAAATTAAAACTTGAAACAATCCTAAGACATTGGAGAGGGAAGATAATTTGGTGTGGGGATTTTAATGCACACAGTACTTTATGGGGAGAGCAAGATGATTATAATGGAGGAGTTTTAGAAGAAGTGATTGAAGAAAAAGAATTGGTAGTGTTAAATAATGGTGTAGGCACTCGGGTGGATTTGATCAGAGGGAAAGACTCAGTTATTGATCTGACTTTGGTGTCGCAATCTTTTGCGGAAAATTGCAGCTGGAGAATATGCAAAAAAAGTACAATAGGAAGTGATCATTATCCAATTTTTGTTGAGGTAGAAATTGATATAGAGGAAAACCAGATAAAAAGTGAGGGAAAATGGAGATTTGGGGATGCAAATTGGGAAAAATTTAGAATAATAAATGAGATTAATATGGTAAATATAGATACAAGTAAACCAATAAATGAATTGAATTTAGAAATTAGTAAAAGCATTATTAACGCAGCAAAAATAGCCATTCCTAGAAGTAATGGTACAAAAAAAAAGAAAATAGTTCCTTGGTGGACGTCAGAATGTTCAGGAGCAATTAAAATGCGGAATAAGGCTTTTAAAATTCTAAAAAAAATTATTTGTTTCCAAAATTTAATAAATTACAAAAGGAGACAGGCAGAAGTCAGGAAAGTTATAAGAAATGCTAAAAGGGATTATTGGAGGAAATATTGTGAGTCCTTAGGGAGAAATACTGCATTAGATAAGGTTTGGAATACTATAAAAAAAATGTCCGGTAAATCAAGAGAATATTTCTTTCCAGTATTAAAAGAGGATGATAAAATTATAGTAGATAGTAAAAGTAAAGCAGAATTATTAGCAAGAGTATTTACAAAGATACATAGCACGGAAAATCTAAATAGTAAAGAAAAAAAAGGACGTGAAATTACATTGCAGAATCAAAATGAATTACTGTATAATGATGAAGATAATGAGGACCTTATTAATATAAATTTTTCTTTAATAGAGTTGAATAAAGCATTGAAGAATTCCAGTAAATCAACTCCTGGGAATGATCAAATTAGTTACAGTATGCTAAGTAATCTTAGTGAATTGAGTAAAAAAATATTATTAGAATTATATAATAAGGTATGGAAGGAAGGAATATTACCTGACAAGTGGAAAGAAGCAATTGTTATACCTATTTGTAAACCTGGTAAAGATCCTCACTCAGCTGAGAGTTACAGGCCAATAGCTTTAACATCATGTATTGGTAAGATTATGGAAAAAATGGTAAATAATAGATTAATTTATTATTTAGAGTTGAAAGAGAAGATTAAATCTTATCAATTTGGTTTTAGAAAAGGTAGAAGTACAATAGATTCTGCATTATGTCTGGAATATGAAATTAGACGGGCTCAGATTAATAAGGAGAGTCTAATAGCAATTTTTTTAGATATAGAAAAAGCTTATGATATGTTATGGAAAGAAGGATTGTTAATTAAAATAAAACAAATGGGGATAAGGGGCAGAATATATAGATGGATTAAAAATTTTTTAACGGAAAGAAATATAAAAGTAAAGGTAGGTGGCGTTTTAAGTTCAAGGCATCAAGTCGAAAATGGTACTCCCCAAGGTAGTATAATAAGTCCTATGCTATTTATTATAATGATTAATGATATTTTTAATAATATAGATAAATCTTTTGGAGTTTCATTATTTGCAGATGATGGCCTTATCTGGAAGAGGGGAAGAAATATTGAATTTGTAAATAGGAAACTACAAGAGGCATTACATAGTGTAGAAGATTGGGCTTTAGAATGGGGATTTAGAATCTCAATATCTAAATCTAAAGTTGTTGTTTTTACAAATAGAAAGTTAAATATTATTACAAGTCTGAAATTATATGAGAATGTTATTGAAAGGATAGATCAAATAAAATATTTAGGATTCTGGTTTGATAAAAAACTTACATGGAAGACTCATGTTAATAAAATAGTTGAAAAAAGTAAAAAAATCTTAAATATAATGAGGTGTTTAAGAGGAAAAGAATGGGGAGCTGATAGGAAAGCTTTAAAAACAATTTACATTGGTCTAATCAGGTCAGTTTTTGATTATGGATGTATTTTATATAATTCAGCTTCAAATAGTTTACTTAAAACCATAGATAAAATACAATATCAAGCATTAAGGCTTTGTTGTGGAGCGATGAAAAGTACCCCAATTTCAGCTCTACAAGTTGAGATGGGTGAGATGCCGTTGGAGCTCAGAAGGAAACAATTAGCAATAACTTACTGGGCAAATATTAAAGGACATAAAGAAAGTTATCCTCCATATATTATGTTACAATCTTGTCAAGAAAAAGAAAAAAAGCAAATTAATAGTTTTGGATGGTTTATAAAAAATGAAATAAGAGATATAGGAATAAATCATAGTTTAATTAGTCCTGTGATTGTTCTTCCTGTTATCCCACCATGGATAATTGAGATAGCGGAAGTTGATTTAAGTTTACTGGAAAAAGGAAAACAATTAGAAAAGAAAGAGGTGGAAAATTATATTGGAAATGAATATGCGGAATATATACAAATATATACAGATGCCTCTAAAATGTCAAATAATAATATAGGAATAGCTTTTATAATTCCGGACTTAGATATTATGAGAAATAAAAGAATAACAGACAAACTGACAGTATACACAGGTGAACTAATGGCTATTTTAATGGCTCTAGAATGGGTTGAGGAAACAAGAGAGAGAGCGGTGGTAATCTGTTCAGATTCAAGTAGTGCCTTAGTAAGTATTGCAGAACAAAATTCAGAATCAAGGCAAGATATTATAGCTGATATTAATCATTTAATGTTTAGGATTAAAAGTTATGGATCTCTGGTTAAATTAGTTTGGGTTCCTGCTCACATTGGAGTAATAGGGAATGAGCTGGCAGATAGTTTTGCTAAGAATGCAGCAAAAAAGTGTATTGTTGATTTAAATATTAAAATGAGTAAAAATGAGGTTAAAAATATTAGTAAAATGTATATTAAGGATAAATGGCAGGAACAGTGGGATAAAGGAAGCAATGCCAGATTTTATTATAGCATCCAAAGAAAAGTTGGAGAATTTAGGAAATGTAGCAGGAATAAAAAAGAAGAAGATATTATATCTAGATTAAGGTTTGGACATACAGGTTTAAACAGTACTCTTAAAATAATTAATAAACATGATACAGGTTTCTGTAGTTATTGTGGGAAATTAGAAACAATACAACATTGTTTTTTAGAATGTAGTAAGTATGTTCGAGAAAGGGAGGAATTAATTAGAAATTTAAATAGGAATAAAAATAAATTAGATATTAGAAGTTTGCTTCAAAGATCATCGGGGGACGTAGTTTTTAATAGTATTTTTAATTTTCTAAGGAGAACAGGTATTATGGGAAGATTATAGTGACTTTACATCTGATCCATACTCCAGTCTAGAAGGTGGCGGTAATGCACCTAAAAGTTGTTTGCCAACCGCCATAAAAAAAAAACAAGAAGAAGAAGAAGAAGAAAGCGGAAGTAGAGTCTTCTGCGTGGAGCAACGATGAAGTGGAGCCTTTTCTCTCTGTCAGGTTGGTTTATAGAATTAATTAACTACAAGACAAACATGTTCACAGCCATCAACCTCTAAAATAACTCTTTAACTATGCAATTTACAGCAACATTTAATTTACCTTTGGGTTCGATATATTTTTGAATTTGAATGTAATCGTCCATTGTGCTTTAGTATGACGTGTAAGATGAGTTCGGGGTTATAAAGGTCCTTTTTGCTGTCCACATGAACAGAAAAGGGCAAACTCTCCAGTCTGCAACCCGTTTCAAAACTATAGAGGGTTAGCTTGTGGGGGGCAGCGAAGTACAAATGGTTTAAAACTTTCCTGTTACAGAAACTAATAATTCCTGTGTGGATGGTGCCTGAAAAAGCTCAGTTAAACTCCTCAAAGCCTTGGGTTGTGTAACAATACACATCTGGCTTCCTTATAGACTTTTAATATGAACTTTAATGAGTTTGCCTATAAATAGGACAGCACCAATTGCAGTTTTCTGGCCGATCGTCTATTGCCAATCTTTAAAATGTCAACCTGCCCCAGTAGCATTCAGAAGCAACAGTACTTATGTTTTAACTCAGGAAGAGTTCAGAAATTAATATTTGGTGGAATAACCAGGAGGTTTACAATGAGGTTCTCTTCATTTTTTCCAGAGCTGTATCAATAAATATCAAAATATAGCAGAAGCACAACTTGTGGTCCACAATGAGGCAATGCGCTGCAGTGCAGGAACATCCAGCTCAGTTTGCTGCTGTGACTAAGATTACATTTCCACAGGATTTAAAAATACTCCGGCTTTCGCAGCACTGTATTGATGGAATCGATCTGTTTGACTTTAAGGTGAATTACGTAGCCGTACAGTGACTCACTCTGACTTGCACAGGCATGCTGAGTGTTTTTTTTTTTTTTTTTTTGAAGACCACTCGGGCTCTCGGATATTTCCAGAGAACGTTGTACAGCAGCCGTATTTTTACTCCTGGTCTTAGGTAACTCCTCTAAAATGAAAACAGACACAATCCCAGATGATTTCACGGCTAAAGCATTTCCCAGATGCAGGAGCGTTTTCTGAGACCTCGTTATCAGACACATTCACTGGAATCAGAGTCTGAATGAAGCTGCTGTTAAGTCTAGTTTCACTGTAGTTGGCAGAATTCAAACTAACTGATATTTAGTTATGTCTAATTGCTGTATAATTGATACTGTTTGTATTATACAGTTGTATTTAATTGTACTTAACTTGTAATTGGGAGTTTTGACTTTTCACACAAGACAACTTTAGACATTGTAAAGTAGGCTTGGGTTGATAGTGGCATCGTTGGCAATAAATGGTGATGCAGAATATTGGATTTTTGGTCGATATCTGATATGTCGATATGCTAAAACTAATTTGCCCGATAACTGATAAAAAATACTGATATTCATCTAAAGCTTGTAGAATGGACTGCTGATGATGATTTTTTTTTTTCTTTCCTCCATGGTTAACCACTCTCTTGCTTTCCCTTTTGGCCTCCATGAATTTATCGTGATGGTGGTTCTTGAGATGGTTAATTAGGTTCAAAGTGTTGAAGGACTTTGTTGCCGCTCCTCCTCGCATTACTGATGCTGAGCAGTCATTGCAAATAGCAGTTCTGCTATCCGTTTCCAACAGTTTAACAAAACTTCCACACTGCTGACATTTTCACTTGGCCCTGCTTGGTGACTTCATGACGCTGTGCTGCAGGCATCATTGTTACTGGTTTGTCATATAAAAGCAACACCTTTTACATTGCTGAGTTATTTTGACGGAATAGCCAATGTCCGATGTTAAATTTTACAGGCCGATAACAATACTATGCCGATAATATCGTGCATCCCTAGTAATAAATGTTCACTTCCATCTCTGTTGTTGCAAGACGTTTCTGATGCTGGTGAATTTCTATTGTACAAAATAAAAACGAAAGATATTTTTACATGTATTCAAGGGCATTTCAGCTTCTACTCACAACACCTTAGAAAATATTCATCCAGTATCCAGAGATGCCACTGGCCTAGTAGTAGAAGTCACTATTTTCTACTGAAGTCACCACAGCATCTCAACGGATGCCGTTTTTATTTTCGCTCCATTCTTTCTCCAGCTGGTTTAATTTCCAAACTGGGAGTTCTGGACCTCCTGTTGCCTTGTTCGTCTCCCCCGCCACTCCCTCAGTGCTGCAGCAGTGGTGTGTGTGCAGGCTCGCACACGTCAACAGTGGGACTTATGCAGGCCGTGAGCAACGTAATACCTCGCCAGGCACGGTGCCAAATGAAGCCAGGATTATTCCACATGCTCCCAGCAGTTCAGCGCCATCACGCAAGCGTCAGTCACATTTAACCACTCCGATTTTACAGTTCTGCGCTTGGGTTCTTTTGGCGTTTCTGCAAATCTGCTGGAAGCATTCAAGTATTTAATAAAAGTTTGAGTTTCTGGAATCTGGCCAAAGGAAAAGAAAAGGCAGATCTTTCCTCTCCTCCCCTCTCTGTCATGAGCTGCTCTAAAGCTTGTGCACATGCATGATTTAGGTCACTCCACAAGTTCTACTACTAATATATTATTTATCATATTTTAAGATCATCTTGTTAATCCGCAGCTGTGCATCAACAGATTAGTAAAGAGTTTCTTAGGTGAAACCAAGTTAAGTGCTCACCCTCATAGTTGTCTTTTTTTTTTTTAATGCCACTTCCTGTGGTAAATAGCTGACATTTTAGCTGTCAGTGGCTCTGCTGAGTTCACAAGCTAGCTTGTTGCTGGTGTCGTTAGCTCTGGTGAAGAAAGAAAGGACCTGTGCAGGAAAATAACAGTCCAGCATTCACTGAAAACAGAATGGAGCTGTAACTTAAATAAAAAAATTTAAAAAAGATTTAATTTGTTGGATGTAATCAAATTAAGTTAGTCAAACTTACGTTATTTACATTTGTTTAACATGACAACTTAATAAACGTAACATTAATTTTTGATTAACTTCATCTAATTACTTGTAAACAAATCAAGTTGTTTATTTTTTTTTTTTAGCTGGATCCTCTGTTTTGTTTTTTTCAGTGTTGCCTTTTGTAGTGCACACAATTTCATTTCCAGCTAAAACAGATGACAGATCTAGAAATGTTGTGAGGAACGCGGTTTCAAAAAATCATCTATAAAGCTCAAACAATTTGGGAGTTGGTGCCAAATCCTTCTGGAAAATAAAACCAGCATCTCTAGTATACCACAGAGTTTACTAAACATCTAATCTGATTGAGATGCTGTGATGTAACCTGAAACAAACTGGTTCCTTTTGAAAACCATCCAAACTGACCTAACTACAACATTTTTTACACAAAAGAGTGGGCCGAAATTCCTCCACTGTGTTGCAAAAGGCCGATTTCACATTATCATCAGTGATTGATGGCAGTTGTTGCTACCAAGGGTGACACAACCGGTTATTTGGTTTAGAGTCCAATTACTTTTCCACTCAGTGCCAGGTTGGTTTGGCAAAAATCTTTTAAAGGGGCAGTATTTGGTATTTCCAGGCACATAGTGCCATTTTATTGCACAATCAAGTAGCTATGTTATCTTCAGTAAAATGCTGCATATATATAACAAATATGACTCAACAGAAATTTGACTTTGTAATTTAATGCCTACAAATTGGGTCTCTTCCTCTTTAAAAACTCCTGCTTTTTCTGAGACTCCGCCTTCAGGAAGTAATCAGAACATGGCACCCCTATTAACTCTATCCGTTATTAACATTATTACCAGCGTTACACTGAGAAGTAGTTCGTATGCTGAGTTCAGTAGCTGCGCCGCTCCACCAGGTATTTGCTAATTGCTCCTGGTTAGTCTGAAGGAGCTGATTGGAGGGCTGCTCTGTGAGGCGGAAGCCTGGAAACTGCAGCTCTGAGAAGGAGCGTTTTACACAGTTGAATGGTTGCCATGGAGAAGAAATAATTTCTCAAACATGCATGAAAGAATCATGGCAACACTCCAATTATGTTCTCGATGAGGAAATAACATTATTACATCACGTAAAGTTCAAAAAAGTTGACTTTACATAAAGCTGGCCCTTTAAGTCAGTCGGTGTGCTAGTTTTGGCTTTTAAATCCAAACTAGCTTAAAAGCTAATGTTAGCTTAAATGAATAAAACTCATTTTATGTAAAGGA
This sequence comes from Xiphophorus hellerii, assembly GCF_003331165.1. Classification (NCBI taxonomy): domain Eukaryota; kingdom Metazoa; phylum Chordata; class Actinopteri; order Cyprinodontiformes; family Poeciliidae; genus Xiphophorus; species Xiphophorus hellerii. The sequence continues at coordinate 26,439,520 of NC_045679.1, read as the reverse complement.
AAACATTAGCTAAGTTGTAGCTACGATGCACAGGGTCACACATCGTACGCACCCAAGGTGACAGATTGGGAGTAACTTCAAAGATGGAGTAAAGTGAGATGAGAGACCAGAGGGAGGCGCACCATGTTTGTAGGCAGCAGAGAGACAGCGGCAGAGAGAGATCCTCCATTAGCGAGAAGAAGCATGATCCTGCTGTGAAGCCACGCTACCGGGGCTATATTTAGCTCCTGTTGCCATGTGCTGGGAATGTTCATGGCAGAGGGACACACACACACACACACACTGAGTGGTAACACTGGACAGCAGGTTCACTGCTGGTCTCCCTCTTCTGACTCCACATGTGTGGTCAGATTCAGAGATGGGATTTGATCTCTTATCCCGAACTTCCATACAACCTCACTTGATGAAATCGACAACCGGTCCTAAGGTTTAATAGATGTGTTCTTTTGTGCTTGTTGTGTCTTTACAGTCTCTTGATGGGGGAAAAAAAAGGCTTTGTGCAATCATTAGGAAGGAGAATCTGTGTGTGCGTTTCAGTGAGATGGGGCAAAGTTAACGATTGTTTCCTGAGAAAGTCAAAGTGAAACACGAAGCTTTCAGAATTAAAGATGACATTCATTTGAAGTACAAGGAATAAATGACATGTAGGATTCCACAATCTGATGGAGTTTCCTTTTCCTCCACTCTTTTGCATTTCTAATAGAAAATGCACATCTCTGTATAATCTGCTTCATGCCGTCCATGTGAAAGTGGAGCAGCAGTGTTTCTCTCAGAAGCAGCCTGAGGTGTCGCCATGCAGACCCACCGAGGCTCCGCCAATAAGGAGACCCCGAGCGTCCTCCAGGCCGCCTCTGATTGGCTGAGATTCTTTAAGTCCGCCATTGTAAAGCTTATGGACAGGTTGACGTTTAATTTGCAGAGCGCTGAAATCGAGATTACTGGCTGTCGAGCGCGTTTCCACGGACGATGAATGCAGCAAAAGCTTCAAAGTCACTAAATCGGGGATTTTTTTCTTTCGGCAGAATAAAATTGCAACTCGAAGAGACGAGTAGGATGACAGGAAGGCACGCTCTTTCTTTGGAGCGAGGGCTGTAAGTTAAACGCATTGTGGAACAGGCAGAGGAGGAAATCAACAAAGTGCCTGGAGGGAACCACAATCATTTGTAAAAAATAAAATTCAGGGATCATTCAGTCATTATTTATCTGCTTTTATGAAAGTAATCCTGAAGCGAGGTCACCAGGTCACTGAACGGCAGTCAGTCATTCGCTACAAATCTGTCTTCTAACAGACGGTAGATGATTGTCTCCTACAGATGATAAAAACCCAAAATTCAGCGTGGACCAGTAACAAGTTCACCTGGAAAATGAAATCAGCTTCTCCATCAGCAGAAGGAAGCAGGAAGTGATGTAAATGTCTCTGTAGACGGCTGTGTTGACCGTGGACTTGGTGGTGGGTGACAAGGACTTAAGAATTGTATTGCAATATTTAATGTCACTATCATGACAATGATAAAAGAGACAGTAGGAACTATTCATTACTTCTTCTTAGGGCTGAAACGATTCATCGAGTAACTCGAGTAACTCGATTACAAAAAATCCTCGAGGAAATTTATCTGCCTCGAAGCTTCGCTAAATTTATTGTATTGTAATAAGCAATGCTGTTAAATACGCAGCACACTGGTATAGCCGGAGGGTTTTTGTGTTGCACAACGCTACCACTTCCGTTAGCGCCTGGAGCATATGTGCTAAGTTTGTAGCTATGGAGGGAACCGGAGAATGCTCAGAAGGAGAACCCCGAAAGCGACAAAAAATGTCAAAAGTTTGGGAACATTTTAGGCTAAACAGAAAGGACAACACAGCGCAATGCATCCACTGCAAAGCAGAATTGGCGTACCACAACAGCACGACATCAATGTTGCAGCATCTGAAGAGAAAACACCCGCTACATGCATGCAACTCGTACACGGTTGCCAACAGGTAACGTTTATGTTCTCTTTGCTAACTACGTTGTGTGATAATCTGCCATGTTATAGATGTAAATTGAGGCACATTATTTTGCTAACGTTACATCTAAACATAGCGGTTACTTAACCGGGTGTAGTGTAAATTGTATGTGAGGGTGGAACTGAGAGAAATTATGCAGGACTTAATGTAAGTTTGTTAATAAAAATACGCAGCAACAGATTACAGGCATAAGCTGAAAAGCATTTATTTATTGGTGTCTTTCCATCCTGAAAAGTTACAGTCTTTTCTTCTCGCTACTGTTATGTATGAATTAGAAATTTTTGATTAATATTTTTTGTAGTAATTCTATATTTGTTTATACCTAAGCAATCAAGAATAAATAATAGCATCGTTTTAATAAAAATAGCAACATTTTTGCATTTTATCATGACTAGTTAAGGCTGCAGAACTCTGTACAAACTCAAACCTTTACATTTTGAGTAAGTTTATTTTTTTGCTAACATATAGATTACATTCTGTTTTCCAATACATAAAAAAACATTTCACTGCATTTAGATTTTTCTGTGATGGTTAAAAATAATGCTTTTAATTAAAACATCCTCAAAATTGCGTTATTATCAATAAAATGTTAGAGTTAAATGAGTTGTTTACTTAGTTCTTTTACGTGTATGTGTATTACTCACTGAAGATAAATACATAAACTAAAAGCTGGAGTATAGACATTTTTATAAGCATATTTGTGAGCCTGCCACTTTATTATTTGAATATAATTTAATATCTTAGTATAACTTTTCTTCAGGTTAAAGCAAACTACTGTTACAAGTAAACTTTCTAAACTACAAACATTTAACTGTTAGGGATGCTCAAAAAGGAGATATTGGACTGATCTGGACTAACTGGTGTTATTGCAGATTTGCCAATAGTTTATTTTATAAATTTTTTTTATCCGATTAATCGTAAGAATAATCGATAGATTACTCGATTACTAAAATATTCGTTTACAACAGCCCTACTTCTTCATGTAGCTGTACAGCTGTGGTCGCCTGGTGCATCTTTCATAGCACCACAAACACAAATACTGTTAAAATGCTCCAAACAGGACACTTACCTAAAGAAGTGTGATTTATATCAGCAACTGCGTTCAATTGTTTTTTTAATTTACTGATATTGATGAGAAATAATATCAAAAATAACATTTCCGATAATATTATTATCAGTTTTGTTGTTTTATTTAACATCATTAATTGAAATTTATCAAGACGACAATAGATCAAAATTCTTATGGTGAATTTTTTTGTAGTAACTGATAAACAATACGATACTGTTCCTGGACTTCAGAAAACCCAGAGGACCAGAACAAGCGGAGGACACGGTACCAAACCATCACTGACTGTGGACTGAATATTGGCTGATGTTACTTCAGCACAGTTTTAATGAAATAAACCGTAAAAGCTAAAATTTGAAATGAAATTTGTGCTGAAGATCTGCTTAAATGACCTACCACTGCACATATGAAGTGTCTCTTCGCTGTTCTCAGGCGAAATATAAAAATTCATATCATAGTTGATAGTGATGCCCTCATTTAGGCATTTTCAAAGTTGCTCCTTAACTCTGCTCTCTGTTGTGTTTGCAGCGGAGAATCCATGGCGCCGGCAACAAAACGCCGCCTTCTTGTTCTGAATATTCAATAAATGTAAAGCTGTTGTTAATTGGCTGATTCTAGGATGACGTGTCACCACCAGGGGTCACTGCAACACCAAAAATATCCAGCTTCCTCCAGTTCGAGCCCATCGTGCTCTCTAATACAGACCCACTCAATAAATTAGGATGTCGTTGAGAAGTTCACTGACCGCTCCATGAAACACAGACTGTTGTTTTCCTGGCCTTGATTGTGTTTATTATGACAATTTCCTACTTAAACTAAACAAAAACATGACATTTAAATTAATATTGTCACTGTCCTAAAATGGCATATGTCATTTTTGCTAAAAAAGTGATTTAGGAAAAAAAAAAAAAAAAAAAAACACTTGGCAAAGGTGGCTCATGCCTTTGTTTTAAAAAGGTGACAATACAATATTACAATAAAAAAAAAAAAGACAAATTATGCTTAAGTTATTTTTGAATGTACTTTCAGTTTGACAAATGAGCCTAGTCAGAAAGTATATTCTAATTTATTGAATGAGTATAGAAATATAGGTTTAACAAAACTTGAAAAAGGACAGAAGAAAGATTTTAAATGCAAATATTCAAAAAGAAAAATAATTATTTTTATATAAAATTCATTTCAGATATACATACTGTATATATATATCCATGTAATTTATCTGAAATGATAGTATGAAATTAATATTCAGAATTGTATATAGATAAATATTGTTATATACATCCACACATTTCCAAAATAAACTTGAAAATGTTCTTACATTAATACAAATTTAACAAAATACATAAACATAGTCACACAATAAGTAGATAACATAACACATTCATAACGTTAGACCAAATGCTAAAAAAAAGCATTACATCAATTATTTTTAGGAATATCCTCTTACATTACTTCCCACTAAACAAAACAGAGAACGTTATACAAGTCATTTTTTGTTGCCTGAAAAAAGATATTTTCGTTTCATACCTTAAAACTCAGAACGGCGCTTTACCGCAACCTCAGGAAATAAGTACATTATTGCTCCATCTAGTGGTGAAGCAAAGAAATACAAACAGCTTAAATTTCTATTTCTTCTCCTGGTGCTTGACGTTGAAGCAGGTGACCCTGCAGGAGGTGGCCGCCTGGCACATCTCCACCGAGGGGTCGACGTCCACAGAGGAAGTGCTGATGAACCAGCCGCGGAACTTCACCGACTCAAAGCTGACCAGGGAGCCACCGGGGGGGGTCATCTTGAAGAAGAGAAAGCGGTCCAAGCCGTCATCCTGGTTGATCTCATTCAGAGACTCCTGGCTGTATTGCTAACAGACACAGAGGACAGAGATGCTGGAATAAAGTAATTGTACACATTTATATTGTTCACCACTGTAATTATTTACCCCCAGGCTGATGAGTCAATATCAAGAACAATGAACAAGTTGAGGAAAGGGAATGCTCTGATTCTTTAGTGTGTGCAGCTAAGTCCAAAATTCTTCACAAGTCTGCCTGATTTAGATTTTAAATAATTTTTACTTAGCTAATAACTTTCCTTTCCTGATGCAAAACAAGATTGGAATCTCTCAAAAAGACAAATCAATATAAAATGACTGTTATTTATTAAGAAATGAATATTGGCATTACAATCAAACCCTAATCATATCAGAAAAATTTTATAGGAGTGGCCAAAAATTTTAGGGGAGCACATCAAAAAAAATTATATAATTTTATTTATTTATTTTTAATTTGTATTTCCTTATTTATATGAGTTTACATTTATGTCTTTGAAGAAGATGACTATATGCTTTTCTATGACATTATTATGACTCAGCATATTTTAAGCAGGAGCCATGGCCCCCTTCTTATCCCCCTTTTATGAGCGCCACTGTCCACATGTTGAACGTTGATTCTATTTACCCTAAAATGTTCCTTTAAGCTGAAATCTGCCAAAAGTAATTGCATAAAAGTGAACCAGTCTCTAAAAACATATTTTTAAAAAGTGCACATTTAAATACAGCAAAATCAAAGCCAGAACTGTACGGTAAGAGTTAAAAAAAATCCTTTCAGGGATAAAAATATGGCTGTTGTATGATTTTGTGTTTACCTCCAATATCAGCGAAACTTTCCCATCTTCCATGGAGCAAGAAATGTGCAGGTTCTTAGAGACGGATAACAGAACCGTCAAAGAATTGATGCTGGAGGGCGGACTGTAGTGGCACATCTTAAAGTTCACTGAGTGAGGAAAACAAACTGAAGGTTATATTACTGTAAACTTCCAGCATCATCCCACATTCATACGTAACTGGCAAAAATAGAATCAAAAAGTTATGGGATCACCCTGTCATTTTCATGTCAGAAGAACTTTTTTGGTTCATGATTCCATATTTTTCTCCCTTGTTTTTTTTCCCTTTTATTTGAATTAGAAAAAAATGTGCAATTCTGAACATTACGAATAAAACACTTTTCTGTCTGCATTTGGTGATGGAAAGAAAATCATCTGACCTATAAGAAAGTCACCATACGCAACATTTGGGCTTTACTTTTTACGCAATGTGTTACGCTGAGACCTTTATTTAAAAAATTAAAAGCAAAAATGTAAAAATAAAAAAAAAAAAAGAAAGAAAGTTTTCTTTGCCTTTTTGGAACGATGGGTGTAGAATTTTGGTGGAAAATAGCAACTTACGGAAATATGGAATAATTAAAGTACCAGGAGTAAATGCAGCACTTTTACCATCATTTTTTACGTTTTTTTTTTTTTTTTTTAAACTGTATTTATCAATCTGTAAAAACCAAAATGCTACTTCTTGCATCCTTCTGTCACCTTCGCGATCACAGTTTCCGGCTTTCAGGGTGATGGCCTGCAGCTTCATCTCTCTTGTTGTCAAGATTAAATCTTTTTGGCGCTCGTCGCTCACCGTGACCTCACACACGCTGCTGCACCGCTGGAACAGCGGCTTCCCTGAGAAGGAGTTCCATGCCTCCTGGAAAACGGTTTCTGTGGAGAGAAAGACGACAAGATCTTTCAACAACAAAAAAAAAGACTTTAGGGACAGATATTGAAAGTGTTGACACAGATCAGATTTTTTTTTTCCACAGCGGTAAATGTCCTATTGACCATAAAAATCTTAGATAAATGCAGTGTTAAATATTAGGAATATTAATCCAATATTAATGTCTCGACTAGTCCAGATATTGAAAAAAAAAAGAATATTTGTGACAATGTGTCCGATTCAGAAGGGCAGATCTAGTAAGTCTAATTCTATGTTTTACATTATATTTAAAATTCATAATTGCACTTTCTGAGTCATTTGAAAGAATGGTTTATTTTTACATGTTTGACCAAAATAATCAACCTACTGATCTGATCAGTTTCAGTTGCTTTATTATTTATTTTACATCGGCTGTTCTACTCCTGATAAAACTGACTGAACAAATTAACATTTGTTGCGTTTACATGTTTGACCAAGATTGTGACGATATTGGTGCAGAGTTACCAAATAAAATTTCAGTTCCGCACATTTCTGTTTCAAAATAAAAACAAAAAAAAACATTTTAGGTCAATTCAGCATTTTATTTCTGTATCAGATCGGCTTCGTCCGATACTAAACCTTAGATATCGGTATCGGAAGTGAAAAAAGTGAATCACTGCATCCCTACTAGATATCTCAGGAAAAGGACGCATGAAAACTCAGGATTAGTGTTTTTCTTCCAAAGACAGGCCCAATTTTTGTCGAAAATACCAGGAACTTTATTTTTATTTCCCCAATGGCGCATTTCACTACCAACCTTCCACCACGCAGTCCATGATGGCGCCGCAGAGCGCCACGTCGCTGAGGTCTCTGCCACACAGAGACAGGGACTTGCTCAGCATGTTGACGGCCAGCACCAGGTTGGCTACTCTCTTCATGGTCGTCCTGTTGCGGGTGACCATCAGGTTCAGGTCTTCGCTGAGCTTCAGGTCACACTCCACATCCTGCTGGAGAGAGCAAAAACAACCCACAAGCACCATCACTGTGGGTCGCTACACCTCTTGGTATTATTTTACAGGTCCAGTGTTTATACGGCACATCATCAGCCTCATAACTGCATGGTGAGAAGAAAGTACACCTGGTGCCAATTTGAGGGTTTTACTGAATTTGAATGTGCCGGGAGTTTTCGGGGTGGTTTTCATAAAACTTGACAGCTGACTGAATAATGCTTCGTCTTTCCTGAAAGGCAACGGTTTGACATGTCGCTAAATGCCTTTGGTATGTAATAGAGTTAGTAAAATGGTGACAATAAATGATTAATTATTCATTTATTAAAGGTGACCTATGTTAGAGTAAAGACCAATAAACCTTCAAGCAGCTTCATGCAGTGGTAGCATTAGCATGAAGAAAGTAAGCTAAGGCTGTTTTTAATATGCAAATCCTCTCCAATCATTGATTAGATAATTCACTAAAGAATAAGTCATCCTTTAGATTCAAGGTTTTTTTCAACAGATAATGAAACTGATAAAACTTTTACATCAAAGCATTAATATAACTCAGCTACAATGTATGACAGTTATCCTGAATGATAAATCTTACCTCTGTGTCACTCGGGGGAGCTCTGTTGTCAGGTGAGCTAATGGCAAAATTTAAAAAAATGTTAGTGAAGCATTCTACCTCAGCTCGGTATTGTTATATTATCAAAAACCGTACATGAGAAAACGGTTTTTAATAATACGATAAAAAATTTAAAAAACGTTCAGAAATCTGTAAACACTTGAGTTTAAAATGATTTTGTTTCAACATTCTGGAGGGAATAAAGCAAACACGGCATTCTATAAGAACAGCTAATAAAACACAGTCCACTCATTTAGAGAGTGGTTAGACCACTGCGGCGTGTCAAATGTCATTTGATGAACTTCATGGTTACCGTGGTAACTGTATATGAGGTGTGATTATACTCTCACTGCACTTGTTACCTGCAGCTTTCAGCTCAGAGAATGAGAACTGTAAAAGCAACAAACTTTCTAGTTTGAAATGAATGTTTCTATTTTCTCCAGAAAATCATGAAACCCGCAAGAAACTGTCACTTTAAAATGTAACCTTCACGCGCGGTCTCGGCGTAACACTCACGTGCCACGGTCTGTTAGTGGGGGAAGTGGGAGGTTGTCACGTTAGACCCCCAGTTCTCAAAACCACACACACACACACACACACCCATACTACACACACACACACACACCTCGTAAAAGCGTACGCGGGGTCAATGCGACCAGCGTAAAAAGCTCGCGGGGTCCCAATGGACCCCAACTATTAAGACCGCAGGTGGGTAACGAACCAATCAAAATAGCAAAATGCTAAAGGAGAAGCTAATCAATGGATATCCTGCAGCAAGACCAAAAAATCTACCAGGCATTTAAAAAAAAAAATAAAATAAAATCTTCAACCACAACATTAAATTTCACATATTAATATACATCACAGCCTTCCGTTTACAGACACGTTGTGTAGGAAATGTTCTTCCGCTCACCAGTCCAGCGCATCAGCTAAATCAAAGTCCGACATTGTGCCTCAGAGTTAAGTCCCTCAGATGATGGCGATGTTCAGGCTCACTGTCTCTTTCTGAGAATTTATATATGCAGCTCGCTTCCTTTTAGAAAGTTGGTGGTTCTCTCTCTCTCTCTCTCTCTCTCTCTCTCTCTCTCTCTCGTGGCTGTGGAAACCACTGCTGCCTCTTTGGAAAAAGTGGAAAAAACCAAGTCACTGAGTGTGAAAAAAAACTGATAAATGTCAGAATGTTGTGATGTTAACATGAGAACTGACTAATCATTTTCAAACCTTAATTTGTCATAAATACCTGTTAGAGGAATTACATAAAAAGTGACCAAGATTCAATTTCAACATTCAGATTTCTTTGGTAGGAGCCCGTCTATATCCACTGGTAATATTTATCTACTAAATATCTCCAAATCTCTGACTGAGAGCACCACTCTTGTCCATTTTCTGTCAGACTTGGGCTTTGGCTAGGCCATTTCAAAACTTTGATTTTCCGCTCGTGAAGTGTTTCCTTTGGTGATTATCTTTTGACTTCCGAAAGCCGACTTGTATTTGGACCTGTTCATAACTCGACAAAGCATTAAATTCCATCTGAAGAAAGCTAAGCTCTTAGCATTATTCTGCCACCACCGTGTTTCATTGTGGGCCGATGAGCTGTGTTGTTTGTCCTTTTCTGTCAGAATCCTGACTAAAGCTTCAAGCAGGGTCAGCTTGACATGATTCAAAGCTTAACTTGAAGACAGGTAATGAACAGCGAATGTTTGTAACTCTTCTGATGTGGTTCCTGTTCAGAGTGATGGAGGTTTATGACCTACATTAAAACCCCCACCTCGCAAAGCCACATCCTCTGATGCTGCATCATTATATTTCCAGTATTCTGGTATTCTGCTCACATATTATATATATATATATATATATATATATATATATATATATATATATATATATATATATATATATATATATACATATATGAACTTGTCTGGCCCGGTCCCGGGGACCATCTGTGGCCCTTGTCATGATTTTTGTTCGGCCCTGGACCCCAAGTCAAGAATGCTAAAAAATTTGGCATACAAAAGAAAAAATAATTGCTGACCCACAAAGTTTGGAAATTGTCTGTTTTTCTTTTTGAAAAGGCAGCAGTCTGAAGTCCTCTTTATGTTTTGGAAAAGGTGCTTCAGAGTGTTTATCCAATGTTTTTTTTATATAATATACAGATTTGATGAATTTTTTTTTTTATTGTTGAGCAGGTTAAGCCTAACGTTTTTTTTTTAGAAATCACAATAAACATAGTTTTTTTAATTTTTAATTTAATTCATTTTATGGCCCAGCAGTAACCTGAATTCTCCAGTTTTGCCTCCCGGGGCAAAAAGTTTGGACACCATAAACATAAGGCACAATGCTGACCGTCAGGACAACAGCGTGTTTACCTGGCGCTGGGTTTTCTGATCATTTATTTATTTATTTTTAAGAGATTGTGTCATATTCAGTTCATTTCTCTGCGTTTATGACTATTGTATGAGTCTTAACATACAGGTTCCTTCCTTTGGTTTTAGTTTCCCACTTTTTTCTTGTTTTTATTTTGGATGGTTCTCGTTTATAATAATGGAAAGTAATGATTTTCCTCTTGGATTTTAGTTCTGTTTTATGTCTAGTTCAGTTTCCTCCATCTTAGTCTCCTTCCCTCAGTCTTCCTGCTTGCTTTCTGCCTCAGCTGTTCCACATTCCCCCTGATGAAGCTCACCTTGGTAAAATGTGGAGGTGGGCGGATCCATCCAAAATATCCACAATATCGACACCAAGTCAGCGTCACTAATCAGATCTATACTTTAGTTTCATATTGCTTCATGAAATTGGATTTTATTTTTGTGTTGCAGTTTCTCAACTTTACCATGAAAATAAGATTTTTGCGTTGAATCTTGAATTTCAATATGTGACAGCGATTTTTGGGATAAAAGTTTGGGAGTAAAAAAAAAAGGAAATTGCAGTAATAAAATATAAGGCTTGTCTTTGCTTTAAACATTAAAATAATGATTTGAAAGTATAACTTAAAATAACTTAAATGTAACTTTTGAGAAAGATATCGGAGCTGGTCTGTAATATTGATCAATATGTACTAGTTCCACTGGCAGATTATTTTATTTATAGCAAGATATTTTCCCATATTATAAGAGAAATAATCAGATAGTGGAACAAGTACTTTCAAAAAAATCTATATTAATGAATTATTGACCTAAAACAAGCTCTTATTTCTTGCTCAAAAGTTACTTTTCAGTTCGTTTTGTGTTATTTCAAGTCTACTAAGACTCATCCACTAAACACTAGACCAAAATGACTTGCTAAGATTTTGTGTTTTTTCAGTCTAAAAGGCAAATTCCCTTTTTTTTTATTGATTTAAGCCCATAAAAATATCATACCCATTCCAGCGTGAGAGAGTTGAAGTCTGAAAGAAAACACAACTTCCTGGGAAATCAGAGGCGATAAAATCCACATCTTTATTTAACAACTCTGAACTCTGAGGGGAAAATTTTCTGTTCGTTTCACCAAGTCAGATCAAGAGAAACAGACCAAGAATAGAGCCAGAGGTACAGAAGGATTTTCACTAAAAAGTGGTGCTGCACATCAAACTTGTTACTTTTTACTTTGAGAACAGCCTAGTGCAAAGTACTATAACACACTCACCTGACTACAGCTAAGAAAAGACCACACACACACACACACACACACAGCTGATCTTGTTGCCTGTGGCAGGAAGTGGTAAAGATTACCCAGATATGAAAACATGCACAACAAGACAAGTATCTATAAATGCGCTGACAAAATGTCGTACTCGCTCGGTAACAAACCTGCAGTTCTCAAACTGTGGTTCACGCAACACTTGTGGTACACAAGTTCCTGTTACTGGTCTATGGGGGAAAAAATGAACACCTTCCAATAGACAGGGATAATTTCCAGCAGAGAATTTAAAGAAAAGAAAAAAAATATACGTCATTTACTTTCCTCAGGTAAGCTGTTGCACGTCTCCACAGTGTGGGAGGATAAAACCCAGACAGACAGAAAGTTCCCAGCTGAGGTTCCTTCCTGCTGCAGAAACTATGACCTTTTAATCTGTAGAAACAATTTATTTTAGTCGCCTGCTGTGGGAAGCAGTGGCGATAAGAGGAAGTCCCCACAAAAAGCCTGCATAGATCTAAACTCCCTGGTTTACACACAGGCTTTGTGGGCACAGTGACAGAAAATTGTTTCTGTACCATGTTGGGAGAACTTAACTGCTTCAGGTCATTGAATGAATGTTATCAGATAAGGATAACATCAGTAATAATATTTTTTTTTAAAAGCAAATGATTTGGGCGTGCCGTGGCGGCGTAGCGGTTAGCGCGACCCGTATTTGGAGGCCTTGAGTCCTCGATGCGGCCGTCGCGGGTTCGACTCCTGGACCCGACGACATTTGCCGCATGTCTCCCCCCATTTGCTGTCAGCCTACTATCATATAAGGGACACTAGAGCCCACAAAAGACCCCCTGGAGGGGTAAAAAAAAAGCAAATGATTTTCTTTATCCAGATAGAGTATCTATCCAAATCAACCTGGTCATGTGTTAAAAACTAACACAGGACAGTATTCAATGTCTTCCAGCCACATGGAGCCATTTTATAGCATAATAAAGTAAATATGTCTACTTTAATTGCTATAAAAAACGACGTATATATCAAATATGTCTTAAATGAAATTTGACTTTCTAATTCAACGCCTTGAAATTGGGCCTCTGTCTCTTTAAAACCTCCTGCTCTTTCTGAAACGCCGCCTTGAGGAAGTCGCCCCAACATGGCTCCTCTATTAACACTTCAGCAACATTTGTTTTATTTACCAGCAAAGAGTCCAGTAGGGTCAGTTGTGTAGAACTCAGACCCGGAGCGTCAGACTCTTCGTGAGTCTGTCATACAACATCGCTCTCTTCAGTCAGAGGCTTCTTCAGATTCACCGTTAAACTGACTGCGACGATCCTATGAGGTAAATTACATGAGCTACAATAACGTTTAATTTCCCCTCCAAGATTAATGAGGTATTGTCGAGTTTGACCAAACAGCGTACCAAACCTCACCGACCGTTGCCCTCTGGAAACGAAGCGTAGGTCTATACAGCAGTTCCTCTCTGGAAAGCAGAACTAAACTGCAGGTCATCTGAAAAACCTTCCTGCTGGAAGATTAAAGCAAATAAAACAGACGGACCAAAACTTGTGTCTGGACTTGACTGGGCACAGCTTTTTGGTTCTGTTAGCTGGTCAGTCCATCATTGCCTCTCTCGGTTTGATTTCTTCACTGTACAACGTATTTCCATTCCAAAAACTAAATTCCCAATAAAAATATAAAAAAGCTTAATTTTCTAAACTTTCTCAGCAAGACAAAGACACAGGTTGTAAGAACGACGGATCAATTGTTCTTGAACCTCAAGGTCTTCAGCTTAGTGTGTGACTGTAGCAAATACATAACCTTCAAACTACAGAGGCTGAATGTCAAGGTGACCTTTTGAAGGTCACATCATCATCATCATCATCATCCGACAGATGTTTGTACCACTGGAACCTCAGTTGTACAAAAACACCCACCACAAGGTTTCTGGTTTTATTCATTCAGCAGACATGAAGCGAAAAGTTTGTGCACAAACAAAGCACAACGTGACATTATTACTCAGAGTTTGTAAAACCCTTTGATTTACCAATGTGGAACTTTTCCATCTGTGTGAGCAGAGAGAAAGAGAAGAAAAAAAAACACCAACACTTTCAGAATATGACTGTGTTTATTTCCTAAGAAAGTATTGAAAGGGTTCAACAAAAACTAAAACCAACAGCATCTCAAAAAAGAAGCAAATCAAACAAATCTTTAATACAAATAAGAGCCGGAGAACTGGAACTTCTCTTCTGGTAACAGGGTTGTACCTAAACGCAGAGACTGAGAGCCTAATAACTACATCCTGGACATGATGTGCTGTAGATTCCTAAAACACACATCAACACACACATACACACACACACACAAAACGTTTCTCTGATCAGTTTGTGATCATCTTTCTGCATTCACTTTTCAGAATTAAAACGAGACAACCCAAAACTATTTACTCAGAAATCAGGTAAGAGGAAAAAAAACAAAAAACACCTGAAATAAGTTGATATGCAATAACACTGAATCCAACTCCAACACAAAGAGACGAACGGTTTAATGTAACGCGGCTAAAGCGGCAGCCGCTGTAGGAAACAACCTGGATCATCTGGACACGTTACTGCAGGCGGAGGAACGCCTCCTCATGCCGTTCGGTTTGGACTTTTTCCAAATCTACATGAATCCGTTTGAGTGAAAGCGGCCAGAATCATCTGCTTCAGCTGGATTTGAAGGAACGGGGCAGAAAATCCACAGAACTCGACCCGGTATTCAAACAGATCAGAACCTAAAAGCTGCACTCTGCTTTCTGACCTCTTTGGAATCGTTAGCTCCAGGCTAATAGGTCTGTTGGAGATTTGAACCATCCTTTTAATTGCTAACTCAACTGAAGCGGTTGCCACGGTTGCGTATACTTTATACATTTTCTCAAACTGCTACAACTTTCAAACCAATTGAACTTTTGGCACATATGATCCCAGCCAGTGGAATTAGCAGACAGAAGTGATTTGAATATTTAAGACATTTCTAAAACACTAAGTCATTTAGATGTTAAACTAGCTTTATGAAATCCACACCCTTGATCCCAACACACACGGCCTATTCAGAGTGGGAGAGCTTTTGAAGTGACACGGATTCTCCCGTTTAAACTCCAGTTAAATGTGAATGTTTTAAAGCCCCAACATGAACAAAACATGTTTTAACTTTTGGATTTTTTCCCCCCTCTTAATATTATATAATAATACATTTCCCACTGCTTTTATTTATGCTGTTCAAATAATAAGACAGACTTGCAAACATCCAACCCTTCTGCTTAAAACACACTTCAAAAATATCCTCCATCCATTAGTATATTAAAATAATTAAACTCCTCATTTAGGGATTATTTCTGATATCTATCATTTATGCATGTGCAACAATGACTGAGACCATCGACACGCGATGAGTAAAAACTGTTTGGCACATGAATATTCAAAGCTTCATGGAATGTCGACGACCGAAAGACGAACCTCGACGTGACAAAATCATCCCCAAAAAATAAACGTATGAATGTTCCACAAGAACGTTCAAGATTCCGATTCACCTTTCAGCTGGTGCTCTGTTAGGTACAGAGCGCCCCCCGGTGGATTTTAGCGTTGGACCCTCGTAACAACACCTGACGTGGAATATTTAGTTATTTTTCATTTTCCAATGTTGATTTAAAAAAAAAAATCATTTAAAATCAAGTTGTGAAGCATTAACCTTCTCTTTATGGAAGATCAGGGCGAGTTAGAAAAACAGTCAGAATGGTGAGACAGAATTTGAGAATAAAGACTATTTTTTATTCTTTAGTGGCCCTATTCCTCTTCCGTACCTCCATTCAATCCATTCTGAACTGTCAAACCTAGAAGGTGATGATTCACGGTCACATCGTTAAGGCTATTGTAATTTTACAGCTGATAGTTTGTGAATTATTTTGGAGTTTTACAAAAGAAAAAGTTTGAATAAAACCCGCAGAGCTAAAAATCCCTCAGCAGCTTAGCGAGTTGAAACTTTTCTCCTGTGTTTCCACCAGCGACCTGATGAAGCAGCGACAGGCAAACCCACGTTTCAGCTTTACCTCGTTTCCTCCAACAGTTCAAGCAGAGACGTTATGAGACGTAACTGAATGATTTTTGTGCTTAAATTGCCAGTGTTACCCAAACTTTGAGCGTTTTAAGTCTGACTGATGGAACCAGGTCAGTAAATGTTTAGAGAAGAACATATTTGGTTCCGTTCACATCAGACGGTTCAGATATGAAACCAACAGGAACTCTGACACCAGCTGCTTTAGATCTGATCTGCACCGATTTCCCAATGTGCTTTGGCTCCGACAAACACTTTAGATAATGCAGAATATAGTTTCTTCAATCAGGTGTGATTGTTCTCATGGTTGAGCAACACGCTCACTTATTAATCCAGTTCAGGGATCTGCAACCTTCACAGTCCGGAGAGTCATTTTTATCCTCAGTACGGATGGAAACGGCAACGTCTCCATCACACGTTTTACATGATCTTTTAAAACAAGACTGCTTCTCATTTTATTATTAATATCTACTGTTAAAACAAAAACAAAGTCATTTTTAAAGAGCCCGTTTATAAAAATTGGGAAAAACAAAAATTCTACGGGATGTTGATATGCATGAAAAATTACGATTTTAAAAAAGCACCATTTCCAACATAAGAAAACTAGCTTCTTTTTTTTTTTTTTTTAACAAATGCAGCAGAATGTTGTTGGATCCATTTTTAGGTACATTTAACTTTTTTTCAGCCAACTTTTTAAAAGAGCGACTGTGGACGATCCGAGGAGCCGCTCCAGAACCGCAGGCTGCAGAGACCCGATTTAGTTTAATATTCGTTCAGAATCAACACATTACATTCGAAACTAACTTTTATTTAAATTAATTTTGAAAAACATCCCAGCCCCCCCCCCCCCAAAAAAAGTAAATTTTTTGCATGAAAACAGTTTTTCACTAACAGAGACTCAAGTTGTTATTTAGGCCTTTACAGTTCTGATCAGACCCTGAAATGTCGACCACATGCACGATCAGTTTCACTTCACAATCAGCCAAAAAATGGAAAAAAAAAAAATCAGGATTCTCCTCACATCTTATAAAATGCAGAATTCTGGATTAAAATCACCACTAACATCTCCACCGAGAGACAGAACAGATGCATACACACATGTAACTTTGGCACCCGGATATGTACAAGAAAGAAATGATAATGCAACAGTTTAGTGCAATGAGCTAAACCTGGAAGGAAAAAAGAAAAAGGCACCGCCTCCATAACATAAAACAGGTTTCTCTAAAATGAGCTGCATTTCCAAAAACAGTCAGGAACATTTTACACTTACTCCACATACACACACAGTCTCTGAAAAATCAGAATGGAAGTGAACCTTGACATCAGGACATGAGTAGAAGCCAGCTGGAGTTGATTAATATTATTATTATTTTTTAAAGAGCAGTCAGTGATAGAAATGTGGCGCTGAGCTACGTTTGACAAAAACTACAAAAAAAAATTTAAAACAATGTTCAGGGAATATTGTAATTCATTCAAACATTACTTAGAAATGACATTATTTAATGTTGTGTAAGCTGTCCAGTTCAGAGGATGCAAAGTTCACAAAGAACGATCGCCATGACCGAGGTCAAAAAAATAAAATAAAAATGGCACCAAGTAATCACATCAAGTTACTTTTCCACCAAAGCGGTTCTGGTGCTAAACCGGGAATTTACTAAATGCAGTAAATGTCTGATCCTCCATCTCTCAGGCAGCCTAGTTTCTGCATGTCGAGACGTGTCTGCTGCTCATTCGGGCTGCGAGAGAGCGAGAGAGAGCAAGACTTCCAGCAGAAAGAGCTGAATGGACGTACAGCAACAAAATTCTCTCTGTTTTCGTCTTGCTGAGGTTTTCCGGCTCCGCCTGTCTGGGAACAAGCTGGATTAGGAAAATGTTGGCAAACTTTTGGAAATCTGAGGCAAGACTCTACATTCTCCAGAACAAAACATGGAGGCATACGGAGGACAGAACCTGACATAATCACAGATAAACGTAGAACAAGTTGATGAAGTAATTTACGTGCCAAATATCACATCTAGTAAATAAAAACATTAAGAACTTTCTCAATGCATTTGATGATACAGTATAACAAATTAAGATTTGGTTATTATTTTCAACAGGTTTAATTTAAACACAACTTATTTAATTTTCCTTTCTATTTCCAATCATATCAGTTCTTTTTTATTGTATTACTTTTTTCATAGTGTGTATTTATTTAATGTTTATTATATTTCTTTAACAGAAGAGGATTAGGGCCACAGATTAGGGCTGTTCTCAAAGAAAAAAAGAATTCTGACTTTATTTTCTTAGAATTTCTGAGGGAAAAAAAGTCAGAATTCTTTTTTCCCAGTGGCCCTAATCCTCTTCTGGATTTTTTTCTATATATATATATATATATTTTTTTTTTTTTACATAGTTTTTTTTTGTTAATTATACATTGATTTATTTTCTCTTCTACCATTTTCTACCCGCAAAACTCACTTTCCTCCAACTCCTGCGCTCTTCCACACAAATCACTGAGCTAAGCTAATTCCTGTTTAGCAAACGTCGCCCAGTTTAGCAGCAGAACCTGTTTGATGGAAAACGCCCCGTTGAAGCACTGGAACTGAACATGGTCTGACCAGTGGCAGGACACCACACACACAATAAACTACAACAGGTACTTCCAGAGTCCAGTATGCAGGAAGACAGAATACAGAACCACCTGAATATTCCTCATTAACCCCCAAAATGGCTTTGAAAAACCAGAGTTCAGCTGTTCCCTCTGTGGAAGTAAAGGAACAGAGAGATTGACGACTCTTTGGATGCTAATTGTCTGATCTGAGCTATATATAAAAATAGAAAAAAAAAACATAATTGGGATACTTTTCCACATTTTACAATGACAGAAACAACTATTTTCATAATTCCAAAGGAATCCCGACAAACGACGGCTCCAACTCGGACATTCTGACTTGGTTTCCTCTTATTCGAATGCATTGAAATGCACCGTTTGCCTCTTGCGTCTCTTTTTTTTCGCGGTCTGAATGTGATGGGACTCCCTGGTTTAGGTTTCCATGGGAACGGGCAGGTTCATCGAATCGTCCTGAGGAAGCAGAAGAAGCCGTTCTCTGGAACTTTATCGACTCAAAGGGTTCAGTCTCCGGTACGCAGCAGGAAACGCTCAGATCACAGAATTAACGATTAACGCAGAAAACTAAATAATCCCGTTAAGGTAACATATCTTCTCTTTCCACTCTATATTTATATTTATACAGACATATGTACATACATGTATAAAATAATCACCATAGATCACATGAAGGAATGGCGACGTGTGAGTTAGTGGGTCTAGTTAAATAAAAGAAAAATAAATCACTTTCTCTCTCTCTCTCTCTTTCCAGTCTGGTCCAATAACTACGATCCAACCAGAAATGTTTCCTGTGCTACCCATGAGCCTCCTCTTCTGTGTAGCTCTCCTGGGCTCTGCTGCTACCTGCGGAACCCGACCAATCAGAGGAGAGCTGGGGTGAGGCGTGAGGTCAGAACAGCGATGGCAGCACTCGCACACACACAGGGGAGGGACGACCAGAGCGACAGAAGGCAAAGATGGAGCCATCTATTCTGTTCGTTTCTACCGTTTCTAAGGCGACGTCTCGGCTCCCCCGGGCGGACATATTGGAGGTCATCATACATACATTTAATTTCTGATTAAATAGTTTTTAAATAGGTTGAAGTTTTCAAAGCACTGGAGGAGTTTCTTTCTGCTCGGATCATAATTCAATAATTTAGAGCCAGCATGACATTTATATAAAACAATTTCTCCTCATCTCCCAATAATGAGGACACATCAGGACCGAGCAGCCGCATTCTTTATATAACAATCCTAATTTACATGGAGCTGAATTTGATGCACTTTTACAAGGAGTTTACCTCATAAAGGAAGAAAGCTTGAACTTTTTTCTACAAGTTTCAGAAGTTTTCTTTAAACACGTTGAACCTCCAATATGGACGCCAGAGAGACGCAGTTCATCACCATCTGTGGCCTAATTAAATCATACATCACTGTACCTTTGTTTTGTGGAAACAGAGGCTGAACAGAATGAAGAGCACCTGCTGCAGCTGCAGTAGGACAGGAAAGAGGGAAGCGATTTAAAGACAACGCAAAGAACAAGGAGTAGAAAAGCAAAAGACACATTTACCTTCATGCCTCCACAAAGGTCCGGACATGATTAGAGTACAAACAGAAACGCTGAGAGGGGCTTACGGGCGTTATGAGGAGGTAAATGTGTCAGCCTGCAGCAGGACAGGATTGGTGTCTGTGAGTAAGTCAGTGACTGGGGCTAAGGTTGGATTTACCTCATGCATACAAAGCCCTCTAACAGAAGTTCTCAATGGTATCAAAGAACGAAAAGTTTACAGGACACTCTGGGCGGGCCAGAGACAAGAGGAGGCACGCAAGGAGGGAAAAGAAAGAGAAAGAGAAAATTAATTCAGTTCAGCTGGAGGAAAAAAACCCAACAAAAAACAGGAAAGCACATTCCTAAAAAAAGAACAAAAAAAACAGAAAAACACTACGAAGGCATCAGAAAGAGGGGAGGGGGGGCGAAATGTTTGCAGGTTTGCAGGAGGCAGAAGACCCGGCAGGTCAGACAGCGTTCTGAGCAAAGCTACCTGGTGTGGCGTTTCTGTCGTTGAGCAGCTTGGTCTGACTGTTGGGCAGGATCTTGATCTCTGGAGGATCTGGACTCTGGCCCGCCCGCGACGCCATGAGGGCGTTCAGGTACTGCAGACGGGTCACCTGCAGCACAACGAGACGGCCGCGCGTTTAACGTCGCGGACGTTGGATCGCATGCTTACGTTGGCGGTGCCCGTTGTAGCGAAGGAGGAATGTTGGTTTTCAAGTTCCGATGCAGTCAAAAGTAAAAATGCGAAAGAGTGAAAGTGCTGAAAAAAGAAAAAAAAAGATGACGGAAGACGGTAAAGGAAATGATGATAGGAGGCAAACAGGCGAAGACGGAGCGAAAAACTAATGGAAAAAGATTAAAGAAGAAAAGAATGAGAGTGAAAATTGAAAGATAGAAAGAAAAAGAAAAATGGAACCAAAACACAAATAAATGAAAGGATGAAAGAAGGACAGAAAAAAATGTTTTGTTTCCAAGCAGCAGTAAAACTTTGAACTTCACAGATGTTTACAAATGAGTTTAGTCCAGTTCAATAACAGGAGGACAGGTGTCCCTCAGGTGTCCCCCAGTTGTCCCAGTGGACACGCCCACTCACCCGTATGAGCTGCAGGTCAGTGAGGGCTCGCACTGTGTAGTCGGGACAGTAGCTGGATGGGCTGGTGGCGTCTGCTGACTCGAAGGGATCCCTGGGAGAGTGCCGCTGGGTCAACACCGGAGACTGGTGAACTGCGCGCACACACACACACACACACACACACACACACACACACAGTCTGAAACTGCACAGAGATCCTTCACCAAACCACAGGATTCTAGAAGTGTCTCCTTCAGAATCAGCTCGTCTGCTGAAGCCCCATCTACACACATTGCTGGGTAACAAAACTATTACCGAGGAAAAGAATAAAACAATAAAGGAAGACTTTAGCTTTTGATAAGGCAGCTAAATCACGCGGCAACCAGCACAACAAACCATAAACCTTAGAATATTCCAAGTTACAGAGGCTTGCTACGTAGTTTTACTATTCCAGACTCAACGTTCCACAGTTCCCAGTCTAATGCCTTCAACTTAAAATAGAAAATGATAAACTTGACTGTTTCTACAGCACACAGGCTTTAGATATGCATCTGCAGACACAAGTAAGTGGAAGTAAGGACAAGTGATCAGAGGAAGAGAAAGAAACATGGACAAAAGCAAGGACACAAAGAAGGACAAGAAGACAACAAGAGAAACAATAAAGTTTTTTCCAGATTTTTCCAGAGTTAGCAGGAACACAGTGGGATCGACGGCACATTTCACTTCATGTAAAACTTGGTGTCCCATAATATTTAAGAGAATTATGCAATTAGCTTATTGCAATTTCCTAAATAGACTCAATTGGTTATTAATCATTTTAATTTTTAAATTATTCTTTCAGCTTGTATTCAAGTAGATTTCCTCTTAGAAATGATATCAAATGACTTCAGGAAACTTATTGAAATTTTGTTTGTTGCAGACATTATTATCGCACAAAACTCCTATTAATAAATAAAAATGTAATACTTAGTCATCTAAATATGAAACTCTGCGTCCCACTGCTCCAGGCGGTGAGCAGCACCGACTTCTAAAAGGCGCTCCAGTGAAAACAGTCTATCATCTCACCTGAAGAGGGCAGCGTCAGAGCAGACACGCCGTAGTAAGTGAAGGCTCCGTTCTCAAACTTCAGGCCCTCTTTGCCGATTTCCACCTCCACACGGCCCTGACAACCAGACAGGGGTCAATCAGTGAAACCTCTGCTGCAGCTGCCTCAATAACACAGGGAACTGATTTGGTTTTGTTTTATTCTAATTGTAAAAAATGTTCATATGAAAATATGAACATTTACAAATGACCAAGTCTGGGATCTTGGCGTATTTCCCCGTCTTTCCCTGACGTCTCTCTCATATTTCATCCGAAGCCGAACAGTCAACAACAACGTTACAATTTCCATCCAAGAGTTTTTAGCTATTCGACAGTTTGTGTAGCTATGTAGTGAAGACTCGTACAATAGTACATAAATCCCCCACAGAGTCTGATGAACGTTCTTTAAAAGTATTCATGTCTCCTGAGGATTCAAAGGCCGGATAGTGGAAGCGGAGGCGTCGAAGTGAAACAGCTGCTCTTCATTACAGGCAATTTTTGTCATGCGTCTACGTCAATGAGAGGTGTTGTGTGATTGGTCAGACGTTTGTGGCCAACATGGCTGCTAACCACAACTCTCTGTGACCATTTTGTAAAAGCACAATAGAGGATGCAGGTTGGGAGTGGGGGACCCCGGCACATAGGGGTGTGAGAGGGTGTCTGCAAAAATGAACAGCCCCATTTTTGCATGAGACCTAAAGTCGACTGTTCGGATCTGGATGAAGTATGTGGAGCCTTAAGGTGGTGGTGTCCAGACTTTAGGGACCCTGCAGTCGTGCTGAGCTGCCGCTTCGTACCTGCAGCAGGAGGATGAAGTAGTCCACTGGGTGGTTGCGGGTGTACAGGTAGTGGCTCGGGCTCAGCCGGTTGTTGTGGTCGAAGTGGACCTCCTGGTTGACGTTGGGGTGGCGGAGCAGGTGGAACAGCACCTTCTCAGACACACGAGCTGGGCTGAAGTGCTCCACTTCTGAAGGTGGAAACAGCATGACAGAACTTCAGCATCTTTATCGGTATCACAGCATTATCGTCAAGAGTGTTCACAACCCATTCATACACCTACTGAAGTGGAACCCCAGCAGATTGCTTTATTCTCTCATTTTAATCGATTTTTGGACATTGCCTCCATCAAGGATAAAAAAAATTGCCTGCTAGTTGTTTTGTTTACATGTAACTAGCTGCTAATATACTCTTGCTAGCTAGTTTTTTATTTGACCAATTATGGGGGCAAAAAAACTAGCTAGCTAGCAGGGCTTTTTTTTTTGGCTCTATCATGAGTAAGTAGGTGCCGCTATACGTAACTGAATGCTAACATACTATTGCTAGCTAGCTAGTTTCTCTGCCTCCATCATTGGTAAAACAAACAAAAAAAACTAGCTAGCTACCAGGGCTTTTTTAGCCTCTATCATGGATATACTTGCCAGCTAGCAAGAGTATATTGTTTGCTAGCAATGTACTAGCCACCTTCTGCCTTGAGTAAACGAACGCAATGAAAATGTCTGTGTGAGACTTAAACTTTGTCTTAAACAAAACTTAAGATATGGGATTAAGATATTTAAGATATTTTATGTATTTTTAAATTGATTTGATTTTTTGGATGCACAAATTTAAGACTTTTGAAGAATTTCCAACCCCCATGTAAAGGTTTGAACTAGAAAGCCAGGTTTATAACCCATCAATACAACTCAAATGACTTTTCATTTTGTTTGCATAACCTTTTTTCATTTTGCACACACCTCTGGACAGGAAGCGGTGCGTGGCCAGCAGGAGCTGTGGTGATGTGCGGATCTTCGGCTCTCCCTCTGGAGGCTTGAAAAGGGAGAACTCCTCGTGGGAGCCGCGAGGCTCCAGAGGGATCTCCATAGGAGTCATCGGACGTTTCACCTTCCTGTCCACTGTGGAGGTCAGAAGGGAGTTTTAACACAGAAACAAGCGGCCGCAGCAGCGGGAAAGGTTCTCCCAGACACTCACAGTAGCCGTCGGACTCGTCCAGGATCTCAGACTTGATGACCTCCTCGATGACGTCCTCCAGGGTGACCAGACCCAGAACCTCGTAGAACGGGTCGCCCTCGCCCTCGTTGTTCACCTTCTGGACGATGGCCATGTGAGAGTTGCCTACATGAACACCAGTCAAGAGATGGACCTTCATCACTTAGCTCACTTAGACAATGTGTTAGCTGCTTGTTCTGGATCTCAACAAAACTCAGACGCAATACACACACGCAGACACACGCACACACACACACACACACACACACACAAACACCCACACACACACACACACACCCACACCCACACACACACACACCCACACACACAAACACCCACACACACACACACACACACACACAATGGCCACCAGTTTACTTTTATCCCTACTAAAGTGTGTGTAAAAGGCCTTGGAAATGGAGCAAAAATAATAAGTATAAAAAATAAAATTCACTGAGTTAAGACTTACAGGAACCCCAAACTATTACTGGTTTGTAACTGAAGCATCTTTTTAATATTATTCTTAAATATCCAAAGCTCACAGAACCGTGTGGACCACTCCCAACGTGTCACTCTGTTGGGAGTCCCCTTGTCTCCATGGCAACTGCTAGACTTTTGTACATGGTTATGGGAATATGAATGTAGCAAATCAACTGGTCGCATGATAAATTAGAAAATTCAATCATTTTTATGTGCATGATTTATCATTTTTCTCTTTTCTCTCTTTCCAACAAAAACTGGATGGTAAGAGTCTTCAGTCTGGTGATTTGGTCTCAACTAGACCTTATTTTGAAGGATAATTTTGTTTACAAAGACTTTATAATTCATTTTATTTGTCATTTCTGTTATTTTGTTCATTTATTTTGGATATTTAAAATGTCTTCCGGTTCCAGTGTTAAATGTTTATTAGAATTTAAAGTTTATCGATATTTGAGAATGTGTTCTTGCATTATCATGCCATTACCATTATATTACTTTAAAAAGGTCACAAAACAACATCATCATTGTTTATCACAATAAATTTTGGAAAAATTTATCATCCAGCAAAATTTGTTATCATGACAAATAACATTCTTTTAATAGGCAGAATTTCTAATTCTGAAGTTTATGAAGTCCTGCATTTTAATTTTTTGCATTGCCTAAAGGAAATGATTCATTGTGTTCATTTCCTTTAATCTGTTTTCATTTTTGCTCTATGTCCTCGTTTCTCTTTTTTGTTTTCTTGAGTTCTTACCCAGGACTAAAGCAGTGTGATGCTCAGAACTAAAACTCACACCCCGATTCTGAAATAAAATGCTGGATAGCACATTCCTCTGCAGACGTTTTAACCCTGTTTTGGACATTTTCCTCACTAAGCTAACAGTTTGGATTTTCCGCCACTAGAAAAAAAATCACATCATCAGAAAAATAAGGGCTAAGCAAATTTCCCAAACTAAGCAGATCTGTGGCTAAGTTTAGCTGCTTCCAAGACGAGCTTTTTTTGTTTTTCCCAAGCAGCGAGCAATCAGAAGCGTCGACCCGTTGAACGCTCTCTCTCCCTCCTGCAGCAGAAAGCTCTCAGTGTTTCCAGCCTGCTCAGTCAGCTGCTGCAGCAGCTGCTGAGTCAGCGCCGAGCTTTCTGCACATGCTCAGTGCGGTCGTCATGCTGCATTAGAGAGCAGCTAGGAAATGTTTACAATGACCCCAGCTGGATCTCAGGGCTTCCTCTTGGTCACTTTAGTTTATTTTTTACTTTTTCGGCTACGGCTGTTGATGCAGATACCATACGCTGTGAGGTGTGATGGGATTTTAGGGAGAAACTTTAATGTTTTGGTGATTCATTTTATTTCTTCAGGTCTTTCATACACATTAACTGCATAGAGCAATCTGTGTCCCTTTGGCATTTTTGTGCCACTGCCTCACATTTATTAATACATTCTACTGTTACAATTTGATTTCTGTTTGGTTCATTTTTTTTTCATCCTATTAAAGTTGAAATCTAATCAAACTTAGCTGTTTTTATTGTTTTCCATTATGTGGTTATATTTCCTGATATACCAGATCAACTAGTACATGTATGGAATATTACATAGACATCAGTGATAGACAGAAAAATTTAATAACATTGTTGATGTTTTAATACTGTGGACAATTTTAGTCCCTACCTAAAAACACATTTTTGCATTTTTTTTTAATACTAAGAAAAAACAAAAAAAATAGATTTAATCTGTTAAATGTAGTTCTTTTATCTATTAAAATTAGATAACATAACTTTTTCATTTATGTTAAGGATTAGGGTATTTTTTTGTTGTTGTTGTTAAATCTTAATTTGTATTAATTCTAGTGTTTGTGTTCCAAATAAATGCAAATAAAATTAGGAATATTTGTATTTCTAAAAAGAAATTGGAAAGACGCTAAAAATAAATAAAATAAAATAAAAATTCTAATACTCATGAGAAAAATTAAACCAAACTTTAGTTTTTATGACTAATAACATTTTGTAGCTCAAACCAACATTTAAAGAGTTAGAAACAAAAAAAAATAATAAAACTGAAGTTACTCTATGTCATTTTCTAAATGACAAACAGGTGGAGAACAAAATCAGAGAGCGGAGGGTGAGGTGAGAACAGGAAGGTCTCTGATTGGTCATTCAGATGTTGCTCACCTTTCTTGAATTCCTCCAGCATGGCGTCCAGCTTGGTGTCGTTGAAGACGTAGTGCAGCGGGTGGTTGTAGAACTTGGTGATGGTCGTCATGGGGGTGCAGTCCTCCGGGTCCACCAGCGCCAAATCCTTCACGTAAAGGATTTCCACGATGTTGGACCTGCGGAAACAAAAACAACAAACAAACAACGTGTCGGTCAGAGAGATCCAATACAAAGCAAGCAGCTGCGTCTTCAAACAGGTCCTCAGGTTGAAGGCGTTCCTTATGAAAAGTACAAACATGGAGCCGTCGGCTTTATTTCTAGATGAATTTATTATTTATTTATTGTGACATGATAGAAAATCAGCTTAGAATTTCCCATCTACTCTGCAGGCTAGAAATGTTTATTAGATTTTTAGAGGTTTATCGAGTTAGAAACAAGCACAGAACCTGGAGCTGCTCTTTGCTTCACATTACAGGTTTCATTGTCAACAAGGTTTGATTCACAAGAAAGTTTGAATTAACCTATTTTGTGGTTTTTATCGATCTTAAAGAGAAAATGGAACAGACTGAAATCTGTACCAGCTTTCAAAAATTCAAACCTCCCATTTTTTTGTAGGTTCAGTCCTGCTTTTACCTGCTTTACCTGAACACATCATGATTCACCAAGATGGCGATGTGCTTTCCATCGTAACTCAGTGCTAAACATTAGGGAAGGTGAGTAAGTTCTTCAGGAAAACCCTGGCTACGTTAAACCAGCTGTAGAAGTAGGAGTGTGTCGACGAATTGGTCGAGACTTCCTTACATTTGGAAAATCAGTCAATATATGAGGAAACAAAGAATAGAAATCGACTTTTCAGACAAACAAAATGGTCAAAAATCGGAATTGACTAGAAAACTGCAATCGCTGCACCCTAATCGTAACACTACGTGTTCTTCAGTCTACACACCCTCAGTGATTTTAAACTTTCTGAACATACAGTTGCATTTAAACAGAGACCTGCAGAGTAAATTTTCATATCTTGTCATAATTAAACTAAATATAAGAGAGATTTGGGAAAGACAATTCTTGTCAAAATGGAATATTGGCTGTTTTTTATTAAATACAGCTATAAATTTGCTCTTTTTCACAAAATAACTTGTAAAATATCAGGTGAAACAAAATGTTTGTGCATGAGAGTGGACAGAGTTTAAAATGTTTGCAGAGCGTTAAGATGCGGCCAACAGCGACCCATCTGACCAGGGTTCTGTAATGTTTCCATGAGAAGTCGTTCATTACAAAAAACATTTTCCAACAGAAGTTATTCATCACTGCTAGAAATCATTCTGGAGATTTTGGATTCCTGGGAAAGTCTGAACAGAGTTACTAGATCAGAGTTTCTTCAGTAAGAATGAGAAAATTCTAACTTTTCCTCATTCAGTTTTACAGAAAAGTGTCCAAAACTATAAAAAACCTGTTATTTTGCTTTATAGTTCTTTAAATCAATATTACACAACTTTTATTATTTTTTACGATAAACAGGTAAAAAATTAGCAAGCTAAAAGCTGGGAATTATGTGGGTATATTTGTTGTTTATGGCGCCCCCTGGTGTTCGAAAAACAGCATCTGCAAGTTGTTTATGTGTGAAAGAAATTTCTTGCGAGTAAAAACTACTGCAAGTCCCACAACTACTGGCACAAAAATATCTAAATACTTCTGCTGGATGATATTCTGGTAATCCACAGCAAAATCTAAGCAATAACTCAAAACTATTTGATTTAACACCTGAAAGCCACAACGACGCAATAAGTAACATCTTTTCTCCTTAGATAAAGATGATGGACGAAGAAAACTAAATGATGGAATGTACGTTTAAAAAAAAAAAAGAAGCAGAAATTAAACGCACACCTCTCCTCCTCGTAAATAGGCACCCTGGTGTATCCGCTCTGCATGATCTCCGACATGGTGGAGAAGTCCAGGACGGCCGAGCTGGGCAGCATGAAGCAGTCCTTCAGGGGGGTCAGGATGTCCTCCACCGTCTTGGTGCGCAGCATCCCACGGCTGAACTCCTCTTTCACAAACTCGCTGTGCAAACACACACACACACACGCACACACGCACACACACACACACACACACCCACGGATCAGTAACAGCAAACATATGATCTTCTCAATGACGTCAATCAGACCTGTTCTAGATCATTCTAGTCTTCAAAATCAATGTCCAAACGTCTCACTGGTCTTTGACGCGAGATTTCTAGAAGATCGTCAGCTGAAACATGAAGACGTTTTCTAATGTCACGTCCCAGATTACCATCGGCTGCACCGATCCACTTCTTTCATTTCCGATACCAACATCGATATCTGAGGTTTAGTATCGGCTGATACCGATCCGATACGGCAAGAAAGTGCTGAACTGACTTAAAACATTTCTTTCTTTCTTTTGTTTTTAAACAAAGGCATAAATGTACTGAATTACAAATTTATTTGATAACTCTGTACCAGCATAGCACACTTAAACACACCAATAGCTTCACAAGCCTGTTCAAACATGGAAAAAAAATCTTTAATTTGTTCAGTCACAGTGATTAGGAGTAGAACAGCCAATGTAAAACAACAAAAACAATTAGTTGACTATTTTGGTCAAAGATGTAAAAATTAACTGCAATAAACCTTTTTTCAAATGGGTTAGAAAGTGCAATTAGGAATTCTAATTATAATGCAACATAAACAATAAATCTTAGAATTAGACTGAATAGATCTGCTCTTATGAATTGGGCACTTTGTCACCAATACCCGATCTAAAAATATTTTCAATAATTGAGACCGATACAGATAACATCGGATCAGTGCATTTCTTACTGTGTAGGTCTGGGCTGGTTTCTCCGTTAATAATAAACCTCTTCATTTAAAAACTGCATTTTGTGTTTACTTGTGTTGAATTTAAATAAAACTGGTCTGAGGTTCTGAAACACTTAAGTGTGAGAAACATGAATAAAAAAGAAGAAAAAAATGAAATCAGGACGAAGGGCAAACACTTTTTCACACCACGGTATCTCCACAAGCAATCAGTTTCTATGTTGACGGATGCTCTGGAAATGGAGGAAGGTAGAGACTGCCTCCAGGAAATCGACACCGATTCCTGGAAAATGTTCCTGCAGATGCCTCATCTTCAGTCTGCGGGTGTCTAGTTCAAACATGTCTCAGCTCTACTGGAACAAGTCAAACCACAAGCTATTCTCTATCCGGCACTGCGAATCCTTCTGACCCGGCAGTCCGTCCTAGCTAAAGGCTTCAGCAGACATGTCCTAGGTTCTGTTGTTAAACTTTAACACGGTAGAAGTCTGCTTAGTATCGTCTTGCGTATCTTTTTCTCTCCAATCTGGGTCAGGTATTCCACCGTTGAAATGTATTGTCCCTTTAAGCAGCTTTTCCACTTCAGGCTTTAGATATAGTGTGAATCAACAGTTGAACCATTAAGTTTCTAATATATTAGAAGTAAAGGTATCACCCCTATATGGATCAATGTTTATTTGAGAATTAAAGGTTCCTTCCCGCTACTTGGCTGTTCCTTCTACTATATCTCCCATCCTGCTGCGATCTGAACACATAAAGGCCAGGATGAGCGATGATCCTAAGTATGAATATTGATTAATCCAAACTTTTCAGCTTCTGACCCACATACTTGGCGCGAGAGCATTTTTAGCTGCTTTAAGGAAACAGAAAACACAAAGACCTCTCCAGCGTAAAGCCAAACATGTGACTAATAATCTGTCGAGATGTTTTTTTTCTATTTGTACTGGTCTACCCAACATGGCCGTTTTTCTGTCAAGAAAGAAGAAAGACAAGGAGACTGAAGTCCTCAGCCTCCACTCGTTTCCGCCTGCAGCTATTGCTAAGTCTGCCACCATTTAGCCAGATGTTTGTTTGTTTGGTCTGTCAACACAGCAGAGGAACTTGAGGTGCAACTTCCTTCAAACCTTCAAAATAAAATTTTCATTGTTTAGAAAATCTACATTTTTTAAAACAATCTCACAGTTCTTACATATTCCTTCTGTAAATATAAAGTAACCCAGAACAAAAGTCTGTGTGTTTGTTAGCCACATAATAAAAATAAGCAAGAAAAAAAATAACTACTACAAATAAAATCCATTCTTTGCACTTTTTTTAATTAATATGCTAGTACAATTTTTAGGGTTTAAAAATCTGGGTCGATATCAATATCCGATATTGCTGCAATGGCCAATAAACGACTGTTATATATATATATATATATATATAGAGAGAGAGAGAGAGAGAGAGAGAGAGAGAGAGAGAGAGAGAGAGAGAGAGAGATATGCACCGATTCCAGTTTTGGCTTATACCGATTTTCTTGTCTGAAAAGTTGTTAATTTTTCAGACATAGTTTTACAAAACTACAATAATGTTAATAACCAGGATGAATTTCAACACGATATTTACGACACCACATTTTGATAAATCTGTATTTACTTTACTCTCAGTAGTAAGGAGGGATGTAATAATGTGATGTTATGGTGGTTAACTGATTGAGGAGGTTTATAAATAAATTTAAATCAGTTTTTTTATATCAAAAATATGCTAAATGTAGTATCTATATGGCTATTATTATTATTATTATTTTAGTTTTTTTTCATAGTACCTGTAAGGGTCATTGACGCTGGCGCGGATCATCTCCATGGCTCTCTCCCGTATCCCACAGGTGCTGACGTCTCTCCCCAGGCCCAGGTCCAGAATCAACCCCAGCGGACAGGACAGGGGACAGGTGAGCACCATGCAGACCTGGGCCAGCCAGGTCAGCCCGGGCGCCAGCTGGAAGCCGTAGCCGGAGCACAGGACGTGAGGAACCAGCTCAGCCAGGAAGAAGATCAGAAGGCCGCTGGTGAACACCGCCGAGACTACGGAGCCCAGAGCCCGGTACAGGAGAACCCCGAGGGCGGAGTGGCCCAAGACGCAGAGGAAGAGCAGCGAGCATGTCTGGGTGGGAAAGAGCTTTGTTGGCAAGAAGAAAACGAAACTGCCCTCCGACTGGGCAACGAATTAAGACCAATACATAGTGAGATAAACACATGATCAATATCAATAGACAATAAGTTCGATACAATTTCACTGAACTCCGATCCAGAACCGCACAGCATTCTGGGGGATGTAGGCAGAGGAAAGACTTAAACAGCTCAACTCCTCACGGACAACTAACCAAGGTACTAACTAATTCACTCAGTCACTAGTTGGCCATCTACATCCTGATGGGCCTACAGTGGCTCTGTGGGTTAAGCAGTCAACCAGCAATCTAAAGGTACTGGGTTCGATTCCAGTGTGTGTTTGTTGTGTAAATATCTAGAGTCAAAACAACGTTGAATATATTAATTTGTTAACATGCACATATGAACAAAGAGAAGAGAAAGTTGTGGATAAAACCACCAGTTCGATACCATTTCAGATATTCAAAACAGAAACCGATATCGACTGAAACCCTTATATGGTGATAAGTTCCCAACTCACCAAGAAGTTCCCTCTCCTCCTGATTGGCTCCAGGCGCTTGGCGGCTCGCTTCTCCTCCTCGGATCCGCAGCTGTGGAGAACATAGAGCTCCACGGGGTCCAGCCACAGCAGGCTCAAGTTTACGGTCCTCAGCAGGCCGCAGGTCAGCAGCATCAGCACCACCAGGAGAGCCAGACCCCACGGGGGGACTGCCGTGGGGGTCATATCCCGCCGTGGAGGGGCTGTCGTCGGAGTCATATCCAGCCGTGGAGGAACTGAAGGTTCTCCCGGGCAGACTTGCAGTCTGTCCGGGCCCATTGATGCCCACATCCCCCCGCTCTGCACACACAGGTGGTAGAAATCCGCGGAGACGCTCCCACGCTTCTTCACCTCCACCGTCAGCAGCCCGCTGTTCGGCTCGTCCGCTTTGAACGGTTCCGTTGCATTAAAGGCGGCTTCCTGCCGACTGGACTCCTCTTCGCACGGGTCGGCATCACCGACCGCCCCTGCGGCTCCCGCTGCCGCCCCAGCGAACGCGAGCCACGGCCACGGCCAGCTTCCATTCAGATTAGCCCCAAAGAGACGGAGCTGGAACGTGGCTCCTTCTGGCGCCGAGATGATTCGGTCCTTCATGCGCACCAGACCCCCGGGGTCTTCCAGTCGCAGCCCCACGACCTGCGGAGCTTCCTGGCTGCAGGCGCCGAATCTGATCCCGCAGAACAACAATATCATCAACAGGAACCGTAGACCTGCCAAGCTGGCCACCATATTGGAATTGCTCAGCCTGGCTCTGCGCGGGTCATGTGACTCCAGTCTGCCATTGGTCCCGCCCACTCGAGCGCTGCTACTGAGCCGCTTCGGTGGCCATTTCGGCTCGACTCGTGCGATCTTTTACACGAGGCGAGCGAGTGAGCGTGGCGTCCATGTTGGCGCTGGATTCTTGGCTGTTTTTGTTTTAAAAGCTCCGCCCCTTCGCAGTGTGTGTCCACAGCCACGGGAGACGAGAACGAGCTCACGCCCATCTTTGTTGGATTTCTTGAAAACAAGCCATTCATGGCTCTAACCCCTCTGCTGAACACACGTCCTTTTTCAAATCTGATGTGAAATGAATGCCTTTCGCCACATGTGCTCATAAAAAAACGATGAATATTTAATAGGTCTGTCTGCAAATGTTCGAATTTCTTCTTTTAAACCACAAAGGATTTATTAGTGCAGGTCTGATTGATTTGTGTTAGTCAACTTCTTATCATTTAAAGTCTTCAAAGGACAAAGTTCTCTACCTCGGATACGCTGGTTGACTTCAGCAGGGGCTGAGCAACTTTTTTTGGGGCTTCAGGGCAGACATTCTAACGAGCCTCCATTTGACCCCCTCAGGATACCTGATTTTTGACCCCTTTTCCCCCCCATTCAGTCCAGTCAAGCTAAATAAAATCTACTCAAAGCGGCAAATGTTACAGAAACGTTTGAAGAAAAAAAAATAGTAGGAACACACAGATTAAAAAATTTAGGCCAATGTTGACGTCCGATATTTTTCCATTGTTGGAAATTCCTCCTAACTTTATAGTTCACTCTGAAATCATCTGAACCTGATATGAGCGTTTATATCAGGTGAATAAATAGACCCTTGGTGAAACAACTATCATAATCACTGAGTATGAAGTCAATAATCACCTCATCAGCAATAAATACAAACTACAATTAAACGATAAAACAGAATCAAATATAGAGGCAATAAAAATTATAAAAACTAACAACCTTTCTTTGTATTTTACTGAAATAGGACACAACGAGAAGAAAAGTTGAAATGAAATCAATAAATAGATCAAAATAGATCAATAAATTTGTATCTATTTTCTATAGATCAAAATTTTCTATAGAAAATAGATCAAAATTGGAGGTGTTACTTTTTGAGATTTGTTTAACCATCTTAATGTTGTCAGGACACATTACCGATTCTACAGATCATGTCTGGTTATGGCTGGTAGAATGTAGTAATTCTTTTCACAGATCAGATCTAAAATATTCAGAGGGAAATGCAACTTGAAGTGCTCAAACTCATAAGTGCAATGCTACTTGACATGCTATTGGTGGAGCCAATCCAGGGATGCCATTTTGTTTCCCTTGGTGCTGATTGGCAGAACCCCCGAGAGCAGAGACATGGAGGACTGCACACGTTAGCGTCTGTGGTACTGCTAAGATTATTTTCCATTGTGCGTATTATCACATACTGAGGTAAATTTGGTGCTGGAACTACTAAAATAGACAGAAGTGTTTTTAGATTTTAGATAAATGCTGGAGTCCACAAGCCCTGCGAAGGGATCCACTGTATGTGATGGAAGACTAAAAATAAGTTAATAAAGACAAACTACAGTAGTTCGTCCTAAGATTGCGAGCCGTAGTGTAGCAGAGAGCAGGGGGAAGGAGGTGAGTCTGTAGAGGTCACCCAATGAGGGAGCAGAGCCCACCTGGATGTGGGGTACAAACAAATATTTCCACAGGAGCCTGCAGATGAACCGAGCGGACGGTTTGCGTTTCACACTGAACAAACACGACGAAGACACCGCCTAACTGATTGGTTTGGGTTCAAATGACAATCATTAACTCTGCTCTTTTTTAATCATAATTAGAAATGGACCAGATAAAAAATATGATAACACAAACATGGAGCAATAAAACAGCAGACTATAATAAGGCGCCACCCTTCTACATTCATCATATCCTCCAGGCTTCCTCTGGGCAGTGATTCACTGCAGTTGGTGAGTTCATTTCTTGTTTATGTTTTTTTTTTTTTTACTATTTTTTACAATTCATTTTGCAATAATTGTTCCAGTGTCGGATGTATACCTCAACATATAAAGAAATGACAGAATAAATAAACAACATTTTCATGTCTCATCACTTGTAACTGGAAGATTTTTCTTTGTCTTTGTTTAAGTTGGTGAAATTTCAGTT
This sequence comes from Xiphophorus hellerii, assembly GCF_003331165.1. NCBI lineage: Eukaryota > Metazoa > Chordata > Actinopteri > Cyprinodontiformes > Poeciliidae > Xiphophorus > Xiphophorus hellerii. The sequence continues at coordinate 26,404,294 of NC_045679.1, read as the reverse complement.
CAGAACCTCTGATATTTTGCAGCCTCATGTTGTTTAGCTGATTTGAGGAGGATTGGTATTTTTGTAGTGGGACAGATGATGTCATATATTATGATATATCATTCTTCCCTAATAGGAGCAGTGCAGATGTTGGCTTCGGAAACAACCTAAAACACACAGAAGCTGTGCTCGAAATTCTCAAAATCTCTTTAAAAATCCACTATTGACATTTTGGACCATAAACCGTTAGTGTCAGGAAAACATTTCCACAATATCTATCTACTTTTCTGCAATGCCTCTTGAAAATATTCAAATCCCTTGGACTGCAACAGTTACAAACTTTGATGTATTTATTGGGACTTTCTGTGGTGAACCTTTACAAAGGTTTAATGCTGAAGTGGGAGGAAGTTAAGGCCAAATTTCTGAGGTTTTTTTATAACTCAGATGAACTTTCTGTCCATGAAGACCAAAGCTGAACATTCCCACAGTAAAGCATGGTGGTGGCTGCATCATGCAGTGGGGATGCTTTTCTTCAACAGGGACCAGGAAGCTGAAGGACAATGACATCAAACACACAACCAGAGATATACTGGAATGGTTCAGATCACAACATATTCAGGTGCTGGAACGGTCCAGTCAAAGATCAGACTTGAACCCAATTGAAGAGCTAAGGCAAGACTTGGTGGGAAAAAAAATGATAGTCACACTCTCTGTCCAATCTGAATGACCTTGAACTATTTAGCAAGATAGAATGAGCAAAAAATTCTGTCTGACGTGCAACGCAGACAACGATCCACCAACAGGGACTTTAAGTTGTTGCAGGAACCGTGAAAACAAAACGCACAGCTGACATTCATAAACTGTATTGATTTGTTTGGTCTTTTTTAGCATTTTATCATTTGGGTTGGTATGCTTTATCTATTAATGATACAATAAACTGCTGTCTTATCTTCCTAATCTACATGTGAACCCCTCCTCAGGAACCTTTATTCCAAATGACCTCAGATAAAACCAACTGTATGGTACTTCACCCTTGTTTACCTGTAATCAAGACGCTTGATTACAGGTCTTGATGGCCCCCACCTCCTTGCAATAAAGTCTCCTCCCTCACAGGTCTGCGCCTGATTGATTGTTTTGCCCACAGATGATAAACTATGGAAAAGAAGGCCTTGCTTACCTCCGGACAGCAGAGTACCGTCTTTCTTTCCGACAAAGAGGAGGTGTACAGGATTCCTGCTCTGCACTATGACCAAGACCAAAAGATTCTGCTGGCCTTTGCAGAGAAGCGGAGAACCTCAAACGACGCCAGCGCAGAGGTGCTGGTCATGAAAACGGGAGCGCTGGTCAAAGACGAAGCCACTCTTGAAATAAGTGTTAAGGTAAATCGTCTAAACCAATCTCTCTCAGCCTGTGGTCCGCAAGGTACTGCATGTAAAGGACCATTTGTTTGCCGTAATGTGAGCTTGAAGTCTGACGCTACAGTTAGCTTACCAAAGGATTGTGTTTAAACTAATAATGGATGAGAAGCTTTCGAAAAGCTGAACATACAGGAGTCATTCAGTCTGCAGAAATATTTTTCAGTTTCTCGGGGCGAGTTGCAGAACTTTGGTTTTTGAGCAGCGCTGCGCCTCAAGCTGACTAACTGCATCTGTAGCATCTAAAGTAAAATAATTTTTTATGTTCTATTTATGTTTAGAATATACAGTTTAGAATCTGTTACTTACTCAAAATGCCTCAAGTAGACTTGTTCATGGTTTTGTCATCATCAGCCTTTTCTTTAAGATGAACAAAGACAATAAGTCAGTCAAGAGTTAATATTTTCATTTCAGGTTGCATATATTTAGATGTTGGGTTATCTCGGGGGCAATTTCAAGTTAGGTGGTCGGTGAGTGTTGGTTAAATGGGTAAAGTGGTCCTCAACCTGAAAATGTTGGAGAAACATTGATCTAAACCAACTGTTTTCTCGCTACACCATTCATTTCAGCATGGCTCTAACTCAGAGTTATGTCCCTTTGCAGTGGTCAGTGTCCAGAAACGTGGTGGAGAAGGTCCATCTTGGTGGATTTCGCCCCATGAATCCGTGCCCAGTCTACGAAAAGACAACCAAGACACTCTTTCTGTTTTTCATCTGTGTCGAAGGCAACGTTTCAGAACCATGGCAGAGGTTCTGGGGCGTCAACAAGGCCCGTCTCTGCTACATGACGACCAGAGACGCCGGTGAGACCTGGAGCTCGGTCACTGACTTGACAGTAAATTTTCCTCAGACCAAACAGTGGGCAACGTTTGCCGTTGGTCCGGGTCACGGCCTCCAAACAGAAAGCGGTAGACTGATCGTTCCGGCCTACGCTTATGTCTCTCGCTTCCCCTCGTGCTTCTGCGTGTCGTGTTTTTTCGCCGTCTCGCGCGCGTTCTGCTTCTACAGTGACGACAACGGCGCCACGTGGCAGCTGGGCAACACGCTCGACGACAAATCGGTCGAATGCGAAATGGCCGAGGTTTCGGACGGCAAAGGCACCAGGTACGTCTACTGCAATGCCCGCAATGAGGGAGGCTACCGAGTGGAGGCGGTCAGCGACAACGGGGGAGAGGATTTCATCACCCTCCCTCCTGCTGAGAAGCTCGCGGAAACAGGCGGAGGATGTCAGGGGAGCGTGGTCTCCTTTCCAGCTCAACCTGGAGGGTCTGGTGCAAATCAGGAGCCACCGTGGCTGCTTTACTCCCATCCGACCAGTCAGTCCACAAGAGTGGACCTAGGGGTGTATCTGAACAAATCCCCGCTGGATTCAAGTGCGTGGAGCAACCCCTGGATCCTTAACGAGGGTCCCAGTGGTTACTCTGACCTGGCTTACCTTGAAGGCGGCTGGTTTGCATGTCTGATGGAGCGTGGAGAAGCGTCTGAAATTGAACAGATAGCATGCAATGTCTTCAGCTATATTCAAGTAAAAAAAGGTATTGAAAACTAATGTTTTCAATTGAAAACTAATGTTTTCAATACCTCACTCCTTGAAGGGATTAACATAAGCCTAGCTACAACGTCATTAAATCATTTGCTGATGACACGAAGAAATACTCTGATTACATTACTCTGCTAGCATTTTTAGATGCTTTGCCAATTAATTGATGGAGGTGAAAATCTTTTTCTTGTTTGATATTCATCTGACATTTTCTATACTTCCAACTGATTGTCAACTACAGGCAGACAGATAAATCAACGTGTCAATTACCAGTGAAATAACTTGTTATAAAACAACACAAGTATTTTACTCATTATGTTTTAACCCTAAAATCAAACCCGATCTTTGCTCAGCATAAGGAGTTTTCCTCCAGGGACTTTTTGTTGACACACTGGGATTTTAGTGATCTCTTCAAATTGAGAAGCTGTTTGTCTTGATTCTTTGTCTATTGGAAAAAACCCACTGATCCCAGGAATAATCCCGTTTCACTCTGGGTCCATGTTGAACACACAAATTCTAAAGTCAAAAATGAACCATTTCTGCCTTTAGATGCTGGTGCAGACAGATTAATATGCTATAATCCTAACAGACTAAAACAGAAAAAGAAAAAGAAAAAATGGCTGGACAGCATCCTATTACTTCAGAAACATAACTCATAGACACAATGAGATCTTTTGACTACAGCTGAACTATTACTGATAACTATTCAGAATCTCACTTAGGAAAATATGAGGTAACAGATTTAAATGGTGTTTTTCACATGTATTGTTTTACATCGATGATCAGTGGGAGAAAAGGGTTAGAGGTGTGATTATGTTTCAAATGTGTCGGGTTTCCTGGGGGTTTTTAGGTATATTTTTGGTCATCTGTTGAACTTTTACCTTCGATCAAACTTTGATGTGAAAATAAATATCCAAATATGATGTATTCGAGCATTTAAGTGACATTTAACTGATGAATAAAGTGTTATTTTTCTTTCTACTAGTTTTTTCATCGTTCTTTAATTCAGGGTAGCTTGTGGTGTAGAGGTCTGAGGTTCCAATCCCAACCTCGGGAGCTTTGCTGCATGTTTCCCCCCCTTTTCTGTCTGATAACGTTGAATAAAGGCCACTAGCGCCAACAAATCTTTAAAAAGTATTTAGACAGACTTTCAATAAAGTTATCCACATGAAGCACCTCCCAATCTCAGTTTATAAAATATTTAGGCACCTTGGAAATAAAAAAAAAGCAAAATTATAGACTAGAATATTAGGTTTTATTTTTATGAGTCCTCTGTCCACAATGTATTTCATATTTGCATTGCACTCATACAAAATATAAAAGACTACACCTCATCAAGGTTTTGTGGTGTAAAGAAATGACACGCAATAAATAAATAAAAGCTTACATTTTCCATCTATAATGTGACATTTATTCTGAACAGCTCATTAGCTGTTCAGAATAAATTAGATTTTTTCTAATAACAGAAAAAATCTAACCACTTTTGCAACGACCAGGTTGCAAAAGTGTTTTGCACACTCAAACACTTTGCGGAAGAATCCTTTAATCCAGTTTTAGTCTCTTTTTTTTTTAAATTCACACGTCCATTTAATAGCTGAGAATCTGAATTACTGTCGATAAAGTAGGACCGTTCGGACTTTTGCCAGAAGGGAAATTTTGTAGACGTCATAAAGAATAAAAAAAGGATCTCCTTATATAAAGGTATCAGTCAGTTCAAGGCTACAAAAATGGTCCACAACAAGAATATGCCAGTTTTTAGATTAGTGTTTTTAGTTGAACGATGGAGGATAAATATCACACAAAATAGGTTATTCATAATTCATTTTTTTACACCACAAAAACATGACATTTTAACACTGAATTAGAGGCAAACACTTCATGTTCCATTTCATCTACAACTCTTTTGCTCTTTGCGTGGATTGCATCCACTTTTTGAGAGTTGGAACGGTTCCATCTGTGATGTGGAAAAACTCCCTCTGTGCTGGAAAATATTTAACCTTCACGAGAAGTCTAATCCTCACACCGCTGCAAGACCGAAAAAAAAAACACAAAAAAAACGGCAGGGGGTTGCTGATAAACTCGGCTCTGAAAGCGGCTCGAGATCAGAGCGGGAGTGAGGGAGGGAAGAATTTCAATCCTTCTGCACGGCAGGAGAAGGGTCAAGGTCAGGACAAGGTGACGGGCTGATGAAGAGGCGTGGGAAGAAAAAAGGAAGGATTATAGGGAGAGGAAGTAAGTTTTTGCACGACTGTAAAGAAAAGACAAAAGACGATCGGCGCAATTCATTAGTTGAGGTCAACTCTGTGCAATGTTTATTGCCATGTAATGTCTTCCAACATTGGAAATAAAACTTCATTTCAGAATAAATAGATCTATTTTTTTTCTACATTTCTCAGCATCTTTTCATATACATAGTATTTACATTAATATAACCCAAACATAACTGAGGGAACTGAACACAGTGTTTCTGGGCAAAGTAACCCAATAAAAGCTGTGGTCACAGCTGGAAGCCCGTTTCACAGATCCATAATCACATAAAATAAAAAGTAAATAAATATCATGTTTATAATAAATACATATTTACGAAGGAGGTCTTCACATTTCCCAGCACACAAACTGGTACTCCTGCAGCCAACCAGTGACTTTCACCAGAAATCAGTTCTACCTACAGCTACATGAGAGCTACCAACCAACAGGGAGGTCTACCCAAAACACAAAGTAAGGCTAATTCTGTTGCATTTATTGTGCAGGTATCGAACTTCCGGTCTGGAGGATGCTGGAGAATAAAGATGGAAAGTGTTTTTTTGTTTTGTTTTTCACATTCAGGCTATGCTTACATGACACCGTTGCCTGGAAACTGTCAGTATTTTCGGATGTTGATTGGGAAAAAGTCCCATGAAGACCCATCGAGTCAGCTGTAGCTGTTATGACAGGCCACTAGATGGCACTGTGATTTTAGCATGACATCGAACGTGCATGTGGTTTTTACGAGAACTTTCCCAGAGCTGGATTCGTAATTTAGGAGACAGCTAGGCGAAAATGAGCCCCTATTAAGCCTGGCTGAAGGTTGGCTGGCTGGTCAAAGGTTAAATTGTTCAGTTGAGGATTAGACCTATTTAACATGCGGCCTTAGTAACTGCGTTTCTATTAAAAACTTTGTCAATATTCTGCAAACGTCGAAACTTTTGAAAATGCGGTGATTCCTTTAAATAAGAAACGTAATTAAAATCACACATGGACAAGTTTGTTCATGAAATAAGTCATTAAAGAAACATGTTACGCAATCATCCTCCACCTTCTTCCCGTCGTTTTCTTTGTGGTTTACACCAGTGGCAACATCCGGTTGTAGATCATGTGACTCTTGTAATGTGAAAAAAGTGTTTCCATTGCAGTTTTGTGAGATGAACTGATTTTGATGCGGCCATAACCCACCTCATGCTAGCACCAAAACTATTTATTGAAAAGTGCGATATTTTTCCCCCCGAAATTGGTAAATTATACAGTTAATGGAAACGTAGCTAGTGTTTCCTTTCATGCTAGGTGTGTGGTCTATACACCGTGGTGTGATGGGGTATTAGTTCTGTATTACTTGTGATGTGTGGTATCAGAGCTAGCTAGCTTCATGATGCTTTAGTGCTGGGAAGCGTCTTCTGACGCCATCTTTAAATACTCCTCAATGTTGACCGAGTTTCTTTACACTAATTAAACAATCTTGGTCTACGTTTCAACTGGAGCACATAAAGTCTTTAAAGGTTACATGGTAAAATGAAAAGAGATACATCTGCCTTACTAGCAACAGCACAGACTACTTGCTATAATGAAGATTCTGTGGAAGCAATTTCTTCCATCTTGAAGGCCGTTGTCTGCAGGTAAAACTACTCTGCATTACTTAAAACAGCATTCAAAATGCTAAAAAAAAATTCTGATGGGATTTTTTCTAACCTGCGTTTGAATCTGTGTTGGACGAGGAAGCACTTTCTGATCCGACCAGTAAAACCTGCCAACCTCAGCAGGGTTTTTGGGGAACTTTTCCTTTAAGAAGCAAGAACTTTATATGAAGAAAATGACCAGATTTTTGTTTTATTACGACAGCCACAGTAAACCTGAGCCTACAAGGTCCTGGAACAGGATACCAATTTGTGTAGCTGCTAACCCAGCATCTGGAACTTTCACATAAAAATGCTTCGAAATAGTAACCATTTTTAAATGTATGCAACAAAACTCTAAACTGTACAGTTTCTACATCAGTGCTAGCTTATAAAACTGTATTTTATCAAATAAGTTGTTTTTTTAAAACTCTTTTCAAATCGACAAAATAGTTTACCTTTGCAGTCGATTAACAGCTTTATACGTGTGAAACAAAAATAAGTAGATGACGACTGGCCCCTTAGCCACACTTTGGACACTCCCTCTATAAACTAACTACTTTGTACCCATTTGATCATGGCATATCAAGCTTGTTTAGTTTTGTTAGTTTAGAACTTTTGATGAATCCTGGAGATAAATCATCAAAAATGCTTACATTTCTTGTAGACTTTTATTTAATTGCATTTTTTCCCTTCAAGGCTTTACACTCCATCCTATTACCATTGGTTATGGACGTAATCTCTTCTTGGGCCATTTAGTTTCTATGAAGTATGATCGATTTTGACCCTTCTTCAAGCTAACGTAGCTCTAAGTTAGATTCTGTCTAACTTAGACATTTAGTCTAACTGTCTAACTCAATGTCGGGGTGCTTTGAAGTCTCAAAACTCAATTTTCTTCAAGTACAACAAAAATAGATCAAAGACAAGATCTTTAAATGATCAGTTGTCATAGCGAGTCCCCGAGGCAGGTATCGACTATTTGTGTTTGGTACCATGCAGCCCGTGGCTAACGGCTCCTTTTCTTGGCTAAACAAGCAGTGTACAAAACAACCAAAACTCCAAAAGTACAAACTGGTAAAATGACCTGAACCTATTGAATAAACACCAGCAGCTTCAGAAACACACTCAGACTCAGACCTGCACGCAGTGAGGACTGAATGGCTTCATTTGTTTCAGTCACAGCTAAATTCTCCAGAACAAGCAGTCAGAACGAGCATCATTTACAGACATGTTGAAATGTTCTGGAAGGTTCTCTGAGGCCAGGGGGCGGAGCTTCTAACGGGATGGCTGCTACTGTGTTGGATGAACTTGAGAATGGGTTGTCTTTTGAACTCCAGTTAGCCACTGCGCTAGCTTAGCATGACCTGATGTTCAGGTCAGCGTCTCGCTGCTTGCTGTGAGGTGGACGCAGGTCTGGGTCCAGCCAGCGGTCCGGCTTGTTTCCACACAAATGGGCCATTTTTCCCGGAACTGAACCAAAAGTGCAAGACAGAAATTCTTGCCCACTTGTTTGCAGTTTGTGAAGAATTATTATAAAACCCATTTTATTCAATTTGGGAACTTAGTAGTTAGGCAATCTTGTGGTTTAAAAAAAATGAAAATGAAAAACTTGCTTCATAAACATATAGTGTAGCCAAAGTGATTTGGAGACCAAGGCGAACAGAAGGTGGACATTTTAACAGCATATGAGATCAATCAAAATCCTAAAGGTTGTGTGGAAACAAGGCTTTAACAATGCGTCCACATTACAACGGATTTACTAGCGTTTCCATCCCAACTCCCCCACTGACCTCTGCACCTTTAGATTCTTTTACTACACATATGTTCACATATCAAACCTCTTTCAAGCATTAAACAATACATTTTTCTGTAAAACTCCAGCTCTATTTGTTCTGTTCTGTTGATGCCTTTTCAAGTACTGATTTTACCTGGTGCCAGTTATTTGCTGGGTTTCATTCGACTGTTCACATTTATTCAAACTAATCCAGACTTTCTGATCTGGAGACCTAGTTCTGCCAAGAAGCAAGAACAGATTGTCGTTTGATAAGATCCTGGATGGAACCAAAACGTCCTAGACTTAAGGTGAAGTGTAGGAGATTTGTGGTGCATTCAATTTGTACTCGGAAGTCAGAGTTTCTGAGTTGCAAGCCAGAAAAATGCACTGTAACAGAATTCTGACTAGGAAAATCAAACTCAGTCTTAGAATCCAATATGGCTGCCAATCACATAAAATACAATGACAGCCGTCACTAAAACCTCTTTATTAGCACTTAGGTCAGTTTAAATCTCATTTAATCAGTTGCACAGATGGTACAGTTTAATGTATGCCAGTGATCCAGTACATTTGGAAAAAATTTTCTGGTTGTATTGGTAACTGCAGATCACTTAGCAAAGTTACAGTTAGCAAATCTCCCTAATTTTTCAACCTGCGACTGGAAAACTGTTGAGTGTGATGCAAAAATCCTACTTCAGACTTTCAGTGCAACACACCACTAGCTTGTGGCTCCAATAAGAAATATTTGACCCGTCAAAAAGCAACCAGGTATTGTTTTTAGCTCATCTGTTTTATCTTGTTTGGTTACCTTGTAAGAGCGAGGGCGCTTCTTCTTATTATTATTTAGTTTTTTTTATTGGCGGTTGGTGCTTTTACTGCCACCTACCAAACCGCAGCGTGGACGTCAATGATCTTTCGTATTTTAAGTTGCTAATGTTATTGCCACCTGCTCGCGTTACATGTGTATTACAGCGTTAAAGATTGTGCAGACCTTGAGACATGCAAATAAACAACTTAATTACACTTTTAAAAAATTGTTTTCTGAGCATCGCAGCCATGCTGAAAATTTTACGTTGACTTAAGACAAAGCTCTGATTTCAGGCGCTCCAGTTGCTTTTGTTTTTACTGCTTAAAACTCAGAAACGACAACTACTGAGTAGAAACGGAACACACCAGAAGATCAAATTAAAGCTATTTTCACAATGTGAACCACAAAAAAATTCCCACAAACAACCAAGGGAATAAATTATTTGATTTCACAAATGCATAAAAATGAATGACAAAACATCAGTTATTTAGGGAATAACTGTACGCTGCAACAGAAAAGACTCCCATTTTTTTAGACGAGCTACTGCAACAGCTTTATGACAGTAAAGCCCTTCACATTAACTCTCACTGAGGAAAGGGGTAGGTCCCAAAATGCCACACTGTTACAAAAAAAAAACCCTGTTTATTTGGTAAGGAGCTTTTTGTTGGACACCAACCACGCTTAGCTTATTCTGGCAAAAGTTTGGTCAGGTTTGAATCACTTAGTTTCTGCAGAGCAGCCAGCTGTGTTATGAATGCACAGAAAACTGGGAGCAGGGCCAGTTCCTCCCTTATTTGGTCTTCAGGTGAGCTGTTGATCATTAAACAGCCGCAACCTAAGCTAACCCGGTGGAAATAAATAAAGACAGAAGCCGAGTGTAATCTGTAACCGCGACTATCCCAGCAGATCATTTAAAACACGACGAGATGCAACAGGCCGGGTCAGGTTGGGCCGCCTCTCTGAGAGGGAACCAAAGCTCCACCAAACCATTCACAGTGAGGGATCTCCGGTGGAAGACGTAAAATAAGCCGTCCCTCGGTTAGAAAGCAAAACAATAAAACCACTTTCAAATATATGTAAAAAAAAAAAAACTAAGTTAAATGCATGAAGAAACATAACATCACACAAATGAATACTTGCATACAACTCTCTGAAAGGAAATCATTGATGTGGCACCACACCACTGTTCCTGCAGGTTTCAACCCCTTTAACATAATCTACTTTGACTTTTTATTGCACTCTGCAGATCCCAGGCAGGGACCGCTTGTCATGACTTCCTGTTTGAAGAAAGAAGTCTAATAGTTCTGGGGAGACTTTTACAGATTTTCCACATTTCCAGGTAGGTACAGTACCGGCCACATTTACAGCAGGTTGAAGATAAATACAAATCCTTCAAATAACATGATTATTTATGGCAGACGGTGCTATGGGGTGCCGTTTGGAAAGTTACACAGTCAAAAATTAACAATAAATAAAGTCTGTTAAATAAAAAAAATGAGTGTTAATTTTTCAAAGTCATATTTTCATAATGTTGTTCATTTATTTAGGAATGTGACAGTTTCAGACTAAACTGAATATTTAATTAGCAAGCCAGATATTTTGTTACAAACTAAATATTTAGCTCCAAACATATTAAGCTAGCATTTAATTGATCATATTCCGTATTCTGCTGCAGCATAGTCCAAGCAGCTCCAGAAGTAAACATGCTAGGTACGCCCTCTACTGGCTACCAGTATATCGCAGGGGTAAAGAATCATAAACCTAAAGGACATTTTAGACTGACTTGCTGGGGTTTTTTTTTTCTCTTTTGTTTTCGTGTCTATGAGGAAGTTGGAGTTCCCAGAAAGGCCCCACCTGGAGCTTTACTGGAAAACAACAGTCATTTTTTCCAATGAAAGGCTGTTTATCTTTTGATATTTTTTCCGAGAATATCATTTCTTTTTTTTAACCACATTTTTACCAGGGGTAGCAAATGAATGTGGCCGGCATTGTACACATACTTCTACTAAGATAGAATTTAATAATAATCTTTACTGTTGAATATAGATTTCAAAGTTGCATTATTGTATGTAAAATTCTATTTTTTGTATATGTTAGAATACACATACTCTAACCCTACTCGGAATAGTTATTTTCAAGTTAAACGCTTCACACTGAATGTCTTAGTTTTTCTGAATACTTAAACAGAAGTAATAAAACCAACAGTGTGCATGCTCCTCAGGCGTCTGTCTGACTTTCTCTGGGTTAAAACATGCAGGCTGGTTGGTGTGCTGCTTTAGATCTCACTTCCTGCTGCAGGAACTGTCAGCTACAGTGAATCTGGTCACTTTGCTGGTAGCTGAATTGACACAGGCATTGGTTTTTGCAACTCCTTCACGCAATCTTAAGACCAGATTCAAACCAGAAAATTGAGATGAACAGATGAGCTGCGACAAGAGACCAACCTGAAATCATGCATATTGTAAATGAAACCGCCATCGTTGACGCCTTAAACTTTGGAAGCTTCGATCTTTGGACCAAAGGGGGGAAAAAAAATGTCAATGAAATAAATAAATGCAACTAACTGGAAACGTCTCTGGCAGGGACACGGGAGTCATGAATTCTCCCAGTGGATAGGTTAAAGGTCAGTCTGCAATGATTACCAAAAAAAAGAACAATGGGTATTATATACATACAGTACATGTACATACATACTGTATATATACATATATATATATATATGTGTGTGTGTGTGTGTGTGTGTGTGTGTGTGTGTGTGTGGGGGTGTGTGTGTGTGTGTGTGTGTTTGGGTGTGTGGGCGTGTGTGTGTGTGTGTGTGTGACCAAACTATAGTGGAGGTAACTGGGATTATTTTAAACCCTGTTGAATCTCATTAGGCAAAGATCTACATAATTGAAATCAAATAGTTTATTTGTTCTATAACATTTCTATATGTTATCATTTAACGTAAACAGTAATCTATAGCTACATTAATGTGTGAATAATTTATCTAAAAATTGCAATTAAATGTTGAACTTAGAAATGCACCAAATTCCTTAATTTTGGGAGATCGACGATCGGCCAATATTTAAATATACTTAACAGCTTTTCAGACAAAAAAAAAAAAAAAGGTATTGCCCAAAAAATTGGAATTGGCAGATCAGGTTTTTCAAAGATTAAAGTTGGCCAGGAAACTGCAATCATATAGTAACAATTAAATAAAACTTTCATTTATTGAGTGTTAAAATAACGTAAATATTTAGTGTTTACTTCTTTAACACCACTGTGGCTCTTTAAATAGGTCCTAATATTTGATTGGCTAACCTTTACACCAGCTCAGCCACATCCCAATAAGGCTCATTTATAGCAAGGTTAGCTCTGCCTCCTGATATAATAAATAATGATAAATTAATGATGTTCTGCAAAACCAGGGACTACAGAACAATTAACTACATTTCTTCCAGTTAAAGGGTTAATAGAGGAGCCATGTTGTGAGACTTCCTGAAGGTGGAGTTACAGAAAAATCATTAGTTATTTAAAGAAACAAAGTCAAATTTCTTTTAAATCATATTTTGATATAAAGAACATTTTTCAAACTGAAGGTAGTTACATAGTTACCTGATTATGCTATAAAATTATAATACTGCCTCTTTAAATACATTTTTAATCAGTTATTTCACATTTAATCATTTATTTAACAAATTATTAAAACATTATTGAAATAATTTAAATTATATATAAATATCTACTTTATAACAGGTATTCAGTTGTGGCATTTTGGATCTCATTGCATGAAGTCATAATCTGCCCCCTAGTGGATAAAAACAAACCCACACAGGAGGCAGTCCTGCAGTTTTTGATTCATAAGCTGTTTGTTAAAAGCATCTCTATCACCTTAAAACTCTGATTGATGGTGTTGGGTTTTTGTGTCTACTTGTAGAAAGCTATAGGGCTCAAACTAAACAACTGGATGCATGATTTATGATTGTATGTAAGAAATGCAATCTAACATGCCACCAAAGGGGGGCAGTGTACACTCTCTCTTCCAGTTACCTCCACCGTACCCAGAGGCAGAGGCAGACATACCGTCACCTGTGCAGATGAAACTAAATGCAAAGGTAGATTTTTTATTTTTGATTGGACTGGTCCATCCTCTGGTTCCCACTCTGTAATGGGTTCAGTGTTGGGACAGGAACATGCAGGAGGAGATGGCAGAGAGTAGAGATGTGCTGATCCTTTGTTGGTTCCCATAGAAACAATGTTGCTTAGAACCGAAACGGCCAACAGGAGAAGGAAGTAGTGCAAGGAGGTTGAACCGACGGCTTTCTAAGAGGACCGGAGTTAAATGGTGCTTTCAGTGTGTGCGTGACTTATGGTGTGAATATGCTGGGAGGGCTGGGTGTAACTGGGCCGGCGGGGGCCCATGCAGTTCGGCTGCTCACTGAGCAGAGTGGTGGTCTCTCCGGGCCCGTTGTCCAGGCCGTCGGAGGGTGGCGGGTACTGCGGTTTGGAGGAAAGCGACGAGCTCACCGCAGGATTCAGAGCACATGGCACCGTGCTCACACAAGAGGGAGGGGTTTGGGAGAGTGGGGTGTGGTTACTGGGAGGGGGCGTGGCCTGGGGTAACACTTGGCTGGGCCGGCGGCCGGCGGAGCCTATGGTGAAGGTGGCGCGAGCGCTCTGGGAGGCGGGATGAGTGTTGTACGGCGGGTGTTTCACGGGAGGCGTGGCCAGCGCCAGCGGCGTTTTGGTTTCCGGGGGCGTCAGGGGGGGCAGAGAGATGGAGATGTCCAGGCGGGCGTGGCTGCCCTCCGGAGATTGAGGCGTGCTGTCCAAGCGGGATGCCAGCAAAGCATTCTGGTAGTGAGCGCGGGTGACCTGAGGAGGATAAAGGAACGCTAAACAATTTTTACTTCGTCTTTACTACCAGTTCATCTCCACATTTAACCTTTCATATGAGTATATATTTCTTACAGGATCAATACAGGGCGATACAGTGACTTAAATAATAATTTGAGGTGCTGATAAATGTCTCAATTTAACAAGATGAAGTATTAATTAGTGTTGCTACTTGAATAAAGACGTGCACCGATAAATCTGCCCTTAATTCCTTAATATTGTGAGATCTGTGATTGGCTGATTCTATGTACCTCTACAAAGGTCTGAAAATCAACCCCGCCCACTAATAGTCAACCCCCTGCTGGCATCTTAACAACTTTTTCACAACATCTAGGGAATTTTCAGACAAGATTGAAGACTGATGATTGGCCAAAAAATTGCAATCAATGCACCCCTACTTGCATTGCTGAAAACAATCACTAAATCATGTAATAATCTTCTTTGTCACATGAATTGAAGTTGAAGTCTCAGCTGACGCAGAAGTAACGTCATATTAAGCTCTACATTTGATGTGTACATGTTGGGGAGGCCTCCGCTCGGCCCTTCTCTTTTACAAGAGTGGAAAAATAATACTGATTCACACTTTGTCTCATATTTGAATTGACTGGATAGAGATTTAGGATTAATTCACACCAGCCCTTATTAGTCTACTTTAATGGAGTTCTGGTACGTTTGCCTAGAAAGTTTGGGGAGGTGAGAATGAAGCAATCGACTAAGAAAAGTGAACTCTGATACGCCTAAAAACCTAGGTCTCAGTTTGGTTGGTGTGAATGCCAAGCAAACCAGAGACTACTCAAAAAGCAGGAAGCAAACTATAATGCAGGGTATTCTGGGTAAATACAATCAAAACAAATGTGAGTCTAGCACTAGCAGGTCTTTGCCAAAAACCTCTAAAATTTAATGCCACTCCATTTTTTTTACATTTTGTGATGAAGGAAGTTGTGCTCATGTTTCCTTCAGTGGTTCTTGGTACAACTCCACCACAAGCGAGAGCACGGAACAGGTTTTTCAAAGAGTTCTGTTTGTTTGACACAGTACGACATGAAAGTGAACCACACCAACTGAAAATGTAACAAATGAGTCTACCGGACAATCAGGTGTGCAAACACCTTTAAAGATGCCTGTATCCATCTGAAGATTCTTTGTTTTCTGTTTATGTGGCAGCATTGTGTGTTAGTGAGTCTGCCTTACCTTGACATACTGAAGATCGGCCAGAGCTCGAACGCTGAAGTCTGGGATGTACTGGAAAGGGGTTCCTGGGATCTGAGTGTTGCTTCCGCCGATGGAGCCGCCCTCTTGAGCGCGCTCGGTGCAGCTCAGAGAGGCCGAGCGGTTCAGGTGGCCCGCATGCGACGGAGAACGAAACTCTGGGGACGAACAGAAAGGAGAGGTCAGCGGTGGCGCCGCAAGAAAACAAATGGAAAGGAGCAAAGACGGGAGAGTGCGTGGTGAAAAAACACAACGCGAACGGATGACTCAAAAGAAACAGGGAAAAGTGTAGCATTCTGAATGCAGAGAGAAGTGATGAACACAAAGTAACACATCACAAAAAAAAACCATCCAAAGCGTTGTCGATGAGCAACTGATGCAGCGATGAGACTGTTTGTTTTGCAGAGAATGCAACAAACAAGCCATGCGATGACAGAAAGTGCCCAGATTGAAGTTTGAATGGCAGCAACAGGACGGTCTGTCCGTGTGGACGGACCTCTCTCATTGGCTGGTTCATGGTCCAAGTGATGGAGGGGCTGTTCTTGGGTCAGTGGCTCAACAGCAAATGTAATGATAAGAGCTGAGTTTGAGAGTGTGGAGATTATGTGGGGAGGTTCAGGGAAACGTCTGGGCTTAAAGGAATAGTTCACCTTAATAAGAACATATGCTTTTGTATGCTGACGATAACGTTAGCTTAGCCTGTGACAAACAGACGGGAAGCAGTCGGAAACACCTGCTCTGACTTTACGTCATAAGTGGAGCGCAAAAGTACTCACACCTTGAACCTTCTCACAGCCACAAATGTCAATGTATTTTATAGGAGTTTTATTGGATAGGCCAACACAAAGCAGTGCATAAAGGAGTTGCAAATACATAAAACACTTTCCGTCTTTATTTGTAAAGACGGTCTGACACACCAGGCAGGAAGATTATTAATAAAACGAGCAGTCTACAGATCCTAAGCCCTATTTAAATTTAGCAAAAAGCCACTTAGGGACCACTGCAAACATGTGGAAGAAGGCGAGACCCAAATGAAATCTTTCAGGCTACATGCAAACCTTTTTTTTTTACTGCTCTGTGACAAACATGGTGCCATGCAACTTTCAAGAGTTTTATTTGTAAAAGTTAATAACCTTCCATCCATTTCTTTCTACTTCCGGATTATTCACTACTTTGTATAAGTCCCAATAAATACACCGAAGCTTGTGGTTGTAATATGAGAAAATATAAAAAAGGTTCATGGGATATGAATACTTTTGTAAGGAACGGTGTCTGTGAATGTGCCAAACTGTCAAATAATTTGCCAAATGTTAAAAAAATCAATAAAAAAATCTGATCAAGCACCAGACAGAGACGGTTATGAATCTTGTTACTGAACAGAAGGTCAAAATGAAACTCTTCCTGCAAAAGTTGAAAATGTCCTGCATACAAAGTGAGACACCAAAGATAAAACCTCACTTTAAGCCCTTTAGCTGATGGTTTTCTGGGGAAAAACACAACCAGAGCTCTGCTTCTGGACCTGGTTTAGGGGTTTTATGGTTAGAGTATTATTATTCAGTGGTTAGCTTTGATTGGTCTAGACCAGATGGCAAAGATTACAAGCACTACATGTGTAGCCCAACAGGCCAACCAGAACAAACAACACAGCAGCTTTGGTTACTTCACACTTTACCTTAAAATAGCAAACATTTTGGTATCATAAATATTACTATTTACTAATATATATCCTTATTGAGGTATGGAGTTTATCAAAAAAAAAAATCTTGTCAATAAATTCTCAGGCACAGAGAGCAAATAAACACATTTGTTAAAGTGTGAAACTACTGAGTTAACCAGAGCTCTGCAGTCAGATTCACCACCCCCTTCTGTGCAGAAGGAGTGATGGAGAACATCTGACCATGACCAAGTGGTTAAACAAGGTGTTGGTTTTGTTAGGGTAGGAAGTTAAGAGGGTGCATCATCTAGAGTCCCATCCAGCAAGTCATCCATTACAACTACACTGCGACAATTCAGAACATGTTTATGTCTCTTCGTTGCTAATGAGATCTATAATTATTTTTAAAATACCTCCACTGACAGCTGCCATTCACACAGGAACCTTTGTTGGGTGGACATCTGCAAGCATTTTGTTGTTTCAAAGAACCATTTTTTGTGTTTTCATTTAGATAACCAACGCATGTCCTATTAAAAATTGGACAAGAGATGATCTCATGCTAACAAATAGACACAGTCCAGCAAATCAACCAGGTTTTGTCAGATGTTGGCGAAACGAAGGGCTGTATCAAACAGGAAGTAGAGGTTGCAAGCTAGCATGGACCACACATGTCGCATGGAGAGAGTCCTCATCTCCAAGGACTTGGACTTAGAAACTGTTCAGAGTTTTGTGCCTCTCGAAAGGTACAGACCCCACTAGTGGGTCCGCTAAGCCGGAACTTAACCAGAAAATGAGTTTCCCTCTCTCCTTTTTGCAAATTAACTTTTTTTGTTGTTGTTGGAAAAACCAAAAAAACCCTTCAAGTGAACGTGAAAACATTTTTGCGAAATTGAGGGAGTTTTTATAACTTTTGCCATTCCTGTCAACCTTTTCTAAAGCGATGCTTCAAAATGTGATAGAAACACCACTGGACTCGCCAGTTTTACTCCACAAAGGGAAAACTGACAAGAAGTGATAATATTCTGAACAATAAACACAGTTACTTAAGAACGCCTTCTAACTTTAGTGGGATTTTTCCGCATTTTGCTCTGGTCTCTCAAAATGACACGGACTCTGAATTTTTCTTACTGACTGAAGTTGAATTAAATCTCTGTTTTTTTTCTAAATATATTTTTAAAAAGAATTTGAAATTCTCAGGAAAAGACTGAAAGCAAAATTTACGTTTTTCTTTGTTAAATATCAACAATGTTGTTGGCTGTCAGCTGTCTTAGACGGGGTTTATGAATTTGGAGTTCTTAAACAGCTTTAAACGGTCATCTTCACAACTGTCGCTCTTCAAGAAACGTTTTTTTTCCTTTCAGCCATTCAAGAAAAAAAACATGAAAAAGTATTTTGTTAAAAATACTTATATTCCGCATTGACATGAAACCGGCTGGATGTGGACTCTAAAGATGACTTGAAAACAATCAATGAGACTCGTGAAGAAAAAGTGTGTTCAGAAACACAGAGCCCTCCCCTCCCCCTCCGTCCCATGCAAATGTTTACCTGGGAAACGAGAGAACACAGAAAACCTCTTAAGAGAGAGGCGTCGTGGAGGGGGGGACGCCACTGATGGGGAGAGAGGAGGGGTGACAGCTGAAAGAGACAGAGGGGGAGAGAGAGAGAGACAGAGAGAGAGGGAGGAAGGGAGGAAAGAGGCACAGAAAGAGAATTGATATGGTTGATTTGTTTGTTTTCTTTTTATTGGAAAAGACAGGAGCTGATCCAACCTGTTTATAAAAATCAGACGTATATTTAAATTTGTTTTAAGACAACAGCTGATAGACTTGCATAATGTTCATGAGAAGAGCAAACAGCAGAGAGAAAAGAGAGCGACAGGAAGAAGAGACGGACACTCAGCACATCACAGTTTCTGCGTTGGATCAACAAAGTCCGTCAGTTTCCCATTTGGTCTGTGTTTATTTTATATTTTTTTCCGTTAATAGATGAAATAATGCTTCAAAAATAGCTACTTTGTATTTCCTCAACTTTTAAATTAGTTTGATCATTCGAAACAATCGAGTGGGACAAAGATGCGTCCTAGAGGTGCACCGATTGCCGTTTTCTGGCCGGTCTTTAGAAAGTCCCATCTGCCGATTCTGATTTTGGCCGATTACAATAATTTTGTCTGAAAAGTCGCTAAACACAACAAGAAAGTCGCTAAGTTGGCAACAGTGAATTCTGAGGTGACTATTGTTAAATGTGCACGTTATTATGTGACCTTGTGGGCGGGGCCTGTCAGTCAGACCTCTCTCATGGCAGAGCAAAAGAAGACAGTGGCTGATTTTCAGACCTTTACGGAGGCTGATAAGATCGGTTTCTCATCTAATTATTGGCTGATCACCTAAAATGAAGGAAATCTGGATTTATTTATTGGTGCATCCTTAATACGTTCTAAAAAAAAAATGTTCCCACTGTTCAGCCAGAGACTTGGGGACAACACCAATTTCACATACAAAAAAAAAAAAATCAAGAAACCATAAGTGAGCTCACACGTCACGGTTCTTTTGGCTCATCACCTTTCATTTGGGTGCAGTGCGACATTACTGGATGACCTTTAACCACCAATAAGACAAATCCTCTCAAGAGCCTGGCAGGCCATCTCAGGGGAAACAGTCAGCTAATCTGCAACCCCGCCGCCCCCACTGGAAACTATCTGAACTCTGATGCAGAATTCTTTCAGCTAACCAAAACCAAAACGCTCAGTAACAAACACAATAAAAGTGTCTCTGTCCAGCTTGGTCACTTTGAATGATTTTACTGGTAAACGCGTAAATAGATCTTCATGCTGTGACATCAATGCTCCGTTTGCCTCTTCGTCCCATCTACAAAAGGCCCCGGATCCATTAAAAAGGTCCTTTTTGATGTCTGAGAGGAAAACAAACCAGTCAATATCTGTTCGGTCTGAGGTCAGTTTTGTTTGGGTCGCCTGTCGACTTGAACAAGGACACAAACTAAGTGCTTCCCTATTAGGACTAAGCCTATTGGCTTTCCTTCCCCTCTGTACAAACAGATGGCTTTACTGTCAGCTCAATGACGCTGCACTTTATCAAAGAGCATCAGCGAGTGAAGGAGAACTCAGCTAGACTTTCATGTATTTTCCCCATGAGACTTTTCCAAAAATGGAGCAAACACACTGCCTGTTTTCACAACATGCTGATTTGTTCTGTTCTAGTGCATTTTTTGTATATGTACTTATATTTAATGACATACTAAAGATTCACCGTAGGTTTTTCAAGTGCTTTATGAAAATATAATGACAGTTATGCTGTTTACGATTTATATTTTATGTTAAAAAATGTAATTTCAAACTAGGATCCGCCGTTTTTATCTCAGCAGCCACCTATCCCCTTGTTTTCACACTCTTGCAGTCAGTTGGTGTGAAATGTGGGACCAAATGGGTCAAAGACAGTTTTCACCCCCCAGCCTTCAGGAATAAGTGTTCATTTTTTAATCTTCCTTCCCCTCTGCCCTCTTTCCACCAATAAAAGAAAATGTTAAACAAAACAATGCCCATAGAAAGTTCACTAAACATCATACGCTGTATATTTTGGTTTGTTTCAAACATGAGGTGCTTTTCTGTGTGACTGTACAGTCAGTAAAAATGTAACCTATCAAAGATTCTTCTTGTTTTTGTGAAGAAAACAGGAACTCTGCATATAAAAAACATTCCTCTGACCATTAGGCCTCACAAGCATCCTGAGAAATACATCATCGTCACGCTTGTGTCTCTGGGCGCATGTCTATAAGGAGCGTGTGTGTGTGTGTGTGTGTGTAGGTCATCTCACCCAGCGATGGCGTGCTCAGAGCCATGACTCCATAGTAAGAGAACGGGCCGGATTCGAACTTCATGTTCTCGTTTCCAGCTTCCACCTCCACCCGTCCCTGACGAACACACGCACAAATCTGATTTAATGTCGTTTTTAATTCATTTATCTGAGACATTATTCTCTAAAACAATTAAACCCAATCCCTCATGAGATCAGGATGAGACCTTTGTCGTTGTCACGGAAACGCTTTAGGTATACATATTTGTCCTGTTTTGTGACTGCCCAGTCTGTCTCTATTTATGCAACAAGCTTGTCATTGAACTTGGTCACATGACTATCTGGCCCGGTTTGTTGTGACCAAGCTGAAGGTTTTTGGTGCTATAAAAAACTTTGCTGGGTTCTATTGATAGAATAGATAGCCGCTCTTTAAATGAGATAAGATAAGATAAGATTTATTTGTCATTGTCATCAACAGATTACAACGAGATTGAGATTTGCTCGACTCAAGTTAAAATGCAGGTAATGTGTATATACATAACATACAATATACATATACAGTACATACATACATTAAAAAGATAAAGAAATAAATAGTACAAAATGAGAAATAAATAGACATCAAAAGATGGTTGCAGCGCCTGGAAGTGTCGCAACAGAATTTACATTTATAACAAAGTGGTGTCAAGAGCAGAAGTTCTTATGCCTTTGAATTTAGTGCCATGATTGCCATCGGGTAAAAAGTGTTTTTTAGGCGATTTGTCCTGGTTTTTATTGCTCTGTATCTCTTGCCTGATGGCAGCAGCTGGAAGAGACCATGGCCAGGGTGTGAAGAGTCATTTAAAATGTCCATAACGTTCTTGTGGAGCCTGGAAGTGTAAATCTGTTCCATAGTGGGGAGGGGGCAGCCTATGGCTCTCTCTGTTGCCATAACAACCCTCTGGAGCGAAATGAGCCTGTATGTATAATTTTGAACCACTGTGGATTAGAGAAGACATGCAGCAAATTCAAACACAAACTGTAGCACTTACTTCATCCTGGAGAAAACAAAATACTCTAAAGTAATCCTAAGAAGGAATATAAACAGGGGAGCACTGATTGTAGTTTTTTTGACCGATCGTCGATCTTGGCAGAGATCTATATTTTTGTCTGAAAACTTGCTAAATACAGCGCAGAAGTTAGCCCAATGTCGTCCAGACAACTAGTGACCAATTTGCACTTACCCAAGATATAAGGGTATATTAGCAGCTAGTTAGCGACTGCTTCGAGTTACAGAACATAATGAAGACGTCTGCACACGACTCAAACTGTTGCCTGACAGAAAAGTGCTGTGAAAAAAACCCCTCAGTAGAACGTACAAGATTAAATAGTTCTGGCACGACAACATCTAAGAGCTGTGATCAACGTTACATTATTATTAGCTTACATTACTTTCCATAAATTTAAGATATTTTAAAGGCCTTAATTTCAGACACATGAATTTCAGACTTGTTAAGGTTTTACAGCCATTTAAACTTAAGGAAATCGGGACAGGACGATCAGAAGGCCGATGTAATGGTGCACCCTTAAACATAACATCCATGTCCGTAGAAAGTTTCGACTGCAACTGTATGGAAAGCACAAAAAAAAGAAAAGAAGAGTCAAATTGAAAACGTTATGTATTTAACTTTTTTCAGGATCTTTTCTGGGAATTTTTCCGTTAACCATCCAGTGTCATCTAAAAATAAAAATAAAGCTTTTCTTAACCTTCCTATTGTTTTCCAACAAAGTGCCTGAGTATCAGAAACAACTCAGTGGCTCTTCCATGTAAAATCCCAGAGTCGAGTCCTGTAGCATGTAACACAGACACTTATAAATATTACATCCCAGCACGTTCTCCACTGCAGTGTCTATTTACCTCCAACATATACGCTGCCATCTTAGTCAGGTCAACTAACATCATGTGTCACTTCACCTATTGAACATCAATACTACATTTCTGACCCTGAGCATCCATTTTAATCTGAGCAGAAAAAAAGTTCTCACGTTCCAAGACCTGGAGCTTCAACTGGCTTTCACAAAGATGGAAATAAATCTGCACACACACACATGAATTCACCAGATTGGTGAAACAGGAACAGGTGTGCTCAGGTTGCACAGTCAGTGTCTACAGGCACTTTATCCACACCTTAGGTGTCAACAACCAAGCTTTTGAATCATACACAATCACACACATACCTCTATCTCAGCAAGCGCATTTAGACAATATTTATGGTTTGATCCTTTATGTAAAATATTGTTCTGCTTCGAGTCGCTCTTAGGACAATAATTCTGAACAGTTTTTTGCAAATCAAACTTATTCTATCACCGCTGAGCTTTAACTTTACATGTTCTTCTGAATGTTTTTCTTCCTGTTGACCTTTACCCCCTGAAATACAAGTAGGTCAAAGCAGATAGTATCACAATCTAGGGCTGGTGGAAGATCCTCACTGTGTATGTGGAAAAAAAATGAATAAAAGAACGCATTCTCTCTCATAAAAATGTCTAACATAATCTAAATAATTGATCAAGAAAGAAACAACTAATATTGCTACTGAAATAATATAATCTAATAACACTGTACTATTATAATATATAGATTTGGAAATATTTTTTATTAAAATTTACTACATTGCTGCAGATGTTTTCAGGATATTATTCCTTTCTGCCGTTCGTCTCTTCGTCCAGAAGTTTTAATCTATAAAAGGCTAACGGTAGTTGTGTCATGCAAATTTTTAGCAAACTTTTAAAATGTGAAATTAGCCATGTTTCCATCGACAGGTTTGGAGTGAATCAACACTGAGATGCAAAGTTCGATTTTGTCAGATGTTGACGCTGCACATGGCTGTAATGAACAGGAAGTACAAGTTGCAAACTAGCATGTACATCTAAGAAAATTGGGAAAGGTTCCACATATTCTGTAAATAGTTAGCATGCTAAGAGACTGGTAAGCAGTACACTGCAGACTAGCTAACCAAGTCAATAGTCCAGCTAATATTAGTTTGCCAGAAGTTATGTTTCCATCCAATTGTAATGGGAATTTTACGCAAACTTTTGAAATGTTGCAAAAGAAAAAAAAAATTTTAATCAGGTGTGTTGCCATCTATTAGTTTGGAGCAAATCAATATACGTCAATATACATCCAATATTACATATTGGATGTAATAAACAGGAAGTAGTGGTTGGAAACTAGCATGGACCACACATCTCAGAAAAATGGAGAGTTCTCCCTCTGAGTTGCAGGTTTGGACTGAGAAATTTTTCAGAGTTTCGTGCCTCTAGTGAGGCACAGACCCATCAGTGGAAGTGAACATTCGCTACGTCAGCACTTGCGCAAAAAATGTGTTTCCATCAGCCTACTTTTGTAACTTAGGAATTCTGTTCACACCAGCCAGTTGTGAATGTTTCTCCAGTTTTTTTGTGTGGGCGTGTGTGTGTGGGCGTGCGGATGAGTGGGTGTGTGTCTGTGTGTTCACCTGCAGGATGAGTACAAAGTAGTCAACAGGTTTTCCCTTCTGGTAGAGGAAGTGCAGAGGCGACCGTTTGTCGTTTTCGTTGAACTTGAGCTCCTGGATGACTTCTGGGTGCCTGAGGATCCTCAGCAGGACCCGCTCTGTGATCTGGAACGGGCTGAACAAGTTCACCTCTGAGAGGACCACAACAAAAAACAACAACGTCACGGCGAGACACACGCAGGTTAATGGGCTCATTAATTAAGGATTAATGAGAACAAAGCTATGCAGGCTATCATTTTACTCAACTTTCATAAAGTGTCAGTTGAGTCAACACATCTTTACACTTATGTACACATATAGTTGAAACATAAAACGTCTGACTTGTGGTTAATATTTGTTTTCTAATTAAAAATGCAAAAAAAGAAAACAAGTTTTGAATCTTTATTCATTTATTTTTTGGACCTGCTCAGCAGCAAGCTACACATTTGATATTTTAGTGACAGATAAAGTAGTCTTATTTATGTGGGAAAGTGTAAACCATTTTAGATCCAAAACCTAAAACAGTTCCGTAGGTCAGCTATTTTAGAGGAAAAGTGTACAGTTTGAATCATTTTTGCTGGGTCTGAAATGATCATCCAAACATGTTCACCACGCATTTCTCACCGCATCGAACCCCTCAGCTACATTCCAGACTCTTGACGTCTGAGTTTGAGTTTTCAACGTTCATCAGAGTACCGACAGAGACTGAACAGGTACGACTTGTTTAGGAGGAAAAAAAGAACAAAAAAAACAAAAAACGACAACTTATTTCTAAAAAGAAAATTACAGCACAACTTAATGTAGCAAAGTAGAATCGAACCAGACCTAAACTACAGTTTAACACAGATGACGTGTCGGCCATAATAAACATCTCAGTGCACGGCGGTGGAGGGATCATGATTTGGACTTGCCAAAAGTATTCTAAAACAAGCTAAATCTGAGCTCAAACTGCTCTATGACACACGACAAGACAAAGGCGGAACAGTAAATCTACAACAAGGTGATTTAATCGACCTCTTCTTTCCTCTGAACGACGGTACCGGGTTCATCCTGACCCGGAACATGACCCGTCCTCGTAGCTCACCTGTGGCTAAGAAACGATGAGCAGCCAGCATGAGCTGGGGAGTGATCTTCATTTTGCTGTCGCCGTCCTGCTTGAAGGCGGAGAAGTCCGGCTTGTTCTTGTGAGGATCCACCTTCTTCTTGTTCCTGTTGTCAGCTGAGAGTAAAGTAAGGAGGAAACACAGTAAAATACAATCAGTTATTTTCAGCATGTTTTAAAGTGGACATCAGCAGGATTGTGTGTCGGGTGTCAAACAGGTCAGTACCTTGCAAAGTGTCCAGAACCCTTTGAACCCTCCCACAGCCACAAACTTCAGCCTGTTTTATTGCGATTTTATTTGATCCACCACATGTGTAAACAATACATGTGTTTTACTAAACCGTTTACAAATCTGAAAAAGAGCAGCTTGTGTTTGAATTCAGCCCCTTCCCCGTCCCATCGAGATCGGCTCTCATAAGCCCGATGTCCTGCGTTCCCAATAAAGCCCAACAAAAGGAGTCAGAGCTCGAGCTTCTATAATGACAAAATGAGAAAAGGTCCAATGACTCACTGTAGAGGTCGGACTCGTCCAGGATCTCAGACTTGATGATCTCCTCGATGACGTCCTCCAGGGTGACCAGACCCAGAACCTCGTAGAAAGGGTCGCCCTCGCCCTCGTTGTTCACCTTCTGGACGATGGCCAGGTGGGATTTACCTGCAGAGAGGCACCAAAGGTTGCGTCAAGCCACCGTCGATCGGCATTTTACGATACAAGACTTCCTGTTTTATAATATCAGGTGAAAGTGGGACAGGCGACAGATGGGACGAAAGGGAATAAAGTTTATTTTACAGCATGAGCTGCTTCTAAGACTTCAGTCTTCAAACAGATTTCTCCCCTCGGCTAGATGAAAATATATTTTCTTGTTTTTTTTTTTACAGTTTTCAAACAGCCGTAGGATCTGTCAGTGGATTTAACCTGGCTGCCAGAGGGATGGACAGGTACCTTAATATAGCCCAGACTGGGATAAGAGCCTGGGAGAGAAAGAAGTTGGAAAAACTGCCAGACTGAGATAAAGAGGAAAAAAGTAAAAGTGGTTCTCTGATACAGTACTGAACTGGTTTGATTTTTACATAAAGAACAGGGACTTTGTCGTATCAATAGGAAACTTCTCATTGAAGGGGACAGAAGTCAGATACCCCAAGGTTCAATCCTAGGACCCCTCATTTAATATCTATATGCTCCCTAGCATATAGTTCAGGTTAAAACAGGAAATAAGACTAGTGGCCATAACTATGGAGACGATACACAACTCTACATTATGATGTCACCAGGTGACTCTGAGCCCATCCAACCACTGAACAGACATAGAGACAAAACTGAAGCCATTATCTTTGGACCTAAAGAGGAACAATCTGGAGTCAGAACTCAGCCTCAGTTAGCTGAAAATTAGTGATCAGAACTCAGACCTGAACCTTCAGAGTCGCATAAAGACAAATTTCCAGGATTAGAAGACTAGTGTCTCAGCAAGATCTGGAGAAACTAGATCATGTGTTTATCTTTAGTTGCATTAATTACTGCAACAGTGTCTTCACAGGTCTGCCTAAAAAAAAAAAAATCAATACTCCAGCTGCAGCTGATCCAGAATGCTGCTGCTGGCGTTCTCACTAAAACCAGGAAGATAGAGAACATCACACCAGTTCTACAGTCCTTCCACAGAGAGAAGAGACTTTAAAATGCTGTTGTTAGTTAATAAATCACTGAACGGCTTAGCACCACAACACATCAAAGATCTGCTGCTGTTGTATCAACCTTACGGACCTCTCAGGTCTTCTGGTTCTGCTTCTGCTCTGCCTCCAGAACCAGAACCAAACATGGAGAAGCAGCATTCAGCTTCTATGCACCACAAATCTATAACAAACGTCCAGAAATCTCCAAAACAGCAGAAACACTGAGTTCCTTTGAATCTAGACTTGATTTTGATTTTGGCATTTGACAAAATATCATGTTTATTGCTTGTTTCATAAGTGGTTGCTGTATGAAGTTTTTATGGTGTTTGGCACTTTGAACGGCCTTTTCGGTGAAATATGCCATGCTAATAAACTTGACTTGACTGGACATCCTAAGTCCATCATGAGCGCTGACGCCTGGCCAGCAGGAGGTAGGTAAAGCGGTCTAATCAGGTCAGCGGGATGGAGGCCTGTCACAGCTCATAGACATCAGACACCAGCAGCCCCGGCCTGGTCGGCTTCCTCTGTCACACAGCTATGCGACTAATCAACCAATAAATCAGGTCTTTTTAGATATTTTTTATTTTTGCTTCATGCATTAATTGTGTCTTCCATATGAGATTGTTTATTAATTACCTCAAAGACTTGATTGCTCAGATGTATAAAATTTTAGTGAAGACTGAAGTTCCTTAGACTTACAATTTAAATAGTGTAAGTCTGAGCTGCTGTGAAATAACAAGTCACAGGGATTCCTACCCTTGTGGTGAAATGATGGCCCACCTCAAGAGTTTCATCCTCCAGGGTTTACGTTCCCAAGATTCTCAATGAACAACGAGCTTTTACACAAAGAAACACTAAAACAGCTGGAAACTAGTAGCCTACTGTTAAACTCTAGCCTGGTCATCGGCTTCCTACGCAATTCCACTCCAATCTCACTTTGGTGTTAAGGTCTGGGATTTCTCCCATTGACTAACCTGGTTTTATCAGGTTAGTTAAACCCTACAACACTTGAAAAACACAGCAAATCTTTGCCTCGGGCTCTTTAAAACAAAAAATAATGTTTAAATGTCTTCTTTTTGGTTTTAATTCAGGTGAAAGTTTGAAAAATTTCTACTGAAAAGCCAGATAATGTGTCAGACTGAGCGGAGTTTTCTCAGGCTGATGCTTGTTAAGTTATTGACAGCAAGCTAGCAACCAGAGCAGATAGCCCAACTAATTACTCAGCTAAATTCAGCTTATTGTGCTCATGTTCCGCTATGAAGACTACTAATAATATTAGCTGTTTTTATTCCATTATCTTAATTTAGTGTAATGATGGGTTATTTTGGACTTTGGCACTTTAATTTTGATTAATCAATGTGCTAATTTTCTTGTTTTTGTTCCAGAAAAAACAAGAACATTTCTGAAATTATCCTCAAAATTTCTGAGTTTTTGGCGGAAATTTACTCCTCATTTTTATTTCTATCTAAAATGGCCTTAATACACCATCGTAGGGCTGTTCAGACAGAGGAATATTTCCCCTAAAAAACCTACAAAATGTCCAGAATGGCCATTAAATATTTTCTTTTCATCCCATTTTGTCCAGTCTTCTCTGATGGAGCTACTTTTATCATCTGAAATGCTTACAATTAAACGCCTGTCCTTCCATGAGCGGCTCTAAAGGCCAACGTCAGCCTGAAATCGCTCGCCGTCACACAGAAGCAGTCTGCAGTTACAACAGAGCTGAAGTCGGGTGGCCGCTCATGTGATGACTCATCCCTCAAACATCATCATCATCGCCCCCCCAGTCCCTCAGGCAATGAGGGGTCAGCAACCTCTGCAGTGGCTCGTGCAGGAACTGAGTTGACGCCACGCTCTCTTTAGCTGCAATCAGACAGAACTGCTGCATTCCCCAGGATTCGGCTGCATTTGTGCGTGACTCAGGCTCTGCTGCTAAAAACGGGACTCAGCTGTGGATGAAAGCTGACCCCAACTGACAGCTGAAGCCGATCTCCGTCTCCTGCTGAGTCCAGACAACCCTGGACAACGCTCATCACACGCCACAGACGCTACATCCATGACCTTCAATTGTGTGTGTGGGTGGGTGGGTGTTTTTTAAAAAAAACGAGCTGCAGGTGCGCCACGGTAATAATTACGTTAGCAAGGTGTAGCTATCAGCGCTCAGATTTCCCGCGCTAATCCTGTGCGCTTGAACGTGACGTCTTTCATCCCATTAAACAGCCCACAGCTGGAGAGTTCACTCCTGCTGAAGATGATCGTTCAGACAAATCTGCTGCTCTGGTGTGTGTGGAGAATAAAAAGCCTCCTGTCAGATTATGCAAATCAGAAAGTAAGCACACTTCCTTGACATTTTTTCTTATTTTGTAACAAAAACTACATTTTCATAGGGGCGGCCAGACCAGGCCAGTAGAAATGTTAGGGGAGGGGGGCACAGAAAAACAAATCTTTAATTTCATACGTATAAAATTAAATAATTTCTTATTTTATATAGAGAGATTTACTATATATGTATTTATTTTGTATTTAATTACTTATTTGGTTTTATCTTTATGTCTTTACTGAAGATGATCGCTCTGTATGACTTTCTATCACGCGAACATGATCTGTTGGGGTGGACAGCATTTTTTAAGAGGGGGTAATGCCCCCTCAGCCCCACCCCTTTGGAGGAGCCACTGCAAAGTCATGAAATGTTCTGATAAATCAGAAGGTTTCAGAGTTCTGTTCTGTTATCATTCTTTTTCTGTATAAATAATTTTAATGTGCACTGTTTTTATTTTCTTTGCTAGAGATTCACTTAAACATATCATTATGATCAACTCATTCTAATAGTGACAAGTTACATCGTAATCATTCAGGCTAGTTTTGGTATTGAGCATTTCGAAATGTATTCATTTTGTAATTTACAAGTATCACAAATGTTACTGTAAATTATGCAACAAGAAGGTAAAAGTGCCTTTCTCATTCACTGATGAAAGGTTACAAAAACGACTAAGTAGCTCACGCATTTCTTTAATGGGTCATAAAGTGAATGTTTAGGTTTTTAGGAGAAAATATCACCTCCAGGTTTGCCGTTATTGTTTTGTCAACAATGTGCAGACGTGAACTTCAACTCCAGACCATGAATGAGGGCTGAAACAACTCAGTCAGAGGTGTTACTATCACGCGGCAACATGTTGGTCAATGAGTGAGTCGTTTTTAAAGAGAAGACAACGTACAAACAAAGCTGAGCTCGGTGTAAACAGTTGGTGACGTATTTTTTTTTATGGAAAGTATCGTAAACTGACAGTTCAATGTTTTCATCCGGAAAAGCGGAATCTGATCAGAAATGATCAGTGGTCACGCGATATGAGAAATCTAACTGTACGGCTGTTGCCAAGACGGTTTTGGCAGAGACGCAAATGTTGCACTAGGGCAAATATTAGGGCTTCGTTTTCCTTTCCACAACAGTTCAGTGTTCTCCTATCAATAGTTCTTGATGAGAAATGTGATAAAGCTGAATAAATTTCAAATTGATCACATTTTTCTTAGCTGTGCCACCCCAAACTGGCCTGGTCTGACCTATGAAAATGTTCTGGTGACAATAATGAGGCCCCAGCAAAGTACTTTATGAGGTGTAAGCAGACATTATATGGGCCCCCAGGGGTTTTCAATGCACAAGCAGCTGTTAAATAAAGAAAATGCTTTTTTTCCAGCGCCCCTTCTAACATGGCGCCCTTATGCCTCATGTGGTGCATACACACACTTTTAATGCCACTGTGAGGCCATTTGTGAATGTAGGTTGGTATTATTGATCAGTGCAGACAGAGCAGTGGTTGGAGGGGGGGGAGAGACACAGGCGGCTTTGCAGTTGCAGCTCTGTGTGTTTGATGATGTGCTGATGGGCGCACACACCAGCATTCACACGCAACCTCACTGGAACCCTCACCTTTCTTAAACTCCTCCAGCATGGCGTCCAGCTTCGTGTCGTGAAACACGAAGTGCACCGGGTGGTTGTAGAACTTGGTGATGGTCTTCAGGTTGGTGCAGTCGTCCGGATCCACGAACGCCAGGTCCTTGACGTACAGGATGTCCACGATGTTGGACCTCTCCTCGTCGTACACCGGGATGCGCGTGTAGCCGCTCTCCATGATCTCCGACATGGTGTTGAAGTCCAGCACGGCGTCCGCCTGGATCATGAAGCAGTTCGCCAGGGGCGTCATCACGTCCTCCACCGTTTTGGTCCGGAGCTCCAGCGCTCCCTGGATCATGTTCAGCTCCTCCTTGTCCAGGTCGTTGTAGGGCTCCGTCACCTTCAGCATCCCCACCAGCTTCTCTCGGTTGTACACGGTGCCGATCTCCTGGCCCAGCAGGTAGTCCAGCAGCTTGCTGACCGGGAAGGAGAGCGGGAATGTGAGGAGCATGAAGAACTTGGTGACCATGATGGTGTTGGCTCCCACGGCCAGCCCATGGCGAGAGCACAGCGCCTGGGGGACGATCTCCCCGAAGATGACAATGCCAATGGTGGAGGCCACCACCGCGCCCAGGCCGGAGCCGATCAGGTCATCCAGCAGGATGGTGAGGGTGGTGTTCACCAGCACGTTGCCCAGCAGGAGGGAACACAGCAGGTAGTTCCCCTTGCTCCGGATGGGCTCGATCTTCCGGGCGTACTTCTTCTCCTTGTCGGTGCCGCAGCTCTGGACGATGCGCAGCTCCATGGGGTCCAGCGCCATGAGGCCGAGGTTCAAGCCGCTGAACATCCCGGACAGCACCAGCAGGCAGCAGATGAGGATGACCTGCAGCCACATGGGCAGCAGCGACTTCTTCTCCTCCACCACCAGCACCCTGCCGTCGCTCTCCCCCAGCAGAACCCACCTGGTGCCATCCTCGCTCAGCGTGCACAAAGCGTACTCCTTCTGCGGCTCGCTTTTGCGCAGCGGCTTAACTTGCACGCTGAGCACCCCGGAGGTCCCCCGGTTGCTCACGTTCATATAGCTCCCGACTATGATGTCCTTCGTGAAGTCGACACAAGTCCTATCCGGCGTGTCCATCATACCGCTGCCTCCCCTGGCCGCCGCGACCGCCTCCTCCTGCTCATCCTCCTCCTCGTCCCCGCCGCCGCCTCCTCCTCCGCCGCCGTCCGCTAGCTCCGTGAAGCGGATCTGCGTCCAGGCACCCGAGTGGAGCTGCACCCCGTAAAACCGGAGCTGCACGGTGCTCTCCTCGGTCACCTGGATGACACCGTCGTCATTGGTGCTGGACGGCTTGTCGCTTCGCTCGAGCCTCATGCCGAGGACCTGGCTCGCGCCGCTGACCCGGGCGGAACCAGCCGCCGCCGCAGTCTCTGTCCGGCCGCCGACCGCGCTCCACAGGCAGATAATGACGGTGAGAACGTAACCCTGCTGCCCGCTCCATTCTGTCGCCATGTTTGTTTCTCTGCTCGGCGACCTGGGAGCTGACGTCATTTACTCATGTCCGAGCGGCTCCGCCTCCCTCCGGCCCTCCATCTCTCTTCACTCACACACACACACACGCAAACGGCAACAGTGCCAACCGGACGACGACAGGTATGGCTGGTAAACAAACGTGCCACCCTTCCAACTGTATCCTTTACGTGACGCACAGTCAGGAGCGCGCGCTCTCTCCCCTCCTCTCGGCTGGACTCCGGGCACTGCGGCACGCGGCAGGAGGGACGCTGCCTGTTGTGCTGCGGCCAGCGGTTTGTCACTCATTTGATGTGTGAGCCAGCTGCTGTTATGTAAAACTCACAGGGCATCTGTACCAACCTCCCTCCTCCCTCCTCCCGCCTCCAGCATCATCCCGCATCCCCCTGGCACCGTGCCCGGTCCGGGATGCTGGAAGCACCGACATAACCACCGCAGGCACACACACCCCTCCACAGCAGGAGTCCCTCGTGTGCTTACACTATTAATTATGATTCTGTTACATAACCAGGCTGTCTCTCTGGAACAATGCGGATTTTATTTTATAACAAAGTTAAAAAAAACCAGCAAATCTGTAATTTATTTAAAATTTAAAAATCATTCGTCTCTATGTTAATCCGCCCTCAGAGCCGTTTTGATATTTGCTAGTTGTATTGTTTTTATTATTAGTTAAATCCTAATATTCACTGATCAGCTATTACGTAATACAGTACATCCAATAATCCCTTATATTGACTTGAAGCGCCACCTGGTGGACGCAGCAATTATTAGCTATCAGAGCTCGACATAAGTTGAAAGAGCGAGACAACTGAGGGTTAATAGTTCTGAATTGCATATGACTTAAGTCATAGAAATGTGTTTACATGACATATAAGCGGATTTCATCCATCCATTCATTTTCTATACACCCTTGCACACACACACACACTCACACCTAGAATTTAGAGAGACCAATTAACCTGCAATCATGTTTTTGGACTGTGGGAGGAAGCCGGAGAACCCAGAGAGAACCCACGCACGCACAGGGAGAACATGCAGACTCCGTGCAGAAGGACCTCGGGCCGGGAACCCAGAACCTTCTTGCTGCAAAGCGACAGCGCTACCAACTGCGCCACTGTGCAGCGGATTTCAGCGGTACACCTGTTGTGTGCACAAACTTGGCGAATCAAGTTGATTCTGATCAAGAAAATATCGATCAGAGTCATTAATAAGTGAATTTCATACATTTTGCAGGCACAACAGGAAAGGGGATATGTGAAAAAATAAAATAAAGTTCAATAAAAAAAAAATAATAATAATTTGGCATATTTAAACACAATAGGTTTTTATTGCAACATTTCAACATTGTTAACCTTGATCTAATGAAGCGATCATAAATTAAAATAAATTATTGCATGTTTATGACATGCCCAAACAATTTCTAACTTGCAGAGTCAATACTTCAATGGCGTCTTGTTGTGTCTCCATTTTGCTTTTTATTTTTGGCTGCTATTAAAAACAGCTCAACACAAAAGATCAGTCAAGTGGTTTTATTAACAGATTGCACACCAAGAATATTAAAACTAGACATTTACATTACTTAAAAATATGAATAATTACTTATTCTCACTCGGTGAATATGTGTTAAGGCAACGCTTTATGCAGACGGCTTCCTTGCTTGACATCATGGGGGAAAAAGTCAGCTAAGATGGGTACAATCCCCAAAAGGCTTTAGGAGATGCATTTATCTTTTCAAACAATTCTATCCAAATGTGAACAGCTGGGAAAAATTCAAATAGTCTTTTCAGAAATCAGATGAATTCTCTCCAGAAGAACATGTTTTGGTACATAAAATCTAGTGTTTCTTCACAGAAACTGGGAAGAAAGGAGGTGTCAGCAGCATGTTGAAGGATTTCCCTCTACAGGCTGGTGCACTGTACACAATACTGTAGGTGGTACCATAACATCTCATGACGTCAGTCAGGAGCTTTAAGCTTGGATGAAAGTGGGTATTTCAAACCAACACCGATCACAAGCACAGAAGGGCTTAAGAATGACAAAAAGCCATCACTAAGCCCTGATCTTATGGAAGAATATCCAAAAACATTTCACCTAATTCATAAGAAAATTCTACTTAATACTGAGGAAATGTACAGGTCTGAATTTGAATAAAAGTTTTTTAAAAATGTCTAATTTTTGTCGTTTTTGACAAACACAAAAACATTTGTAACTCAGAGGACGAGTTAAGTCTGATTCTAGGTCAAATAGTGACAACAAAAGAAAATCTTACAAATTCATTTGCAAAGAATTGGTTAATATCTAGTTCAACTGCATGGGATTCTGGGACTGAGGATTCCTCCCAGTGGAA
This sequence comes from Xiphophorus hellerii, assembly GCF_003331165.1. Lineage (NCBI taxonomy): Eukaryota > Metazoa > Chordata > Actinopteri > Cyprinodontiformes > Poeciliidae > Xiphophorus > Xiphophorus hellerii. The sequence goes on along the minus strand of NC_045679.1, from coordinate 26,369,317 downwards.
TCCACTTCAGCAGACTCCTTCCCATGTGGAGGAACTCCTGTCCCTTATGGTAAAAGACCAGGAAGACAGCTGGTTTCCAGGGTAATACTGGGGTTAGTACACATTTGTGACTCTAGGCCACAAGTCAAGAAAAAAAAAAAGCGACTCAGCATCTGTGGGAATCCTCGTTTTACTGCACAGATTCCGACTTCAGAAGAAACCGAGACATGAGATCACTTTCCCCTTCACACACACCTCATTTTCTTTACCTCACATTCCAGATTGGTTTACTGTCTGGAAATGGTGGGTAGAAGGTATGAAGAGAAGGGGCGGAGCCAGAGAGTAACCTGCTATGACCACAGCTGCAGTTCACCTCCAAAACATCTGGTGGCAGCAGTGAAATATGATTAGAGAGCACAAATTTATGAATACATTCATACATTTTTTCATCTTAAGAAAATACATTTTGTCTACAGTAAATGAATCTAATTTCCCTTTGGAATCAATACAGTTTCTTTGAATTGCATTTGAATTGCATTTGGAAAATACTGATGATGTACTCTGAACTCCGACGCCACTCAGTGGTTCGCCACTCCTGAGTGAGCAATGGGCAATTTCTAGCCCCACCACTGGTGAAGAGGACAGGTCCTACTGTTACGCACATTAACTTTAAAAGTAGAACTCAACAAAGTTCAGCAAAGTGCTGAAAACACAACCAGGTGGTGAGAGGAAGCTGTTACTGGTGACGTTGGATCACCCAAAACTGGCCTGTAGATGGCAGTATAGACTGCATGAGTTGTGTTCATGATCTAGCAAATCTTGCAGGAAATTGATCCAAAAATAAATATCATCTGAAAAAATTATCATTATTCATTAAAATGTAAATTTATCACACTTTAGTAAAAGCAATGCATACTTTGATAACTATGGAATCTCTGCTGGACTGCTTGAACTGACCTCTGTGGTTCAGTTCTGAATCATTTTGGGACAGTTTCAGTACACTGCATTCACAGTACTGCTTCTCATCCTCGCATTAATCAGCTTTACAATTAAGGCTCCAAACAATTAAGAACTAACACGCAGTGCACTGAGAGACGCTGAGGTTAAATCCAGTAGTCGTGAGGCAGCGAGGTGACCAAAATGTGAGATGTAATGTTTGCGTGTCCTCACTGCAGCCTCACGTCCCCTCTGCCGCACGGAGTCTGCAGCTGTTCATCCGCAGGAGGAATCACCTCCACGTTGTAGCTAACCTTCTTGGACTGGAGGACGCTGTAGCTGTTGTCAAAACACAGCACGTCTGCAAGGGACGAGGGATGCGGTTAGCAACAGCTAGCAGAGAATACAGACACATTTGCTACACACTGACCACTCAAAACTCTTTACACCAGAACCACATTCACCCATTCACACTTCCATACATACGCAGAGATACATAGATTTTGACCAATTTTCTTGACAAACATTCAGATAAACCTGAGGAAAACCAGCGGTTACTCACAGACTCCTGGCTCTGAGCAGGTGAGGCAGCTGTCTTCTGGGACCAGGTGAGCGTTGTACCGCTCGCTAGGAAGAACCTGCATCATCTCGGCTACCTTCTGACTCCTGCTGTCCTTGGCGCGGCGGTACACTCCAAACCCGATGTCTGCTCCATCGCTGGCAAACTGCCACCTAGCAGGGAACAGAACTGCGTCTTATTCTACTGATGCATTTGATTTTTAAAACCCATTCCCTGCATGTACTAAAACACAGCTGACTGGTGTTACTGATACTGATATCTGTATTGATCCTGATGTTGAAAAATATTCTAGATCTGGTATTGGTGACGAGGTGCCTGATCCATAAGGGCAGATCTATTCAGTCTGTTTCTATGCTTTGTACTCTGAGCAACCACTTTATTTTACATTATATTTAGAATTCCTAATTGCACTTTCTGAACCATTTGAAAAAAGGTTTGTTGCTGTTTAAGTTTTACAAGTCAACCTGTTGTGTCCGTCAGTTTCTTAATTTATTTTCCATTGGCTGTTCTACTCCTAATTGCTATGACTGAACAAATTAAATTTGTTTACATACATGTTTGATCAAACTGGTGAAGCTACTGGTGTATTTACGTGTTCTAGAGTTATCATATAAGTTTGTAATTCAGGACATTTATGTTTGTGTTTTTCTGGATCGGTAAAACTAAACTACAGATGTCTGTATTGGGATCGGAAGTGAAAAAAGTGGGTCAGAAATTATTTAAAGAGATAATCATCTTTATGTATGTAAAAATCTAAACTTGGGGGGAAAAAACGCTCATTATTGTGGGATTTAGCAAATAGAAATAATTTTAATAATCCAAACTGAGTCTAAAAAGGAAAACTTTTAGTCTCATTTAATTTTAGAGCTAGAAAAAAGACAAGTTAATGTGACGGAGATGGGTGGAGACAGTGAAGCCGCAAGGACAGAAGATACTGAAGCTCGAAAATTTTAATTAAGAATACATAATGTAATGTAGTGTTAAGGGAAGGTTCTTTGCATCTGTCTAGTATTGTATTTTTTTCTCAAATAAACAAGAATCCATCAATAACTACAAAGCTCCTAATACACATGTTTCCCAAATTTTTGTTGACATCAAAAAGAATTGTTTCTCTTAATGCGTGTTATTCCTCAGAGTGTTTCAGACCAGATTTCTGCACCTGCTGTCATACCTGAGGAGGCTGCTGGGGGCAGCGACGTCGTACTCCAGCTGCAAGCTTGATCCGCGGCTGATGGTGACGCTGCTGTCGTACTGAACCTTCAGCGACTCCTGCACGTAGTAAGACTTGGGAACGTTCCCGCCGTAGTTGATCTACAGGCGCAACAGATGAATCACTTCAGTCAGAACCTTCCAAAACAAACTGGATCTTGTTTAAGGGTTTCTCTTCTCACCATGGTTCTGCAGCGAGGGTCTCCGTCGGGGTCGGTCAGGGTTCCTCCGTACACCACAGGAAGCTGGTCCGGGTCGATGTGCTTGCGCAGCGCTTCCTGCCAGCTACCTGCAAACACCCAAGCAATTTGGAGAACAAATCAATAAAACCATTGGAATGCAGGAAACAAATAATTTGGACATAATTTGTAACATATTCCAATTATTATTTATTATTTGTAACATAATTGCAAATTATGTTACAAATAATAAAGTTTTATTGCAATCTTATTCTCGTTTAATTATGACTTAACTCTTGTTTTATTGCAGCTATTCTCATATTGTTACGAGTTTATTCTGGTAATTTGACTTTAATCTCGCATTGTTATGACATTTTTCATCATTTTATTACAACTTTGCTCTTGTATTATTATGACTTTATTGACATATTATTATAATTTGATGCTTGCATTATTATGATTCTATTCTTGTAACATTATGACTTTATTTTCGAAATAATAAAAAATTCTTAGCCTGATATTCCGTCATAGGTTTCCCCGTGTTTGAGTTATAGTCCTGTGGTAATCTTATAATCAGAGTCCAATGTCTTAAATAAAAGATTATTTATTTATCGCTATTATTATTATTATTTATTGCAGAATTGCTATTAATTCTGTAATAAAAAGCAGAAACCAATATAATTTAATACAAGGAACAAAAAAAGTTAGCATTAAACAGTGCAATGTCAGAGACGTTATAGTTTGAAGAGATATGAAGGAGAGTCATCTTACTTCCTAAAACCACGATTTTCCGTCGCGTTTCCTCACACAGAAAGTGTTTGATCAGGTTGTAGGCCATCGGAAACATTTTAGGAGCTGCAGCAAAAATAATAAAATAAAGAAACATTTCAACTTCAACTTGAAAACACAACTTGGACTGACAGCGAGACCATGTTGCAAATCAGCTGAGGTACCTTTAATGAGAAGCACCCTCTTTAGCCCCTCAGGGTAGTTGTCTTCATACATGGTGAGGATCTGCAGGAGATAAAGAGCAGCTTAGACACAGATTAAGGCTTTAAGACGCAGCGCGTGAGGAATGTGAGAGCGAGCGACAAACCTCTCCGTAAGTCTCAATAGCGGGTTTCCAAATGTGCTTCAGTCCAAGTCCTTCGCAGTCATAAATCAGAGTGATGGACTCTATGTTCTTCCCCAGCTGAGACAGACAGAGAGGACATGTTAGAGAAAGAGACGAGGAGAGGAAATATGAGGGGAAGAGAATGGAAACAGAGGAAGGGAAAAAAGTTTGAACCTGGAAAGGAGGTGAATAAAATGGAGGAAAAAAAGTGAGTCTAGATCAGCCTCTCTCAACCTGCGGTCTCTAGGTGCCCCCTGGTGGTCCGCAATGTACTGCATTTAAACGACCGTTCTTTGCCGTGATGTGAGCTCAAAGTGCGACATGTAGGGTTAGGGTTAGGGTTAGGATTGTGTTTAAAAATAATAATGGATAAATAGCTCAAGGCTGAATCACTCAAATGAAAAGCTGAAGATATTGGTAGAAAGAAAACAATACCAGGACTATATAATCAGAGCAATTCATGTCTGCAGGAATATTTTCAGTTTCTCAGGGTGAGTTGCAGAACTTTTGTTTTTAGAATACCATTACGATACATAGCATGCCACCGGCATGCACACCAGCACCTGGGTGTGATATGACGGTGACAAGGCAGTGAGCAGCGCTGTGCCCCACGCAGACTAACTGCATCTATAACAACCTAAAATAAAATAATTATTTATGTCGAGCTGAGAGAAAACCAAGACTTTCAGAATCTGTAAACTCAAAATGCCTCAGTAGGCATTTGAGTTTACAAAATGCCTATGACACATTTACTGTCTGCATTTACTGTTACTGCATTTACTTATTTTGTAAATGCAGTCACATTTACAAAACAAGAATTGCAGTTCTCATTAGGAGGAATGAAAAAGATCTCTTAAGTGCATGAAGAGATTAATATTTTTATTTCAGGTTGCATATATTAAAATGTTGTGGGGGCAATTTCAAGTTCTATGCTGTGACGTGAGCTCAAAGTCCGACATGTACATTTACAAAACATGTTTGTGAAAAACAGTTTTAGGAGAAGCAAACATTTTTGTGTTTCTCACAAAAAAAGGAAGAGACAAGGGGAAGAGAATAGAAACAGATAAAGGGAAAAACAAAGTTTGAAGGTGAAAAAATGTGGTAAAAAAGGAGGGAAAAAGTGAGTCTAGGTTTAGACGTGAGAGGAGAGTTTGTCCCAGACCTTCTCAGACTGCCTCCGACACTCCCGCTGCAGCATCTCGATGTGTCTGATCTTCGTCTTCAGGAAGTCCTGTTTGGTGGCTGACAGCAGCAGGCCTTTGGGATCCAGAGGGCCGATCACATCGTACCAGATGGGACTCCCCTCTCGGTCATAGCCGCACATCCCACCGGATACGTACTTCTCGATCACCTTGAGAAGGACAAGCGTGAACGTCATCAAACGACAAGGCAACGGAGTGGCGGACGTCACGTCTCAGATGCCTGAGAAGACGAGCGGAGGCGTCTTCTCAGGGTAAGTTACCTCTGGAGGCTTCCAGTCAGTTATGATGGTGTCCACTTTCATCTGCTTCCTGAACTCCACATGCTGTAAGAAGAGGAAAAGGAAGCAGAAGAAGAAATAAGAGTCTCACAAAAACCAGGAAGTAAAACTAACGACGAAAAACTTAAAGGAATTTGGTTTATTATTAATCTTTTTAAAATCGTTTGTCTCTGAGCAAAGATGACAAATAAAGCTGAATTCTTTGAAAGTAAGATTTTTGTTCCTTATAATTACACCTTGAATTTATTTGAATTGTCTTATGTAATAAATCAACACAGGATGCATTTAATAATCTCAAAAGTGTGGTGTAAATGTTTATTTCTCTCTTTCAACTCTGATATCCCTAATTAAAATCCAGCACAACCAAATTCAGTTCAGAAATTCTTTCTTAATCCCAGAGAGTAATTAAATGTTATAGTACACAATTTTCTTCAAAGACTTATTGTAGATGATGGTGGCTGTGAAGTATCTCCTACAGCAGTCAGTATCACAGCATATCTGAGAAACCCTCTGACTGAAAACCCTTTGTTGTACAACAGTTTCATAAAGAGGACGGTCAGGGTTGTTGAGACTTTTCTGGATTTTATGGACAATCCAGAAAAGTATGGCCAAAAACAAAAAACATTTGAGAAAATCCTGTTCAACTGTTAATGCTATATATTATATAACCTCCTTGTGCAGTCTGTAGGTAAAAATGAATAAAGTCAAAAGCAACAGATGTTACAAGAATGTAACAACAGTGTAGAAAAAAAAGACTTGAGCTGAGTCTGAGACGCAAAGCGGAGAGTTCAGAAAAATCTCACCTTCCTGATCATGTTCTCTGATTTCTGAAGATTGAAGTTACGAGCTGGGAAGAGAGAAACAGAAGAGAGAGCATCCATGTGAAATTAGGAATGTTTTATTTCAGTCAGCGCAGAACACATGCAGTTATTCTCCTCTGGTTTGGGAATTATGTCTGCTTCACACTGACACCAGTTTGAAGGAGATACTGGTGTCAGGAAATATTCCCTGATAATCCACGCTGATGACCTTTTTGAGACATATTGTTTGGTTTTATTTATTAACAGCAAGAAACAGAATTTATATGAACTGTTGGGAATAAATAATTTTATTTCATCTTCAGGGGAGAAGGAGAAAGCCCCCAAATTTGATAAAAGGAATAAAATAAAATTCAGGTGTTTTTGTAATATTGTTTGGTAAACAGGAGATTCTGGGTACAAATCCCAGCAGTGCCTCCAAATTGTGGAAATTATCTCCATTTAGGTTCTTAATGTAGGAGGTTCAAGAAGAGTCAGTGAGTTGAATTCATAAATTCCATTTATTAAGACCAAAATGCAGCGCTGGTCCATTGTCATGCTTTCCTTGTGGTCTAACACAGTAAAATGTCCCCTAACAACAGTTTCTGATTCCTTTTGGGCCTTTATCTAAGCTACGACCTAAAGAGGTCCGTGCTGCTTATTTAGGAACTTTTCCAGTATTTTCAATAAACTTCTGAGGACCAATGCGCCATATGGGGCCGAAGCCTGACCGTATATGGTTGAGCACACATTTTAGGGATAAAGGTTAGGTTTAAAGGTATGGTGTAAATTAAGTTTTGGTTAAGGGTTAAGTTAGGAATCTACCGGTACTGGTGTAAGGATAAGAGCAGTTACTCAAGTGAATAGAAGCCAGTATTAAGTCCTAAATATGGGTAAAAAACAAACATGCACCTCTTCTCTAGCTAGTGGACTAGTGGAGCCTGCTCCGATGGCAGATCTTATGCTAAAGTCCATTTCCTGCTGCATGCAGTTGAGTGAATGTGTCTGTATTCTTGTATTTGTATATTGTAAGGACCATGTTTCTACACATACGTTATGAGGACCTACTGCTCCATGAGGAGAAGAACTGTTTTGGAGTTAAGGGTTAGGTTTAGGACTAAGGTGTGAATTGAATTTAGGGTTAGCTATGGTCTGGTGACGGTTAAGGGTCAGGGTTAGGCTATAGAAATGAATGGAAGTCAATACAAAGACCTTGTAAAGGTAGAGAGACATAACATGTGTTTGTGTATGAAAGTGCGTGGGCCAGTGATTTCAACCAATCACTGCTTTTTCCATATCCGCACACCATCATTGGCCAATCTGTACACGCCCTCTAGGCAAAACTTGTGGCCCAGAATTGTTTTCAACACAGGCTCACTCTCTGCAGCAAAAATCATTTAAATGTATATTTGATGCCTATCACTTGAAGCAGAGCAATATATCTTTTTAATATCTGTGTTTTATGTTAAAGCTAGGATATCAGATAGCTTCCATTACTCATAGGCTCACTCCAAAACAAGCACAGGAGAAATGGCGTTAAATTAATCCAACATAAGGAATGTTTATTTACTGTCTAAATAAAACTAATATTTTTAGTTTTATTTAATGTGGAACAGTGTGATGGATTTGGAATGGATATTTTTGGGGACACAAAATGAAGCTTCTGGATGGTGAGAAGAGAATAACCTCACCTTTCAGGAACAGAGACGTTCACATTAGTTGCTGTCTCCAAAATGACAACAGTGAAATTAATGCAGAGGAGATTAGGTACTTTTCATTCTAAGTATTTTTTTTTCATATTTCGCGCATAGAAAAATGCATATACAGTGTCTTCTGAGCAGTGCCTTTGACACAGTTTCAAACTGTCAGCTTGTTTTTAAGCAAGCACAGAAACTGGTCAAAGTCAACAGGCAGCGCACACACACACACACACACACACACACGCCCCCACACACACACACACACACACGCACACGCACACACACACACACACACACCCACCTCTGGTCATCGATCTCAACCTGCTTTGACTGTGGACCATTAACCAGACAGACCTCAGCTTCTAGAAGCTTCTGACAGAAACATAAAGTTGCAGTAGCAGAGCTACTGAAACATAATTTTATAGACTTACTGTTTCTATCAGAGTTTTGACTTTTTTCAGGAAGAGAACAAGTGGAGCTGATTGAGAAAACAGATTTCCTTCAAATTACCACATGATGAACTCTTTGCTGCCAAAATACCATTAACGAGACATTCACCAAAAATACATATGCTGAATGTTGTAATCAGAAGTTTTCATTCAGTCATGATAGACCTGAATATCATTTTAATTCCGGGTTTTAAAAGATACATAGTTTCTAGAAGCTTCAGTCATTTTTGAAAAGAAGAATTAGATGAACAAGACTGCATTAGATTTAAATTTCTCTAACAGAAACACGGTCAAAATAAGATCCATATATCTTATTATATATGGATTAAATATAATAAGAAAATCAGAAATAAATTTCTGAAATGCTTGTCTAGTGTGAACCATGCAGACCTCTCAGGTTGTCAGAGACCTACTAACTGAACTAAACAAGATGAGGCAGCGTCTAGCTTCTATGCTCCTCAGCTCTGGAACAAACTCCCTGAAAACCTGCGATGTGCAGAAACTGTTGGGTCCTTTTAATCAGGGCTGAAAACAGTTTTGTTTACACAAGTTTTTGAACAAAGAACCAGACTAATGAAATGTTTGTCCAACTACAAAAAAGTGCAAAACTATTTAGATACTCTACAAATGTAAAAAAAACAACACAATTTCACAATTTGCCGTGATTAAAATCTCACGTTTAAAAGGTTGCTAAAAATAATGTATAAAACTAACGTATAATAATAAAATAACGACTCATTTTTGTTCATTTAATCCAATTGTTGCGTCACTCGCTGCAATCCAGGGGTACCGTATTGGGGGGGGAAGTTAGGACAATTCCAAGGGCCCCTTATTTATTTATTTTTTTGTTCACAGAAATTTTAAAAAATGTGGCCCTGTCAATTACAAAATTAATCATATTGTGTTTTCTAAAATTGATTTTAGCAGTAAAAATCTAATGTTACCCCCCCTCTCAGACCAAAAAGCACACGTCTATATTTGCCCTCAACATCCCCCTGGATCTGCCATCGGTTGGAAGCGGGAAATCGTCATAATTAATAGAAATATAGGCTTAAAAACGTCAGTCTGTATCTAAATAATCTAAGTAATGTTTTAGTGAACTAAGCTAGTGAAATAAATAATTTTCAATATGACTTCATGTAAGGCACAATGCAGAAATAGATACTTATGGATTGACAATCTTGTGTGAAAATACCAGTAAAAATATCACTGTCTGAAATATTCAAACACTGAATATTGGTGTGAAAAGGAAAAGAAGACTAACAATCCTCAACTCACAGGTGTACAGTAGATACTGCAGCCTCTAGCTCTGGTATTTTTCCCCCAGACCTCCAAAGAAATTGAATACGGTGTGACTTTTTCCCCCCTTTATTTAACCAGGTAAACCCTGTTGAGATCTAGATCTCATTTTCAAAAGGGCAGGAGTCTGCAATACACAGCAACCTGGTTACAAAATAAAACTAATTAATACATAGGAACAGGTTTGATTGTCGGCCTCTGCCTTTGTTTGGTTTGAGTCAGAGGAAACTGACCTCTCGTGTTTTCCTTTCAGACGGCGTGAGCTGCGTTACAAAGAGGTCAAACACAAGAAGCGGCGGATATGAGGGTAAGCGTACTACGATGACAACCGTTGGCATCAAAGAATACCCAAAATATTAAAGTTGATCCTTGAATCTATTTTTCAAACATGATTTTAGTGAAGCACCAATCATGTTTGCCTTGAAGCTGCTGCTTTTGGCCACTGAACAGTGCAGTAGTTCTGAATATTTTTGAGTGTCCCACATACTGACCTTTGAGTGGCCAGTATGGCCAGAAAAGAACCAAATCTATGAAGCCTACATACTTCATGAGCCTGTGTTAATTTTTACTGTAAAACCTTCAACTGCTGAGCAACACTGGCAGCAATTTTATTCCAAAATGCTGCTGGAACTATATAAATACATTTAATTAAAACTGTACTAACAGACTGGACTGCACCTTATTTTATGATCAATCAGTTCAACCAAAGAGCAACATAGGTCGACTTATCCTTGATCGGTTGCAAACGGAGACCAACTGGTCAAACGGTGTTCCCTAAATCTTCAATCAGTGTCCAGAAAGCACTAAACAGGTGAACCTGGAAGTCTGAGACTCACCTCGGAGCCAGCGGAGGAGGTAGTGGTCATGCTGAGCTGGCAGGCTGGGGAGGACATCTTGAATCCTCTCCCGAAACTGAAAGCAAAGCCAAGACGCAATTCTTTGTCACAAAGAGTTTAAGAGAAGGAAAAGCAGCTTAAGTAAACTTTAGGGGGCGACTGTGGCTCTATGTTAGAGTAGTCGTCTTGCAATCGGAAGGTTGTAGGTTCGATTCCAGCTTCCTCCTGCCACATGTCGATGTGCCTCTGGGCAAGGCACTTAACCCCAAATTGCCTACCGATCTGCGTATCGGTGTATAAATGTGTGTGTGTTTGTGAGTGCGACTGGGTGAATGTGACTCTAGTGTAAAGCGCTTTGAGTGGTCAAAATGACTGGAAAAGCGCTATATAAGTTCAGTCCATTTACCATTTACCATTTAGTGGGCTGCTGGTGTAGCTCTGTCTGCAGAAACTAGGATAAACATGAACAAAAACTCAAAGCATCTTTTGGCATGTAATCTCGCAGTGGGCATTTATTGTTTATTGTTTATCAGTCATCATAAAACATTTCCTAGAAGAATTAAAAGTTTTATAGTCTCAATAAAATTCAATGAATCACATTAAATAAAAGACAAGACTGGCAGTATTATCGGAAATGTTATTTTTTACTATTTTCTCCACTATTTATTCATGAGAGCATCGTTAAATAACAGCAAATTCAAAAATATGAGTAAATGCAGTAGCTATGCTTGGCTTAGTGATAAAAATCTCACCATCACTTTAAGGAAGTGGTGTCCTAAGGAAGCCTGTTTTAAATGGAAATTTTTTTCAAAAACAACATTTGTATTTATGGTGCTGTGACTGCTGCTCCTACAGTCACAACCATACCAGTTACCTAAAGAAAACAGTCGTAAATTGATTTCATAATTTTTATCCTTATCACAATAGTACCACAAAATATAGCAATTAAATTCTAAGTTCCCTTCACCCAAGCCTCATGCATTCATTTCTCATTTTAGTTGGGACATATATGTTTGGATGAATATGCATCAGAATCACCAGGATTGTTTTAATTTTCTGTTTTTGCCACTTTTGTGTTTCAAAAACAAGATTTTTAACATCAGACAAACACAACATGAAAAGCAGCTTTTATTAGAGAAAAAAAAAAGCAACTCAAACCAGCTGCCACCTTCGGTAAGCATGGAATAACTGAATAAGCAAATGTTTTACTCATTAGTTTAGTTTCACTCACTGACTTCTATGGAACCTGTCCAGCAACATGAAGACGGTCTCAAATGCAACACATTATGCATCGATACAGAGAAATTCCACTCAAGTCCACTTTTGAATAGCAAGAAAATAAAATAAAAAAATACCTAAATGAAAGTGTCGGAGTGGCCCAGTCAAAGTGTGGACTTCAATCCGAGGTAGATGCTGTAGTTTGACCTTAAACAGGCTGTTTGTGCTCTAAAACGCTCCAATATGTCTGAATTACAACAATTCTGCAAAAAAGACTGGATCAAAAATCCCCTCAGGGATGTAAATCGACTCCATTACTTCAAACAAACACTTGATGTTTGTGATACCAGCGGTGGCGCAGCAGGTTATTAGCTACGGTGGCTGATTAGTTTTCAAGCAGGACGGTTTGGAAAGCTTTTCCCCTCAAATGAAACCGTCATTTCAAAGCTGATTTTTGTATTTCCTCAAAAATCAGGAAATGCATGATGATGTTTCAGATCATCAGGTTATCCTTGTCTGATGATCCGAAAACATTTTGTGGACTTTTTAACAGCCCTCCAGTCCATATTAGATCTCTGTTTGTAGCTACATGGTTACAATTTGCAAAGTAAAAGTTGCTATTTCTGCTCATTTTTAAAAACAGTCATTATTTGTCATGCTAAATCCATTTTTGCTTCACTAAAATTAAATGGACAAACCTAAATACACACATTTTCAAATCCAAGCTCATCTGCTTTTAGTTTTTGAGTTCAAATAAAAGCAAATGGTCATTATTGACCATTACAAAAACGTGAAGATGCTATTTAAAAGGAGCTATTAATGTAGTACATACACTCACAGATTAATACCAAAAAGCTTTGGAGAACAAACAGCTCTGACCCATAAGGAGGAACTTTGATAAAGATTGTTCAGAAAAACAAATGTAGTTTCAAGAAACTACGTTTGGTTGTGGGTTTGTAAGTTTTAACACAGAGCTTTAGCACATAACAGTCAAAGTTTCCACTGGGAGAGTATCTGACGCTGGATCAGTGCAAACCAAAAGATATCAGCCTCACGTAAACCAAAGTTATTTACAATAAACCTCCCAAAATTTCCAGCAGATATTCCAGATTGGGGAATCGTCTCTGACCTCAGTGAGGGTCTTGGCCTGCTTGGGGCTCAGGTCTCCGACTCGTCCGCTCATGTCTCGGCTGAAGCGTCGCTCCGACGGCCCTGCTGCTGCTGCCGTCTGTGAATGAAAGCTGCAGGAGGTAAAAACAGGTAGACGGGTGAAAATGCCACGCCTCCACTCACTTTCTCTCAGTTGTGCTCACAAAGGAAGGTGGACTTTCACCCCAATCCGACTGGTTACCTGCTGAAACCTTCAGGAGAGCTGAAAAATTAAAAAATCAAACAAAAAAAAACTAGAGTAATTTGATTCTTCTATCAAATATTAGGCTAATTTTGATTAACTAATCCCTTGTAAGTAGTGATTTTCTTCGTTACATGCAAAAACAGAAGAGAATATACTGGTTATGCTCGTCACCATAATCGATCCAAGTCAACAGATTGCATAAATACGGTTGGGTAACAAGTGTTTGCAATCTGCTGTTACTTAAATAATCAATAAAAAAAAAGAAAAGAAAAAGTATCTCATCAAATATAATTCTTATCTGGTTGATTTTAGGAATGTTCAGTTTATTTATATAGCAAATGCCATCTAAAGGCACTTTGCAAAAAAAAAAAAAAGTTTAATTCAATCACACATACCAGCCAGTTGATCCTAGTTATCAAATAGAGCAATTTGCTCAATTAATTATTCAAAGTAGTTTATAAAGGAAACCCAGCAGATTGCATTGAGTCGCCAGTTTGCAGCGTTTACTGCAGAGCCTGGCGAAAGAATTTCTAACCTCATCTTATCTCACTGCAGCCACAACTCTAAATGCATTTGATTTGAATCTGTGAGACAAACATGAAGCAGTGCAGAGTTATGAGAATGGAAAGTTTTTTTTTTTTTTTTAAAAAGCATTGTGTTACAGGGGAAAAAAATATGGAAAGTGTGACATGCATTTGTATTCATGTCCCCTGAGTAAATGCAGTCATGCAGCCATCTTTCACTGAGATAACATAGAGTTGGCACATCTCCACACTTCTTCTTCCCAATAAGAGCTGATTTTACAGAAAGCATCTGGAAACCGCAGTTTTCCAAGTCAGGCCACAGATTCTTAGTTGGATTTAGATCTGGACTTTGACTAGGCCATTCTACCAAACTAACATGCTTTGACCTATGCCGTTCTTTTGCAGCTCTGGCTGTACAGTCGCCCTGCTCCGCCCCAGGCTGAAACCATTAGCAGCCTCCAACAGATTTCCCTCACTGCAAAAACTCAAAATCTTATCAAGTTGGGTTTTTTTTTTTTTTTGTCTGGTTTCTATTGCAAATATATTATATTCAAAATAAGACAAAACTAACAAGAATGTGTTCAGCAAGATATAGGAGTTTGTTTTGAGTCAATAATTCCTTAATATTGATGAAACAGTCTAGTTGATTATTTCACTTATAACAGGGGAAAAATGTCTTGTTAAAAATAAATTCATCTGCTAATGGAACCAGACATTTTTCATCAATATTAATCTTGACTTAAAACAAGCTCCTCTATCTTGTTGAAAACTCAAGTTAGTTTTTGTCTTATTTCAAGTGTACCAAGATATTTCTAGTAGAAATTAGACAAAAAGAAAAACATTAGGTAAACTTTGATGCTTTTATAGAGCTCCAGTATTGCTCTGCATTCAGCTCCACCCACTTGACCAGTTTTTCTTTCTTCTGAAGGACAGCATGATGCTGCCACCACCACATCAGAGGAAGGCCATTTTTCCACTGCACAAAATGTTTGACATGAAGGCCAAAAAGGTCTAGTTTGGTTCTGATCTGATCAGTACTGGGTCAACTTTACAGCTGCAGTACGGAGCTTTAATAAAAATAATAAAAACAAAAAGCAAACATTTCTTAATAAAATTTACACGCTGCAGATTTAAAGTCTGGCATTAAAACAGGATTTCTTCTGGCTTTCTTTTCGCTTCTCGTCCATGAAAGTCAGATTTATGAGTTCTACAACTCATTGTCAGCAGATCAGTGAATTCTGGCTTGTCAAAGTAAAAGTCTGAATTTGAACTGAATTGTTTGAAAACCAGTCTTTTTTTTTCTTTCCACTTTATAATTTTGCACTCATTGGTGCTGGTCTCTTAATATTTACAGCTGGAACATTCTGCATGGCACAGCTACAGGAAATGATTACTTGTAGTTAAAAACGAAAAATAATTCAGTATCGGTGAAAATGAATGAATGCAGAAATAACCAAAAGATCTTAAAATCCCTAAAATAAAATGAGTTAGTCTATATTTATCCCCAACAGTCGGGTTTAGTTCAAAGGGGGGAAAAAAAGCACATCACATACATTTTTTTTTCACAAAAGTAATTTTATTTAAATACACAAGCTATTTAGACCCACCAAAATAAAGCTGGTGTCATGAATAAATAGATGATTTACAAGAAATCACAATCAGAGAGCCTAGAAAGTCTTTCTCATCCTGACATTACTCAGCTGTTCCAATCAACAGAAGAAGAAATAATTCATCATGACAGTATTTCCCAGCTCCCCTCGCTGGAGGGGAGGGGGAAACGGACACCTTTGACCAGGAGTTCAGCGCTGAAACGGACGTGTACTTTGGAAAGGATCGATGCAAATCAAACTCCACCGGTTTGACGTCAGATAATTTACGTCATGCATCACCTAAGATTTTTAAAAAAATAAATAAATTACTTTGTCCACAATAATGGATGGAACTGTATGAAATCATGATGTATGACAAATAAATCCAAAAAAATAACTTGACTTTTAAGTAAATGAACACAAAGATTTTGATTACTTAAGAGCAGAACCACAACTCTAAATTCTGAAGAAATGATGCTTATAAAATGTTCTGCTGCTGTCAGCACTCATTCTGTGTGCGGGCGGACATTTTGTTGGACCAGATCCGGATGCATCAGCACTACTTGAGTTTTTTTTTTTTTTCATTCTTTATTATGCATTTCTGCAGCTAAAAGATCTAAAATGTTAGATGTTAAAGTTAAAATAAGTGCAGTTTAGTGTTCAACCAGCAGTTCCTGTCCCACATCCACCTGTCATTAGCTGAAGGTCGAACGTTGTGGGGGCGAAAAAATTCAGCTCTGAATCATCTGAAGAAATCCTAACTAGAAAAAAAAAACATGCAAACTTTACAGGTCAGTTAAACGCTGATTTTTATCAATTAAAAATATATATTCTTCATCTCCCCCCCTCTTTTATTAGTCACCTACCGACACAAAATAGCAAATAGCCCAAGTCATGCACACACTAACCCGAAGCACGAAACTCCCCTGGCTCTATTTGCTGACGGTTAAACTACAACCTGCAGAGGGAGGGTCAAGGCTGCAGATTTAAAACATTCACGTTGAACTAGATTTGCTTTTTTTTTTTTTTTTTTTTACCTCACATTAGCTCCAAACATCTTAAATATGCTGGACTTTTTTTTTTTTAATCAGTTATACCAAAAATATCTCTGCAATATCAAAAAGTGTATTTCTTTTTCTCCTTCTATACATATATAATCTCTGCACATTTTTTTTTTATACATATGGATGAGAAGAAGTCAAACACTGATTTTTATCCTAAACTAGAAAAATAGATGAGCGCACATAGCTACTCTGCCATCAGGGTCTTACTGGATGCTTTCCTCTGATTGGTCAGCTTCAGTTGATCTGATTAGGCTCCACCTACTATTCCCTCTCAGCAGATATTGGGAAAAAACCCTTTAAATTAGATGCATAGTTAATGAGTTATGACAGATCAGCTAAGGATGCATAGATGATTAGTTTCCATATTGTCACCTGCTTAAAATAATGGCTGGACTCGTTTTTTGCCAAAAATTATTATTTTTTCCTTCTAAATCATCTTGTGGCAAAAAAAAATGGACTGCTACCATCATTATTTTAGGAAGGTGACGATATGACTGGAGGCGAACAGAGACTTTGATGTTGGTCTGAAACGCTAAAGTCAGATCTTTTTCCAAACAGTGAATGCGCCTTACCAAAGCCTAAGCGCTACAGAGTAGCAGCAACACTCTTCAGTGTGGAAGTTGTTCCTGTGGTGCTGTGTCAAGGAGTACAGAGACGTCAAAAACGTTTAGAAATAACACAAAGAAACGCCTGCGGTTGGTTCAGGCTGTGAGAAAGGGAAAGCTTTGTTTTAGAAAGGTAACAGGAAGGCTGAGCATATGACAGCAAAGATTTATGGTTTTATCATATTCAAAACCATACCGTCTTTTATGAGGAATACTGGGTCTGGAAATGTTGTTAATCTTTTACGACTCTCTTAAATAAAATCTACAGTATATTCTCTAAAGAATACACACAGACCTGCCAGAGCTGGTAATGAAGCCATTTTATCAATTGACTGAATTTTTTGTTTTGGAATCTGCATTTTTTTTTTCCACCAATGCACCAATGTTATTTTTTAGATATACTTTCTGTCAATCATGATTTATTAAAGAAAAAAGAAAATCAATTAACATTGGAGATCAAATTTGGTATATAAAAAAAAAATTATTTCATTTCTTGGACCAGCTGGTTGTTACTGCTAGACAAGCTACTTGCTGATCTAAGACGGAGCAGACCACTTAAAACGCATGCTTTGTCCTTTTTCTCAAATAGTTTTACTCAGTCAGCGGTGCCACATCTTCTTGACTGGTAACATAAATAATCAACAACCATTCTGTAAATCTTCCTTAGAGTCCTGAATGAGAAAGTGGAATCAGCTGAAGTCGACGAAAGCTTTCCAAATCCCAGGGATCTGAATCTGGCTACAAGATACTGATCGGTGCAGGTCTACATGTGATTGGTTGCTATGGGGATGACAGGAGGAGCATTAAACAGATACATTCAAGAGCCTCGGTGTCGACTCAAAGATAAAACATTCACACAGAGTGAAGGTGTTGAGAAGACGGTTAAAACAAACTCAGCTTTGCCTCCTTCAAATCTCAGCTACTTGTCGATTAATCAAGTGTTCTGTTTTTGAAGATTTCATTTTTCTCTATGAGAATATTAAAAAAAAAAAAGCAATAAAATGGAGAGACGGCATAAACAACTACAATCAGCTTTCTTCAAATATTCAAGCCAGTGGAAGCGGTTTATACGAGGAATGTTGCAGAGACTCGACACTCCTATTTTAGAAGAATAAAAAGAATAAAAGATGAATATATAAGTTTAATCTGACGTCTCAGGCTACCTGAATCCCATTATTCTCCCATAATATCCAGTCAGGTTGGACTTTTGGTTTGTAAAAAACCAAAAGTCTTAGGGGACATGGGGTCGTTTTTTTTTTTATTATTGTTGTTGCGTTCCCTCAGAGTAAATTTGGTCATTTGGTGCAGAAAATTTGCTTCTTGTGTTTGTTTGTTTGTTTGTGTAATATGTCTCGGTGGAGACGGGACTGCAAACGAAAACAGACATTTATTCAGGTTGCCGACGTGAAAAAGACGACCAGAAAAACTGTCAAATGGCTGATATGACCCTGTGAAAATAACTCAAAAATGCACAAAATAGTTTGGATGGATTTGATCATTTTGTTCTTGCAGAAAGTTTTTGTTATATTTATATAAGTAGGGATGCCCATAAGTTTGTGGTGTGTCTGTATTCACAAGAAAAAGGTATAAAACCTAAAAAGATGCCTGGAAAAAAATTATTTTGTACCAGAAAACCTTTCAGGATTTTAAATAGCGCATGAGATGCGTTATGGCGAGGGAACGCAAAGAAAAAAAAAATGTCCTCACATCTCCCAGGGGGCGCTGTAATTTTCCTACCCAACATTCCATGTTTTTACTAAAAAAAATACTCTGTGTTTCCAAACAAATGAATAAACTCCATGGACTAAAATAAAAAAAGTCTCCATAAGCAGAACTGAATCTGAGCTGGTAAAATGAGACTTGAGTTAAATTGTAGCGTTTCTTCCCGGTTTTGTTTTTTCTGAGTATGTTGCTGTGAAACATGCGGGGTTGTTTTTATTATTTTTGTCCTGATTTTGGTACAATTTTAATCCAAACTATGTTAATGTATTATTCTCTTTTGTGCAGAGGGGAATAAACAGTGACCCTAAACAAGTGTGCACAGGGGAAATCTGAAACATAAATACTTTAAATGGAAAAAAAAAAACGACCCACAAGACAAAAAAAAGTCCCAGTGTGGACAGAAAGAAGTTGTGTTTCTGTGTGTTAGCAGATTCTTCATCCTTCCAGAATGCCTTTACTAGAACATCAGCACCCGGTGGCTTCTCTGCTGTCAGTTCATTCAGTTAGCCCGTTTTAAATGATGAATACATCCAGATGATTTTTTTTTTTTCCTTTTTTAAGAGAAGGTGTGTAGTGACATTCACAGAGGAGCTCCCGGAGAGCCAGGAAGGCAGAGCTGATCAGAGCGGTGTTTAGTGTTTGGCGTAGCAGCTTTGGTGACGACAGAAATCCATTTTCTATAAAGTTTGCATCCCACTAAAAATACATCCATCCTCTTGAGGGGTCTACTTTTTTTTTTCTTTGTTTATTTTATTTTTTTTAATACTTTGAGTGGGGGGTGTTTAGTTTTTGTTCACTGGAAAGTGTGTGTGATGTAGAAGACCAACTCCATGTCCATGGCAGTCTGCGGTACGCTGGCACTCCCTCCGTGAATGACGGGAATCAGAGCGCTGTCCATCTCGTTCATGTAGCGCTGGGGGAGGAGCCGGCCTCCGGACCCCGCCTGGTACTCCACCTGGGTGGGCAAACGCACACAGCCACGCAAAAACATTACGTCAATCTGAAAAGTGTGGCATGCAAAACAGCTAATGCATTAATTTTTAGTGTTAACTACAGACTAGGGCTTTAGGGAGGCATAGTTTTTATTTGTAAAGAAATTTAAAAGACCGTTTTTTTTTTTTTTCCCCCACATCACAATTATGTAAATTTTGTGCTACTATAGGGCTTTTAAAGTGTGGGGGGTGCCTTCCCATAGGGGGCGCCAGAATTCTGCGACACGAGGAGAAAAAAAACTCAAACCAGAAAAAGAAACTGCAAACATTTATTTAATTTCACAAAGTTCCAAAATGGATGGAGTTTTATTACCTAAACCTAATCCAAACCAACAGTACCGGAGTTTGAACCCACAACGCAAAAAACACAAAATCTTAAATAGTATTTTTGGTCTATTTTCTAGTGCAAATATCTTAGAACACTTGAAATAAGACAAAACTAATTTACGAGAAACTTTTCAGAAAGATATAAGAGCTTCTGTTAAGTTAGTAATTTCTTCCTGATGGAAAAAGCATTATAATATATAAAAAGATATTTTCCCCATTTAATAAGTGAAATAGGACTAGTAGTTTTTTCAATATTAAAAAATTATTTACTTAATACAAGCTCCTATTTCTGCCTGAAGAGTTACTTGTAAGTTAGTTTGATCTTATTTGAAGTGGACTAAGATATTTTCACTAGAAACTAGACCAAAAATGATTCTTGCTGCAAGGCAACAATGCTACCGACGACCTGTAGCCATTAAAATAACTCCAATGTAAATAAATGTTTTTGATCTTAAGACATTTTTCTCATGTCAAACATTTTAGCTAAGCCCTCCAAACGCTGCGTTTGAGTTTTTACCATGTCGGCCTGAGTGGAGATGCGAAGCCAGAGCGAGTTGATGCCGCCTGCGGTCAGAACCGAGAGGTGAGGAGCCAGAGCGCTGCAGGTCGCCATGGCGATCTCCTTCTGAAACATGCTGCAAGACGACAGCAATGACGCCAGGCTGCAGTCTGGAGCCTTCAGCTGGTAGATGACCTGCAGAGATCCGCTCATGTCAAACATCTTCAGAGTTTCAGCAGCAGAAGAAACATTCTGCTCAGTAAAATAAATTAAAAAAACGAAACAAAAAAAAAAAAAAAACTCACCTCAGTGCATCTAATGGAGCGACTGTCGGACTCAAACTCTGCATCCTGTTGCATTCTGACGCTGGGGATGCCATCCAGAGGCCTCCCATCAACCCCACTGGTTTTACTGGTCAACACAAAATAACACTAAATAAATAAAAGCCACTAGCTAAATTTATGTCACAGTAATTAAATCAGATACACAATTATATTTTTAAAATTACCGTATTTTCCGCACTATAAGGCGCATCTTATATTTTCAATTTTCTCAAAAGCCGACAGTGCACCTTATATATGGACCAATATTGAGCCACAACAGGTCTCGCAACTACAGTAAGCAGCCGCCGACTTCATTTTCCCCCGTAGAAGAAGAAGCGCGCGATGCAGGCTGGGTTTTGTGTAAAGACCCCAAAATGGCTCCTATTAAGAGACACGCTTACAACACAGAGTTTAAGCTCAAGGCGATCAGTCACACAGTAGAACACGGGAATAGAGCAGCAGCCAGAGGATTTAACATGAACCAATCAATGGTGCGGAAGTGGATATATATTGTGATTGCACTAACGTTTGATTTACCGTAACAGTATCAAACTGTTTTTTACGTGTTTATTGAATCGAGGAAAAGTTCCCCTCCACTATATGTTATACCTTGCTGTTGTTAAAAGATAAACTGTGTCACGAAAATACCACGTCACTTACTTTACCTCGGGGAAAATAATAAAACAGCTGTTTATTCATTTTGGGAATGAACGGAGTTTTCAGAACGCTGGTTTGTAATTATTAATAAAGTTTGACTGACCTATCTGACTGTTTTGTTGACATTCCCTTTAGATCAGCTTCATCTAATGGATGCATAACGTAACCCCAGCCTCTACTGTAGCGTCTATTCTATGCACCTTATAATGCGGTGTGCCTTATATATGAAAAAAGTTTTAAAATAGCCCATTCATTGAAGGTGCGCCTTATAATGTGGAAAATACGGTAAGTCAGTTTTGTCAAATTTCATCTAAACCACATATCTAGAATGACATTAATGCATTTATGGAAGCACAATGCTTCCACAAATCCTAACTTCTGAGGAACAAACCATCAGGTTTAGGGCTGCAACTAATGAATATTTTGAAGATTAATCGATTAATCAGATTTTAAAAAATTGCGCGGCCTACAGATTTTTTATTTGACCGCTTGAACCTTTTTCAAATTCAAAAATACTTAATTGATCCAAAAGGAAAATTAAATAAAACAACTTTTTAAATGCCATATTAGAAATGCATTAAAAGATACAGACAAACATTTTATTGGGTAAAACCCAATAATGTAGCATTCCTTTAGCGAATTTGATCAGGAGAAGCTGTCACTCTAGGAGTGTTGGAATATGTTTGTCTGATATAAAGGAATATGTTCCTTTGTCTGGAACATATTTCCAGACAAAGGTGTTTTTATATATGCAAAATATATATTTTATACAGTTTTGGCTTAATTACAATTGTAAATATATTGCTTTTTCAGCAAATGATCCAGTTAACAATTAATCAACTTAATTAACTCAGTTAATGATCATTTCAAAAACCGATTCATTACAATTAATTGCGTTTCCTCCTCCTGGTTTAGAGCCAAATAAATTGTCTGGATTGAGATGACTCTGTGGACAAAATTTCCCTTCAAAAAAAATTATCAGATTACAAATTATGGAGCTCATTTTAATTCATCATGTTATTAATTGATTAATTGCCTGTTGGTAGTAAAGTTACCCAGAGTTGACGGGAGAAGTCCAGTCGACCCAGCGGACCGTGACGTTCTCTCGGACCTCTCCGCCGTCATTCTTCCCACAGGGGATGTGGAAGTCTGTCTGTTCCCTCAGGGCGGAGCGCAAAGACTCCATGGTCTCCGGTGGGATCTGAACCATCAACCCATCTGAAAAACAAATTTATGTCTTAACTGTTATTCACACGCTGGCATATATACTAGAACTAAAGTCTGACTGAGTTACTTTTACCTTCGACGATGCTGGACTTGGCAATAAAACCCGACGAGGCTTTCAGCGCTCCATTAAACACCACAAAGCTGGCTCCAGTCACTGTTGAAGTGAACAGAAACAACCATGGAGTCACCTCATCAGATAAACGTACGGGACTTTACAAGCTGCTGCAGCACTGACGGTTTTCCAACAAAGAGTAATGAGTTTGCAGCAGCCGGACCTGTGCGAGTCTTCCCTGGCTTGCTGTTGGCTTGAGTCTGATAGTTTCCCTCTTCGTTCTGGAAACACACCAGGTGAGAGTCGGCCTCCTGGCTGAAGCTCGCTCCGATGCTGATGACGTGCTCATTGGAGGAATTCACCACCTTCTGCATCTGTAGAGCACAGAAAACCATTTCTGTCTGTGGTGAACTGCTGCACACTTTCAGATATGGTTTAGTTTAAGGGCGTTTTCACACATCATCAACATCTTCAAACGAGCCGAAACCTTTGAGAAACCTGTTCCACCCCTCGCCTGTGGTGGCGCTGTACCCACTTAAGGAAACAACATGAAAACCACCGTTTTCAGAATACACCGCAACTTCTTTCTTCACAAAATATAAACAAAAATGGAGTGGGATCAGATTTTAGTGCTGCCAGGATTTTTCGAGTCATTTCTCCCTTAGCGATAGAAATGCACATTTATTTTTGGTTGTGTTTATCCAGAATCCCCCTGTGCCGTAGTCTGTTTCCTGATTTTGAAGCAGCCTCGGGTTCACATATGCATTCGAACTGCACCAGAGATCACTTCTAGAAAGACTTATGTTCATTCACACCAGCCCTGTTTATTCTGCTTTGAACTAGTTTGTTTGCCTGGAAAGTCTGGTTTGTTTGAGAAAGTGTGAATGCGCAATTGACCAAAAAAAAAAAAAAGGCAAACTCTGATTTATCTTAATTTTACTTTAAAAAGAAAGCTAAAGATCTTATCACAGTCATACTCGTGCAATGAAATCATCCTGGAGTCAGTTGCATGAGTCAACCATTCTGCTAAATGTACTGTCCACAATGTGTACTCAAAGGTTTTGAGTACGCTAGTCTAAGAAAGACCTTAAAAAAATTACAAATAAAATCCTGCACATGTGATCACTTAGAAAAGACAGGTAAGGAAAGAGCCTCGACTTTTACAGAACTGGAATTCAAAAGATATCAGACAACTTTGATACCATGCTGTAATCAGAAATGTAAAGCTTACCTCGCTAAAGCTAGCCTTGGGGATCTCAATGTAACTGTGTCCCATCTCCATGTGGATCCTCAGGCCTTCCACCACTGGCAGGCTGTACTGGTAGTTCCTCAGGTCCTGGACAAAGACCGTTCGCACATTATGACAATCTGTTCTCATATACACAGAGCCTGTCGTCATTTTTTGACATATTTTCTAAGTTCTAGATGGAAAGCATGCCTGCTAACTGGATTTAATCATAGCAGGTGATGTGTATCTGTGTAATGAGGAAGGTGTGGCCTAAGAATGTTAACACCCTATATCTAGGTGTGAATAATTAATAGGCAGCTTCTTTTCTACAGAAACATTTGCCAAAAAATGAGACTTAACAGAATCTGAAAAGTAAAAATTGACCTCTCAGAGGGATGCAGATTCAGAACTTTACATTCGGGTTTCAGAACATCCACAGCTACAAAGTGAAAACTGGTGCATTTTGACTACAGGAAACTTAACTCTTTTTTTTTTTTTAAATCCTTATAGTTTCTGCTGTAGGAACGGCTCCAGAGCAGAACTCTACCCCAGAAAACAGCCTCATTATTGGTGGAGATTAGAGGGTGCAAAATATTTCAAATTGGATGAAAATTCACAGATTTTTGTATCAGTCATGTCCTAACCTAAGCTCACAACACAGCAAAGGTTCAAAGCATATGCGAAATAACCCAAGATAAAAAAAAAATCTGAAAAATAAAGTTTTGTCTTTGTGGGGTAAAAAAAAAACCCCAACAACTTCTGGTTCACAGTCAAAACACTTGAAATTATGCAGTCTGATCTGGGTAAAAAACTAATTATTACACTAAAATGTTAAAGGTTTTTAACTTCTCAGTTGGATTACAAACATCAGCTGGTTGATTTAATATTGACAGCTTTACATGGCGGGAACCACCTGCTGCTGTGGTACTTACAGCCAGTAAATTCATAATGGTGTGTCCTGTCTCTCGATACACAGAGTCCCGAAAACGAACACTTATGAGCATCGTTGGATACACTGGAAAACACATCAATTTAGGGTTAATGATTATTAATTATCACACTTATTGAACAATAATAGGACAATTTCCCAAATGTAACGTTTGGAAGAAGATCTGAAATAGCACGTCAGTCAGCTGTGTGTGTGTGTGTGAACAGTAGAGATATAAACCGATCTGATATAAATATCTGGATTGGTCCAGATATTGAAAAAAATTCCAGATTGGGTACTGGCAACAATGTGTCCAATCTAAAAGGGAAGATCTATTCAGCCAAATTCTACGCTTTGTGTTCTGAGAAACGTCATGTTTTATTTATTTGGCATTTTATTTAGAATTCATAAGTGCACTTTCTGAACTATCTGAAAAAACGTTTGTTGCAGAAGGTAAGTTTCTTAATTATTTTACATTGTTCTAACTGCACTGACTGAAAAACAATGTGTTACTTTTACATGTTTGACCAAGCTTGTGAAGTTATTGGTGTAGTTAGGTGTGCTGTACTGGTGCAGAGTTACCAAATAAATGTGTAACTCAGTGCATTTATGTAAAATAAGAAATGTTTTAAGTCAATTCAGCACTGCTTTTATGCATCGGCTGATATTGAACTTTAGTTATCTGTATGGAAAAAAAGGGAATCTGTGCTAGTGAACAGCGGACATGATCCCAGCTGTGTTGTACAAAAAAAAAGAAAAAGAAAGAAAAAAGCAGAAGCAAATCACACACTGTCATATTCGGCTCCAAGCCGTAGCAGCAGTCTGAGCGGGAACACTTTGGCCCAGGGAACCTCCAGCTTCTGGATGAGCAGGCCGAACAGGAACGGCTGTGGAGGCAGCGTGAGGCCGTCCAGAGACTGACAGCTGGGGGAGAAGAACAGCATTCCTGCATGATCTTTGCTGTCCAGGAAGCTGCTTGTGAACGTAATGTTATCCAGTTCCTCCACAAACTTCCCTGTAACAGATAATGAGGTTTGTAGCTTTTTGGAGATGCTTTTTGAATGTTCTAGTAAGGCCCCGTGTGAACCGGTTACCTTTCTGGGCATCTTGGTAAACGCTGAGATAAAGTGAGAAGAGGTCTCTTGGAAGCGTTTTTTCTCCTGACAAACACTCCAACAGAAACACCAACTCTTTCTGTCCCAGAGCCTGCAGTCCATTAGAGCCGACGCACCAGCACTGCCTGCCGCCATCTGTTTGGGAACAGCAAGGAGTGAGAAGGCAGGAGGAAGGTGCTCTGTTTCATGATGAGAAACATTCAAGCCGGAAACAAACAATTCTACTCACAGGTAACCAGTTTGACGTTTACAAGGAGGTTGGTATTCAGAACGAAAGTCAGAGGACGCGGACCTCCTTCTTCCAACAGGTGTCGGATCTGACAGGGAGCTGGACTCTCCTCCACCAAAACATCTAAGCATCAAACACAGGGCGGTGTGAGCTAACAGTTCCTGAAGGTCCAGACAGAGGGTGCGTTCACACCTGCCTTGTTTAGACCGATTTAATCAAACTAGTTGGTTTGCTTAGAAAATCAAGTTTGTTTGAGGAGGTGTGAATGCGCAATCAAACTGTGATGCAGCATGGGGTAGAGACTCTGCTCCAGCTGGTCATTAGACCTGCTAACTGCTAATCAAATTTATCCCATAACACCGGGCTTTATACCTCCATGTTATAGAGTTAATACAGCAAACTTTCACAATAAGAGCCGTAGCTATGTATAAAGCACTCTAACATCTAAAACTATCCTGTTCCCTTAGGAAAGCTAGCAGGTCAACATTCTAGTAATAGCCCTCATGCTAACATTAGCTTTATAGCAAATATTATATAATAGCTAAGAATAGCATATTGAATGGAGTGAGTCAATGTTAGTCAACATGACAGTGATAGCCCACATCCTAATGACAGCATTTTAGCTAAACTTAGCTTGTACTCTGTATTCTAAATGGAGTAAGACAATGTTACTTGATGATTGATGGCTCACATGCTACAACATTATTTTAGCTAATTTCACCACATGTTTGCATACAGTATGGAATATGTTACTGGAGTTCAACATGCTACTGTCAGCTCACATGCCAACAGCTTTTTAGCTAACATTCGCATTTTATCTAATTTTAGCTTTATACACTAATGTTTGCATACTGAATGGAGTAAGTCGATGTTAGTCAACATGTCAGTTATAACCTATATACTAGTAGTGGTTAAGTTGACATTAGCATTGTAGTTAATTTGATATAAAGGTAACCTTAACATGCTGAATGGACTCAGTGAATGTAAGTCAACATACTCATGATACAACAAATGCTATTGACTACACTTTAGCTAATCTTAGTATTGCTAATTTCAGCTTCTACAATAATGTCTGCATACTGAATGGAGTTAGTCAATATGGTAGTGATGGGCCACATGTTATTGACACCATTTTAGCAAAGCTTAGCATTTTAGCTGCTTCTAGCTTATACACTATTTGCAGCACACTGGCTTGCTTAACTTCTTCTGTGATGGGTGATATTACAATAAACAGTCATTGAATTTTTGCTTTTCCATTAATTTAAGACATGTATAAGTCAGGATTTTGATTGGATGTGGTCTCCATGAGTCAAACAGACAAGACTAATGTAATTAGCACACTACGTATTCCCAAAGCTGATCATCTCCTGCTGAGAATTCTGTTCTTCCTTTTGCCATTTGTTAGGGGTTAATTTATATTGCTCAGTGTAAATTTAATCTTACAGCAACTTTCAGTTACTGATTTCTTATTTCACACACCTTCTCCGTCATCTTCTCCGGTGGTGATGAGCAGAGGAGGCAGCTCATCCTGACTGTCTGGTAGCAGACTGGGAACCCTTGTCACTGAAGAACCAATTCCAGAAAGCAACCCGTAATCCCAGGGTCCAGACACCGGAGCTCGCGCCACCGGCTCGACTATAGGGGCTTCAGGGACGGATGGGGCACCACCTCCAGGGTCCAACCCAGCTGAGCCAGACTGAAATAAGAGATGATCATCCCAGGCTACAACAATATGCTTTCTTTTTTTAAAAAAAACAAACATTTAAACAAGCCAAAGTTCAAAACATTTGGTTAAAAACCAAAATTAAATCAACACAAAAATGTACTATTTTGCCATAGTTTTAAAAACTTTTCTTCTTTTTGCCATCAAATGTAATATAAAGGATTGACCAACACAGATGCAAACAGACGTTAGTGTAAGTCAAGTGGATATATTTCCCCTAAAGAGAATAAAGTGTTTAATGTTGCTGCATTTTGGACCTTCATGTTTTGTCCTCACTAAATGCAGAGGAAAGCAACTTGACTCCTCAGCTTCCAGAATATTCTAGTTGCTTTAAGCAGCTTGGATTCATAAAAAAAAACAACTAAATCATGATTTCAGATGACAAAAATTTGCAATATTATAATTTTTCCATATCTCCCGCCCTTAGTTAACACTGTTTTGAGTAGGAGGAATGGGTGGGAAGCTTTGTGGATGTTTGTCTTACGGTTTCCGGGTCTGGACTGAACTCCTGGGAGCTCCTGTGGCTCGTCACCGACAGCCTGGCCGTGTCTGCCACCTCCCCATTGGGCAAGATACCGTCAGCGAACCAAACGCGCTTCTGCTCACGTGGACAAGCTGATATGACAGACAGAGAAACGGGAATTTCTTCAATGTGAACATTTCAGAGAAACAAGGCAAAAATCAAACTACGGGCTATAAACAGAATCAAAGATTAGCCATCAAGCACGCGTCATCATGCGTACCGTCATTGTTGGGGTGTTTGAGAACAGAGACAGGGACCATGACGGTGGGCGGGGGGGAGTTCAGCGTTCCGGCCGCGCGAGCCTGCTGCAGAGGGGGAATGGTGCTGCAGTACTCAGACGGGACGTTGGGGTTCGGGCTCGGGCCCGTGGGACTCATCATCCGCTCCAGGGCCTGGGCTGAAACACAAATAGGTTGATAGAAAAGAAGGCATTTTATTAGGGGCGCACCGATAGCAGTTTTCAGGTCGATCGATGATTACCGACTTTTAAAAAGCCTAACCTGCCAATTCCAAATTTGGCCAATACTGATTTTTGTTTTGACTGAAATGTTGTCAAATATAGCGAGAAAAATGCTGAATTGATAACAGTGGAGTGACTGTTGTTAACTGCAAACGTGCAGACATGACCTGGTGGGCAGGGCTAACAGTCAAACCTCTCTCATGGCAGAACAGAAGAGGACAGTGGCTGATTTTTAGACCTTTGGTGAGGTAGAAAAGATCAGTGGATGAAATTGGTCTCACATGTAAGTATCGGCCGATCACCAATCTCACAAAATTAAGGAAATTATGAGTGCATCTCTAATAAAGACCTATGTCAAGTTGGGTTTAGAGGAGGTGCTGACAGCCTGCAAACATGTTACAAATACAAAAACAATAAATAAGAAATTCAAAAAAGGGAAAAAAACAAACTATTTTTGTAAGGTGATGACCCACTTCAGGCAAACAAATACTTCCTGCATTTTTTAAGACTAAAACATAATTCATAAAAATGTGTTCATTCTGAGTGGCTAACAATCAAGAGAAAATGTCTGTCTCCTGAAAGTGAAATAAAATCTTGATATATTACAGCTGCAGGTAAAGTGAAGGTTAAGGTAAAACCTCAGAGTAGTAATGAATATCTAGGCTGCAGCCCTGACCCATTAACTTTAAACACCATGTAGAACAGGAGCGTTTTCTAGGAAAAACTGACCTCAGAAAGCTTCAACTTCACCTTCTGAGGAAACACTGAATGTGTAACATAAATATTTAAACCTTCCACTCCAGACAATCCTGCGAATTTATCAAACTCACTTCAGACTTAGTCTGTCTCTATGGCTACAAAAGGAAAACATTTGTGATACAATTGCTGGCCATTGATTTGACCACAGGCATTACAACAAACCCCTCTTTTCCTGACTTATCTTTTTCCACATTGTCATAGTTTTTCAGGTTAATCACCATCAGATCAATTACCGGACAAGCAGGACAGAGAAGAGTCTGCATGATTGATATGATGAATTTAAAGATTTTTTTAGTTTGGAAGATCCCGAAACATTAAGCCGTTAGTTTGCAAAATTGGAATTACAAAAACAAACATGGTTAAAAGAAACACGGAAATTTCAAAAAAAGTTCAATAAAACGTTTTGGCGCTAGAAAGAGGTGCTTATTGAAATTTGTGTAATTTGCAAAACTGCAATGGAAGCAATGTTTCTGAATTACACGAGACGCATGATAAACAACAGCATGTTGCTACTGGCGGAAACCATGAAGAATAAGAAGACAGGAAGTGGAAGGGCATGTTTTTTAAAGACTTATCGCATTTAACCAAAGCACCACAATAGCAAAATTTTGATTTGTTTTCCGACATTAGAGGAACATCGTCAAAGTTTTGCGCACATTTGAAATGGAAATGGCTTTTGAAGCATGTGTTTTACAACTGCTACGACTATTTTACATATAAAATAAATGAAAACACACAAGAAAGAAATACTTCTACTTTGACATGCAGGATAATTAGAACACTAGTTAATAGTCATCAGTGATACAGGGTCCATCCTCACACACACGCCAGAAAGGCTTCTGCATGAATCTAAAGCAAAAAAGCAGACCAAAGTTCTGAGTGATCCACATCTTGCCTCCTCATTGTGTCGTCTGTTACAACTCAATCAGTCCAAATCATCCCCAGCCTATTCCTCAGGCTGACCTCAGGCACAACCAGCACAGCTTTTCACAAACGTCGATTTCCAGGAGTGTGCTGTTAGCATTAATGGGCTGTTAGCCGCAGGCTGCTGTGAGAGTGTGTGTGAGCGCAGCAAGCTTTTACAAGTTGACGTAAGAACGGAGGAGAGGAGACCCCAACCCACTGCACCACAACAGCAAATACAAGCTGTGAAAGTGGATCAACCTTGTTGTTTTTTTTAAAATTATTATTATTTTTATTCAGGCAGCGTGTGAGCATCACATGTCTGCTGCGTTAAGCTGGTCCTGGACCAGTCACAAGAACACACACACCCATAAAAATGAAGGACAAAAACAGAGTCGTGCTCTAATTCTCCTTCCTCTTCTCTTCCCCCTCCATCCATCACCTCCCTCCTGTCCCAGCTGCAGACATAAAATATAAAAAGATTCCTTTATACTTCAGCCAAGCATTGACTTCGTAATAGTTTTACACATACAAACAATTCTTTATAGAATTGCTTCAATATTTAGAAGAAAACCTTTGAATCACTTTGTATTATAAATGAAATATTTAATACCTAGGGGTGTACTGACCCCTGGGTATTAAGGGCAGTTTTCTGGCAGATCACAAATCTTTAAAATGCCTGACCAATTTTGGCCGATAACTTTTTGTTTGTTTGAAAAGCAGCTAAATGTAGTGACAATGTAGCAGTAGTGCACATGTTCAAAGGTGACCTGGTGGGAGGGTCTGTCGGTCAGTCCAGGGGACAGTGCCTGGTTTTCAGACCTTTGCAAATAGATAATGTCGGTTTTCTGTTCAGCAGGATTTGTCTGTATTGTGTAAACAGTTCATGTTAACTTGGGTGACCAATATTATGCTTCTTTTGCACTTTGTCTACTTCTCAGGACGTGATTTGATTTGCCATTTCAAGAAGGAACTATATTTTCTGGACTATAAAAGTCACACTTTTTTTATATATAGTCTGGATGGTTAATCAGGTTAATCACCATCAGATAAATTACCGGACAAGCAGGACAGAGAAGAGTCTGCATGATGGATATGATGAATTTAAAGATCTTTTTAGTTTGGAAGATCCCAAAACATTAAGCCGTTAGTTTGCTTACATGAATGTCTGGTATGTTTTATTTTCTCTTCCACATACTTTGATTTAATGTGTCTTATACTCCAGAGCGACTTACAATTTGCAAAAATACGGTTATTGGAAATGTTATTTGCACTTTAAATATTAACTTTGTTAAAATCCAGTATTTTTGAGAAGGTTATGTGAAGAAATTTCAGCTTTTTTGCAAGACCATGTTATGCCAAAAATAAAACTAAGAAAAAATCCCTTACTTTAAGAAAAAGGTCCTGCAAAAATCTGTCATTTTAGGGCATAGAAATCCCCCCAAAATAACCATTGCAACAACCGGAGGGGTTTAGATTGGGTAACAAACTAAGATTAAAATACAAATGTTATATATGATAAAGATCAAGATGCAGACATCACACATACACAGAGAGAAATATGTGGGGCTACATTAAAGTCATTTAAAACAGTGATGTGTTTGACAATACAAAGTTTGTATCTTGTTCCTGCTGATGTGTGGAAGAGTTTGTGAAGCACTAATGCTAATTTGTTTTCTCTCCATTATTATGCAAGTGATATTTTCTCAGATTTTGCATGGTCAATGCATTTAAGAAAAATGATGGTCAGTATAATTTTCAAGTCATGAACTATTACAGTATAAATCAAATTTTACTGAACAAAGCTCCCCATGAGAACAGGATTTTTTTCAAAAATAAAAAACTCAAAATGAACTGTTCTAAATTATTATGCTCAGCAGATTTTCTAAACATTTTATGGATTATAAAGAACTGCATTCGGTCATTCTTTGAAGGTGCAGCAATACGTGGTCACATGTAGTAAAATCAAAAGCTATTTCAATCAAAAACATCATAACAGGCCAAGTTACATGTTAACATAGGACCTTTTTTGGTATCACAGCACAATTCTTGATCCATTGAACTCGTGAGTTTGTGGAAAGTTTCTGCTTGAATTTCTTTGCAGGATGTCAGAAAATCTTCCCAGAGCTGCTGGTTGGATATGAACTGCATTCCACCCTCAGATCTTCTGCTTGAGGAAACTCCAAAGGTTCTCAATAGGGTTGAGGTCAGAGGTCACACCATGAGTTTCTCCCCTTTTATGCCCATAGCAGCCAATGACACAGTGGTATTCCTTGCAGCATTGTATGTATGAAGATGATTTTGCTACTGAAGGTTCGGCTCTTTCTTTTGAACCATGAAAGAAAGTGATCAGTCAGAAAGTCCATCTACTTTGCTGAGGTCATTTTCACACCTTCAGGGACTCTGAAGGACCGAAGAATGATTCTCTCCTCATGAATTCAGCCCAAAGCATGACTCCACCACCTCCTTGCTGATGTCACAGCCATGTTGGGATGTAGTGGCCATCCACCACCGATCCACTACTGCATCCATCTGGACCATCCAGGGTTGCACAGCAGTCATCAGTGAACAAGTCTGAAAATTAATCTTCTGGGCCCACTGGACCGTTTCTGCTTGTGAGCTCTGGTTAGGGGCCCAATAGTAGGTTGATGCACCTCAAGCCTCTGGAGGATCCTCCACCTTGAGGTTCCAGAGGCTCCAGCAGCTTCAAATAACTGTTTGCTGCTTTGTAAAGGCATTTTAACAGCTGCTCTCTTAATCCAATGAATGTGTCTAACAGAAACCTTCCTCATTTTGCCTTTATCTGTACAAACCCATCTTTGTTCTGAATCAGCCACAAATCTCTTCACAGTACAGTAACGCTTCAGTTTTCATTAAATATCTAATGTTTTCATACCTTGTCATAAGGCACTACACTATCTGATGATTTTCGTCAGAAAAGATTCTTTCTCTTTCCCATATTGCTTGAAACCTGTGGCCTGCTTAATAATGTGGAACATCCTTCTTAAGTAGATTTCCTTTAATTGAGCTCACCAGACAAACTAATCAACCAGCTCTCTGAAATTAATTAGAGTGATTCAAAGAGCCCTGACACACAATACCATCTAGAAATTTAATAGCACAACAAAAAATTCAATCTTTATGACACTTAAATCCAATTTGCATAATAATTTGGAACGCGGTGTAGGGGACAATACAGGAATTGATTAGATCAATAAATAAGGTGCATTTCCAAAAATAAAGTTGTACCACTCACATTAAAGCAGACAGAGATTTGGAAATACGTAGAAAAGCTGACTCATCGGAAGCTAGCTAACATTGTCAACTGCTATCACAGATAAGGTTTAACCAAGTGCATCAACATCACAAAGCTACAAGACAAGGAAAAGAGCAAAGTGACGGAGCGAGGCCGGGATTCTAGGAATATTACATGACTACTTCAGTTTCTGTCTGTTATATGGCGTGTGTTTATGAGCATAAAGGACAAAGCAGAAACCTTTCTGAGAACCGTACACAGCTATTTAGCATTGCTGCTCTGGCCTGTAAACTACCCAGAAGACAATTTTGACAAGTTCTGACTCTCAGAAAATATGTTCACTTACTGCTTACAATAATGCTTTAAATATTGCATTATCTTTGTTCCATGTATTTTTCTGTTTGCTTGAAACCACCAGTACCCCAGTCAAGCAGAACCGGCAAAATGGTCGATTCCTTTTCCACCTGACCAGGCCATACAACTCAAAGGAGAAAGTTTGCCAATATGTCCAAAACACCCAACACCTCTAGTATCACACATAATCTTATCAAAATGAGAATAAGAACCAACTAATCCACTGATTTACTTCACAATATTAAGAAATTATTTTAATCCTGTTATTTCTATTACTACTATAATTATCACTATAAATGTTACTATTACAATTATTGTTGTTGCTCCAGTAATTATAATAACGCTGTTAGTATTATATAACTGTTAATAGAATTATATATATTTTTTTACTTTATATATGTAATATTTTACTGCTGTTATAATAATAAGAGTGTATATTACTATAATAACATAATAATTGTTATTATATCATCATACAACAACATTATCACACTTAATAATATTACTATTAATTGTATTATAATAACTATAATAAATGCTTAGCGTAGAGAGATTAAGACAGATATTATAATTACTATAATTATAACACTATTATTTTTTACTATAATGTTAATATAATTGTTAATAAAATAATAAATAATATTGCTATTTTCACTATGATAATACTAATAGGACATTGTGATGATAATTATTACCATTATTATTACTGTATTATTGTTAAAATATTGTTACAAATATGTATAATACTATGAAAATAACAGTTATGATGCTATTAATATTATGGTTATTATAATTACTATTATTACTATGTTAAGATTTTTATAATAATAATAATGTTATTCCTACTACTACTACTTTGAATTGTTTATGGCCGATTATGCACCCAGATCCACTTGCAACTAAAATGTAAACATTTCTCACTAAAAACAAATCCTGAGAATTTAATTTTTGTGCCGCTATAGTCAATGAAGACCTGACGATCTGTGTGCTAAAGGCTAATCTCGGTGGGGGAAGGGGAGGGTGTTAACAACTGAACAATGAATCATCTATCCTTTGATTTTGTCACTGCAATAACGCCCATGGGCAGATGAAAAGCGTTCCTCTTACCTTTGTGTATGGTATCAAAGCAGAGGACGCACACTCGAGCCTCCTTGTCGAGGTACTTCAGCTTACACTTTCTGTTGCAGCACCCAGCGCAGTACACCTGCCACAGAAAGAGAACCACAATGAAGGCAACACCGATTCACTCTAGCGGACACACAGAGAGAGAAAGGCGGAATGAAAACTATTCAGAGAGCATCCTGACATGTTCGTGCGGCCCCGCGCAGCAGCAACAGCAGCAGCAGCAATAGCAGCAGGAGTAGCAGCGGCAAATCATGTCGTCTGAGCTGTAAACAATGGCATCCTGAGCGCCGGCTTCCAGTCCTGCTTTAATCGCCGCTCCTTGGAGGACTTAGCCGCTGGCTCCAGGATGCAAGGCTCAGCGGAGGTCTAAAGAGGAGCTGGAAAAAGAACCGCTGACTCATGCTCTTTGCCATAGGGCTATTTTTAGCTCTGAGATGAAATCTATCGTTTTAACTATTTCTGGGGCACAGACACCGGAGAACAACAAAAACAAAACAAACGATTCAGCTCACAGAAAATTAGGTTGGTTGAGAGAGCAGGAATATAAAAACAAATGGACAGAAACAAATTGGTTCATTAATAAGGTTATTGATCATAATTAAGGAAGATTTAGACACAATTCATACTTTTCATATTTTGTCACTTTACCAGAAGCTTAGGAGTATTTTATTTATTTTCTGTGACAGACCAATTCAGAGAAGAATGTCTTTGATCTTTTATTGTTTTTTTACTAAATGAAAATCTGAAAAGTGTAATTCAGATCATATAAGTCAAAACGTCGTAGAACAACCTCTTGTTGCCATGACAGCCGCAAGTCTTTTGAGACACCATATATCTTCCAACATGATTATCAGCCTTTCCATCTACATATTTAAGGCTGGAAGAAGAACCTCTGTGCCAGTCTAAAGCCTTTTGCAACCTCTAACAAGATTTCTTTCCACGGTTGCCAGGTATTTAGCTCCATCCTCCCATCTGACTAATTTATAATTTGTTGTTGAAAAATGACAAACCTCTGTGTTTACTTGAATGAACCAGCTGATCAATGTTATTTAATGATCATCAATGGGAAATCATAATGTCTGGTAGCCAGTGACATGACATAATGTTTATAAACTTTTAGGAGGCAGATGGCAAGCTGCAGTTCAGGGCAATATTAAGGGTGTTTTCACACTTGTTAGTCTGGTAGACTTATTCCTATTTGGGACCAAAGCTGCAACATTTGCTGTATTTTCAGCTGCTGTGGTTCAATTTCACTGTCTTTCAAACCAAACTGTTTGAAAAACATGTTCACCTCCTTGGCTGTGGGGGCGCTGCATCAAGAACAACTGAAGGAAACCACACAAAAGCATCTAAAGAAGACATGACCGCAACTTCCTTCTTCACAAAATATAAACAAAAACAGAGTGGGGTCAGATTTTAGCGGCTGAAGAATTTTTCTTTTGATATAAGACCGTGAGCCAGTTACCCTGCTACAGCTAGACTCCCATGTTTGTTTTGATTGTATTTACCGAGAATGCCCTGAATGCATTTGAACCGTATCACAGTTCACTTCAACCGAACCCAGACCAAGGTTTGCAGACGGACAAGAGTTCAATTACACATTCACATCTCCCAAAACGAATTGGACTTTCTGTTCAACCTTATTTGGTTAAATAAGGTGTGAATGAAACCTAAAATGCACCTCCTCTGCACTATGGAGGTTTGGAAATGGGATTAGGAGCCAGCCCCTGGGGACACTATCTTGGTCACATGAACAAAAACCACATAACCAACGGCCTCTAAAGAAACGCAAACATAAAGAGCAACAAGATGGAAATAAACATCAGTTCATAATCTCAGACAAGTTTTACTTGTCAGACTGTTAAGTAAAAATGACAGACAAAAGCAGATTCTGATGTTGATGCCAATATATCATGCATCCATATGAAAGACAACTAATAAATCTGTTTCTTTGTGAGAAAAAGAAGACTGTATGAAGGATGATTAACACATCCCACTATGTAAAAGCCTTACCTTCCCACAGGCTCGACAGTGATGCCGCCTCTTGGTGAAAGTGAACCTCTGCTTGCACTTCATACAGTTAGGCGCTTCAGCGTCTGGCACCCACTCCGGCTGTCTGCTCCCCAGCTCCTCAATGCTGTCCTTCTTCCAGCTTGTTGATCTGGCAACGGCCGCTGGTTCCTCCCCAGGGTAAGGAGGCGGCTCTGAGAGTTCATCAAACCCCACGGAGAAGTCCTGATGGTTCTGAAAGGCATTGCTGGAGTTGGAATCCCTGAATCTGGAGTGCTCCTCTATAGGACTTGGGCTCTCCTCGT
This sequence comes from Xiphophorus hellerii, assembly GCF_003331165.1. Lineage (NCBI taxonomy): Eukaryota > Metazoa > Chordata > Actinopteri > Cyprinodontiformes > Poeciliidae > Xiphophorus > Xiphophorus hellerii. The sequence goes on along the minus strand of NC_045679.1, from coordinate 26,331,688 downwards.
CTTCTGGTGTTGGAGAGGCATTAAGCTCCACCCCTTCTTCTCCGGCAGGTGGAGGTCTGGTAGTTTGGCTGTGTGGCTGTTTTGGTCTCGCACCTCCATAGGAGTGTTGTTGATCGGAGCTACTTCTGTGCTGGGACAGGGAAGTGTTGCTGGTTAAAGAATAGCTGACTCCAGAGGAGTCTTCCTGGCAAGGTCTACAAGAGTCTTGTAATACTGGTGTAGCAGCAGTTGTTCTGCAACTTTCTTGAGAGGCCAGTTCCTCCATGTCTTCCCGTCCATCCTGACCGCAGCTTTGTTGACCTTTCTCGATCTGCTGTTCTTCCAGACCTTGGCCCGGCTCTGAGAGACACTTCGGTTCGGTGCAATCTCCGCCACTGCTGCAGAAAGAAACCCCCGCACCCTGCTCCGCTTCGGCATGCGCCTGAAGGAAAGCGTCCAACTCTTCATCCGTGACCAGCAGCTCAGCCTGGTCGCTCTCAGGTAAATACTCAAAACCGAACTCAGGGGGATCGGGATCGACCGGACTGGACTCCAAACGGTCAGAGGTAGGGAGTTCTGCAGGAACGGTAGATTCTAGGGAGCCATGTTGGCCCTCCGGAGATGGCCTGCGCTCTGGAATCTGCTCTGAATCAGAGGGGTCATCATCCCTAGTGGAGTCTCTGGCGTCATCCTTCAGTTCCAGAGCCAACAGTGACTCCGTCTCTGCGTCCTCAGACGCCGCCGCCTCATCACAAAGCTCTGCCGCTGCCTCCAAATTGTCTTCCGAGGTATTTGACTTCACCAGAGCGCCACACATTGACATGGCTATCGGCAGGCATGATAAGCTGACTGGTTCGCCATTTGATTCATGCATCAACCCTTCGGTAGACTCAGCTACACCTTCATCCAACATCTTATCCAATGAATGCTCTTTGTTTGATAAAGTTGCTTGTTTATTGGATTCTGTAGGATTTGTTTCATGGAGGTTCAAGGAATTCTCCACCGGTTGCTCTGAGGAGAAGCAAGGTTGCTCTTTGCTCTCTTTCTCGTCTTCATCAGCAGACTCTGCGGTTCTCGACTGTGACTCGTCGATGGGTTCTGAGCTTTTCTCTACTGCTGCGGGGAAAATAATGTCCAACAAACTGAGTGAAGCAGAGTAACCGCTGCTCTGCTGATGCAACTCATCGGTCCCTGCAGAAGCTTGCTCCTCCGTAATGCTGTTCAAGTTGAGCTCTGACCCCACCTTTGCGACCACGGGGGTGTCAAAGTCCACAAGCAGCGCCTCCTTCTCCTCCTCCATCTGCTGTTCAGCCGCATCCAGCTCCCTGAATGCATCGTGGCTGTTGGTCCGTACCAAGATGGCCGAGCTTGCGTCGTTTACGAGGTCGCACACTGGTTTCAGAGTTCTGTCCGGGCAAGGGGGCGCCGAGCTTTTCGCAGGCCTGCGGTCCACGGAAGACAGAAGGTCGACGCCGGTCAGGGGCTGACCTCTGACCTCGCTACCGTCGGCGCCCTGGAGGTGGCTGCCGGGGCTGTCGGAACAGCTTCTTGCAGAGCCATAGTGAAGAGAATTGAGGTCTGGGAGGCTTGTTGAGGCACTAGAGACCTCTGAGGCGGAATCCTGAGGGCCCAGTGAGGAGAACGGGTGGACAGGGGGCTTCAGGAAAACAGGCTTGCATTCAAGTTCCTCTGCAATCCAAAAAGAAGAAACGTTATGAAGGTAATCGTTTCTATACTAAACAGTCTAATACTTTACTGAAAAATAAATGGTAAATCTATTTATAGGACTGTCCCAAAACGACTTTGTTCGCTTCTGATACGATATTGATTTCGCAGCTTTGAGTATTTTTCCGATACCAATATCTAGCCAGTACAATATAAGCAGGAATCATACACACTTTTATTACTTATTTTGCAGTTTTGAATGTTAGAAAAGGCTTGATCAAGTAACATTACTAAAACAAGAACAATAGTCAACCACAGTGGGTATGAGAAGAACTGACCAATTTATTATTAACCAATGGGACTGCATGCAGATAGAAGCGCTGCTGGATAAAAATCCTGGGGTGGACTAAATGCTGGAGTGGAGTGCTTCAATCAGCATTCTCATATTGGATTTTTAGATGAAAGCCGTTATAATCTGATACTTGTGTTTTGGCTGATATCTGACCAATTTCCGATATCAACAACAGATCAGTTTATCCAATCATAAAATTACATATTACATGTAAACACAACAAATAAGCTAAATATTTACAAATATTTAGAAATAAAATTGATAAAAAGAAAAATATATAACCAATAAGTAAGTCCAATACATAAGATTATATATGCCATTCAGAAGCAGCCAATTGATATATTATGATTTTTAATGACAATATATAATTAAAAATGATATATTTTCATTCAGCCCTTAGTTGAATAAAGCTATTATAAACAGGAGCATTTTAAACTAGGTGGTGGCTTTAAAGAAAACTATTCTCTTTGTCTGATTTTAGAAACTTGTTCCATCACTTGAAATATTAACATTTTGCAAAAAAACAAAACAAAAAGTTTCTGGGCCAAAACCATTCAAAGAACTGTACATAAATACAAGTTCTACACTGAAAACTATTTATTACAATCGGGATTATTACAGAAAAGTGTTTATTTCAAAATTCCATTCTACTTTATTTCTGTAAGAAGTACAATTTATAGATTTTTCTGGGAAGTCTTTTGTAAAACTGACTACAAAACAACCAATTGAATTGTACTACCTGCAGGTTTCAAGAAATCCTGAAACAACACAATGCTGATTCTGGCTTGCGATTTGACAGTGTGAACCAGGACTTTTTAAATTGTTACATTTAAGATTGTATTTACGGCTCATTAAAGAGATCTACTGAGTCAACCTGTAAACTTGATCCAACCTTATAGTCTATTAATAGTTCACCTGACAAAAATCTAACAAATATTTCTAAAAACACCATGCTGCTGCTCCTATGAATGATTAGAGGAGAAGTTTTAATTTAGACTTTTTAAATCTTGTTATATCATATCATGTTAAAACAAGGAAGAGAGATTCAATTCAGTCAATTAAAGTCAATCTAAATTTGAGTTTGTGTCGTTCTGCCTGCAGCCCAGTCAAACAGGAAAGGCTAGAAGGATGTTTATAAGCCTCTTTATGATGTTGGGAAACCTCGTAACACTCCAACATTTAGTTTTATACTTACTAATAGAATCATACATGGAGAACCAATATTTAGTTTTATCAGAACAAGAATCCAGAGAAACCCCTACTAGTTTCTAAATTATGAAATACTTATTCTTATTAAACATCTGGAGTTTTATGTAGTTCTATACTTTTACTTTTTTGTCTTTCCTTTGATTTGATGTTTTGTTTGTATTTCCTTCTAATTCATGTAAAGCACTTTGAACTGCCTTGTTGCTGAAAATGTGCTCTATAAATAAAATTACCTTACCTTCTAGCAAGTGGTACTCATATAGTTTTTTTTTAATTCAGATGTTTGCTGACATATCTACATTTTTCTTATTGCACGTAAGCAGGTCATATTGTAACTGATTATGTTGTTCTTACTTTTATTTTTCCTACCGTGCCAGGAATGGTATTGATTTTGAAAAGTCATATTATGACAGCAGCAGTTAGTGGAGGTGTGGTCTGACCTGAATTGAGCTCGAAGTCATCAAGAACTTTGTCCAGATCACAAACAGCTGCCTTGAAGAAGCTGTCCATTCTGGCCTACAACAGAGGGCCCTGGATCGCTCCAGTTCCTGTTAAAAGAAAACCAGACTATCATTGTGCAGGAAAAAAAAAAATCGATACATTTAGCTAACCTTCAGAAATTTCTGCAAACATAAAAATTCCTAATATTAAAGACAATGAATCCAACATTTTGTTGCATTGTAAATCCGCAATGAAGCACATTGGTTTGTGTCTTGAGTACTGATTCTAGCTAGCTTTACTCACACAAAATTATGAACAAAAAGCTGTAGATTTAAGCCAGCGTGGAGCGACAAATTTTATTTACTTCACCATCACATCCCAATTCAAAAGCACTGAATCTCTGTGTTTAGTTCAGGAGTCCATCCAAATGAAATCCTACTTCTTTAGCAGAACCATTTTCTGCCTGCTTTTGTCTGATTTGTCTCTGGTTCCTGCCATGGAAACGAAAGAAAACTTCCCCAGATACGGTGGCTGGTTCCCGAACAGGTTCCTGTATCTTTAGAGTAAAAGTTTCCAGTCAAAACCGTGAGCTACGTCTTCGCATGGCTGTTGTGATTGGTTGGAAAAGGCTTGTGTTGTTGAAGCAAAGGCCTAATTGCAATGTGACCAGATCTAAATGATTTTTTTCCTTCTCCACATATTTCACAGATGCAGCCATAAATACTCGTGTTCAGCCTGTTGCCAAATCAAAGTAGGCTTCCATGTCTAACATGGAGTTAAAACTGTGTAATAAATTTTTAATTAAAAAGAGAATAAAGCCAAACCAAAAACAAGTAGAGCAGACTTGCTTACCCGTCTTCCCATCCTAACTGTCAATCTCTCCTAAAATGTTTTAGGCTTTTTTTTCCCCCAATATATATATGTCTTATTTAAGTTTTACACAAACAACATTTGAGATTTCTTTGTTCATGTTCCAGTTTTTACACATGTTGGCACCTAAACAACAAAACCACATATTATTTTACATATGAATGTAAAATAAATGAACAATGCAAAAAATGAATGAGCACAATATCAGGAAAGACTCAAACCGGTTCAATTCTGAGGATATATTTTTGGTGTAGCTAAAAATAATGAGTCAGAAAAACAAAATGACCTAAAATATGTTCTAAAAATAGCAAAGCTTGGCAGCTGCAATCTGACAAATCACAACCTGAGGAAGTTAATGCAAAACAAAACATTCAAAAACAGTGTTCAAGTAGTTTTTTAAAAAAAGTTATATGCTTTCATTGGAAATAAGGTTAGAATATAGATTTCAAATTAAACATTTTTTTTTTTTTAGATTTGTTATGACAGCTACAAAATATAGCACCAATAAAACCACAGCAACACCTAATTATTCCACCTAAGTTTCTGTTCCCTGCTGAGTCACACAGTCACTAGTTACTAGGGCAGGTTAATATTTACCAGAAAAAGTAAGTCATTTTTATTATTAATCGGGTCTTTATATAGGGGTAAACAGTCATCACATTTTACTCAACAATGTAAAAACAAACAATTATTTTAATCTTTAAAAACAAAAAGACTATGAATTTGAATCAGCTAACAGAAAACAAGGTTTGAAAATACATTTCTCAGATTTCTTGCTATATTTATGGTTTTGTATTTTGTAAAATGATTGTTTTTTTTCTAAAAATGTAATTTATGTTATTTCATGTTTATTAAAATGCAGTTGGGTTTTCTGAGCTTCTGGGTTGCTGATTCTCTGTCAGCAGGCCTGTATGTGCAGCTGAATGGCACCCTGTGTGATGTGGTGAACAACAGACTGTCCTGTCTCTGCTTCTGCTCACTCTGTATACGTCTCTGACTTTGTTTGGACCTCCAAGTCACGCTACATGCTTTAGTTCTTGGAAAACTCAGCAGCTGAGTGGCGCTACAGAGATGGACACAAGTCAGATGATGGACATCTATTCTAATAGTGATCAAGCCCTTGAAGATGGCTGACTTGACTTAAGGGGCACTTATGTTTGCATACCAGTATAAAATATAAGGTTCATTTTGTCTACACACTTTATTGTTAGTCAAATCACATTTTAAAGGTCTATTTTTTTGTGATATGTATTTATAATACTATGTGTACTTCAAAAAGATTGTTTGACTTATATTTCTCTATTCTTGTAAGCTTTACTTTTATATTGAAATAACTCTATAACTGTGTTTTTGTTATATTAATCAGTTTTTTTTTATCTGTTTGGAAGGAAGACGGTGTTAAAAAGGAAAGTCGAACAAGGCGAGTCTATTTAAAAATTAAAGTTAAATAAAGTAAAAGTTCAAAATTTATCATATAAATGTTGCCGTCATAAAATGAAACACATAAACTGTCTAAGACGCGTTTCTTGTTGTGTTTTCCAAAATGTTATCCTGTGGAATTTCTCCGGTTTTCGTTTTGTTGTTTGTGGTTGCTGATGTATGAAGTTGCCACAGAATACAGAATACGTTACAGGTTTAAAAGGCGAGCCACGGCGCAGAATATCACGGGTCACCAAACTCGTCTCAACATCCACGACGGCCAAATTTAACTGGTGTTGCCGTTTCTCGGTTTTTAAGGCTGATAAAAGCTAACAAGTCCGCTTGTTGGTTAGCTTCTATCCAAACTTCGGGGTTCCCTTTAAAAAAAAACACCAAGCATGCTAACAAAACTGTCAAATGTAGAAGCAGTAGACAACTTTAGCATCTACCTGACACACTTCACAGCACTATTAAACGCCTATTTTTACGCAGTCTTCTACTAACTACTTGCTCTAAACAAAGCCAGCAACAACCTACCTACTGTTATCGAAATTACCGTACTTTATGCAGGTGTAGCTAAAGTTAGCTCGTTTATGGTGAAAGGAATTGCTAGCATGCTAATGCTGCTAACTCCCAGTGGGTTAACCTGGTTTGTTGGTGATTTCTCTTACCTGGACGGGTTTACTCCATGACCTCAGCAGTTCCGGTTTAAAACGGGAGCAAGCAAGGACACTGTCGACGTGCCATTTTCTAAACACGGAACTGAACTTGCCAAGACAGCTAACTGTTGGATTAGTTTCAGAGGAGAGGTGTAAATTCTTCACTCAAGACGGCCATCTTGAACAGAGTGTCGGCTCTGAGGTCACAAGATCCACTCGGCTTCAGGGAGAGAGCAGCGCAGTCGGAGAAGTTCACCTGAGAACGAGCTGCGAATAAACACTCGGGGTTGATACAGACTGCGTTTGACCGGTTTAATGACGTTGATAATATGTCAAAAGTAAAAGAAAAAACGTGGAGAAAATCCCCCCCCCCACCTCCAAATTGAGAAACAGAAAAGCAGCTGCTCCAAAAGCAGGTTGGGATTCCAGAATGAGTTTCCATGGTGATATAAAGCAAAAAATATCCCTCGGGCTGAATCTTAGTAATTCAGCCATGACCCATTAATTCTTTCCCTCGTATATTAATAAGAGCATCACAACATAGATAAGCTGGCATGTCTATATATATATATAATTCTCTGGATTTAGGGAACATCAAATGTTAAACCTTTTGATGTCCGTGATTTTTATTTTCTAATGAAATAACAGTTTAGGACCATCGGGTGGCGATCTTGTTCGAAGAATGATGCACTTGGTCCAATATAGATGAAAGTTTGAAACTCAATATTTGAACCTTTTTGCACCTGAAGGTGTTTTTGTTTGTTTGTTTGTTTTTTTGTTGTTGTTTTTTTTTTGTTTTTTTTTTTGTTATTCAAGGTCATGAGTTGTTGGGGAACAACGACGACATTTGTATCTGTAGACATTATTTTTTTGTGATTTGTGCAGCTTGCGTAATTTGTGAGCGACAAATCACAAACACAAAAAGACGGGGACCAATAGAGAGCTACAACTTCCAATTTTGACACAGTCAATGTTTTAATGTAAGACAAATCAGAAAATAAATGTTCTTAATTAGGCTTTGATGTTTTCGCATTTAAATAAAGAGAAGTTGAAGTTTTTTGTATTTTTTTTTTTTAAAGAATACCAACGTTCTATTCTAGACAGTGTCAGTCCAATTAAAAAGAGATCAGTACCTGATTCAAATTTCACGTCATGGGCAACTGAAAGTATTGTAGAAAATGGAACAACTGTTGAGAAAAATCCATTTAAAGATGCATGTCGTACTTTTGAAAGATCTCTAAGTCTCTTATTACTCAAAGAGGCCAGACTGAGAGCAAAGGGGAAGTTGATATTTAACATTCTTGAGCGATATAATTACTGCTGCTCCATTGAATACATTGTTAATAAAGGCAAATCCTATTCAAATGAACTGTCAACATTTTATTTCTCTTCGTCAGAAATTTTAGTAATCTATCTATCTATCTATCTATCTATCTATCTATCTATCTATCTATCTATCTATCTATCTATCTATCTATCTATCTATCTATCTATCTATCTATCTATCTATCTATCTATCTATCTATCTATCTATCTATGAGTCAATACTTATTATTTATATATTTTTGATTTATTTTCTGTGTTTTATTAAGTTTCTATTTCCACAGCACTATTTTCATGTTTCGGTCTTTTCATGTTTTGCGTCTAGCGTCCTTTCTGGGTCCTCCGCGCCGGTAGGGGGCGGTGCAACATCGAGGCTCCGCCTTCTCTGCCGCTTCAAACTAAAGTCAAAAGAAGTCGAGGACGGAGTCACGGAAAGAAACAGGAAGAAGACGAACTCGGCAACACAATGACTTCAACCAGGAGACTAGGCAAGGTAAAGCAAAGAAAGGCCTAACCAATCTGTTTTATTTTACTTCTAGAGAGTTTAACACACTCGTTGTGGCTTCGTGCGGGGAGCTAAAGAGTCGGGGGAGATAAGAAAGCGGCCGAGTGTTTGTCGCCGACAAAATGAAAGGAGAATGACGTCCGACGGACAGGGATTGAACGGAGAGAAGAGCGAAAAAGGCTGACGGGTGTGATTCAGCACTCTCGGGCAGCTGTCGGAGAACATGTCGGTGCGCTTAGCGTCAGCTGAGTCAAGCTAGCGGGCTGTTGGAGCCGCTGTCACCGTGTAACGACGCTCACAGCCGGGGAGAAAACATGGAGACCGTGGGGCTGGGGCGTGACGTCAGATCTCATCAGAACCTCCAAGCGACTGATAATCAATAGCAGCTATGATCTGGCAATAATCCATACACAGAAAAAGATCTTTCTAGTTGGACCGCGTTGAGGGGAAAAAAAGAGCTACATCGTTAGCTTTGTAATCCATCCATCAGTAGAAAAACAATAAGTAATTGGTGATTTGATTATACGTTTAAGAAAAATTTCGATCATATATTAAACTAACGTGGAAAAAATATATATATTTTATGAATAAAAACCGTCTATTAGCATTACTGCATGAAAAATTGGAAATCTAAATGTAGAGAAATCTAGTGGGTTCGTAAGGAATTGGGTGATGGAGCATTGATTTGATATGCTTTTACTGCTTTTTTATTTTTTTTTACAAAATGTAAGATTGTTGTTAAAACTGTACATAAGAGAGAAGCTGAAAATGCTTTGTTCACACATTGCCACGCTCAATTCAAAAGTGAAACTGAGTCACCAGGCAGGAGGTGATCAAAGAGCAAAACCTATTGAGCAAAAGTGATTCAAAAACAATAATATTTCATTAAACACATTGAAAAATGCCACATGGAACTGCAAAAAAAATATTATTTTTGGATAGTAAACTGTGAAGTTAGTGACCCACCAGATCAATTAAATGATCCTGAATTTTTTATCTATTTTTTTTTTTTCAAACAGCATACACTGATGCAAATTGTTCCCATAAGGGTTTTTTAGTCTTCGATTGTTGATGCGTTCATTTAGAATAAACCTGGGTATCTGTTTTCATGAACCTGTCTGACGGGAGGCCTGCGTCTCATACTTTCAGTTTCTTTGGGACTCATTTGGTTTTGATTTAGAGTCGGTCTGGCTTTCAGGAATTCCCCCCGACGTCCAAACATCCTCTTCGTCATCTCTACTCCGTAAACTCCCCAAACAATCCGGTTCTCTGGTTCTGATAGAAAAAAAAGAGAGCAAAGTGGGACAGGCTCAATAAGTAGCTATGTAAACACAATCATGAAGTGAGCACAGGATTTATAGAAAGTATAAAAAAAATAAAATAAGAAAGTACAGTGTAACTAAAGCTCATTTTTAAACTTTTATATATGTAGATAACTTTACCTTGAATACATCAAAAAATAAAACTTGTTTTACAATGTTTACTTATCCAAAATATATGTTCATGTCTATATTTTCTGCTTCAATACTTGTTTCCACATGGGGAAAAAAGTTGTTTTTTAGTTTGTGTATTTACTTCTGTTCTGTGAAGCAAATATATTCCTATTTAGTAGTAATATTTAATAATTTTATGACCCTCATATAGAGATGATCTGTACTTCTGGCTGCTCTATAGAGGGTTGATGATATAATAGTAATGTTCTGCCAGGAGCTGATTAGAAGGTTCAGATGAAGACAAACCAAAACTCAGTACTTTTCTGCCATCTGTCTGTGAGACATTTCATACCAACAATTCATCTTTTATTCTCTGGATCCTTTGGGGTCAGATTTAAATATCAAAGATTTAAATTAGAGGCACTATATGCCTCTAAGTATATGAGTTGGGAAAGAGGCTAAGAGGAAGGTAGTGGCTGATTTTTCAAATAGTTTTCTTTACTCCCAATAAATGTCATTTACCAGCTGGAAGTTGATTGGAATTATTTTTGAGCGTAATATAAAATCCCCAAACTAATATCCAAATCAGTTATTAGCAGAAGTGGAGCATCTTTCTCAATATGTCCCTTCATATTTGGCGACAAATAATTGCGAAGAGATTTACAATGTTTATTGTCTGATCAGTATTAAACAGTCCAAGGTAATAATTACACATGATTCCCCCTTTTTGGATCCTATGTATTTTGTATAAACATCTGTGCCAAACCTCTGCTCTGTGTGAGATGTGTGTGTTTTGCTGCAGGAGCTGGATGACATCCGCAAATCTGGAATGAAGCATTTCCGGAACATTTCGGTGGATGATGCGAATATTTTGTGCTGGCAGGGACTCATTGTGCCTGTGAGTGCTGACTGTACACCCCCACACGCACACACACACTCACACACACTCACATCCCCCCCACAACAACAAGCAGTGACATATACTGTAGGTCTACTAACAATTATTTTGGTTTTTAATTATCTTATTTTTGTAACGATTGGACAAAAACAAATTGGCACTTTTTTGCAGATTTCTCACTTGGGTGTTATTATTATATATTATGTATTTATAATATATAATATTATGTATTTATAATATATAATAATGCAATATTATAAATGCACTAAAGGATGCAAATAATATATATATGCATTTTAAAATAAGAAAATAAATCATTTTCTAAAGTGCAATAACGTCATTTGTTTAGGAACACCTGATGAATCTGCAGTAAAACAGTTTAACATCAACATGTGCAAAGTGAAAAACCTTTTCCACTCGGCATCTGCTGATTAAATATTGGATAAATAAACAGATCTACTAAAAATACAAATTTGATGAAATGATGAAAAGAGAAAGCAAACAAGATGTAGAAAGGATTTGTGCAAATCAGTTATTAGTAAATAAATAAATTGATATTAAAGTTGCTTAATAGGAGATTTCTTTTACTTTTTTTTTTTTTTTTTACAGAATTGGAACTATGTGAAGCTGAAACGTTGCCACTTGAAAAGTTTCTCAGTAGAAGATATTTACAAACTTAGCTGTTTTTATTATAAGTGCAAACCGTATTTATTTTTTGTACATTTTTGGCTTATTCTGAACATGTTCTTTCAGCAAGTGGCCTTTCCTTTGAGTCTATATATTCTACTTAACGATTAATCCAGGTGATTATTTCAGTAATCGATTAGTTGCGATGAATCATTTTTACCATTGGCTTACTTCCTGAAGATCATCGTTATTAATTAGCTCTTTCTTTTTTCCTTAACAAATCCAGTCCTGTGTGTACTCTCTCTCTAACTCGTCCACTCTGCCTGGTTCCTCCACCTTGTCGCTCTGCGGCCCCCCCTCCACGCTGCTGTTCTCCGCTCTCCGGGTTCCTTCAACGATAATAATACAGCCAGTATATTTGCATTAGACAGAGAAACCATTTGCGTTCCCAGTCTGGTTTGTTCTTCCTGTAATTCCCGGCAGCTTGTTACACGTCACATGACTGTAACACGGAGACACTCGGCTTGTCTTCCTCACTCTTCCTCCAGAGGAATGCTGCTGCTGCTGCTGCTGCTGCTGCTGCTGCTCATGAGCTCAAGTTACACATTAGTGCAACAGTCGCCGCACCTGTTGCTTCTGAGTTATTCCAGTTGATTCCGTGTCGCGTATTATTTATTTCTTTAAGAGTTGTTTAAGCCATTCAGATCAAGAATCTGATGGTCAAGAGCAGCCGCATCAAACAAAGCAGTTACAAAATATTGCATATAAATAACACAAAGACTATTTAATAAGCCTTCACATTTATGCTGTCCTTGTTTAACTCTTTTTTTTTATATCTAATTCACCATCATGGCCTTTAAAGGAAATGAGAAAGCAGATGAGTGAGTTAGCTGATGAAACTGTGAAATATCAAATACACATTCTTAGAAGTTGAAACATTTTTTTTAGTTCAGAGTTTAGTTCAGAGAAATAAAAAGGCAATTATTGTTGTCCTTTTGAAGAATATAATATTATGAAGAGATGTGGCATATATTGTGACAATAGTCTCTAAATAGCTGATTTTTGCCGGTGGGATTGTTGGGATTATGATATTTGCTGTTTGAACATTCCCTCCACCCCCCAACGTTTAGATCTCAAAGTCTCAATATATTAGAAAACTTTCTTTAATTCAGTTATTGTTAGTTGTTTAGTGGTACAGTTACACCGAGGTCACATCTTTATTCATAATTATTTAAATTCCTTTTGCCCCGTCCAGAGCAGAAAACATTCACAGCTTGGTTGGGACCTGAAGGCAAAGTGAAACTAACTGCAGGCTCCCATAGCGTGACAAGTGGACCCGGCAGTTTTGTTTGTTTTGCTTCATAAAAATCATATCGGCTATAAAATGTGCCGCCGCCACTTCCTGCTGAGTGTCAAAGCTCACATAATGAAGCATCAACACTAATCCTGCATTCTGAGTTTTCTGAGTCAGTGGGATTACTGCGATGTTTTTCGGTTTACTCTGAGTCGGGCCTTTATGTTCTTTCTGGTCAGCGGTGGTTTCATCGATGTTCAGTCTCTTTCTTGACGCAGAATCATAAACTGTGACCTTAACTGAGGCAAGTGGCACCTGCAGTGCTCAGGATATAGTTCTGGTATTTCTGATGCATCGGTCACTCCCAGGAAAATCCATCACTGTTCCAAGATTTTCATTTGTTTTTTTTTTTTTCTGAAATGCCAAAGCCTTATAGAATGGCTTTATAACCTTTTCCATACTGATGGCTGCCAGTGAATTTGTTCTTGTATTTCTGTGCATTGTTCAGATCAGTAAGCATGAGCTGTTGGATTTGGAGATCAACTTTATGTTTTCAAAATGGTTAACAAATGAGGTCTCTATTATAATTATGTGAAGTCAAGCAGAAAGGGTGGAGCTTTTCACATGTTGATGTTAGAAGTCATTTTTTTAGATGCAAAAATGGCTTGGAAGAAAAATCTGATTGTCAGACTAATCGATTGATTTAATCAATAGCTAAAGTATTTGTTAGTTGCCTGGTGAAATAGAACCCGGTTTTCCAAAAAAATGTGATTGTTTATGATTTAACACTGTGCCACAAGTTCATGTGTTGACCTTTTTTTTTTAGAAACAACCAATTTTACTGATGTGGAAATTAAAACGAGTGAAAAACATTTTTCCTATTAAGCCCCTGGATGAAAACCGTTACAAATGTTTGTCCTCTTTCAATTAGTGGGAAGAAAAAAAAAAGTTTGGTTTTAGGAAAGTTCTCGTTAAAATCTGCAAACCCTTTTTTCTTTCTCTCCCCAATCCAGGACTGTCCTCCGTATGACAAAGGAGCCTTTCGGATTGAGATCATCTTCCCTGCAGAGTATCCCTTCAAGCCCCCCAAGATCACCTTCAAGACGAAGATCTACCATCCCAACATCGATGAGAAGGGCCAGGTGTGTCTGCCCATCATCAGCGTGGAGAACTGGAAGCCGGCCACGAAAACATGCCAAGGTGAGAAGAGGAGGCGGGACTTTCTTACGGAGGCCCTTAAGGGACACAGAGGGAATGTTTTTTTTTTTCTTTTGAGTTTCTTCGCAATAATGTACTAGTCAGTTCTTGACTACTGGAACTCTTTGTGTTGTAATGTAAGGTTTTTCCAGTGTCTCCTTAGTGAGATGTGTGAAGTTTTATGTCTTTGTTTTGTTTTTTTTACAAATGCGCCACAAACTTGTGTGCAAAAGCAAAACAGGTGAAACCTGCTTTCTGTCGCTCTCCATTCCCTCCGAGACAGAAACAGAAACTTTCTGTTCACGGGTTAAAGTCATCTGACAGTTCTGGTCGTGTCTTTTTCATATCGGTAGTCTGACTTGAGTCCCATCTCAACCTTACATGAACACGCAGTGTATACATACATTTTCATTCATTTAAGAATGTATAAACATGTTTTCAGTGAGTCTCTTTCAAATTGACATTTATCACTGTTCACAAAGTAAACCAGGGTGTATTTACCATCATCATCATTACTATTAACATTTTCGTTTTGTTGTCGCTGCCTTCCAGTGATTCAGTGTCTGATCGCTCTGGTGAACGCCCCCCAGCCGGAGCACCCGCTGAGGGCCGACCTGGCAGAGGAGTACACTAAGGACCGCGCAAAATTCATGAAGAACGCCGAGGAGTTCACAAAGAAACACAGTGAAAAGCGACCTGTGGACTGATGACACGACGACGACCTGCACCTGTTAGCCTCCTTTCTGTTTTCTGATCGAAGACCCCAGCCTGACTCTCTGTTCTTACCCCCCCTTTGCCCCCCCCAAGTTTCACAAAGATACCCCCTCCCCCCCCCATTCTTGTGTACCTGCAATGTTTAGCACTCTCCAACCAATCTTTAATAGAGGCTTGTGTTTCTGTTTTACTTTGCCAAAAACAAAAAAGAAAAAAAAAACAAAGCAGGACTTTTTGGTGAGTAGGCAGCTTCTGGCCTCTAGGTGTCATCTTTTGGTTGTTTTTGACTTCTTTCTATCAATTTCTTTTTAGAAAAAAACACAATAAATTGTCTGAGGTGGCATCCTGAAGGTTAAATTAATAATAAAAAAGTGCTTTTTCCTAGTGCTTACTGAAATGTTGAATGTTATCTCCGATGACACAGTTCTTATTCCCATCTTTTTAGGCTTCCTTTCCGAGTTTAACAGCATCTAAAGCTGTGTTGTTTTTTTTTTGTTTATTTTTTTTTCCTTTTTCTTTCTCATCATCCTCCACACAGTTGGAATTAAATCAGAATTTGTTACTGATAAAGCCCAGATGTAAAACGGAGATAATGACCATGCAGCGTTCAGGTGTCATTTAAAATCATTATTTTGTATTTTAAGGAAAATAATTCCTTCGAAATAAAATATTTCCACCTCTTTTGGCCGCCTCAGGAGAAGTGGTAAAACTACAGCATGGCGTTGTCTTGGATTCATGTCTGCTGAAGAGATGGAGAGTTATTGATTTATCATCACCTTCCTAAAATAATAGAATAAGTTTTTTTTTGCCTAAATCATCTATTGGCAATAAAGTGTTTTTTTTTGGGTTTTTTTTTCTTTTTTGTCAAAATTGCTTTTGGCATAAAACGAAATAGGCCTTTTTTTTTTTTTTTAAGAAAGTGATGACATTAAAGCTAAAAGGATCCAAACATCTGATGTAATAGAAAGTGAAACTAGTCAACTCGTTTTAAATAGTTTTTTTATTAAAGTCAGGGTAATCCTTAACTTGAGGTAGACTTTTCTGCAGGTCATGTCGAAGATCTTTTTTTTTTTCTTTTCTTTTTTTACCCTGAAGATGTACAATCTTTGAGACACCAGCCTCTAGTTGTAGTGCCAACGCTCTCACTTCTTGAACATAATCAGCGGAGCGGGCACCTGGATGTCCTGGCCCTTTTCCAGCTTCTTCTCGCACTCGATCAGGTAGTTGACCCCGTCGACCACCAGCTGAACCAGCTCCACCTAAATTGCAAGGGACCCGAAATGTCACTTGACCGGCAGCAACGCATGTAGACCACAGGGAGCCGGGAGGAAGGCTCACCTCGGATTTGCCCAGACGGTCCAGGTTGGAAATGTCGAAGGTGTCTCCGGTGGCCGCCGTGTCCACTCCGCCCGTGCCTCGCTTCTGCAGCCGCAGGTTGTCCAGGATTTTGGAGAAACGCGGGTCCTGCAGAGCAAATGGAGACACGAGTCACGACTTGTTTAAAAATAAATGAACGTAGGTGGTATGTTTTGCTTTCTTAACATAAAGAGACATTTTAGGCCGTTTAAAAAAAAAATACTGCAAAGTTAAAAATTCTATAATGTTTGAGGCTAAATGACTAAAAGTATAACACACTGGTTTGTTTTTTTTGTGGGTCTATTTTGTTTTGTGAAGGAGATGAAAATTGCGTCTCCTTTTTAATCAGGAATGAATAAATCGATGTTAAATACAGAACATTTCAACTAGAAACATTTTTTTTCCCTACCGCTTTGGCGCCCCCTCTGGCGCAGCGCCCCTATGCGTCCTATTTAATGCATAGCCGCTCCTTGTCCGCTGTTCCTGAACAGTCTATCCCAATATTTCTCAGACGTGCAGAGAGAAAACTGTTGCACATCATCACTCTGAACAACTACACCGCATGTAGTTTGTAGCATCATGGTAGCTGAGAAAGAACGACGATAGAGATGAATAGAGAGAAAACCTGCTGGAAGCTGCAAAACACTTAAACAGTCCCTTCATTAAATTGCGATTGTTTTTGAGATTATTTTTCTTTCTTTTTTTTATATATTTGTGATGCCACTTTAGAAATATTTGTAAAGAATTGTGCGACATTTGGGCTTATGACGGAAAATGTGACTTTTTTTTTTATTATCGATCACAGACATGTAAGTTAACAGATAAGACTGAGGCAAGCAGTGCAGTAGAAGTAAAATGCTGCCACCTGCAGGTGGTTAGCTGTCACATCAGCTTGTTTTAACATTTTTTGCTTGTGGAAAATTAGCAACCAATTGGCAACTATGCATGAAAAATGCGAGGAATTGCAAAAACAAACAAACAAATAAACAAAGGAAATACTGCTTTAGACTTTCCAAAGAAAGCAAGGGAATCATTTAGGCCAAATAATATCCATGTGTTGCAATGGCCGAATTCTATCAAGACCTGAAGTTCACTGTATCCAGTCATTCTGAGCGATTTTCAGCTGTTTTGTAGAGAGGAACAGTCAAACATGGTAGAGACACGACCCAAAAGACTGGCAAGCAGAGCTGGTTCTTGTAAACCACACACCGTTTGCCTGGCACTCTACCGTCCTGAAGTGCAGGAATGAATGCAGATTTTAAAAAAAGAAGGTAAAGCTGATTGACAAACATCGACTCGTTGGATTTAACTGATGTCGCCAAATGGCCCCCAGAGAAGTGACATAATGGAGAGCGTAAACAGAACATGCTGGCGTTGGGTCGGCCACGTCACCTTGCTGAGGTTTGGCAGGCGGACATGAACCCCGGCCCGGAGGCCCGTGCCCAGGTTGGACGGGCATGTGAGGACGTATCCCAGACGCTCGTTCCACATGAATTCCCAGCCTCTCTCCTGGATCAGATGCTCAACCTGACCCATAAAAAGAAAACATATGAATGGGTTACTTAAAAAAAAATAAAAAAAAAATACAATTAATATGAAAAAAGTTCCAACAAAGAGCAAAACTACCGCCTTAAAATGATTTACTCTCATGCACTGGAACTTCACAAAATCTTACCAAATCATTTTGGTCTACTTTATAGTGCAAATATGTTAGTATACTTGAAATAGGACAAAACAAGTAACTTTTCAGAAACATTTAATAACTTGTATTAAGTCAACAATTCCTTAATATTGATATCGATACCTATATCAAGAAACTTTTCCCAAAGTTATAAGTGAAAAAATTCTGCCAATGGAGCTAGTATTATTTTTTTTTCATTAATGTTAAGGAATTATTGACTTCAAACAAGATCATATATTTTTCTGAAGTTACTTTTAAGTTAGTTGTGTCTTATTTCAAGTGTACTAAGGCATTGGCAGTAGAAACTAGACCAAAAATACTTGATGAGATTTATTTTGCATTGCGGCTCCAGCATGCCTGTTTGAGGCCGCTGCAGAATCTCTCAAACACTCTCTTCATGTTGCCGCCCTTCTCCATGGAGATGACTCTGGTGTGGTCTTCCTCATTGACCCAGATCAGGAAGGTCTTCTCATTGTTGTGCCTGAAGACAAGAAACCGCAGACCCCTTTGTGAAGTACGGCGCTCACCAGGTGCGAACAGGAAAACGATTAGCACAAGAACTGGCGACAGACAGCGAACACAAGCGTCCAGCTGTGTGGACCGTACCAGATCCCCCTGGCGTCTGGCCAGTCTCTGGCCATGAAGGCGCACGTCAGCAGAGGGGAGACGGGCTTGTCAAACAGGAAGTGGTCCTACAGATAAAAAGGTAGAGAGAGGCAGCAGGATGTTTAAAGAACAACTAATATTTATTCATTTAGCTGGCAGAGGGAGGAATGAGCAGGTACAGTGCTGTGAAACGGTCAGATTTCTTCTATTTTCACTTTTTTTGAATGTTGAAAGAAATTTTAATATGTGACAAAGATGACCTGAGTTAAATACAAAAAATATTTTTTCTAATAATTATTGTATAAGGGAAAAGACGCTATACAAGCCAACCTGGCCCTGTTGGGCATAAGTGATAAAATAATTGCAATAAAACTGCAAAGTTCAGAGATAAACCTCACAAACCATTAGTAACAAACAATGACTTTGTTTTCTACTATTTTTTCTTTTCTTTTTTTTTTCTTTTTACACAATGTGTTGCTTTTTGAGATCAGAGAGGTTCTTTTTCTATGATCTATTATATTTGCAGGTCAGGTAATAATAAGGGAAATGTTTGACTTATGAATCTGAGCTCAGCTTTAAAAAAAAACAGTTTAATCACATTTAATTCATGATTTCAGAAAAGATCAGGTTGGTTTAGCCAACTGTTTTTCTTTACTGAATGAGCTCATAAGTTGAAAATGACGAGCCCTCTAAGAACGTACTTTTTCACAGTACATTCTAGAAATGTGAATCTTTCAGTGTCTAACGGTTCAATTCCATTTTGATTGTTAGGTTCAATTCAGAAACAATTTTCGATTCAAAAACCAATTTTTCAATTCAAACGGTCTGGAGATTTTGTTTAAATTGTGACTGACGAGAGAGAAACAAAAAGCTTTAACAAATAGAACATTAAATGAAAACACTTCTGTAAAGTTATAGATTCTATATCAACATATCAAACTTCAAGTAACACGGGATATTTACGGGAAAATACTAATACGTGATAATGACGGGAAAGAGGGTTAAGTCCCAGCCAAAACGGGAGACGTGACAGGTATGGCATGCAGTTCTGCAACTTAAATTACCAGTATGAGGTTAGCTTAGCTGCTGGCTCTGTCTTAAATAAGAAAATACCAAAGAATTATTCAAAATATGTACAGTCGGTGAGATTGCCTTCTGCGGTGACTGAGTGGGCACGCAATCCGACATGCGGTGTACTTGCAAAAGAGCGGCAAAAACGCATTTTAAAATCGACTTTTGAATCGATTCAGAATTCCAAGGGCTTGGAATTTAATTTCTTTATACAATCAATTTTCTATTTCTTAGGAGTTCACTAAACATCGGCCTGCCCAGATCCTCCGCAGTCAGGCCAGGGTCAGAACCTGAACTATTTAAGCCGTTTAACGTAGAGACAAGTTAGTCAAACGCTGATGGCTGTGGGCCGGAAGGATCGCCTGTAGCAGTCTGTATTACAGCAAATTTGAAGAGACCTCTGACTGAAGACACTCTGTTTTCCAGTGACAGTTTCATGAAGAGCGTTTCCTTTCAACGTGTTGTTGCCGGACCACCCGGTCTAGATCCAACAAAGTTTTCTCTTGCATTGTATGAATAATCTTATTTTGCTAATTTAACTTTGTCAAAAAAACAACAACAAAAAAGCAGATAAGTCTCAACTTATTATTACTGACTGTTGATCAGCATCAACTGAATCCTCTTTTCCTCCTCCATATCTAAGGATTCATAGCGTCGATGACTCACATCAATAAGCTGCTGCTGCTCTTTCTCTGTCATGTCGCCCAGGCCGTAGTAGCGGCCGGCGAGGTCTCCCTTCAGGCCGGCCAGAGCGGTCACCACCACCCGCTCCACCTCACGCCGCTCGGCCCTGGAACAGGCCGGGGGGAGGCTCAGCCCACGAATGCTGCGGCCCGTCCGGACGCGCGACGACAGAACGTAGTTCTCGTCGAACATCCCGTGTTTTAGCTGGAGGCAGAAGAAGAGACGGCGAAGACGCCAGTGAGTGGTTTTATTAGCGTCGGGCTGGTAAGACAGAACGGGTCAGCTGCGGTTCCACCTTAGAGGCGTCCAGGTCTGTGGGGTGTCTCATGGTTCTGGGGTCGTAGCCGTTGTGTCTGTCTTTGATTATCGGATCAAAGAGTTCAGCAAACACCTGGAGGAAACAGCAAAAGACTTGAGAGGCACTACATTTACCAAATCTCAAACATTAATATATGTAGAGCCTTGCTGTGACTGGAAGAAACACAAACAAAAGACATTCCAGACACAACCTTTAACAACCAATGTTAAATCAGACCTTTCCTGTTTTGGGTTCTTTATAATTACCTAAATTGGGTCGAAGCTGCAGTAACTTTTAATGTATATATATATATTTTTAACATATTTGTTACAACTATCACCATGTCATGACAATATAATATTAGATAGATGACCTGTGAAAATATCAAGCTGTTCCACCTCCTCCCAGTGCTACTATGCTACTAAGAAATACACCACTCCTCATCAGAAACAACCAATCAGAGCAAAGAGGAGGGCCTTAGTGCTGCCAATCACAGTCCTGGATGCCCTGCTTAATGTGCTAATGACGGAGAAGCAACTTACCGTTCCAGGGAAACTTTATATACGCCATCATTGGTGGTCATGCTAACTAGCCTTAGCATTCCTGCCAGGTTCCGCTATGTACCAGCATGATTGAAAGCGCTAAGACCCTCCTCCTGGCTCTGATTGGTTGTTTCTAGTTAGCATCGGAAGAAGGCACACATTATCTCTCATATCTACTGTTGTGTCAGGGCCATTGTAGATATATAAAAATGGAGGAGTAATTTCCCACAACAGAACATGGACATTTTTAAGTATTTTTTTTTTCTAGAAAATTTCAGAAATTAAAAGTCTAAAAAGTTTTTCTTGGAGAAATGCTTATTCTTCAACCTATATATATATATATTTTTTTTTTTTAATTAAAAGGTCACATTTATGGAAGAATCCTTTTTTGTGTTGATGACGCTGTTGTCAGCTGCGTCTGGGTCAAAGACGTACGGCTGTACCACCGTCCGTCTGCTTGCAGCCATTTCCACGCGTCTGAGGCGCTAACGTAAACACTGAGTTGGGAGGGCGTGGCCAGCAGCAGCTCATTAGCATAATCGTAATCAAAACAGGTAGAACTACTCAAAAAACATATCTAGAATTGAGAATGGTTTGGTGTAGTAAATGTAATGAACATGTTTATCGTCATCTCCAGCTTGTTCGAGGAAGCGCAGCAGTAGAGGACCTTTAAGTCACGAAACTGGAACGTTTCAGTTTTCCCTGCTCATGTGTGGGACTCTCGAGTTACCTCGTAGCTTTCCTCGTCGCCAGCGACACAGCCCACCGTCTTGATGAAGGGGTGACCCGGGTTGTCCACCCCGGTCTGGATGCACTGGTCGAGGGTCCAGTTGTTGGGAGTCACCTTGTCCCTCAGTTTGGCGTAAACGGCCGGAGTCAGAGCGGTGGCCATGCAGTTGTTGTGTTTCCTCAGGTCAGGGAAATCTGAGCTGTCAGGAAGGAAGAGGAGGAAGAAATGAACAAGAGAAGAAAAACAGAACGACTGTTTAGAAACGAACATTTTTTTTCCCTATATTTTAAACGTAAAATATTTATATTATTTATGTTCAGTTTTGGTTTAATTACTGAGTGTGTTTAGGAGATTGGATGTTTAAGTCTGTATACTTTAGTTAACAATTACTTGATTACTAAAGTAGTCGACAATTATTTTTAATAATCGATTAATCACTATTAATCTAACTGCTTCAGCCACAATGTGATTCGTTAATGAATCAAACTCTCTTTGGCTTCCTTATGTCATGTCAGTGAAGCGATCCAGGAAGTGACCTGAAGGTCACGATAAACTCGTTTAAAAAATAAAGTCAAATAAATCCGTTCATTCTCAGGGTTCACAGGTTGAAGCTTTCCTTGAATTTGCTTCCCATCCACAGGGCGACTAGGAAAGGCAGACATGAGCGGCATCTGAAACCTTAAGAGAAAGTGAGTCAAAGGTAGCATAGATGAAACATGAGAGCGTCCCTGGTCACGCAGGCATTTGCCGCTGCGTCAGTCACAACCCCCAACCAACGCTCACCGTCCGCTGATGCAATCCATCTCTCTGAGCCTCAGAATGAGGTCATCACACCTGAAATCATGCTTCTGGGAAATGGAAAGGTTTCTGATACTTCTGTACTTGGCCCCTCATCCAGGTCGTCCATCTTACCTGGGAGGGTAGAGCTTCTTCCTGGCCTCGGCAGCCAGGGAGCTGTTCTCGTTCAGCAGGACGCCGGTGGCCACGGTGCCCGCGCCCAGGCTGGCCAGCAGCACGGCCGTGCCGCGGCCCGAGATCAGACGCCTGAAGGAGCCCGACATTTTTCCTCCAGAGAAGTACCTCAAGTAGGGATCAGTAGAAGAAGAGCTAGAAACGCCAAGAAAGACAGAAACTGAAGGAGGAAATGACAAAACGGCACAAAAGCAATCGGTATGGTCTGGAAATTATGCAAATTGGCGGAAATAAATAACTGAATTGTTTTGTGAGCGCATGCAGATCACACTGTGACATAATTTAATATGTTAAAGTCGTTAATGGAGTGGTGTCCAAACTTTTTGTCACAAGAACCAAAACCATCAGTAATTGAGGGCCACAAAATGTAGATCTGCTACCTGCTAACCACATTTGTTTAATTTTCCATTTAAAAACTGTATTAAATGAAATCTTTTCTGAGTCCTCCGCTCTTTATTAGAACAACAGTTTGCATATTGTCAGCGTCTTAACATGATGACCTAAATCATTTATCGCCAAGTGTTTTCTTTTTTCTTACGTAATTCGACAAAGTTTTTGACAAGAAAAACAAAAAAACAGGTGGTGCTTTTTTTTTTTTTTTCAAAATTACTTTTAACCAAAAATGACTCGTTATTCCCTGTGCATGCATGAGTTTTCTCGGGGTACTCCAGTTTCCTCTCAGTTCTAAAACTGATGTATTTCTTGGCTAAATGGTGAAAATGAGATTTTGATCTTTTTTTTTTGCACATTGACCTGTGGATGTTTGCGTCACATGTCTGCTTGTTGGCCTCATAAGCTGAAGATTTCTCAAATTTATGGTAATTAGACCATTTAGAACCAGTCGCTGTTGTTCAAACCACATTGATCTCCACAAAGCGTTAGCCCTGATCCCGTTCTGCAATCCTAATTCCAAACTCAGACCAAATGATCACCGCTATGAACTTGCAATAAAAGGTTCACGTTGCCCACATGATGTCTTTTTTTGTGGGGGTTTTATTGTAATGAACACGACACAGGAAACCAGATAAATTCCAGTTATCTGTTCCCAGATTTACACTTATTTCCAATCAGATTCAGTATATGGAAGGTCAGAGCGCAGCTTGACTTTGACTCGGCGTCTAGGAGACTGTTTCTAAAAATAGAGGAGCGGCGTGAGGACCGGACTGCTTCTGTTAATTCAGGTCAGAGGGGGAGAAAAAAAAAATCTCTAATCGATCCAATATTTTTCAAATGAGCCGATCATGTCAGACCCGACTTTCACCCACAGTGTTTATTTTATCTTGACGTTTGGAGTGCAGACTGGAGGACACATACTGTTTGGGTCAGTGGTGATATTATTATTATTAATAGATCAGTGGAGGGACGTTTGGTGCCAAGACCAAAGCCCCTCCTGGCTGATGGATACAGAATCATTCTGGACAGAAGTTCATAAGGTCAACACAATGTTAAAGAGAGACGGAAAATGGACACGGAGAGAATCATGTGACCTGAGAACTTGGCAGGACATCAAAAGTTTAAGACTCAACTGTTTAGAGGTGGTTTGTAAAAGTGCAAAAGTTTTTTTTTTTTTTTTAACTAACTAAGCATTCTCTTGTTTGGTAAGAAAAGCGTGTTGTGATCACAACCAGCTTCTAATAGATTCTCTCAATTCAAACACAAATATGACACATGCACTCACTTAACAATCATGTCCACAGAAAGTCTAGATTTAAAATGTTCTTCAATATATCAGCTAATGGAGGCTCTCTGTCAGAGAAATGAAAGAAGGAGGGTACAGTACCTGGATGAAAGCTGCTGCCTTCTGACTGAAGGTTGCTGGAAACCAGCTTTTGAGTCTCCTCTGCCGTTGGCTCCGCCCCCCCGCTCCCTCCAAACTCTACTCCACTTGTGGGAATAGAAATTGAGGGCCAATCATAGGTTAAGGCACAGTTATAAACCAATGAAGGTAGAGATCACTTGTAAACAGAGCCATGATTAACTTTGACGGCTCTAATATCACCGTCTGGTTTGACCTTCACATTTACACATGATCTCTTCCTCTCTCCTTCAGTTATCTCAAACTCTGCAGCAGCTTCGGAAATAAAACGCGACTTTCACACGACCAGAACTCTGGTACTGAAGGAGATTTGGTGCATTTTTCTAACAACTCAAAACACTTTTATTGCATGATTTAATGATTTAAAAATGACATTCTGTATGGAACTATTGAAGTAGTTTCCATGTTTTCTTTTTTTTACCTCAAGATGATGTTTGCTGATCTTCTGTGTACGGAAAGCCAACAGTGCAAATACTAAATATTTCCCTTTGGTCATTTTTTTTTCTCATTTTGTCATATTGCAACATCAACTTGTATTTAATGAAACTTTATGGTTAAGAAGTAGAAAATAAATGACGGATGTGTTATTTTCTTTAATTATTCTTTACAAAAAATCCAGGAAGTGTCAGACTTCAGACAGAGCTTACAGGGGACGTTGCCCAGGGCAACAGGTTTTGGGAGGCCCCCCAAAGATATTTGGATTTATTTTTGTAAGGAATGCATGTTTTGCTTTATATAAAACTCAAAGGCCCAATTTTCCTTTTTAGAGACCGTGGCCGTCTTTAGGTTTTCACAGAATGTGACGCTTTTATTTTTTTTTTCTTCTTCTTCTTCATCAATAATCTGCAAAAACATTCGTTTGCCTGAAAGTTTTATTTTCAAGCCTTTAGAATGTAAATGTCTGTACAATACACAAATAAATAACAATAAAAAACAATACAAGTTGAATAAAAGTATGCAACAGTGAATGAAAACAAGCTGACTAATGCAAACAAATTACAGAAGATTTCAGAAAGGAAAGAGGCAAAAATGAATCTAAATAAACAAGTCAGCTGCATCTACAAAAATAAACTGATAGTAATATATGCTATATTTATGCTACTAATAACGCTAGAACCTTGCAACATTCTTCTTAAAATTAATAGTGCAAACATGTCACTACAGAGGTTCTCTTACAAGTTAAAGGTTTTAAAGATACAATAACATTAACAGGAATTATTATTTACAGTGATGATATCAGAGATATATGTGATGTTTTTCTTTTGGTAGTTGTCAGGAGATGATTCTTAAAAAATATTGATAAAAAAAATGTGTACAAAATTCTTAGCAATTAAAAACTAAAAGGAGACGTGTTGTTTGTCAAGTTGGATAAAAGAGCTAAATTTGCTAAAAGCCGCTTCAAAAAAAGAGAAACATGAAAACTCCCACCCCTCCAAAAAAAAAAACAGAAGCTCAGAACCGAACAGTTTGATCAGATAGAGTAAATTTACAAGATTAAAAATGAAATTACAGCTGATGTTTCATGTGACCATGAACTCAACGCCAGAAGTCAGAGATCACAAGGTTCACTGTGTGACAAGCTGTCCTATTTAAAGTCCTAGACAGGATTAAGCTCATTCTAGCTCACATTATTATAAGGTTATTGAAACATTCATTAAGGAAATTCATTATTTTTGGGTGAGACCATCACAGAATACTCTTCTAAAAAATTTCTAACCTTTCCATCATGTTATATCGTTATGAAAAACATACCTGGAGTGTTGCTTTGATTCTCTGATGCATATTTGAGAAATCCTTTAATCTCCATGGCAACCATTCAGCTCTGAAAAACGTCTGGGTGGACCTAGCCCCGCCTTCAAAGATGAAGCTCCTCCTCTGAGCTGAAGTTTTCAAGCTTCTAAACTTCCCCCTCACAGAGCCGCCTCCCCACCCCCACTCAGCTCCTTCAGACTAGCCAGCAGCAATTAGCAACCACCTGGTGGAACTGCTAATCAGCTGAGTTCATTGTAGGAGCTGCTTCTCAGTCCGAAGTTAGTAAAAACATTGCTAAAGGGTTACTAAAGGAGCCATGTCGTGATGACTTCCTGAAGGCGGAGTTTCAGAAAGAGCAGGAGTTTTTAAAGAGACAGAGGCCCAATTTCAAGCCTTTACATATTGAATTAAACATTTTTAAAAGTCATATATGTCTTATACAGCATTTTTATATGAACTGAAGGTAACGTAGTTACGTGATTGTGCTATAAAAAGATTTGTGGTTAAAAAATACATAATACTGCCCCTTTAAATTCCTGAATCTTCGAATCCCACAGAGAAACAATGTTAAAAGGTGCTTAATTTATGCAAAAATGGTTGTTTGATATAATAGAAACAAATAACTGAACTTTGTGTTAAAGACAACAAAGCCGAATCACAGAGTGACAGCAGCAACATTCTAGTGCTGATGGTGTTTCTACACTCAAAGGTTTGAGAATATGGCAAGGAGTTGTTTCTGCGATACAGTACAATAACTAGACAAATATCTCAGATCTCCATAAAACAAGGCACATTTTCTCCTGACTTTCCCCTACTACACCTGCTGACCACCTGTGTGTGATATAAAAGCACCAGCTTTATTTAAAAGGTGGTGCTGTGAGCTGAGAGATGTGAATCTGTGCAGGTTTCTGGTGTAAAATTAACCTGGAGGGACTCGAGGTTCGATCTTCAGTGAGAGCTCATACAGAGTATCTTCATCCATTACTACGGTCTTATCCAGCAGGAACTGAGTTACCTGGATACAAAGTAAAAAAACAAAACAAAAACAACGCTGAAGGAAAGAATTATTTTTTTCTATTTTTTAAATAAACAAATGATTATAAAAAAGGGAAACCTTGGACTGGTGCTCTATTCTGTAAGGAGCCTGCTGGAACTGACGAATTTCCCGGATGATATGAGAGATCTGTAGGGCAGAGAGAGCAACGTAAAGAGAGCTTTTTATACCAATACATTTTCATTCATAAAAAGCCATGTGCCATGATACATTTTTCTAAAAAAATCACACAAAATAACATTTTCTTAAACAAAAAAATATTAGGTGTTAAGAATAGATGCTTATTTATTAACAAGGGGTTTGCATTGATCTTAATTTTGCAGTAACTAGAACCTCCAGAGCAAATCTTGCACCCAAAAATGCAAGATTTGCATTTTTTAAATGCTAAAATATATCATTTACTGATCCATTTTAGCTCATTTAGCAGTTTTTTGTTTATTAGTGAGGAGATAAAATAAAAAAAAGGCACAAAAAGTTTGTTTAAAAAAGTGTTACAATAAGAATATAATGTTTTTGTTGCCCCATGCCAAGTGTTTTCAATTTCATGATTTTGGCCCACATGGCAAAAACGTTCTCAGTAAGTCTAAGACATCATTTGTGTTGATTCGGCAATTTTCATTGTTCTACCATTTTCAGCCACTCGATGTCTCTGTTGTCCTGCACACCTGCAGTAATTTCCCTGTAATGTAATCTTTGGACGCTGCCTCAGTTGTTAAGTTCAGATCAGATTGCTGTGTTTTGAACTTTTTGAAGCAAAAATATCCCCCCAAAAAAACATTCATAGACATCCTACTTTTAATTTTAGAGAATATAAACCTCAGAGATGGTTAATAATACATTTTTTTTATCTTCAGAAAATAAGCTGACCCTGCTTGAAATGTATTGATAATAAAAGCCAAACGCCAGAGAGTTGTGTGTATTTTGGGCTGTAGGACAGAAAGTCTCACCATTCTCATCTTGGAGAAGTTGACCAGTCCCTCCTCAGTGAAGTTGGGCGTTCCCTCCTCGATGAAGGCCAGGTCAGTCAGGTACATGCCCAGGTATGGCACACACGGAGGGTTGCAGCTGCACACAAGGAGGTAAAAATGGTCTCATAGTGGTGTCAGCATCATGCTGTAGGGCAGAGCGTGATTGTCTGTGACTGTAGCTACTTTTTCAGCGTCTCTCTGAGATTTTTGAACCTCCCCTCTGACGATACGATCTTCTGAAGCCGGTCCATCAGCGCCTTGGTCTGGGAAAAAAAAACAACAACAAAAAACAAAAGATAAATTGTAACGTTGGAGGTTTTCTGTGTATGTAAGGTAATGTTAGTACTGCGAGCTGATTCAGCTAAACCTGTTTGCAAACTTTAGCCCAGGTTTTCTTCAGCCTGTAGATGGCGCTGCGGTTGAGAGCAGAGGTGATCTCCAGCACGCCGTTGTAGTTGTTGAGGCAGCGACAGATGTCGGCCACGGCCAGCCACTTCTCTATGGAGCTGGCCCGAGAGCCCACGTCGCTGTGGGCCATTATCTGAGACGCCACCAGGTTGCTCATCTGAAGAGATTTCACAAGGATCACAAGACACAACAATTTTGCTGACAGCAACAAAAATATTGGTTAAAGATAGTTTAGCCAATATTTAGCCAATAGGCTAAATATCTTTAGCCAATAGGTAAGGTTCTGATCCGCTAAAAGTGTTATCCACTAACATTTTGATCAATTTTTACCATCATGTTGGTCTGATTCACAAAGCAAGAATCAGTCATGATGTGTACTGATTGTATAATATAAATCCCCCCAGGGTTTTTTATTTCAAATAAATCAAAGCCACATGTGTCAAACTCAAGGCCCGCGGGCCAAATTCTGAACACTGCAGGTATTTCTTTGGTCCTCTAGACGACATGGAAAAGTTTTAGAACTTTTCCATGTCATGGTTCCCCCAAAAAGTATTAACCTTTGACCTGGAATCCCTTTTCAAACCTGTAGACAACGTGGCAAAATATATAAAACTATTCACAATTCTATGTGTCGGACAAAGAAATCAATAAAAAAATCGTGTGATAAATTAAAACAAGCTCAATAACCATTTGCATGATTTGTCGTTTTGTGTCTTTTCTCTTTCTATCAAAAACTGGATGACAAAAGTCTCCAGTTTGGTGTTTTGGTCTCAACCAGAACTTTTCCTGAAGGACAATTTTGTTTACAGAGACTTCATAATTCATTTTATTTGTTATTTCTGGTGTTTTGTTTATTGGTTTGGGATATTTCAAATGTCTTAAAGTTCCAGTGTTAAATGTTCATTATAGTTTAAAGTTTGACATGGTAGATTATGGTGAGTTTTCTACGAGGGTTTCTTACATCATTAAAGTGCTGGCTGGTCTTCATGATGTATGGAGTTCTTTCAGTCTTGTCCACCTTCATCCAGCCCTGACCCAAAAACTCCCTGAGTGGACACACAAAGTAAGATGGTCAGTCAATCTGAAAGGTGATCCTTTAATATGGTAGACAGCTGTGTATAAATCTAACACTGAATGAAAGGGATCCATGGTTTAATTTATTTAAATTTTTTGCAGAACTGCTTCTCATTATAGTCATTGCTGCACATCTTACATGATTTGTCTCTAGCAGCTTTGAACATCAACAGAGTGAAATGTTTGCATATTTTTCTTTGAAAAATAACTTCAACTTAGTCAGATTTTAAGGAGAACATCTCTGAATATTTCTTTTTTGCTACAAAATATGTAAAGAAACAACAACTTTCCAAATGTTTCTCCTCATTTTTATTCACTATTCGATAATTGTTGCGTTCGGTTAGCATTTAATGTTGCCTCGTATCTTCTGAATTTAGTTGGCCATGAGTTCTGTGGTGGAAGACTTTTTATCAGGTAATATGCTAGGTAATTATGACTTTATTAATTTGATGTTTATGTCATAATATTACATCAACATATTTATGTTATGTGATAAAAAAAATTCCACCACAATCCCATATTTCGATTATTATAAAAATATGTAATAATTATATTTATCACACATCAAATTTTATTTCATCTGCGCAGTTCCTTCAGTCTTTTCTTGACTGAAACTTCCCCTCTTCATGCTTCCTAGCGATGCTAGCTTGCATAGCAAACATTGACAAATTTGACCAGCAGCCAATCAGAAAGATGAGCCTGGCAAATAACATTTCAATAAATTATTTTAACTTATGTTTCATAATAATGATTTTCAAACAGACAATATTTTATTTTCAAAACATTTAATTAAAAATTAATGGCTTATTTTTTTTATATTTTTGCATTCCCCCACAGCATCTTCTCTCTAACTTTCTGTGGCCTCTCTAGCTCCCCCTGCTGTTCTCTACAACACACTGCTCTAAAAAAACTGCCTCACAGCAGATTGATATTAGCTAAAATGAAATTAAAGACAGGGAAACTAAACTATTTGCCTAATATAACAGAAAATATTTTAATTATCACAATTATGATCTGTATTGTAGTGATCTGCCATGTAATACTGTATAAAATGCATTGAAGTCTGTTTAGTAATGCCACAAAATGTAAATAAAGGTGGTTTGCTGCTATTTTTAGGCAATCTCATAAGATTATCATTACTTACTGTTTTATATGAGTTATTTTACTCATTCCAGCTGCTGTTACTTCTGTAAGGTTTTCCAACATGGAGCTTGGATAGAGTTGGGCAGATTTTATCCAAACAAAAACCTCCCGGGACGGATTGACGGTACAGTAGGGGTTTGCCGTGTACTCACTCATAGGGAATGCTCCTGAAAACGATGTGATCCAGCAGCGTGATCTGCTCCGCCATCTCCATGGCCGAGAGGGACTCGAAACACTCGGCTTTAGGACTCTCCGCCTTGTTCACACACAGACACATCAGCTTATTGTGTGGGAAGCGTAGCATAAAGATTGCTAACACTACAGCAAGGACCACTTCCTGGTGGATGTTTAACAGGGAAAGAGAGAGAATTATCCTTACCGCAATGAAATGCAGAAGAGGACAGCTTTTCTGTTTCATTATAAGAAGAGAAGTCATTTCAAACTTTTTTTTTGTTTCATTGAACTCATTCAGTGAAGTGTTTCATATGAACTCACACTGACCATCTGTAGTATGTCTTCTATCCTCAGCTGAGTGTCGTCTGGTTCATCCTGAGAAATGGCACTGCGAAGCAAAGCGCAGCGTCATTTTGAAGATACATCACGGAAAATTATAAATATCTAACATTTGACCACAAAAGAATTAAAACAATCATGGACAGACTTCCAGAAGATTGTAAAAGAAACCTCTGACATTATGAAGAGGAGGTTTGACAGTAAATAATCTGCACCTTAAAATGTTGGTTGCTGCTTTTCTCTCTTGGGGCAGAAGATCTGGGTCTCGCAGCACCTCCTCCAGCAGACTGATCACTCCTGTCTTCAACTCACCGTTCAGGTCAAAGTCCTGACAGAGACACAGAGACATGACACACTGCATCGGAAAGCTTCAGCTAAGATGACGTGAAGCGCACAGCAGAAGAGCATCAGAGCAATCGATGACATAACGACAGCCAGTGTAAGATCCATCAAGAAAAAAGGAACATGTTGAGCAAATCTGTCAGAGAAACTAATGAAAAAGTAGGAAAAAAAAAAAATGATATGTGAGTTGCAACAGAGGCATTTATAACTCACACATACAAACCACTTATTGGAATTACACAAAGTTTTACTTTAATCTTGTTGCAATGACCTGATACTAATGGTACTCAGACTCATGCTGTGCTATGCAGATGCTCTGTCTGTTCTCATGAAGGTTGACTCTCCCCAGAAATGAAATATTTTGATAAGTTCAGATAATAATTTCACCTTTTGGGGTCGCTCAGGGATGGTGAATGGAGCATCAAACATTTAGTCAAGGACAGCAAGAATAAATTTAGCTAGATCATGGACAAACTTTCAGAAAATTGCAATACAGCCGAAACACTGAGTTCCTTTAAAAAGCCACCTGTTTAGAGTTGCTTTTGAATCAGAATAAATGGAGAATTGACCAATATATTTGTATTGATGAGTATTGATGATTTTTAACAATCAAAATGACATTACCTTTTACAAAATGTAATGTCTGTTATTGTTTTTCACAACTGTTGTGTTTATGATGTTTTTTTAGGTTTTCACAATGTAAAGCACTTTGAACTGCCCTGTTGCCGAAATGCGCTAGATGATTGATTGATTGATATCATGGCAATTGTTGCTTTGTCCTGATTCAGTTGCACACTGAGAGGTGAAAGTAGACCTTTCATCTCACTTACACCCATAGTACTCAAAATGGTGGGCATCAAAAGTGACACATTATAAATGTAACAAGACTTGATGTTAGTACAACTTTGTTAGTTGCGATTAACCAATTTGGACACCTAAACACTAGAAGAGCTTCACATTTAACTCCATCAATATAGTGTTAGAAACCAAACCGAATTCATATATTTTTCCATTCACTTTAATAATTCGTGACCGTGGAAGGTCAAAAACACCTCGCCTTTCTAAACCAAGAGCTGTTATTCTCAGCCGACCCAAACAAGTTTACTTTTCCAGGCAACATCCAGCTACAAAAATAGCTCCTTATATAATCTTAGACAAAAATGATAGTTCTCTGAAGCTCCCTGAGGATGAGGCTGACCTTTCTGCGTGCGTCCATGGTGGGAAGGACACGCAGCGCAAAGAGCACCTCTGTCACGGAGAGCAACGACGGAACAAGAGACGCAGCGAGAGCAAAAACAACCAGCAGCTTTTTTTAGGCGTGCTCCTCAAAGGGAGGCTGTCTCTTTCGGCTGTGTGTCAAAAGCACTGAGGGACGTGAGGAATAATTGCAGCCATGGTAACCTTACAGGCCCCAACTTTGTTTTGCTACATTACCAAAGAAAGTGGAATTAAGATGTTTACAGTTTAATCAAAAGTTTTATCTAACATTTTTAATTCAGTTCATTTTACTTTTTAAATCTTTCCACAACATAATCTGATGAATGAGATGGAAGTGCAAAGTTAATAGCATTTTATTATGGATGTGCCAGCTCTCCTTTAGCCGCTAACAGAGTAGCTAACCGCCTTTCCCCCACAAACACTGCAAACACTCCCTTTTACTCAGACGCTGGTTTTCTTACTGAGGTCACACCACAGCTATGCTTATTCTGTGGAAACCTTCATAAGACAAAAGTAAGAGGTTGGGTCTGGCAGCTTAGATAAAAAAAATTCAATACTGTTTGATTGTTTGTTTCACTGTGCTAATCCTTCAAACTGCTGCAGTACAAACCAGGTTGTAGGCCTGTGGCATAAACAATGTTTTCTAAGGTTATAAAGAGTCATTTTAATCACACAATGTGATTTTACTGTGTTTTACTGGAATTTTCTTTTACTCTCTTTTCATCAAGCTACACAGAATCATCCTTAAAAACATGCTAAATATTAATTTTCTCAAAAGATAAATGCTAGTTCAGCCAAAGGTAGCCATTATTGATTCACCTGTTTGTAAGCTACAGTTTACAAAATCCCTTCTCCTCATTAACAATTAATGTTGGTATTTATGGTGCTTAAGTTAAAATACATGTTGGAATTAAAATGGATTGATTGAAACAGCAAAACACTTGATTCTGTATGTCTGTATAAGTCGCCATCTAAACACACTCTAAAGCCACCTTGTTGGTATCCCAAAATACTAACTTAGATTCATTATTGTAATATCTGATAAATAGATTAAGAATCAATTGTCCAAAGGACAATATTGTTTGTATTTGTTTTATTATGTCTGGTGGGCTGGGCACCTGTAAAAGTGTATGACACATGAAAATAAAGACTACTACTACTACTTTATCAAAATAATGTTTTATCTTCACTTCTGCTTTGTACTGTGAACTGGTTGTTCTCCAGTTGGTCTTAAGCTAATCTTAAGACCAAGAGGACCAGATTAGAGCTAATTTGGTGTCCTCTCCAAAACAAGCCTTAGTGTTCAAGTATAGCCTACATATTAATACTGGAGTGCAATATTACTAAAGAGCATTCTTTGAGTTATTTCATGTTGTATTACATATTTTAGTGTTACAATATTATGGTTCAAACTAATCTAAATGAGTTGAAAACCAGTGTTTGTGACAGAAAAGACAGATTTTAGTTTCATCCAGCTAGGATGAAACTAAAATCATCCTAGTCTCCTAGTGCTAACTCAGACAAGTGCAGGTTGGACTAACTCTAATACAAGGAAAATCCCCCAAAACAAACCAGAGGTTATCTTGTTAAGCATTTCTTTTTGCTAGGATGCATACATTACTAAAGCCTGACTGAAAACAGACTGTGGATATGGACAGTGTTTCCTCTTTGACTCACCTGGGAGTGTTTAGAGACCCAGTGCCGCAGCACATTGAGGACTCTGTTGGTAGCAGCTCTGCGGATGATGAATTCCTTATCACATGATTTCTCAGAGTTACTAAAACCTAGAAGAGCATTAAGTAAAACAAATAAATCAATCCAGATTTGGTTAGCAAACACCTTCTTTGCGAATACTGTTCTTTAGTTTTGTGAAAATGACTTTAATCCAGACACACATATTGAAGAAAACTAAAAACATATTACTACATTTTTCTAAATTTGAGATTTTTGAATTACTATAATAAGGGAAGTAAATTATGTTCCGTTTGTATTTCTTTTTCCATTGGTTCAGGCTTTTAAGCCATCGATTTTAAAAGCAAATGTGCTTTTAAAACAATAAAAGCTCATTAGCTCATTAGAAAACTCCTACACAGACGGCCATTTCCTTCCTGTTATCTATAAATTACGTTCTGTCGTCCTTTTAGCTGCTCCCCGACACATAATCTAATGGACACCACAAGCGGAGCTCCCTCCCTCTGCTACATCCGCTGTGACCTTCATGACTGGACGTGCTCACCCTGCGAGCTGCTGTGCCCTGCGGCCGCCGTGGCGATGGCGAACGCCGACGCTGGCGACATGGTGCAGCGAGAGTTCTCCCCGGCTGCCACTACAAGCAACCAGAAACAGTAAAACCTTAATCTTAGATCTGCTCCAACGGCTCTTAAAAATGCAAACACCACTGTTCAGAAGGACAACAGATCTCATTGTATTGAGTGGTACAAAACTCAATCAACATTATATGTTATTCTAAACTGCAATGGAAACACTTTTCTTCCACCTCACTAATTACGAGAGCAACAGGCGGATGTTACTACTGGCGGAAATGACGAAGAACATGACAGGAAGTGGTAGGAGGATGATGGCGCAGCATGTCTTTAATTGACTTATTGTGTGAACAAACTTATTCACATGTGATTTTAGTTTTGTTTCCTATTTAATGGAAACACCACAATTGTGAAATTGTGATTTTTTGACATTAGTGGATTATCAATAAAGTTTTGCATACATTTGTAATTAAATCATAGCTATAGAATCAGAGCAAATGTCCAAATAAAAATAGGAGCTTTTGCAAAGTAGAGAAGGCAAAAACGATCATCCCCATTTATGAAACTGTTAGCATCCAGCTAAACAAGATAAATAGACATAAAATGGTTCTTAGGCAAATTGCAAGTTTTTGCTTCCTTTTTGCAAATTTTTTTGTTTTTCACTCGACTTGTGCAGGACAAATGTCACATGTGAAAATGGTTTCACAGTTCTTTATCACAGTCAAACTTCTAGATCTTTGTTAACCGCTGTAAATGTAATACGGCAGTGTGGTGTGCTTGTGTAGTTTTACAACCTCCAGACTGTCTGTAGCGGAGATGTCTGGGTGTGGACGGGGAGCGGCAGGGGGACAGGTCCCCCGGCTCGCTGCTGGACGGGGACTCAGGGATGAACTTGTCCAGGGATACTGACTCCAGAACAGCTGTGAGGGAGAAAAGGTCAAACATCCAACATGAGTCCAGGTGACTTCTGACTGATATATGAGTTTGCAAGGATGATTATTTTAACAATGATCTGAAATGTTTTTGTGAACTTTCAGGTAATAAGTTGCTATTTGAAATATCAGCCTTTACATGTCATTGCTCTCTTCTCTTACTCTACCAGGTTCCTGTCTTTTCATGTTCTCTCTCTCCTCTCTTTTTTTGATCTGGTACTCTGCTCCTGTTTTACTAGAGATCACAGACACACGTTCATCTAGAGGCCCGATTATTCCTCTGAAAGAGAAATGCTGACCCATTCATGTCTTTGCTAGAACACAATAAAAGACAACGTCAAAGTCTGGACTAATATTGGCTGCAAATGAATTATGCAAAAAGAGAACAAAAGAAAAAAAAAAGGAAGATAGAAACCAGGAGAATCAAATGAGCAAAAAAGGACAAATGGACAAAAAAGAAACCAAATGAAGGAATGAATGAAAGGAGTGAAAAATAATCTGATGAAGGGAAATATTGGAAAACAGAGGGATGGATAGAGTGATTGATGGACATAAATATTAAACCATGGGATATGGAATGAAGGAGAAAACACTCGACTTCTAGGAGATCGGAAGGCTGGACATAAAAAAACTTTTCCCTTCTTTTATTTTCTATTTCTTACACCTTTTTCCACAGGCCTGGTAAAAACTTAGATTGTATTCCAGACTGTTTATAGGAACACACTCTGCCAGTAGTTTAAGGCAGCATCTACAGCAGCAGTCACAAATATTAGATGTGTTTATTGCATGTAAAGCCGCCTTGTTGAAGAGCTGGAGGAGTGTGAGCGCTA
The DNA here is from genome assembly GCF_003331165.1 of Xiphophorus hellerii. Taxonomy (NCBI): domain Eukaryota; kingdom Metazoa; phylum Chordata; class Actinopteri; order Cyprinodontiformes; family Poeciliidae; genus Xiphophorus; species Xiphophorus hellerii. The sequence goes on along the minus strand of NC_045679.1, from coordinate 26,294,852 downwards.
ACTGTTAGCGTCTTCCTACCTCTGCGGATGCTGCGCCTCAGCTTCCCACAGAAGGCGTCAATGCGCGGCAGCTCTCCGCTGATGTCGTCCCCCGCGGACGGGCTCAGCTCCGGGGAGCTGGGGCCCCTGCTGAGGTCCAGCGGGGCCCTGGTGGAGGAGGGAGGCGGTGAGGACACCCCGGAGGCCTGCGGGAGGCTGGGGGAGCGCGTGGCGGTGGGCGGGGGCGACGAGAAGCCAAACGGCAGCCGGTAGGAGCCGGGTGGAGGAGAGGAGATGGAGGGACTGTGGCTGGAGGTGGGGGAGTTGGCCGCGGACAGCGGCGGGGTGGTGGACAGGTCCAACGCCCCGACCTTCACGCCCACCGGCGAGCTCAGGGACAGCTTGCGGCAGTGCACCGGGGAGGAGGTGCGGGACGGGATGGAGATGGGAGGCGGAGAGGAGAACTTGCGACAGAGTCTGGGGGATTTGTTGTTCAGCGAGTCGGATCCCCAGGCGCCCTGGTTGGTGGCGAAGAAAAGCTCCAGAGACCTGAAAGAAACCAGTGTGGTCAGTCCACAGCTCTGACCAGGAGAACCACAAATCATGGTAACACTTCATCTGAAGGAGTGTGCTTTAGACTGACATGATGACTCTGTCATAAACATGACACAACAAATCATGACCCGTACTGAACATGAAGGTGTTTGCATAAATGTTTAACACTGTTGTCATGAAATGGATTTCAATAAATAATGACACTTTTAATGCAAATCTGCATTAAAATGTGAATTAAAAGTATCATTATTGACTGAATAATGCAAAGTTGACACTTTTAGTTCAAAGTGGCGTTAAAAGCATTAACTTTGTATTTAAGGTGTCATTATTTACCGTATGCCACTTCATGACAACACTCATAAATACTGATGAAGACTCCTTCATGTTTATGACGGCGTCATCATGCCAGTCTTATGCACACCCCTTCAAATAAACTGTTCTCCCCCAAAGCCTACTGATGGTATTTACTTGGACTGGTCCAAAGCCAGCTGTGTGATCTTGAGACTGTAGTCGGGACAGAGGGACATGATGGACAGACGGTCGTATGAGTGCTGCTCGATCCTGAAGCGGCGGCAGCAGTGTGAGGAAGATGAAGGAGGGGGAAGTGAAGAAGAAAAGATGGAGTGAATGACAGGATGAAGTGTTAGACGTGAGGAGGACAGAGACACAGTGAGGACCGATGAACGGGATGGAGTCTGGGGTCAGTGGGAGGAGCATCCTCTGTGTTTTTAAGTCTTGTATACCTCACAGGAATGGAGGTGAAGGGTTTCTTGTAGATGTCGGCCAGTTTGTCGATGACCACGGCGGCCGTGGTGAAGATCCGGTACGTGTGGAGGAAGGTGTTGAGGAAGTCGATGGAGAGGAAGCGCAGGTCAGTGAGGCGCTCCAGCAGCCGCTCCACGCTGGCGTATCTGATCTGAGGGACCTTGCAGGAGTTGAGCGTCTTGCTGAAGCAAATGTCGACGTCGTCTTTATGCAGTCTGGCGTCCGACCTTGGAGGAAAAACAACAAAATTTGACCTAAATCCTTGTGTCTTTTATAGAGGACAAAGTTAGGACAGATTATTTCTTACTGTCCAGTTTGGACGATTCGTCTGTTTTTTTATCAGGCACTGATTTAGAATAAGCAGCTCAGAAATCCTAAATTTGTCTTAAAGAGAGAAACTCATTAAAACTTATGAGAGCCATATATTATTTACTTTAACTTCATGAATATTCAGCACTTTATTTTGGTCTATCAAATAAAATCCTAATAAACCAAAATGACAAAATGTGAAAAAGTTAAAGGAATATGTAAAATTGGTCATTTATCATATCGATTATCATGATATATTCTTATCATGACTCTTATTATGATATGAATTTTGATTTTTCATTGACAAATTCCAATTCATAATGTTAAAAAAAACTGTCTGTATTGTTAGTTTTCTTCAATATTTGTTCAACAAGAATATCAATAAATATCAATAAACTTGAAAATATGATTAAATGCAGTTACTCTCTGCAGTAGTGAAACAAATCACATTTTATATGTGACTGGTGTCCTAAAGAAAAAGTGGGAATGTTTTCCTAGAGCAGGATTTGTGTTTGTGGGGCTATAATTGCTGTGACACACAGTCATACCCATACATTTACCTAAAAGGGAAGTAATAAATAATTCTTATAGTCACTTTTATTGTTTTCACAACAGTACCACAAAATATCATGATAAAACTTTAAGTTTATACTGTATCGCCCAGCCCTACGGATATGAATACTTTTCCAAGGCATTATGTGTCCATTGCAAGACAGAAAATCATCCAACTTTCCCACAGTTATGCAACTAAAACATAACAAAACTTTATTGTTTAAAATGTTCTTCTCATTGACTTAATGAATCCACCATGATGTGTTGCTGTGAGCTCTGTAAATCTGTAAAATGTAAGACTTTAAGCACAGTTAGCATGAGATAATTTCCTCACTTGATCATGTGGGGCACAGACACTTTAGAGTTCTCCTCAAACACGCTGGTCATCAGGCCGTTACAGCGGATGTTATCGATGCACTGAAGTGGAAAGAAAACACACACACAAATAAAAACAAGGATAAAAGCTTCTTTTAGAAGAGCAGCTAACGCCTGCTATAGCAGCTCCAAGTTCCTCTGAGTCGGTCTGTACCTGGCTGATGTCGCTGGTCCAGGCAGCCTTCTCCTGGCGGGAAGGAGCTAGGAGAACAACGGAGAAGCTCTGACCATCGGGGGGCTCCACCACAATTTTAAACTCCAGGTGACTGAAGCCTTGACCTGCAGCGTTGTCTGAAAACGCAACAGGAAACCAAAACACTTTCATTCTGCTCAGCTGACCTGAAATTGACCTTGTATTGATCTGTAAGCTGCCTAAATGGCTTTCTTGCATTTAATCAAAACTGTAAAAAAACATATTTTCTATCATACCTATGAACTTTCTCATTGATATTTGTCGTTTTTTCTAGCTGGTGTTTCTTACAGTGCTTCTTCCACCAAACTTTTTTCACTGTTGAATTATGCAAAAGTTTCTTTGTAGAAATCTGACATTCAGTGGTTGGGCAACCACTGAACTTGAGAATTACCTTCGAATGAATCTTAATAATTGGTAAAGATTGCAACAGGATACTCACAATCTTCATCACTGGCATCTAGTTCCTCAATCAGAGTGCACTCAATCAGAGACAGCGTTCCTCCCTGCTGTTAGGAAGAAAAATAACAAATTAAAGCCTTACCAGTGAAAGATATTAGACACAAATCTAAACTCAGCGGAAATACTTTATTTTTAGTCTTATTATGCCAGAACAAATATTTTCTGTCATAATTATGAGGGAATTTTGTAGATCTAGTTGTACCTTCAAGGTCAAATACAAATATATTATTTATTTGACTTATCCCCTAGTGTACAGGGATATATCCTGAACTGTGATGTCAGTAACACGTTACTAAGTAATGTTGGACCACTTTTTTCAGTAACGAGTAATCTAACGCGTTGCTATTTCAAATCCAGTAGTCAGACTGCAGTTACTTATCGAAATCACTTTGCGTTACTTTTTTTTTGTAATTTAATTTAATTTTATTTCCTTTCCTTTATTTCCTGTTGTAACCATTAAACTCCCCTTCAGTTCAACCATATAAATGGAGACACATTGTTGATGTTACCATTATAAAATAACTTGCAATTAAGCATTGGCAAAGATCAATGTAATTTTCACAGGTGGCAGAGCGTTGTTTGTTAGCAGCTGCTTAAAGTAACTAAAAAGGTTACTTTTAATGTAACTTAGTTATTTTCCTAATCAAATAATCAGTAGTCTAACTAAGTTACTTTTTCAAAGTAACTTTAATTGGATCCTGCCATCACTGATCCTGAACAGATTTAAGCTGACCAAAACTGTATTAAGACAATTTCAGATTAGCAGATTTAATGTCTAAATTTTCAGATTTGTAAAATGCAGAGCAGGATTTGTCCCATTTCCATTACACAGATTTTTGTCTATATTCCGCTAATGTAAAAAAAAACACAATTTTTGCAATTGTTTCCATTCAAGTCATTAAAGTCATGGCAGCAGTAAACAGTTACATTAGTTATATTCACAATTCAGCCATGACGCTACTGTTCATCATCTATCAGCCAATCAGAGGCGACGTCAGTATCTTATTCAGGAGTTTGAGCGACAAGCAACTGCTGAACTTGAACACACTCAGATTGTAGATAGTGAGACGTTTTACCTTCAGCAGGTGCAGCTTCCCTCCAGAGGTCCGTGTACAGATGAGGAAGTGCTTGGTGAACAGGAAGCACTGCCTCTCTCCTTCCTTCCTCAGTGAGAGCGAACCCAGACGCACCTTACTGAGCATGCCCCGTTCGCTGCTGGATGGCAGCTGGATGAGAGAACCTGATCATGGAGGAGAGAAGTCGTGAAAGAGTGCAGGAAGGTGGGATGGCTGAAAGAAAGCCGAGAAAGCAGGAAGGCTGCCTTGTCTGACGAAGGTCTGGCTCGTGTCTAACAAAATGTCGCAGCCTTCAACGATCATCCTTTCAATGGCCAGATTTTTCCTGATGTTCTCCGTGTCGCTCACCTCGTCGTGCATCATTCTGAAAACACAAGGAGCAGAGGTCAGTGTGTGTGTGTGTGTGTGTGTGTGTCGCTGTGTACCGGGCTAGTTCAGAGGTCTGGGACCTGTACGACCCAAACGGACGGTTTTACCCTCAGTTCAGTGGAATGAAATTTGTTGGGAGCCACAAATGTTACAGGACCTTCTGAAGAAAAAAAACACTTATCATTTGTACAAAGGTACTCATACCTCAAGTATCATTCTTTTGTGAAAATTCAATGTAATTATTCCATAAGAACGAGTGAAAACAATAGAAAAAAACCCTGCATCTATAAGAGACATAGATTTATTGTATTTCTAAAAAAAAACCATGTAATTCCTCATAATGGTGTAAATTCCTATTAATGATGTTTAAAAAACTTCTAAAAATAACTTTTTATATTTTCTCTGCAGTTTATTACAGCATCAATAAATACGAAAATATGACGATTAAATATTTGTGCAGCTTTCACTGCAGTGCATTCTTTGAGTTTCTCACTAAGAACCAACATGCAACTAAATGAATCTGTTCTTGTGCATTTAGTATGTACATACAGAAAAATGATATTCAGTGTCACCGACTCGTCATTTTCATTATTGTTTTTTTTTCACAGTCTCATTCTTACTTTGACAACTCTTCCAGTTTGGACTTGGCGAACTCCAGGCTCTTGCGCTCCACATGCTCATGGGGCGTGTGCGCCAGCAGCTCATGGAGGGTGATGATGTATCGAGGAATCTAGCATTTCAAAAAATACATGTCATAAAGAAGACATTGACATATTGAATACTAAAACATAAACGCGTGATTAGAATGTGTGGTGAAAACTGAGACTTTAAACCTCAGTTTTGTAAGGTTTAATATTTAACAATCCGAAATTTTATCAGTTTAAAATCTACAATTGTCTTGAAAGGACATTTTTAAATATGTTAAGAGCAAATTCTTTTGTAATTTGTGACACAATTACTTTAATTTTAACAACACATTCTACCAAGAGCTCATCTGTCTATAAATGATTTATTGGGCTGTAAAGTTCTACGCGCTCCAAGTGTTTTGAAACACAAATCTAAATAACATGTAATGATTTTTTTCAGTCGTAGAATATGTAGACGTCTAGATATTCAGACTTCTAGATAAATGGCTGCAGCAGCCCAGCTGCGTTAGTTTGCACAGTCTCAAGCCAAAAGCTGACGCATCGTTTGAATCAATTGAAGTTTTTCAAACGTACTCAAAATAAAAGCCTTCTGATTTCCCATTCACCTTCATTACAATCTACATTTGAAGCTGATGAAACGGTACATCGTGATCGCAGTTTCCATATGGCAACTGGAACTAAACCTGGACCTTGAAAACAAAGCAATTTATAGCATAATTAGTACATAAAGTGTTTGGCACCTGGAACATGGGGTAAGTGAGGAAGGTTTCCAGCATGCGGCCCTCACAGCCGGCGTTGGATTCGTACTGTTTGAGCAGCTTGTCAAAGTCTCGGTTCTGCTTGCAGTTGGCCAGCACCTGCAGGCTGTACTGGTGGTTCCGCACGAACTCCTGGTAAATGTTGAGCATGGGCAGCAGGATGTCGAACAGGTCAGCTGGGAGGAAAACGCACAACGACTCACATTAACGTATCCAAAAAGACAGACTGAAACAACAGCTTCTACTTCAGACATTTACAGGTAATAAATGTATGTTTTTGATGTGGTTATGCTACAGTGACTCTTTGTAATGATAATAATAATAATACATTTTATTTATCACATATTTACATTTAGAGAAATTTCAAAGTGCTACAATCAATAAAACAATTAACATAGAACAGCAGCAAAGAGCCTAAAATATAGATTTAAACATTAAAAGATTAGAAAAAGACTTGTTTATTAAGAGAAATTTGTAAGAAATATTTAGAATATTGAGTTTTTTAGGCCTGTTTTGAATGTATGTAACTGTAAATAACTCGTTTGAAATTCAATTATTTGTTTGGAAATTACTTTCCTGGAATGAATTCTTATCTGTTTAGCGACTGAAAGGTGAAACTGCACTGTAAAGACAATAACTTTCATCAAACACAAAATCCACTCATAAATCATCATCATACAGAAGCATGATGATGCAGAAGCATTATTTATACAGATGTAGATTACATTTTTGTTGATGTTTTTCATGTTGGAGCTGTGATCTGAGAGTTGGTACAGTCTAGAGGTTTAAATGTGACCACTGAATGAATCGGTACCCACCCAGAACCAACGTTGGCCAGTTGGCAATGCGAGCCTTCAGGCCCTGGTGGAAGATCTCGTGCAGAAACATGATGGTCTCACTGCACACAGAGAACCAATCTGAGGATGCTTCTCGTTTCATTCAGGAGACGAAACAAAATACAGACACTGTGAGTTGTGACGCATTTTAAGACGCGCTCTCTACTCTACAGAAGACCAGGGCTGCAGATAACAATTATTTTAGCGATGTCGATTATTCTAACGATTATTTGATCAGTCAGGTAAAAGAATTGGCGCATTCTGCAGATTTGTTGCTCGGCCACTTAAACTTATTTTATACAAGATTAGGAATACATAAAACATGCCGATAAACAAAAAATTCAATTCTGTTTTTTAAATAGAAAACCAGACACTTTGTTGCTTAAATTTCAGTAACATTCTATGTAAGCTTGATCACTTGTAGCAAAGGATGCATCTGCAGATAATAAGTACATTGTGTGAAAGGTTCAGGCCTTTCTGGTGGACTTAACATCACTACAGTGTAGGACTGATCTGTTGACTTTAGTTTGATTAACTGATCAATAATGGGATACCTAAAGATGCTTAATAGATTTTTTTCTTTTTTCTAAATTTGTACCTGGTGAAGGTAAAACCCTGACATGAGCTATGGGGAGAACGTTACAGACTTATAAGATTTATTTGATCTTTAATGCTAAATGAATATATTTTTGGTCAGTTTTGCCTTAATTACAGCTCTGACTGTGTTGTTCTTTCAGTAAATTGCCTTTTTAAAAGTCTAAATACTCCAGTTAAGAATTAATCAGTAATTAAACTAATTATTAATCCGATTAATTGTTTCAGCCATGCAAAAGACAATCCATGTTTTAACATGCATATATATTCTTATAATCCACAAGCATGACTATTTACATATTTCATTTCTTACAAACCAAATAAAAAGGGGAGAGAAATAGTATTTATGCCTTTACATTGATTTATAACATTTAATTGAATAATTAGCTGTCTGAAAGTATACAAAGGAGTCTAGAAATGCACAGAGAAATCAGATATAGACTACAATCAGCTCACTTTTGGTCCAGTCCACTCATAAACGGTAACAGAAACTGAAAAATGGGATCTTCATTATCAGGAGGCTGTTTGTCCAGGTTTCTATAACAGAGTAACAGAATTTGGCACCTCATTTTGCCGAAAATAAAACCCGCATGTCAAAGCACAGACGTCTTCAAAAGTATCAGGTACTTTGGAGCAGCTATGAATCATCTGATCACCTCTGTGGGATGAAACAGCAACAATCAAAGCTCTCAAACCGCGAGTCAGAAATGATCTGTGGGAAAATTCACTGGGAATTAGAACGAGAAAAGAAGAGGCAGAAACATTTCCTCCCACTTCAGTGTCTGTTACTGACACACCGGCTCAACAGTGAAACACCATCTGATCAGATTCAACTGAAAGAAAACGTGAACTCACAGCTTACTGTTGGCAACATGCTAACACATATGTTAGCATGTGTGTTCAGTAGAAGAAGAAATAGACTTTATCGTCCCACAGTGGGAGAGTTCAGAATGGATACTCAGTTTGAAGAACATCCATCAGATGTGAAACCTATTGGAAATTTTTGATGAGACAAAATCCAAAGTGGGATTAATTTGACTAATTATTTTATCAGTTATCAGTATGCAATTGTTAAATATTACTTTGCATCAAATGTCTTCTTGTCTTTCGTCTCAGGCTTAAAACTGTTAAAAGATTAGCAAGTTGACTTCATCTGTCCTAGAGGCCTAAATGCACTGAGTTTCCAAAATATAACTACCTGACTGACATTTATGTTAACAATCATTGAACATGTGTACCTATTATAGTGGCCAGTCAGTGTAGGTTTCTGTTTAATCACATGACCACATGGAGCTTAGGTCACCGTATAATATCACTGAATAGACGGGTCAGAATATCATCAAACTGTATTATGTGTTTTCCAGCCTCACAGAATCATTTTATAGCACAATCAAGTAACTATCTTACCTCAAGTTGTTATAAAGATGAATATATAAAATATGACTTAGAAGAAATTTGACGTTGTAGTTTATTGCCTTGAAATTGGGCCTCTGTCTCTTTAAAAACCCCTGCTTTTTCTGAAGCTCCACCTTCAGGAAGTCATCACAACGTGGCTCCTCTATTAACCTTTTATCAACGTTTTTACCAGCGTTGCTCTGAGAAGTAACTCCAATAATGAGCTCAGCAGATGTGCAGTTCCACCAGGTGTTGCTAATTACTGCTGGCTAGTCTGAAGGAGCTGAATGGGGGATGGGAGAAAAGGGTGTCGTCGAAGGCGGAACTTGATCCCATCAGGCACTTTTGCAGCTGAATGGTTACCATGGGACATTAAAGATTTTATCAAGCAACCATGAAAGAATCAAAGCAACACTGCAGGAATGTTTTTAGTGATGGAATGACATTATAACATGACGTAAAGGTTAAAAAAATGTCTATTTTACTTAAGACTGTCCCTTTAAGGATACTAGGATACTTTAAGGATACCTGCTGCTTTGGATTTTATTTATAGGTATCACAGTAACTTGTAAAATTTGTATTTGGGAAAAAAAAGAGAATGCCTTCCTTTTCTTTACATTTTTACATTATTTTGTGTTAATGTATCACATAAAATCCCAATAAGTTGGTTGTAATTGCAATGGGACAAAACATGGAAAAGTTCAGTTGGGGGAGAATACTTTTGTAAGCTTGTATGATGGTCTGTTTGAACACCTTGCATTGCGAGCTTAAATGTTTTGCGTACATTTCCCTCTCACACAGAGCAAGAGGAGGATTTATTACCTGTTGAGGAAGATGCTGCTGACGTCGTCGTGGTTTATGGGAGGCTTCTTGGAGCTGGTGGCCATGCGCAGCGGCCTGAGGAAGCAGTTGACCAGAATGGAGAGCTGGTGAACGTACTCCGTCTCTGCTTCCACCATGTTGAACACGATCTGGTTCCTCTTCCTCATGCTCTCTGCATGAGGCGAGCAGATGTAGTCCTGGACGATGATCTTCCACTTCCTCCGGCACAACCAGCCACGCATGAAACTTTGCACCTGCAGTGGTCACACAGCAACCCCGTCATGGGCTCCCATGCTCTCCGTCCATTGTCGCCGCTTTGACGATGCTTTTACCTTTTTAATCTTTTTGATGTCTGGGTCCTCCTCTTCTTGGTTGCTCTGAAACGGCAGCATCCTCTCCTTGGCTTTGTTCAACACCACAATCTACCACGACAACAGCATCTATGTGAGCGCGCTGGTGCAAAGCATCAAATATTCATGAAACTTTGGACAAAAATAAACATCTAGATAGGTAAGTAATGAGCTCTGGAATCCTTGGAGCCCTGCTGTGCTTTAATTCAACAGAAGTGTCTTCTTCATCATGCCTGGGGGCGTTTGCACGCGTTGATCTAAATGTGCTCCATCTGAGGGTTGCGTCCGAGTGTTCATTTAAGTATGCATGTGCACGCAGATGTGGAGGCGCTCATGCGTACCTCGGCTTTGAGCCGCTCGATCTCCGTGTCCTGGTCCTCCAGCTGAGTGCGCAGCTGATTGGCTGCGATCTTCTCCGTCTCCAGGATCTGGACCAGGTGGATGTACTTCTGCATCAGGATCTCGCGCTCGATCATAATGTCAGAGTAGCTGGAAGGCAGAAGGTGGAAAGGGTCGGGCTTCGGATATGTGCTTGTGAACAAACATGGGCGCGCTAACAGGTAAACGGGGGGCGGGGAGATGTTTAAGGTGTTCGCTGCCGTCGTTAAAAAAATAAGAGAGGCATCCGCAGGAAGGAGAGCGCTGAGAGGAAATAGAGGTCGAGTGTGTGATGTAACCAACGAGGTAAAACAGCGCTAGTGTGACCTAAATGTGAACCGCTGCGAGCACTGAGCACCCAGACACGCTCGCTCGCTTGGATGTGGTAGCTGTGTCCAGTGTGTTTCACCAGCACAAAGGAAAGGGAAGCAAAGACGAGTTTGATTTAACGAGAATCTTTAAACTGAACGTTCAATAGTTAGACACTATAACTGGCGAGGAAAAGATGCTTGACAAGTTTATTAGTCTGCTCATCTATTTCTCAGCAGATTTGTTAAAATCATAATCTGAAAAGCCTGACCTTTTATCTTTTGCTCCAGTTTAGTGCATGTCTCTTCCAGCTTTGCACACCTAAGCTGAAATTGTTGCCTATTTTTCTCTGCAAAACAGCTCAATATCAAAGCCATTTCACTTCGTTCTGACTGCTTTTGGTTGTATTTGCAAGTAAGGCCAAAATTATACTGGCAGATTTAGATATAAAAATATTTTTTTTCACCCCAGAAGCTAGTTTTCTGATAAGAAATAAAACAGATATTTTCCAAAAGATAACAAAAAAAAGTGAAGCGAGTATCAATTGTTCTGAGTGAAGTTTTATTAATTAGTTTCTTTAAACTATTCTTACTCTTTTTCAATAATCAGTGGAAACATTATTGAGGACATTAAAGCAAGCAAAATTTATTCTAGTTGCTGACCATCTTACTGCACGTTTCCACTTTTGATCATTTGTTTGATAATTCATCTTTGAGAGCTGATGAAATGTTTAATCATCTCCTTGCCATCACGCCGTGGCGACTGCTGACGGTGGATAAACAGTTTTCGTGGAACATTAAGTTATTTCTCCACCACTAGTGGTTTTAGGAGCTGCACACGAGCCTGACTGACAGCGCTAAGACCCTCCTCCTGGCTCTGATTGGTTGTTCTTGACCGGGAGTGCTGCATTTTGTCAGACGGCAATAATAGCTCTGGCAGGAGGTGGGGGAGCTTGATATTTTCACAGATTATCTGTCTCCTATTGTATTGTCACAACATGGTGACAGTTTTAAAAACATATGCAAAAAACATATTTTTTGTAAAAGTTGCATACAGTAGCTTTAAGAAAGTTATGAATTAATGATGTACAATTTAGTGGCCAGTTGGCAACAGGATTTCCAAGAGTAAATAAGAATCAGAAATCATTCGATAGAGGAAGTCTCAGTAGTTATAAAATGTATTATTAAAACCTGTTGCCTTTCCTCAGCAAACAATAGGATGGGTCCACTGGTATTATTTTAAAAAGAAAGGTACTCGGAGACTCCTGACAGATTTCATGTGTAGTGCTGACGTCGATGCTGCGCTGCTTCTTTTTTTTTTTGGGTCAAAACTAACAGCTGTGAGGGATTGCTGAAGCGAGGCAACGGCGGACAGTTTTCCCCCCGGATCAGGGTCAGAAAATACCGCGTTGTAAGGCAAAACTGACCGCTGATCACTCTGCATTAAAAAGATCTGCTCAGTCTAGAAAAGCCCCGTCTCTTCTGTGCAATTGTGCACGACAGATCAACTGTGCCGCCGGTTTAAATCTCCTTAAATGCTGGTCATGATCTTGTGGTATTTGATGTTCTGTGTGAGCGCTCAGTCATTAATCTCACAACACACACAGTTCAGATTCAGACGGTGACACGGTTTACAGCGGCACAGCGGCCATTTTTCTGAGAAGTCCTGAGCTCAGTCATTACGGGGTGAAAACATTTTTTCTGATTTAGAAGCAGAACGACTCTATATCCCACCACGAACATATTCCTGTACGTTTTGTGATAATCATTCTGTGTTGACTAATTATTTTCTTAAGACCACAATGTGAACTTAAAGTTGCTGCTTGCTTTGACTATAGTCTACAAAGACATCTACATTTATTAGAAATTTAGCATGAAACTGACCTTATAATAATTTCCCTATCTTAGACTCTGAAAACGGTAAAATTAATAATGAGGGAAATAAGTCCAGTACCGAAATGAACCACAAAAAAAAAAAAACGTATGTTTTTTTTCCTCTATCCTGAACAACAACAAAAAAAAACGTGCCTGAAACGTGTGTCTGTTTGTACCTGGCCTGCTGGATGCACTCCACCCACTCGTTGCAGTCCGACTCATCCTCTGACCGCAGCTCCAGAGGTTTCTGACCTTCGTGACCAAAAATGACCAGGAAGTAGTGCTGCGTTTAACAGAAACAAACAACCAATCAAAACCACTAATTAAATCTTCATCTGCCTGATAAAAAATGGCAGACGCTAACAAAAAACAGTCCATTTAAATTATAAAAATGATTACAGTGAACACCAAAGCACAAGTAACAAGGCAATAGAAAAAAAGTAAAGTCTGAAAGTTAATTTAAAACCAGCAGTGGATTGATTACAGTTTCCTGGCCGATCATCGACCTTTCAAAAAACTGATCTTCTGATTTTGGCAGATGCTGATTTTTTTTTGTCTGAAAAGTTGTTAAATTTATTGACAAAGCTGCAAAGTTGCCAACATGGCGGAGACTACAGATAACCACAGAGGTGCGACATAACCGCAGCGCTAAAGGGGCAGTGGATGGTTTTCAGACCTTTCCTGAGGAGAATAAGATCTGTTTCTCGTTGAAGGCCAATCGGCGATCCTCCAAAATTAAGGAAATTGCCTCCAATTTATTGGTACATGACAACAAAAATATACAGAAACACAAGGACTAAAAATAAGAAGTCACAGTAAAAACCAAATGACACATCTGGATTCCAGATCTTTTTCCGGCTCAAAATCAACAGGACTTTTTTGTAAAGTAAAAATCTTGATGTGATCACAGTCTGACCAAAGGATTTATGAAGTGAAACACTTAAAACATTATTTTAAAGTCAGTAAAGTTTTAAATCTCTAAAGTCTCTGCGCGAGCTGGAATGTTTTAGTGTTAAAAACATCTAAGACGTTTTTATACCAAACTACTTCACTGCAAGTTTGAAGCCAGCTTGTTTTAGAACCAATGCGTCAGAACAGCAACAATTTGAAATAAAATCTAAGTAAGCACAATTCATCAATTTTTTTTTTGTTTGTTTTGCTTCTGGCTCTAGGACTTTAAAACAATAATATTAATGGGACACATTTTGGTCTAAAAGCAAAATTGCAATAAGCAATAAATCAATAAACCAAAAAAACAAGTTCAATAATTTCCACTTGAATGATTTATCGTTTCTCTCTTTTCTCTCTTTCAACCAAAAACTGGATGATAAAAGTCTTCAGTCTGACGATTTGGACTCAACCAGGCCTTTTTGAAGGACAATTTTGTTTACAGATACTTTATCATTTTATTTGTTGTTTCTGTTTGGTTATTTATTTTGGAGATTTAAAATGTCTTCTAGTTCCAGTGTTAAATATTCAGTAGAATTTAAAGTTCATTGGTCTTTGAGAACGTGTTCTTGCTTTATTTTGCGATTACCATTATATTACTTGAAAATTGTCTCACACCAACAAAATTATCTTTTACTGCAATAACTTCTGGGACAATTTATCATCTAGCAAAATTTGTCATAGTGGCAGGCCCAGGTATAGGAAATATACCAGTGCTTTCAGTTAATTATTCATTTATTTTATCATTTGCAATGAAATACAATAACATAAAATGCAACGCCCACAGTGTAGCTTATTTTGCTACACTGTGCCTCAGAGACAAACAGACGGCCAGTGTAGTAATGATGTAACGATAAGAGGGTGAAAGATATTTGCTGGCTACAAACTAGAGAGGCTTAAGGGCTTGTTTGTGTGTTGGGGGATGGGGGGAGAGGGAGTGAGGGTTTACATAACCACCAAGGCTTGTACAGCTCCTTGTATTGCTAATGCGGCTTCCCCAGCCACAAGCCTGCTTTAAGCTGCAGGATAACAATGAGTGAGACGGACAGACATAGAAAGGGAACTGTAAGCTGACTTGCCCTGCATTCAGAGGGCGAAAAAAACCAAAACAAAAACAGTTCATCAGTCTGACCTGGACAGAGCACGTCAATTCAGCCAGTGTTTGGTTTGCAAGATCTGGTATTATCAATGCACACTCATCAGATCTCCACACCATCCTGAGCTGCTCAACCACTTTCACAAGCCAATCAGTTATGCAGCATAAATTAAAAACATAAGGTTGTCCTTAATGCGTTACTAACTTTAACTTGTGGTGCTTTCTGTGGTGTGGAAAAGTGAACGTATTTGTATTGAAAATGTTTAGTATGAGCCTTTTAGTTCAGCCTTTACTTTCACCAGACCAACACAACACATGCTGAGTTACAAATTTAGGTTCCTCAAATTGAGAATTTGAGGATGGAGAACGACGGGTGGATCAATCAAATCCACAGGTCACATAGGGTCTCAGCAGTAGCCTTCCAAATGTTGCCTTCTTTAGTCTACCATCCACTCCCATTAACAGACCCACGGTAAACAAAATACATATATATATACTTACAAACTTCTATAAAATAGCTGAAACATCAAAAATACGTCACTAAAAAGGAATCTTCTAGCCTGAGAGGTCTGTAAAAGAAAAAACATCTTTCATCCTGTTTTAAAGATTAGTCACAATAATACTTATATTTTATCCATTAGTTTGTTTCATTAAGAGGCCAGGTCATCATCAGTACCGGCTGAGAAGCTTCCTAACACTCATAAACTAACTATAAAATACTTCACTCTGCTTCTCCTTGTAACCCTTTCATTTAAATTATTCAAACATCAGCATTTTAGGTGTACCAGAATAACCAACGAAGACCTTCATTACACTGGTCATACTTGTACTCTCACCTCTTACTGTGCTAAATCTTGCAACCTCACACACAAAACAAAATAACAACAAAAAAACAGGTTTGTTTACTTCAAGCAAAGGAGACATGTTGAGCACTCAGGACGACGTTAAGACTCCCGGGGTGAGCCACGCACTGATGCATAAACAAACAAAAAGGCCAAGTGCAATGTCTGCAGGATTTCAAATTTGCACTCAAACTTTTCCGCACCGTAGCTAAAACGTCAGCGCTGATGTACAGCACAGATGAAGACAGAGGAGGACAGTCAGGGGTTTCATTTGATTCAACATGAACTGCAGAGAAACACAGGCTGATCCACACACTGCACAGTCAAAGGGAAGCTCCAACTAGGACAGGTAGCCACGGTGGTGGGAGTTTCTCTGTGAGATGTGGTTGTGCTGGCTTGGTATTCAGAAAGTGTCTGCAGGCAAAAGGGCCAGCAAGGATGCTATTCTCAGTGAAGCAGAGCCGCATCCCAGAACAGAACAGAGCAGCTCCACATGCCAGGTCACAAAAACACAAACGGTCTGCACCTTCAAAGCAGCTCATGTGTGATTTATCGCATAATAATACGCCAACACCACGATTCAGCTCAATATTGGTGTTGGGCTTCCACATCAAACTTACTGCATTCAATCATTTTCACAAGTTCAAATCAAGTTTTTTGAGAAGCAGCGCAAAAGTCTCAAGTCTTTCAACTCAAGCTAAAGTCAAATCTCAAGTCTATAATAGGTGAAAAAGAGAAAACTAATAAAGTGTAATTTTTAACATCTGTTAATCATTGTCTTTGCTGTACATTTTACATTTTTTAAATCTGACTGAAAGATAATTTTGAATGTGTCAATAATAAGAAAAGATGGTAAAAATAGTCTTAATAGAATCACCTTTTTTTTAGATATTGAATGTATAACAATGAATTTGTATCCTGTGCATGAGGAGCGAAGTTTGACTTGACCTAGTGCTGATTGCATTTGGCTCC
The DNA here is from genome assembly GCF_003331165.1 of Xiphophorus hellerii. Taxonomy (NCBI): domain Eukaryota; kingdom Metazoa; phylum Chordata; class Actinopteri; order Cyprinodontiformes; family Poeciliidae; genus Xiphophorus; species Xiphophorus hellerii. Next base: position 26,278,399 of record NC_045679.1, on the reverse strand, counting down.
GGTCACCAGAAGGTCACCGCATTTACATTTGAATATTTTCCAAGTGAAATTTTGAAGGCTAATTTCTGCAATTCAGTTTTTTAGGCAAATATTTTGCTGACTAAATTCAAGTAAAAAAAACCTTAAATCATGTACCTAATTGCACAAGATAAAAATTCAGTGTTATAAATCCAATGTAAAAAAAATAAGTGATTCTAAGAGACTATTTTTCTAGGAAAGGCTTTTATTTTGAAAATCAGGAATTGTCTCTTTAATTACACAGCTAGACTTAGCAGAGAGAGAATACGGTGGCAGAGGAAGGTTAAGTTTATTTTGTTCTGAAACAACCAGAATTTGTTCAACACAGAATTCAGTTAGAGTGAAATAAATAATAAAATGAAGATTTAATTTAGCGTAGCAACAAACCCCTGTGAAGCTGTAAATGGCTCATATCTGCTACCACAGTGTTGTACTCCAGTAACATGAGGCCTTTTGATGTGAGTTAATACACAACCTTCATCCACCAGTCGGCTTTCCTGGTGACTCCTTCAACTTTTAACAAATCACTGAGACGTCTTTCTTCTTCAGGTAAGAAAACCTGCTGGTCATGTTGTCACACAACTTCACTTCATCAGCATCTGAATTCGAGAACTCGGTCTGCAATCAGCTAAGTGTGTCAAAACGTTCTCAATAGTCTCTATGCATTAAAATGTACCATATTTATATTGTACAAAAAGTGGATATTAGGGATGTCCAAATAAACAATATTTCAGTGTATTCAATATAAACAGAATTAAATATACTCATTTGAATAAAAATGGATACAAACTGACTGACTCACATTTGCCCAAATAGTCGTTATGATGATAACACTCAGGCCTCTGCAGTCACTTAAAATCAATAAATGGGTTGCCACAACTTTCTTCAGCTGAATAGAAACAAAATGAAAGTTTTATTTCTGGACCTAAAGAGGAACGATCTAGAGTCAGCACAGCTTCAGTTACTACAGCTGGAGACTGGCGGAAAGGTCCAAATTCTGGGTACAGTGATGGACACTGACCTGAACCTTCAGAGTCACATAAAGACAGTTACAAAGTCGGCCTTCTATCACCTGAAGAACATTTCCAGGATTAAAGGACTGATGTCTCAGCCAGATCTAGAGAAACTCATCCATACGTTTATCTTTCATTGATTACAGCAATGGTGTCTTTACAGGTCTGACTAAAAAAAATCAATCCTCCAGCTGCAGCTGCTCCAGAACGCTGCTGCTGGCGTTCTCACTAAAACCAGGAAGCTAGAGACCATCACCCAATTCTAAAGTCCTTCCACTGAGAGAAGAGACTTTAAAATACTGTTTATAAATCACAACACATTAAAGATCTGCTGTTGTTGTATCAACCTTCTGGACTTTCTGGTTCTGGTCTGATCTGCAGAACCAGAACCAGAACCAAACATGGAGCAGCAGCATTCAACTTCTATGCTCCACAAATCTATAACAGACATCCACAAAACTGCAAAGCAGCTGAAACACTGAGTTCCTCTAAATCAAAATTCAAGAGTTGCCTGTTAATTAATAAGAAGTGGAAAATAAATTAATGTTCTAATCTGGATTGCAACTTCTTTTTATTTTGCCACTACATTGTAATATTTTCTGTTTGTTTTTTAGGTTATGTTTTTAGCACACAAAGCACATTGAATTGTTTGATTTGCTTAAATTAGCTATATGGGGCGTGCCGTGGTGGCGTAGCGGTTAGCGCGACCCACATTTGGAGGCCTCAAGTCCTCGACGCGGCCGTCGCAGGTTCGACTCCCGGACCCGGCGACGTTTACCGCATGTCTTCCCCCCTCTCCCTCCCCCTTTCCTGTCAGCCTACTTCATGAAAAGGGACTCTAGAGCCCACAAAAAGACCCTCTGGAGGGGTTATAAAAAAAAAAAATTAGCTATATGACTGAACTTGACTTGACTTAACCATCATTGTACTCGTTGCAAGTACAAAGGTGAGGTGGAATAAGAGATCGTGTCCTGATGCTTCGACTTGAAACGTGCTGCAACAGGATCCAGGGCTGCCAAGACTGATCCCACTAAAGGGATTACAAATTTATTTTAAGAACAATAAAAAACACCCTGAGAAATGCGTTCCCAGTTTATTCGTTACCCAGTTTGTTTACAGTGCTGTAAGGTGTTTGCTCCCATATACATTTCTTCAGTTTTGTATGTAATTGTTTGGGGATGACATTACAGATCTGCTGTATTTTCAACAGGTCCGGTTTGGCTATGAATAACTGTCGAAGGGAATTAATAAGAAAATTTGTCATTTAGATCAAAATTACAGAGTCGGAGCTTCACCTGATTATCAGGAGAATAATAGTCAAATAGTTCAGGCTCAGTTATTGATTATAAATACATTCCTGATAAGGTTTAGATGAAGGGTTTAAGTCCAGTTTTTGGAACAGCAAGGTGCTACACATCTTTGAACTAAAAACCGACAACTTACTTTATGTCACACATTCATGCAGTGACGCTTCTCCTCTTTCTACTAAAACTGAAAGTGGGTTAATGTGGTGCATTGTGGGATTGATCGTTCAGTCTTATATCAGTCTCTTTGTTCCCTGTAGTTCAGTTCTTCATGGCTCTAGGCACAACAGATCAAACCAATTTTAATGTAGGACGAAGACAAATTGAGTACACAGACAATGTAGTTTTTAAGTGATGCATCCATCATATGTAGCCGCTTATCGTTGCAGGATCATGGGTGGGGATCCCCAGCAACCACGGAGTGAGACAAGGTACAATCTGTAAAGTCCATCACAAGGCAGCATAAGCTAATTTGTTAATTACTGCAACACTGGAAATTTGCTTAACGGAAACACACCAATTTATAAAAATATAAAAAAATTTCGATAAAACGTTTTTGCCCTAAGATGAGATGGTTTTTCGGCCATATTGAAATAATAAGTGTTTTGCGCAAAACTTTTTTCGCGTCATATGATCAACACACTGGATGTTGCCATGGGAGTAAAAGACGAAGAACACGACAGAATGATGGTGCAGCGTGTTTCTTAAGGACTTATTGCGTAAACAAGCTCAATCATGTGGAATTTCTTATTAAATTGAAACACCGCAATTGTGAAATTTGATTATTTTTTTTCAACACAGTGGAGAAATTTTGGCTTACTCTTCTTTGCAGAACTGTTTCTCCTCAACCACAATGGAGAGGTTTCAGTCTTGGACAACATGTTTGGGTTTCCAGCAAAGCATATCCATCCGATTTAGGTCCAGACTTTGACTATGCCCAAGATCGTCCATATGTCTACATGTCAACTTCAATATAGTGATAGCAACCTTGAAAATCAAAGTAAAACTCCATAGCTGCAGGACACAGTATAAATAAAGATACAAGCAGAGATTTGGAGAGCAGAGTGGACATCAAAAGAGCTGAGTAATCAACTGAGCACAGAGGCTTTGATGTTCTTAGATCTTTTGTCTGACTTTAATATTGCTTCATCAAAAACATTCGTCTTAAACTGAGCCTGCTGACAAGGTGCCTCATTAGGCGGAGATCAAACAAAGCTCCGTCAGTAAGCTTGTCACCATTGGTCTGGATGTGCTTCACGTCAGGACAACATCACTGTAACGCCGACCGCTGCAGAATCCTAAAGCAAAGGTTTAAAGTCTGCGTTCTAACAGAACATGGTTTGAAAAGTGGCGTCAACTCTATATGGGCTGCTGAAACTAAAAATATAAACTACCTACAACAGAAGCCAAGTTTGTCCTCATTGTAGACTTGGCAGAAGCACTAAAGTAAAGTTAAAAAAAATAAAAACCTGTGAATTTGCAAAAGGGAAATTACGGATCTAATCAGCCATCTCTGCCACCACCTGCATGCTGCTGTAGAGCTTAGTCAGTTAGCAAGTTTACCTTTTAGACTGATATACAGTGTTGAAATTATGTGCTTTGTCAAACAAATTCGTGAACAAAAACTATCACTGTCCTCTTCTACAATAATCCTAATGCCGCATCATTCTTCTGCACGGCCGTCAGAAATGTCCCAGTCGTGCATCTAAGATAATAAACAGCTGCTGTGCAGAAAATCAATGTCAACTCCCACAAGCTTTCTTTTGTAATCACACTTTATACACCAGAAAAATAATCAAGCTACTGATTCAGCTCCTTAGCAGTTCCTAACCATCTGCTTTTACAGAACGTCTAAAATATTTTTATTTACACGGTACATTTGTCGTAATGTCGCTTCATATCTGCAGTGATTAACAAATAATATAAACTTGGAGAGATATAACTTAAATCATTCGTAGGACATGATGTGTTGCAGTAAATGTAAGCAATGCTTTCCCTGTTTTCCCCAGTTTTAGGTCGTACAATGGGTTAAATAAGTATTTGATATGTTGCCGATTTTCTATTTTTATTTTTGAGCTTGCTAAGATTGGAGAGGTCTGTAATTTTAATTGAAATTAAATCTCAACTGGGAGAGAGAATCTAAAAAAAATCTAGAAAATGGCCTTGTATGATATATTTTTAAAATAAATAATTTGTGTTTTATTGCATGAAGTACAGTGGTGTGAAAAACTTTTTTGTAAAAAAAAAAAAAAAAAGCCTTTCTCTCACAGTTTGGATTGTTTTTTCTCCCCTAATGCCTTAATTTAAAAACTGAATTTTGTGTTTACTTGTGTTGTTTTTTGACTGATATTTAGATTGGTATGATGTTCAACATCACACTAATGATGTTGAACATCATAGATATGATGTTCAATCATACCACTAATGGTAAGGTTGAATTTCTGTGCAAACAAAAACAGAAATCAGGAAGGGGACAGTCTTTCACACCGCTGTAAGTGCTTGATAAAATACGACAATAGAACTTAATATTTGGTACAGAAACCTTTGTTAATAATTCCAGAAGTCAGACATTTCCCAGTGTGTGCAGGAGGATTTTAATCCCTGTGTCTCAACTACTTATTTTCCCCACTGTATTGGTTTGCAGCACATTATAACCTAAAATGTAAAATGCTTTGACTTGTTTTCAAAATATCAGCTGCAGCCCACACTAACATTCAATCTTTTGTATTTATGACCCAATTTACAACCCCTGTAAATCTCCATCAGCTTAAAATGTACTTAGTTTTTAATAATAATGTAATAAAGAACGTTGTAGGGTGGTGCAGTTGTTGGCACCGTTGCCTTGCAGCAGGAAGCCTCTCTGCATGGAGTTTGCATATTTCCCTGCGTACGTGAGGTTTATTTCTACGGTAAATTCAAAAATAACCACATTAGGACGTTAGCTGCTCTAAGTCGCCCTTAGGCGTGTGTGCATGGTTGCTTGTCGTGTGTGAGGCCTGACCAGGATGCTGCGTGCCTCTAGCCTCATTGGGGATTCAGGAGAAGCGTGTAATATCAAAACAGATGTTTTTCAATCTTTCATTTGTTTGATTTAATTATCGGCAGCTCTTGTTAAAGATTAAGTTGACAATGAAATCAGGTGAAAATATCTTCATACATCCAGAGGTTAATAACCTCTAAAATGCAAAGAGTCTTTTTTTTATCCCCCTCCACTGCTCCTGGTAAATGAAAATTGTTGAGAGCCAATATGATTTCTGTCAAGTTTCAGAAATGTGTGCTATGTCAAATTAGGTTTAGGTTTTGGAGCAAAGAAAAACATAAAATGTCTATAAGAAGAAGAAACTGGAAAAAATGGCTGAAAAAAGTCTTGCACTATTAGTGTCATTTGTTGTGAAAATTCTATGTAGATATTACTAGAAAATTGTTTAAAAACTAAAAAAAAAAGGTTTTATCAACTTAAGTTTAAAAACACCACCGAGTTCTAAGAAGATTTTGGTCAAACTCATCTAGTCAACTGTGTATCTGATGCAGGATGCACACTGGAACTAAACAGTTCAAAGTGCTGGTGGAAATATTTAACACCTTTTATGTCTATTTTTCAGTGACAGAAACTGTCTCATAACTGAGTCAGGAATTCAGCCATTTTTGATTTGTCATAGTAAATAAGAGGTTTATCTATCATTATTGCATGTGTTTAATATTAAGACTCCATCTTATGGGGTTTGAATACTTCCAATTAAGGCAAAGAAGGCAAAAACAGTTGTATTTAATCATTAAATATTGCGTTATTTATGGAACCTTTCATATAAAATATTCATTTATCTTTCACCTTATGATGCGAACTGATTATTTTTGGCGCTGCTTTGATTGTGGTGTAAAACCCTAATCACAGTTAACTGGAGGCTGAAGGCTCCTAATTATTCCCCGCATGCTTGTCACGCACCTGCTGTTTCTCCGTGGGCTCCTTGCTGATGGCGGACACCTTGGGCGCAGGTGCCCGCTCGCACGTGCATCCTTCCAGCAGGTAAATGCCGGAGGGCCTCGCGCTCTGGTCGTTCTCAAAGTAGAAGAGCACGTTCTGGTACAGGGCGAAGTACTTCTCGGTCCAGCGGCTGTTCTCCGTGGTCTTCTTGCTCAGGTAGCCCCGCTTCGAGCCCTCTTTTCGCGCCACCACCGAGAGATAGAGCGCGTGGCCCTCGTTGTACCGCACGCTCTTCTGCATTTTATAAGGGCTCTTTATTTAAACTTCAGGGAGAGGCCATCACATCGCGGCGCATCTTCAGATATGCTGCTGCTGCTGCTGCGGTTATTTTTAGCGGACTGATGCCAGAGGGAAGGCGGTTAATGTCTCAGTCTGTTGGAGAAGGTAATCCGGGCTTACCATGATATAAAAAGTTGGAACGTCCGCCGCTCGGCAGCTTTAATGCGGGCTCTCGGAGTCGGCTCAGACAGTAACTACAGCAGCACTCACTCTGCGTTTGCATCCCACGAAACTTTAGAGAGGAGTTGCGCCTGTTAGCGCGCGAAAGTAATGTAATAAATATATATTTATGGAAAAGAATCCACAAAAAAAAGGACAAAGAGTGACACTCACCGGCAGCAATATGAAAACAGAGTCAGAGGAACAGACGGTGAAAACAGAATCACAACGGAGATCAGCGGTAATCGGCTTTGACACGCACTTAAAGAGACAGGTCGGTACCGCCCCGCTCCGCGCGCCGCTGACCGTTTCGCATCACTTTGTAGTGAGTGCGGCGCGGCGCGCGAGCCCCACTGTCAATCCGAGAGCGCAGGAGCACTGGAGCGCGTGAGCGGTGAAAGCGAAGCAGAGACGTTTGAAGTGGGGAGGCTCAGGTGTTTCAGTGATGCTGCGTCCCGCTCGGATGCTGCTGATGTATCTGTCAGGGAAGGTTAAAGGAACCTGGATTTATATTTCATTTATGTTTTATTAGTATTATTATAATATTCTATAGTCGTTGTAGACGACTTAGTTTAGTAAAATATTACAAACTAACACTCTCAGATATTTCCCAGAAATTGTCACCTCTGTATAGGTTTATATATGTTTTAAGCCTTCAGGCCTAGCTAGCAAATTAGCTGCGGCTACAAAATTTGTACGTATAAAAAGCAACACTCACTACCTTTGTCCCTTTGGCAGTAATAATAAAACACATTTTAAAAATGCAAACATTATTTACATCGACACAACTTTGTTCGTTTGCCAGTAAAAATAGACACGACGGGGATGTTTATGAACAATTTACAAAAATCCTTGTTTGCGAGTCAGTTGGCAGAACTGTTTTCCAAAAACGAGTTTTTCCAGTTGTTGGGAATGTTTCCACGCAGAATGCAAATCCTGTGAGCAGATATACAAATATACTTTCATAAATTAAGAGGATTAGATTTAACATCAGAAAGGTCAAAAACCATCTGGCAGCCAGTTTACACTTTCACCATAATTGAAGCATGTTAAAAAAAAAAAACAAATCAAGATACTGTGTATTTCCTGCAATTTATATTTATTTCTGTATATATCAGGATTACACATCTCTCCATGAGGAAGACATCCTGATTGGTGGACTGCAAACACAACAATTATTTAAGTTGCTGACCCTATTTTTTCTTTTTTTTTTCAGCCACAGTAAACCTCTATGTATCAGATGCCAGCTTTTTACTTTATTTTCCACTTGCTACAGGGTATAAAACTCAAAATAAAATACTGTAATAAAGACGTTCCTCCTTTGTCTGCAGCAGAACTTGGACTTTCCTGATTGGACTGAAGTGGAGGCTTGTTCTTGTTTGCATAGTTCTATGAAAGGAGCCTCATCATTTTTCTACAAACAAATTTCTACAAACAAAGGAGAAGAGTTTAAGAGAAACTGTGTGACAATTGAATTGAAAGCTTACTGATCACTCCTAGCAGGGCAGCTATTCATGAAGCCATCTTTTTTTATATTTAGGCTGATTTAAAATGAGGTGATGCTTTTATTGTGTTGTTTTTGAAACGCTCACACATGCTTACACACACACCCACACACACAAACACACACACAAGTGAATAGGGTAAAAGCAGAAGTTTCTATTTTTGCAAAGAGGTGATATGCATCAGAAGATGGGCGTTCGTTTTGAAACTCCCATTCAGCCTGAAAGCACAAGCAGATGTTGTAGTGCGTCAGTGAGAGCCTTTGTGTGTGTGCATGTGTGTGTGTGTGTGTGTGGCCTTGTTTTTGATACATTGTAAGGACCATTTTCCAGACAAAAACTACGTTGTGGGGACCGACTGCTCCTTATGGGTCCCAAAGTTAGTATCCCATCAGAAAAGGTGTTGTTTGGAGGTCAGGGGTTATGTTTAGGACTAAAGTATTAAGAACTGAGTTGATGTAAGGTTTAGAGTTAGGGATGTACTGGTGGCTAGGTTTAGAGTAAGGGTGAGGATTGGGCAATAGAAATGAATGAAAAATGAATGGACGTCAATGCAAAGTCCCTGCAAAAATAGAAAAATTGTCTGTGTGTTTGTGTAAAGACACAGAATGGCATCATTCATGTCTCTTTTATGCAAGTGTGTTTCTGAGCTAAGCTAATACCTTGCATTCCTCTTGAGTACCGATGTAATCATGCAGAAGATGTACTTTTATATGTGTTACTTTCGCCATAAAATAAAATTACATGCTAAAATCAAATTACAAAAGTGACAGTAAAGCACACGCAATTGAAATCCTTCAGATCTTCCAGTAGAAAACTTTTTTTTTTTAAACGGTTGATTTTGATACTGATATAGCAGAAATCGCTACATTGGTGTTTTAGAACCAGCTTGATCAATTGTGTTGTTTGAATTTTGTTGTTAGAATAAAACAAGGAGAGTATATTAGAGTTAATAACACCAGGAGTCATATTGAACCGGTTGATATAATCACCAGTATGGGCAACAACATAGTAATGGAGATACTCCTGCATTTCAGGGATGTTTATAACAGATCGTCATAACAACGTCACAAAGACCAACAAACTCAATGTTAGGATCTGGGGAAGGCTGGTTGGGGGGTCTCTAGTTTCTCCACTAGGGGGCATCCTGGGACCATCTGGTGGGCGTGAACCTGGAGCTGCACACCTGCTGCCACTTACCATTGTTTGGAGGGGTTTATCAGGACGGAGCCGCCGACACTCCAGTGCCAGAGTGTTAGCCTGTGATGGTAATATCATTGTAGCTCACCTCCGACCACCTGTTCTCCGAGTAACCTCCTTTTGTGCTGCCTTTCCTAGGTTGTCGTTCCGTGAAGCCCTGAGTTTCTCCAAACTTCTACGAACCTGGTCGGATTACCTAAGATCCTCGAGACCCCGCGGAGTCTACCCGTTGGTGGCCACGTCCCTGAGACCAGCCCTCAGTTCTGTCGGCGGCAGATCCCTGGTCAAGCGGATCCCTTCCGGCACCTGTCTGAGATTTCCCTCCACTCACCTGTCCGCCCTCTAGAGAAACTCACGCCCTCGTTCCAGCCTGCAGCTCCGGATCCTAGCGGTTCACCTCTCCGTGCTCAGAAGAGCTCAACGGCAAAGATCCAGAACCACGCAGACGAGCACCAGTTCCGGACCACCTTGAACATACCTGTTAGCACTGTATTTAATAAATCACCATAACCTTTACCCATCTCCAGAGTGTGTTCTGCGCATGTGGGTTCGACAAATTAATCTCAACATGACACTCAGCACATAGGTCAAGAAGGAAATTGTAAGTTTAAAGTGGGTTTGGGTTCTAAATCTTTCAATATCTGAATATAATAATAGTACTGCAAAGCTGCAGAACTACTAAAACATGGCTGCCCTGCTAAAACTGACTGGTCACAAAGGAGAGAGAATCAGCCAAGAAGCTGATGGTAACGCTAAAGGAGCATCAGAGATCTACAGCTCAGATGGAGGAACTGGTGGACAGGATGTGCGCTCCAAACATCTGGAGTGATAAGAAGAAAATCATTTTTGGAAGCAATAACAAGTCCTGCATGTAGTTTGCTACGAAACCAATTAGACACAGTAAACATAAGGAACAATGTGCAGAAGACCTGAGAGTGTTTCTGAGTTTCATCTTCCAGCAGGACAACAACCTGCAACATACAGTCAGAGCGAAAAAATAGGGTTTTTAGACCAAAACAACGTATGTGTTACATTGGCCCACTCAAAGTTCACACCTAAAATCGAGAATCTTTGGCAGGTCCTGAAAATTGGTGTTCACAGACACACTCTGTCCAATATCACAACATGGCTCCTCTATTAACCCTTTAACAACATTTTTACCAGCGTTTCACTCAGAAGCAGCTCCTGTAATGAGCTCAGCAGGTGTTTGCTAATTGCTGGTGGCTAGTCTGAAGGAGCTGAGTGTGCAAGTCGCGGTGGAGGGCTGCTTTGTGAGGTGGAAGCATGGATGCTTGGAAACTACAGCTCAAAGGAGGAGCTGTGTCTCTAAGGCGGGGCTACGTCCACCCAGGCGTTTTGCACAGCTGACTGGTTGCTATGAAGATTAAAGGATTTCTCAAACATGTATAAAAGAATCAAAGCAACACTCCAGCTATGTTTCTGATGAGGGATTAACATTACAACATGGTGTAAAGCACAAAAAAGTCGATTTTACAGAAAAGTGCCTCTTTAAGATTATTATTATATTTTTTGAAAACCATGGATTTTTCCTCCTGAACTTCACAGTTCTGCAAAGCCTGGTGTACTTTTGTCTCATCTGACCAGATTGCCGTCTTTCACAGTTTGTTTGCAGGAGTTTAAACAAGACTTTTTATGGCATGAATTTAATAGATTGTATGTAAGAATATCATTTCCCTCCACTTCACTGCTGTATGTTGCTTGGTGTTGGTCTTGGTAAATCCCAATAAAATACACTGAAGGTAAAGGTCAGATTGTAAAAATAAAATGGGAAAGTTCAAAGACTATGGAAGCATTCTGATGTGCTGCCTAGAACTGACACAAAGAAACAATTTTGCAAGATGGCCAGTAGATGGGGCAATAGTCCTTTTCTTTCTGCTACTTTGTGCCGCGTTTCCTGCGTTTTAATTAACTCAGCCACACTCATAATGAAGAAGGTCAAAGTACAACAAATGTTTTACATGTTTTAAATTACTGAGTGACAAGTAAATGTAATATGAACAATATGTGTGATACAATTAAAAAATTGTTTCAGACAAGTTTTTAGTGTCTGTTCTGTATGTTGCTGTTTAATGGTGCTAACTGGAAAGAGTTTTAAAAAGGCCTCCTCAGCTAAATATTTGCAGGTAAAAAAAGCCACACACACACAATAAAAGATGCAGTCATAGTCATTACATAATTTTTTTCTTTTTATTATTATTTTTGAATCATTTTGCTCTTGCAACATGCAGTTTGATGATGAAGAAACCTTGAACACACTCATTGACAATATTGTGACCAAGAATTTTGAAACACTTTCAGGCTACAGTTAACAAAATCATCTTTTAGTTCCACAGTGTCTGCGTCCAAAGTGCAATAATTTTCCAATAATGTGTTTAAAAATAATTGGTCAAATTTAGATGTATGTGAACACATGGAATCATTTATCATCTTTAGGTAATTGTATTTTTCTTTCTCTCATTATGTCCGTGCAGATCTCAGACTCTGAAGGGAAAACTGTCTGACAGATCTGCAAGAACCTGGAACAAGAAGCCCAACATGTTCTGAGAAAGTGAACAGTGTCTGAGCCAAATGGAGCAACTGCCTGTTCTTTCCACCAGACCTCTAATCAGTCCCACTAAACCTTCCCTCAAACACCAATCAGGTATCCAGAAATCCAAATTATGGATAAACTCAGTTAGTTAACAATGAGTTCATCTTTATGTAGATCTTCTGTCAGCAGTTTAGGAATTTTGCCTCCATATAGATACAAGGATATTAAAAAACGTGATAATTTCTTCAGTGACACTATCAGGGGCGCCGCCAGGAATCTTGGGCCCCCTGACAAAATATTAAATTGTGTCGCCCCCCCGCAGCAGCTGTTACAATTTTTTGAATCTTTCTGACCTATCAAAAGTGCCACAACTGCCTTGCTTTCTTTGGTCCAATATTGATACTAGCACAATATTCACTTCTAGTGAATTTTACATGAAACAGTCCACATACCATGTGCAAGTAAGTTGCTTAAATGTTTTCTACTAGTTTTCTATTACTGAAATGTCTCTCCCCACAAACAACAGTCATAGGCAACGTGCAAAATATACATGAAACAATCCAGACTTCTCAAAAAAATACTATATAGTTGCATTTTATTCAAGCTGCAGTATATAACTTTAATAAAATGTTTTCTCTATATTTGTTAAAATTGTCACCATGTCGTGACAGTTTGTTATGAGACAGATAATCTGTGAAAAGATCAATCTAACTGACACAAGAGGGCAGTATAGTGCCTTACTCTACCTGCCTTTCAGGTCGATGTCAGCAAGACATAAACTGTCTGATTTTGCTTACCTGAGTTTACAAACGAACAAAAAAAATGTGAATATGTTTCATTTTACCCTTTGTCTTGATCTGCAAGCTTGAATGCATACATATGTTACATTATGATGAATTTTAAAATATCACCTAGTGATGAATTCCCTTTTGAAGATAAAATCCTTTCAGCAGGTGTCAAGTCTACTTTTCATTAACTTTTTCTCATTTCTCTCTTTTCAAAAGCATTAAATGTTTTATTTTTGACTGTCTGATTTATTATTCTCATTGTAAACATCATGTTTACATCACCTGTAAGTGTAAAATCATCATAATTAACATAAATAAAGTGCAATTAATCTATATAATGTGTTTCACCTGCTGATAAAGTCCCTGAAATAAACAGAGTTTTCAAAAATATTTTAAAAAATTAACAGATCTGTAGAATCCAACAATGGATTAAAGTAGAGTAGATCAATATCTGTACAGACTCTCATAGTTTTTATTTTTATTGCTTGGACAGAAACCATTCTTCATTTTAGTTGTGACTGTAGAATGAGAACATGATAAGTTATACAAGCTGATGCAGGAAGAAGGCAAACTTCTTAAACCTGCTTGAGACGCACAATGGCCTCTTTAACTGCTGAGAAGGAACATATAGATTTCAACATATAGATTCCAACATATAGATTTCAACATATAGATTCCAACATATAGATTTCAACATATAGATTCCAACATATAGATTTCAACATATAGATTCCAACAATGTTTAATCACTGAACAGAATGTGGACCTGCTAAGATGTCGTGTCAAAACTTGTCTTTAATTTAACTTCTTGGAACAGAACCAAAAAACGTGTTTTTTCTGTTCTTTCTGCTCAGCAGCTTTTCACTCACAAATCCTGATTCCGTCAGAGGAGTTTATAACTTTCATTCTTACCCTCCTGACAGCACAAAGTTCTCTAGGGAAGATTTGTGTCCGTCTCATTCCAGAGCTCCCAATATTCCAATAAAGTTCATCGTGTCTTCAGGTTCTTTTCTTATCAGACACATGGCCTCTGTCTCTCAAGGCGTCGACCACCTGACATGTTTCCCCAGCAGGCTGGTCTTTGTCATAGGTGACACTAGGTGGTATGTGATGGAGCTGATCTTGACACATCATGTCCCACCTGGTAACACGTGTCTTCAGAATAAGTCGGATGAATATATCAAGATTATGAAGTTTGTTGATTGATGCGAGCTTTTGCAGTTCATGTATATCTGCTTATTGTTTGAGATAATCAACCAGACTCATTGAGCAACCAGATAAAATAAAAAAGAAATACTGGAGTATAATTGAGAAATCCATTTATTTCAGTAACTTAATTAATTAAATGAAACATTATATAGATTACACACACACACACACACACACACTGATGTTTTCAAGATAGATAGTTAGACTTTATTGTATGACCCAAAAATGACAGAAATTCACAGTTGACTGTGATTTGTTTAAAAACACATATAAATTCAAAGAATTCACATAAAAATGAATAAAATATAACCCACGTATATAAGGAAACAAAACTCAATGGAACCAATTAAAGACAAAGTAACTATGCAGACTTGATTGAATTCATCATTGTAGAGGAAACAAATAAGGTTTTTAGTTTTTTTAATCATTTTTCTGTTAGTCTTGTTGATTTCCTTCTTGCAGTTAATGAAAACACCAATTTAAGATTACATTACATCAGATCAAAACAAACAAAAAAAATCACAGAAATATGGAATTCATCAAAAGTATTAGTGATAAGAAACCTAAAGGTTGTTTTCAAAAGGTACTTTTAACGTGACAAACCCCCTGACTATATATGTAATTAAGGCCCACACTAGGAAATATATTGTAAGCAAACATCGCTAAATACGCTACAAACTATTTTATTTATTTTTTACCTTTTTGTGGGCTCTAGTGTCCCTTATATGACAGTGGGCTGACAGGAAATGGGGAAGGAGAGGGGGGAAGACATGCGGCAAATATCGTCGGGTCCGGGAGTCGAACCCGCGACGGCCGCGTCGAGGACTCAAGGCCTCCAAATATGGGTAGTGCTAACCCCTAGGCCACCACGGCACGCCCTACAAACTATTTTTATACTGAATGAGACTTTTTATTAAGTCACATTTACCCTGTGATGTTCTTCAGGACCTCATCAACGCTGAACACCTGACATGCTATCTCATCTGTATAAGTTTTCTCTCCACACTCCATCAGACATGCAAACCAGCCATCTTCAATGTAGGCCAGGTCAGAGTAACCACTGGGTCCCTTGTTAATGACCCAGGCTTCCCTCCATACCAGATTCAATTCTCCAACTGATCTCACTGGGGAGTCGTTCAGATAAACTCCCAAATCACGTCTTTCCTTTGGATTTGTTGGATGAGAGTAAAGTAGCCACTTGGTGTTTGGTTTTCCAGACTGAGCTGGGAAGGAAATCACACTCCCCTCACAGCCTCCACCTGTTTCCACAAGGGGTGTAGCATGTATTATTGAGTTGAAATCACTGTCATCAATCTCAGCTTGAACTCGATTTTCTCCCTGACTGCGAGCATTGCAGTAGATCAAGCTGTGTCCCTTGCTATCATAAATCTCAGCCATCTGACATTCTATTGATGCTACAGACAGCATTTTACTGCAACGCCATGTTTTACCGTAATCATCACTATAAAAGCAGAATGCATGAGGAGTAGCTTTTTTATCTTCTGGGCCTGTGTAAGCATAAGCTGGAACAATCATTCTGCCACTCTCAGTTTGAATGCCGTGGCCCGGTCCAACAGCAAACGTGGACCAGTTTTTCATCTCAGGCAGCTTGTCGGTCACCTCAGTGACTTCACTCCACTTGTTGTCACTCTTCTTCTTTGTGATGTACCACAGACGGGCCTTGTTCCAGTGGTTGTCTATCTGAAAGCCTTCTGTTCCTATGACATAGATGAAGAAAAGGAACAGTGTCTGTGTGTGTTTTTCATACACTGCACACGGGTTCATGGGACGATATCCACAGGAGCACTTCTTCACTACTTCTTCAGGCAGAGACCACTGAAAAAAAAGCACATTAGATATAATTCATAAGATCTAAATTGAAACAATACATACACAATGTTATATATTTATCTAATATGTCTTAGCTAATATTGTGTTGAAATTGAGTAGTTGTTTCACATAATTACCTTCACCGTCTTCTTCTTAGTGGCTTTGTCAATGTCCACTGTTCCTTCACTCATGACCAGAGCCACTGAGGAAGCATCATCTGCGGTTGTCCGCTTCTCTGCAAAGGCAAAGAGCTTTTTCTCATTGTTGTTGTAGTAAAGAGCTGGAATCCTGAATATTTCTCCCACCCGTGACTGAAAGACGGTGGTTTTTTCATTGCTGCCCATGGATGCTGTCGGAGAGAAAAATGGTTATACAACCAAAACAATCAAAAACCAAAACAATCTGCGTTGAAGAAGCAACAGTTTGCTTGCTGCTCGTTTTTGGGCAATATTTATATTTGAAAGATTGGAGGAAGGAGCTAAG
Source organism: Xiphophorus hellerii (assembly GCF_003331165.1). Classification (NCBI taxonomy): domain Eukaryota; kingdom Metazoa; phylum Chordata; class Actinopteri; order Cyprinodontiformes; family Poeciliidae; genus Xiphophorus; species Xiphophorus hellerii. Next base: position 26,262,081 of record NC_045679.1, on the reverse strand, counting down.
GCAAGAAGGAAAAGAAGAAATCAGATAAGTTCAGATCCTGCCAAAACAAATAATAGCAAAAGGCACAAATATTGAGGAAGTTGAAATTTGAGCCAACAACCTGACAATATGGCTAACTGGTCCTGCAGGTTTAGCTTTTTTTTTTCTTCTATCATTCGTATATCAATACTGTAAAGCTCGAATGGAAAGCTCAGTGTTTTAGCTTTCATTCTCAGCAATTCTTCACTAACTGGGTCAGGTTCATCCCAATCATGATCCCACCGCTAAAACTAGCATGCTTTATTAACCGCTGTGTGGAAGTTTAACGTCAGTGTTAGAGCAAAGTTTGCTGTGAATTTAGTTTACTGCAATGGAAAGAAAATGTTTGACTCTAATTTTCTCATTTATACCAACAAATAATCAAAGGAAGGAGAGAAGCTGAAAAAATGAATAGCCCAGCATTGTTAGCAAAACATGACCATCAGTTTTATATGTGAGAATGAAGAAGCCAAAAACTGTTTGCCTTAAATAACTAATAAAGCAAAAATAATGAATGAAACTAATGCCACTCTAGACTAACAATCACTAAATAACTGCACTAAATACATATTATTTGTAGATTTTATAGATTAATTGCACTTAGTGATAAAGTCCCTGAGATAAACAGAGTTTTCAGAAATATTCAGATTTAATAAACAGATCTGTAGAATCCAACAATGGAGGAAAGTAGAGTAGACCAATATCTGTCCAGTCTGATATAGTTTTGATTTTGATAGCATGGAAAGAAAGAACTCTTCATTTTAGTTGAGACTGTAGAATGAGGACATTTCAGATTATACAAGCTGAACACCTGATGCAAGAAGAAGGCAAACTGCTAAAACCTGCTTGAGATGCGCAAGCAGGTTGTTGAGATTGAGCAAACAGATAGTTGAACACTTGATGGACAGAATGTGGACCTGGTGAGATGTCCTGACAAGAACTTGGCTTTAATCTAACTTCCTGGAGCTTCTTCAAAAATGTGTTTTCTCTTCCTGCTTCCTTGAGTCAAGAATTTGATTTTTCACTCTAATCGGGCTGCCAGATCTTTTCTACACTCCTAAACAGCTTCTTACTGTACAGCAACTATTTACTGACAAATACTGCATCAGTCAGTAAAGGTTATAACTTTCATTTTACCCTTCCTGACAGCACAAAGTTCTGTACAGAGGAAGATTTATAGAAGTCCTCCTGCCTGGTTCCGATAGAAAACTCACCCATCAGTCATCGATGAATACAGACTTGTTGTCCTGACAACCCACATCATGAAGGTTCTTCAGAAACTCCTGCTGGACCACATGAATAAGCAGAAAAACTCATGTCAAAACCCCCTGCAGTTTGCTTATCGCCATGGAGATGGAGTTGATGTCATCATGCACCTGTTTATACATATCATATAGAAACTTGTCTTACCTGTAACTTTCTGGGACTCTACTGGTGGAGAGTACCTTCAAACATCAACTTTCAAGCGTTGCCATAAATTCTCTATTATTAATCTTTTTTTTTGAAAACCATTTTAAAAAAATCAGAATTGATTTGAAAATGTAATAAAAAGGACTCACCCATCAGTCATGCTTGATGAAAAGGTTGCGGACCATGGAAGATGTATTGACAAGAACTTGGCTTACTTCTACTTTTTTCCCCCTTTTGCTTCCTTAAGTCAAGAATGTTATTGTGGTTTGGACCGGACTCTACAGGTGGCCATGTACTGTAACTCTGAATGATTTATAGATTATAACTCAAGGCACTTAACAATAACATGAATAGAGCAACTCTGTGGGATTCTGCAACATTTCCTCGACCTTGATGTAACCAAAGACAAGGTTCTATTGTTGTAGAAGTCCTCCTGCCTGGTTCCGGTACCAAAGAAAACTCACCCATCAGTCATCAATGACTACAGACTTGTTGTCCTGACATCCCACATCATGAAGGTTCTGGAGAGACTCCTGCTGGCTAATATGTATTAGCAGACGAGCTCATGTCAAAACGCCCTGAAGATTGCTTATCGCCATGGAGATGGAGTTGAAGACGCCATCATGCACCTTGTTCAACAAACCCACTGTCTGGACAAAGCATGCCGCACTGTGAGGATCATGTTCTTTGATTTCTCCAGAGCATTTAACACAATTCAGCCTGATTATCTTTGTCAGAAACTCCGGAAGACACAAGTGGAGGCCTCAACAATCGCCTGGATCTATGACTACCTCACAAACCAACCACAGTGTGTCTGACCTGGTGGTCAGCAACACTTGAGCACCACATGGCACTGTACTCTCACCATTCCTTTTCACTATCTACACTTTAGACTTCCAGCACACATTCTGTCGTCTACAGAAATACTCAAGTGACTCTGCGGTTGTAGATATATACTTTTTTCAACGTCAAAAATGAGAGATGTTTAGAAGTAACTGATAAATTCACAGTCAGCAGACATGTACAAATACAACAACACATAAGATTACAGTACAGTGAACAAGCTGACTCAAAACCAGTGTTTGCATCCTGCAGTTTGACCATAAAGAAATGAAAACTGACCTTGAACACACTCATTCACAATATTCTGACCGAGAATGATGAAAACACTTTCAGATTATATTGAACTAGATCATTTTTTAATTCCACAGATTCAATTAAAAATACTTCACATTCATTGTGAAGTATGAATGTGAAGAGGAAACCAGTTTGCTCTTCAGGAAACCAAACTGAAGAGAATCAAATAAAGGCAATGTGGCTATGAAGCCCTGCTAACTTAGAACAGATGTTGCAGAGGATACAAATGGTTTAGCTTCTGCTTTCTGCTCATAGCTAATGAGAACACAACAATTACAATTAGAATATTACATCAGAACAATAAAATTAGCCATTTTAATACAGAAATATGCCATTCGTCAAAAGAATGTTTAATAGCTGCTCAAAGATTCAACCTGAGGTCTACATTGCACAGTTAGCAAACATCACTTAATACGCCACACAACATATACTTTTATTGAATAATGATACAATTTTTTCAAGTCTGGGAGTCTGGAATGCCCTTCAGGACCTCGTCATAGCTGAACACCTGACATGCTATCTCTTCAGTAGCAGTTTTCTCTCCACACTCCATCAGACATGCAAACCAGCCATCTTCAATGTAGGTCAGGTCAGAGTAACCACTGGGTCCCTTGTTAATGACCCAGGGTTGGCTCCATACCAGATTCAATTCTCCAACTGATCTCACTGGGGAAGTGCTCAGATACACTCCCAAATCAAGTCTTTCCCAATCTGACTTCTGTTTTGTTGGGTGTGAAAAAAGTAGCCACTTTTCCTGACTGGGGTTTGCATCTCCAGACTGAGCTGGGAAGGAAATCACACTCCCATGGCACCCGTTGTTTAGTTCCTTAAGGGGTGTAACAGTTGTGAGTGTATGGAAACCAGTCTTGTCTATCTTAGCTTGGACTCGATGGCCTCCAAAAGTGCGAGCATTGCAGTAGATCAAGCTGTCTTTGCTGCTGCTATCCAAAATCTCAGTCATCTGACATTCCAGTGATGTTTCAGACAGCATTTCCTCACATTTCCATGTGCTACCATAATCATCACTATAAAAGCAGAATGCATGTGGACTGGGTTCTTTGTCTTTTGTGTAAGCATAAGCTGGAACAATCATTCTGCCGGTCTTAGTTTGAATGCCGTGGCCCGGTCCAATAGCAAATGTAGACCAGTTATTAAACACAGGCACCAGGTCGGTCACCTCAGTGAATTCACTCCACTTCTCCTCATTCTTCTTCTTTGTGATGTAGCACAGACGGGCCTTGTTCTGGTGATGCTCTATCTGCCATAACTCTGTCTCAATGACATAGATGAAGAAAAGGAACAGTGTCTGTGTGTGGTTTTCATACACAACGCAGGGGTTCATCGGACGATATCCAGAGGAGCACTTCCTCACGACTTCTGTAGGCCTTGACCACTGAAAAAGATCAATTAGATATGATTTAGAACTTAAGGTGGCATATTTATTTAATGTCTTAGGTTGTGTTCTGTTGTAATAGTAGCTTCACATATGTAGGAGCCATTCGTGTTTTTTTTTCATTTGTTTAGCTCCACTCCCATTTTGTGTACTGAGAATGTCGGAAGAGGGACGGGGTTATAATGACGCAATGTTGATTTAAGTTGCATTAGTTATATAATTGATAAGTCAAACTTGTAAGCAGTCTGATTATTTTTGGTAACTGAAGAAGTGAATGCTACAAATATCAATAATGAGTTAATATTGAACAATGACCTCAATAATGGGAAGTAATGTGATGTACAAAGTAAGTCTTTGTCATTTAAATGATGTTTTGTTTGTATAAGATGTATTGACTCGGAAGTGGCGTGAGAAAAGCGGAAGTTGGTTTGGACAAAGAGTGTAGGCGGCTGTACTCTTTCGCCGTTAACGGGCGTGGCTATTGGTTGCTACGGGCTACTCAGCCTGATCAGTCTTGAGCTGAAGTGGTGTTTGTTTGATGTTTGTATTCAGTTACAGGCTGACAAATTCTCCTAGACACCAACTTAATCAGACCCCTTGCTGACCCGCTTGGGTCAGGCCCATAGGGCTCAAGAGGTTCGAACCCTTTAAACAGAGAGTTGGTTCGGGCTACTTTACTGTGGCCACAAACACATTCATTGTTTCATTTATGAAGCTGAAGCAGCAAAACACCAACTGCTACAGTGGCCTACTCTGTCCTCTTCCTCTCTTTAGTCCTCATCTTCATCTTGTCATTTCTACAGTCCCTTCATTTCAATGGGCTTCAGTTCAATTTGAAAAGTTTTAATGACGTTACTCCTCGCTATTTTGGCTGGATGTAGCTAGCGCAGTCGGAGTAAGCATACCCAGAATGCATTGCGGCATGAGCAACAAGGCGCTCGTGTGACATTTTATTACAGTTTATAAAACTAAACAGCCTACAGTATCGTTACTGTATTGTTTTCACATCTAAAGTAAATATTTCTCAAATAAAGTCTATTGTTTCAACTGAACATGGGTCCCTTAAAAATGAAATGTGATTCTGTTCAGGCGTTGCTAATGGGAGGACAAACGGTTTTCTACTCTGCTGGGTTTTGAGTTATTTATCACAGATCATGAAGCGAATCTTGACTGAGAGCATTGAGCGTAAAACCAACGAGTATCAGGAACAACAGCAGCCAGTAGCCTTTCATAATTACCTGCACTTCCGACGTACTGTTCACCTTTCCTGTACTCATGACCAGCGCCGCAGCGTCAGAATCGTTACTGGATGTCCGCTTCTCTGCAAAGGCAAATAACGTTTTTTCATTTTCGTTGTAGTAAATGGCAGGAATCCTGAACACATCTCCGCCCTTTGACTTAAAAATGATTTGTTTTCCTTTTGTCTGCCTGTCGGTCTTTGAACATGTTTTACCCATGGTCCCTAATAGAGAGAAAAATGTTTAACTGATGAATTAGAAAGCGTTGAAGAAACAACGGTCTGCTTGCTGCTTGTTTTGGTTCAGCGATTTTTGAAATGGGCGCTTACTTCTCGTTCGTTCCTTGTTGCCATGACAACCCAGAAGCATCATCACTTTGAGTGCCATCATCAAAATCATCAATATGTTGATTCCATTTATCAAATAAAAATAAATAATGACTCAAAAGCGACTAAACGGGTGGGTTTCAGTCTTGATTTAATGGAACTTTAATTTTTGCCGTTTTCTGGAAGTTTGTTTCAGATTTGTGGTGCATAGAAGACGACCAGTAGATGGGGCCACTGTCCACCTCTTTCTACTTCTTTGTGCCATGTTGCCATGGAAACTGTATTTTAATTCTTCCGTTTAACTCAGCCAAGTAATCATGGAGAAAGTCAAAGTACTAAAAATGTTTTAAGTTTAGTAAATCAGTGACTGAGTGGTAAAAAAAAACAAAACAATATGAACAATGATACAGAAATACTGATTTTTTTTTTTGTATGTATTTCAAACAAAAGTCAAAAGCTTTAACAAAACAGTAATTAATATTTCCCCCTATCTGAAATAAAGTGGAACAATAAAGATTTTATTAAGCTTTATTACACCGTCCAATGATTTAATAACAGTCATTAATAATTCCTCTTACAGTGAAACAAGTAACAGTTATGAAAATGTCACTAAGTGTCATTACAGTGTCAAATGCTATATTAATAGTCACTAATGTTAAATACCACCTCAAGTAAAGTGAAACAAGTAGCAACAGCTATAAAGACGTCATTAAGTGTCATTACAGTGTCAATATATTAACATTGTCATTAATGTTAAGTCTTACCTCAGGTGAAGTGGAAAACACTGGACTACTTAGAACGACCAGCAAAGCTGTAGAGCAAACACTTTGTACACTGGAATAAAACAAAGGATTACTTGTTCTTAAAACAGAGGGTTTAAAGTCTGGTGAGTGTATTGTAACTCTGAAATACTGAAACAGAATTACTTATTGTGTAACTTAAGAAAATAGGTTCTTTCAACAGTCAGCCATCTCCTTCGTTGCAGCCTGCCTGTAACGCTCTGATAACAGGGAGATCTTCTTGTTTTCATTTCCTGGAAGCAGCTCTTTGAAGTTTCCCAGAAATGCTCAGAAACTATGGCTGCTCTTGCAACGGTTGTGGTCAGTGTCAATCATGGCGAAAGCCTTGTCATGAATTCAAACTTGGTGAATCTCTTCTGGACATTCTCACAGTGGGCGATGACTCAATCCACTGTGGTCACTTCAAATAAGGAACAAAAACAAATAAACAAAAAAATCTAACGTGATCTTAATTCTGCATTTAATTAAATACCATTTCCAAAAATGTCCCTCGCTGCACACTGTCAGAATGGTAGACCGCCAGACAATTGTCTAGTTAACTTGACTGGTTGTTATAAAGTGCAATACAATTATTTCTTAATACAAGTAGCATAATGACTAGAGCTGAACAAAACATTTGGCAGAAATTCATACAGCCTGTTGCTATTCAGAATGCATCATTTAATGTATAGATTTAGGAACATGAGTGGATCTTTTCACTTAATGAGCATTCAAAATTATTTCCAACCACATACTCTGGCTTATGACTTAAGAAGTGTATTAATAAATAAATAGATTAAACACTAGTTTTACATTTGACAACAATCAGTTGTCTAAAACGTAATTTATTAACTCAGCTGGTGGATGTTGATTCCTGCTCCCCGTTCCCTACTTACCGGTCCCCTCACATCCCACTTCACCTGCAGAAAATAGTAACACAAAAATGCCTTACCTAATTTTCTTGGGGAATATTTCATCTGCTTTTTTCTCTTTGGTCAAACAGGGACTTCTTTCTCTGGTGGCTGGTCCTCATTATCATCCTCCACACCTTGTAGCGTGTCTTCATTAGCCACCTTTGTCCATCCCACCCTCCACCATGCGTCCTTAGGCTAAAATGGGTCTTCATGTGGCTAAAGTTGCCAAAGCAACGCACACAAGCACCATGTCACATCAGCCAAGTTGCTAAATAATGTGCATAAAGGAAAACTTTGACTAACATATTAGCTTTTAATTTGTTAGATTAAAATTGGAGGGAAAAAACATATTTGCCTGCCTTCAAAATATGTTTAATATTAAGGGCAAACGTTACAGGAATGGAGTTTAAGAACTTTAGCTAACATTAACTTACAGCAAGGCAGCATTGGCTTGAATTGCTCATGGCTGACATTATAAAGAAAGAGAACATAGTCAATGTAATGTTCTCAAAGAAAATGTAATGTTATTAAGACACATACCTCATTAGGTGACATACTTCGGCTTCTTTTTAAACATGAGGTCAGGCCGTTATAACTTGTGTTGGGTTGCAAGTACACCTGGCTGCAGCAAACAGAAAGGGGCGGGGACAGACCACTCAGTCACATAGATTATTTGGAAATGGGGCCATTGCAATCCAGAGGTGAAGGGGGCGCTATTTCTTATATTATCCACGGTCTCTCATTTTTATTTTCTTTTTAAATCTGTGATATATCTTCACCTTTAGGAAAGAGTTCCACTCTTAGCATGTATTACACACACACACACACACACAGAGAGATGTTTTCTAGATAGATATCTAGGCTTTATTGTGTCCCAAACATGACATGGGTTCGCTTAAAAACACTTAAATTCAAAGATAAGTAAAAAAAATAAAAATACAGCACATGTAGGTTAAGCATAAAGAAATGAAAACTGACCTTGAACACACTCATTCACAATATTCTTACGGAGAATGATGAAAACACTTTCAGATGACATTGAACTAGATCATTTTTTAATTCCACAGATTCAATTAAAAATACTTCACATTCATTAAAGGAAACCAAACTGAAGAGAATCAAATAAAGGCAATGTGGCTATGAAGCCCTGCTAACTTAGAGCAGATGTTGCAGAGGATACAAATGGCTTAGCTTCTGCTTTCTGCTCATAGCTAATGAGAACACAACAATTAAAATTAGAATATTACATCAGAACAATAAAATAAGCCATTTTAATACAGAAATATGCGATTCGTCATAAGAACGTTTAATAGCTGCTCAAAGAATGAACATGAGGTCTACATTGCATTGCTGGCAAACATCACTAATTACACCACACAAAATATTGTTCTATTGAATAATGATGATACAGTTTTTTCAAGTCTGGGAGTCTGGAATGCCGTTCAGGACCTCGTCATAGCTGAACACCTGACATGCTATCTTATCTGTAGGAGTTTTCTCTCCACACTCCATCAGACATGCAAACCAGCCATCTTCAATGTAGGTCAGGTCAGAGTAACCACTGGGTCCCTTGTTAATGACCCAGGGTTGGCTCCATACCAGATTCAATTCTCCATTTGATCTCACTGGGGAAGTGCTCAGATACACTCCCAAATCAAGTCTTTCCCAATCTGAATTCTGTTTTGTTGGGTGTGAAAAAAGTAGCCACTTTTCCTGACTGGGGTCTTCATCTCCAGACTGAGCTGGGAAGGAAATCACACTCCCCTGGCAACCTGCATTTAGTTCCTCAAGGGGTGTAACAGTTGTGAGTGTATGGAAACCAGTCTTATCTATCTTAGCTTGGACTCGATGGCCTCCCGAACTACGAGCACTGCAATAGATCAAGCGATCTACTTTGCCATCAAAAATCTCAGTCATCTCACATTCCATTGATGCTTCAGACAGCATTTCCTCACATTTCCATGTGATACCATAATCATCACTATAAAAACAGAATGCATGTGGAATCGGTTCTTTGTCTTTTGTGAACGCATAAGCTGGAACAATCATTCTGCCACTCTCAGTTTGAATGCCGTGGCCCGGTCCAATAGCAAATGTAGACCAGTTTTTAAACACAGGCAGCATGTCGGTCAACTCAGTGAATTTACTCCACTTCTTCTCATTCTTCTTCTTTGTGATGTAGCGCAGACGGGCCTTGTTCTGGTGATGCTCTATCTGCCATAACTCTGTCTCAATGACATAGATGAAGAAAAGGAACAGTGTCTGTGTGTGGTTTTCATACACAACGCAGGGGTTCATCGGACGATATCCACAGGAGCACTTCCTCACGACTTCTTTAGTCTTTGACCACTGAAAAAGATCAATTAGATATGATTTAGAACTTAAGACATTATTTATTTAATGTCTTACGTTGTGTTCTGTTGTAATAGTAACTTCACATATGTAGGAGCCATTCGAGTTAATATTGAACAATGACCTCAATAATGGGAAGTAATGTGATGTACAAAGTAAGTCTTTGTCATTTAAATGATGTTTTTTTTGCAAATTTATACGATGTATTCATCGGTAAGATAAGGAACAGACTCAGATGTGGTGTGGGAAAAGCAGAAGTTGTTTTGGACAGAGTATAGATGGTTATAGGGACACTCTTTCACAGCAGTGCCGATGCCAAAAAAGTAGATTTTTCCCATTAAGGAGGGCTTAATGGGCTTATACGCCCCAAAACGTATAAAGCAGAAGCACTCGCTAACATTCGGGGTTGTGCCTCAGGGACAGAATTTGTGTTCACATCGGTAGAAGAGATCATGAAGACCAGCGGGTGTTGAGAGAAAAAATGAGCCTCAACTAGAGCGAAGAACCCTGATGAGGTCAAAGGTTGAGGTTTCAGAATTTGGATTTATTGTCAAGACTGCTGCTTCATGCTGAGTTTTTCCTCTTTGTTTAATCCAAGAACTTTCCCAGTTTTTGCCAAGAACAAGTTCAAAGATTTTGTTTTCAATTTGATTTTTGGAGCTACATCTGGCCATAGAGGAAAATAGGATTTTTTTTACATAAAGAACTGATGGATCTACCCAGGAAGGGGCTTCTCATGTGGTATGAGTCTCTCTGTCTTGCAAATTTATTACATTCAAAAGGTTCATTCAGCCACAATTTTAGAGTAAGATAATTTGGTGATTTTTACAATTTATGTATTTTTTCCTGTTTTGCTGGATTTCTTACTGTGTCCGGTACCTGCTAAGCTCAAATTCTCCTAGACACCAACTTAATCAGACCCCTTGTTGACCCGCTTGGGTCAGGCCGGTCGGTCTCAAGAGGTTCGAACCCTTTAAACAGAGAGCTGGTTCGGGCTACTTTACTGTGGCCACAAACACATTCATTGTTTCATTTATGAAGCTGAAGCAGCAAAACACCAACTCCTACAGTGGCCTACTCTGTCCTCTTCCTCTCTTTAGTCCTCATCTTCATCTTGTCATTTCTACAGTCCCTTCATTTCAATGGGCTTCAGTTCAATTTGAAAAGTTTTAATTACGTTACTCCTCGCTATTTTGGCTGGATGTAGCTAGCGCCGTCGGACTAAGCATACCCAGAATGCATTGCGGCACGAGCAACAAGGCGCTCGTGTGACAATATTTTATGACAATTTATAAAACTAAACAGCCTACAGTATCATTACTGTATTATTTTCGCATCTAAAATAAATATTTATTAAATAAAGTCTATTGTTTCAACTGAACATGGGTCCCTTACAAATGAAATGTGATTCTGTTCAGGCGTTGCTAATGGGAGGACAAACGGTTTTCTACTCTGCTGGGTTTTGAGTTGCGTCTCATTTATTTGGTTCAAAACTAAAATGGCAGTACAAAGGACACAGTAACGGAAATAAATGGCTTCAGGATTAAATCTTGTTTGAGCGCACGTAAAACCAAAGCCTACCAGGAACAACAGCAACCAGTAGCCTAACATCCCATATTTTTTTATAATTACCTTCACTTCCGAGTTAATGTTCACTTTCCCTTTTCTCATGACCAGCGCCACCGCGTCAGAATCCTCCTGGGATGTCCGCTTCTCTGCAAAGGCAAACAACCTTTTGTCATTTTCGTTGTAGTAAATGGCAGGAATCTTGTACACTTTTCCGCGCTTTGACTTAAAAATGATTTGTTTTTCGATTGTCTGTTCGTCGCTCTTTGAACTGGTTTTACCCATGGACGCTAATGGAGTGGAAAAAATGTTTAACTGAAGAATTAGAAAGCGTTGAAGAAACAACGGTCTGCTTGCTGCTAGTTTTGGTTCAGCGATTTTTGAAATGGGCGCTTACTTCCCGTTCGTTCCTTGTTGCCATGACAACGCAGAAGCGTCATCACTTTGAGTGCCATCATCAAAATCATCAATATGTTGATTCCATTTATCAAATAAAAATAAATAATGACTCAAAAGCGACTAAACGGGTGGGTTTTAGTCTTGATTTAACGGAACTTTCATTTTTGCCGTTTTCTGGACGTTTGTTTCAGATTTGTGGTGCACAGAAGACAACCAGTAGATGGGGCCACTGTCCACTTCTTTCTACTTCTTTGTGCCATGTTGCCATGGAAACTGTATTTTAATTCTTCCGTTTAACTCAGCCAAGTAATCATGGAGAAAGTCAAAGCACTAAAACTGTTTTAAGTTTAGTAAATCAGTGACTGAGGGGTTAAAAAAAACAATGCGAACAGTGATACAGACAGATACAGATTTTTTTCTTTGTTTTGTTTCTCAAACAAATGTTCTTTTTATTTTGTCTTATTTGTTCTGCTAAATTGTAAGTCAATGTGTCGTGGAAGAGCTTCAAAACAAAGGGTCTCAGCTAAAGTGCTGTTGGTAAATGCAAAATATGCAATCATGGTCATGGATTCATTTTTTTGCTTTTATCGCGATTAATATGTTCCAGAAAAAATTCTATGTAGGGCATAACTCTTATTTTTAAAATTCCCAATTTTAATAATTCCGTTGTTTTATTGCCATTAACTCAATTAAAGGGATGAATGATTTCACTATATTTTTCAATCTGTTTTGTTCCCAAAAGGATTTCTTCTTAATAAAGCGAGATGGTGTTGTTTTTACACTTCTGAGGATGTCTGGATCTGGTCAAACTCTGGCAGTTCACTGTGAGAAAAAAGTTTTCTTTAATTTCCATCATTTCTGCACCTCTATGACTCAAAACCAGTGTTTGCATCCTGCAGTTTGACCATAAAGAAATGAAAACTGACCTTGAACACACTCATTCACAATATTCTGACCGAGAATGATGAAAACACTTTCAGACTATATTGAACTAGATCATTTTTTAATTCCACAGATTCAATTAAAAATACTTCACATTCATTAAAGGAAACCAAACTGAAGAGAATCAAATAAAGGCAATGTGGCTATGAAGCCCTGCTAACTTAGAACAGATGTTGCAGAGGATACAAATGGTTTAGCTTCTGCTTTCTGCTCATAGCTAATGAGAACACAACAATTACAATTAGAATATTATATCAGAACAATAAAATAAGCCATTTTAATACAGAAATATGCGATTTGTCAAAAGAATGTTTAATAGCAATTCAACCTGAGGTCTACATTGCACAGTTAGCAAACATCACCAATTACACCACACAAAATATTCTTCTATTGAATAATGATGATACAATTTTTTCAAGTTCGGAAATCTGGAATGCCCTTCAGGATCTCGTCATAGCTGAACACCTGACATGCTATCTCTTCAGTAGCAGTTTTCTCTCCACACTCCATCAGACATGCAAACCAGCCATCTTCAATGTAGGTCAGGTCAGAGTAACCACTGGGTCCCTTGTTAATGACCCAGGGTTGGCTCCATACCAGATTAAAATTTTCAACTGATCTCACTGGGGAAGTGCTCAGATACACTCCCAAATGAAGACTTTCCCAATCTGACTTCTGTTTTGTTGGGTGTGAAAAAAGTAGCCACTTTTCCTGACTGGGGTCTTCATCTCCAGACTGAGCTGGGAAGGAAATCACACTCCCATGGCAACCTGCATTTAGTTCCTCAAGGGGTGTAACAGTTGTGAGTGTATGGAAACCAGTCTTATCTATCTTAGCTTGGACTCGATGGCCTCCAAAAGTGCGAGCATTGCAGTAGATCAAGCTGTCTTTGCTGCTGCTATCCAAAATCTCAGTCATCTGACATTCCATTGATGCTTTAGACAGCATTTCCTCACATTTCCATGTGCTACCATAATCATCACTATAAAAGCAGAATGCATGTGGAATCGGTTCTTTGTCTTCTGGGCCTGTGTAAGCATAAGCTGGAACAATCATTCTGCCACTCTCAGTTTGAATGCCGTGGCCCGGTCCAACACCAAACGTGGACCAGCTATTAATCTCAGGCAGCACGTCGGTCAGATCAGTGACTTCACTCCACTTGTTGCCACTCTTCTTCTTTGTGATGTAGCACAGACGGGCCATGTTGAGGTGATGCTCTATCTGCCATAACTCTGTCTCAATGACATAGATGAAGAAAAGGAACAGTGTCTCTGTGTGGTTTTCATACACAACGCAGGGGTTCATCGGACGATATCCACAGGAGCACTTCCTCATTAGTACTTTAGGCTTTGACCACTGAAAAAGATCAATTAGATATGATTTAGAACTTAAGGTGAAACGATACATACAGCATGTGACATACAGTATTTATTTAATGTCTTAGGTTGTGTTCTGTTGAAATAATTAGCAGCTGCACATACTATATGTGCCATTCATCTTCTTTTTTTTTTCATGCGATCATCTCCACTAGGGGGCCTATTGACAAGAAAACGAACAGCTCTGTTCCGCTTATCTGTGCTACCCTTAAATCCGTCCTACCTTGTGGTAATGCGCTTGCGCACATCGATGCTACGTCACATACTGCTTACTCGGCAGATTCCTTATAAATACGTCCTACCTGTGGAAGTTTTGTTTCATGTGTTTCATTTAATCGAAGATTACGGTCAGCTTTATTTAATGTATTTTATTAATAATAAATTATTTAGTGCTTCATAAATAAAGTTGGTATGGTATTTTATACCTGGCTTTCATTGAGGCAGCTCATAAATGGCTTTAGTTTTACCGTCTGCAAAGTCGTTACTGCTGTAAAGAAGTCATTGTTTGGCGGTTAATCAGGACAAAATACGTCGTTTGGGGCTATTTTGTCCCCATATTTTAAAATATTTTAGTTTAATTACACTCTTTTTTATTATTAAATTTAGCTAAATAGATGTGTAATATTAGTGTATATTAATCATATCCTATCATTTCAGGAACACAATGACCTGCGCAGTTCGGTGGACAACACTGGAGGGGGAAACTGTTTCTACTGTTTTTGGTTTTCACTCGGATTTTTCTGGTTCTAAATGAAAATGGCGATATGATGGACGTTGCGTAGGAAACAAATGGCTTCATGATTTAAGTCCAAATGAAAATCGGCAGCAACCAGTAGCCTAAAATATGGGATTTTAGCCGCTACAACATAATTCGCTTCACTCCCGAGTTTCTCTTCACTTTTCAAATGTGATTCTGTTCAGGCGTTGCTAATGGGACGGCAAACGGTTTTCTACTCTGCTGGGTTTTGAGTTACGTCTCATTTATTTGGTTCTACGTGAAAATGGCAATATAACGGACATTGTAAAGTCAATAAATGGGATTTTAGCCGCTACAACATAATTACCTTCACTTCCGAGTTAATGTTCACTTTCCCTTTTCTCATGACCAGCGCCACCGCGTCAGATTCGTCTCTGGATTTCCGCTTCTCTGCAAAGGCAAACAACCTTTTCTCATTTTCGTTGTAGTAAATGGCAGGAATCCTGAACACATCTCCGCCCTTTGACTTAAAAATTATTTGTTTTTCAATTCTTGGTTCGCCGCGTTTTGAGCTGGTTTTACCCATGGATGCTAATAGAGAGAAAAGTGATTAACTAAAGAATCATTTAAGTGTTGAAGAAACAACGGTCTGCTTACTGGTTGTTTTGGGCAACGATTTTTGTAATGGGCGCTGACTTCCCGTTCGTTTCTTGTTGCCATGACGACCCAGATGTTATCATTTGGCTGTTTCCTGTGGTCGAAACATTGTTGCTTCTTAGAGTAATATTCTGTTAATGTAAGTTAGGTGTCTGCAACATGTTTTTTCGAATATTTGTGTATTTATTGATATAAAATTATTTGTTTTCAACACATAGCAGAGAACCGGAAGCGGTATTAAACCTTTTTCACGACAACCGGAAGCACTGTTTCTGGGTGCTGGGAAACTTCCTTTTTTTTTTTTTTTTTTTTTTTTTTTGCAAGTCTAAGTACACTAAAGAAGATGTTTCTCTTTTCAACACCTTTGATTAATTTTCCAACCTTTTCTTTCTATATTGTGAAGAAAATTGCGGCGGCAAATTAGCATGCCAGTAAACTTGAGAAAGGATATGCATGAAGAACATATCCACAGCTATCAAGGGAAGAAAAGACTTCTTGTAAGGGACTCCGTCCTGAACCTTTCAGATCTCTCCAGTCTTCTGGTTCTGGTTCTGGTTCCGGTTCTGGTCTGCTCTGAGTCCCCAGAGTCAGAACCAAACACGGAGAAGCAGCATTCAGCTTCCATGCACCACAAATCTGGAACAAAAAGAAAATTGCAAAACAGCTGAAACACTGTGTTCCTTTAAATCCACACTAATGACCAATCTGTGCTTTTGTACTGTACAAACACTAACCAACATTTTGATGTGTAAATGACGGCACTTGGGAAAATGTAATGTTTCACTTGTTGATTTTTGTGTTTTTCTGATGTAAAGCACTTTGAACTCTCTTGTTGTTGAAATGTGCTATACAAATACACTTGATTGACCGATAACCCAATCAACTTTTGTGTTATCAATCCAATGCCGTCAAAACTGATTGTGATTATGTCACTGATGTGTTTGAAGAAGCTCTTCCAGGTACCGACATCCTGGCGTCGGGAGAAAAACTACACCAGCTGGAGTCCCAGCCACTTATTGCTCTTGACCTGGATGGTCTCTCAGATTTGCAGCTGGTACCATCCAAATTTGGGCCTGTGCCACAGGGCTCATTGATATCTTACCTGCGCCCACCTGAGAATGATGCTACGGTAGCATCATCCTGCACCACATGGCTCCTGTCTTCCCCTCTCTTCCTTCGACGCTGTGCAGTCTTCCGAACACGTCTCAAGCCTAGTCTAAAAAGTAATTTATCTGCCACACGGACTAAAAGTAGAAGCTGGCTCCACAGGAGAGGACCATGTTCAAATTCTAACTTCAGGACCCATTTCCACCTTTTTATGTCTCTCATTTGTTTCTTGTGTAATAACTGTGGATAGGGTTATTACACAAATTCTTTTTTTTTTTTTAAAAAAAGAAGGAAATATAGCTGAAAGCAATTATTGTGTGCTTTGCAGAGAGGCAACAACATTAGTGCAAATTGCTGCATTGATATACAGTACAGACCAAAAGTTTGGACACTCAGTTGTGTACATGTGGAGATAATGAAAGAAAAAATCTGTGTGAATTTTAGTCATCTGAGAAGTTGTAAAGAAGTTGTCTAAATCATTTTCCTAATCCACTGACAAATTCAAGCTATTTTAAAGATAAGAATAACATAGGAAGTTTCCTCCCACCTCAGACTCTGCTGTCGATGATTATAAAAGAGGCAATCCTTTATAATTGCCTCGACAGGAGGAGCCAGACTCACTTTCTTTGTAATACGTTGCACTTGAGACTTTAAGCCATGGGCTGCAGCAATTCAACTCCAATGGAAACCCAGAAAGAGAAAACAACTGTTTTTCTCTCCAAGGAAATGATCTTCAGGATCCCTGGTCTCATATTTGATCATGAGAGAAAAACTCTGTTGGCCTTTGCAGAGAAACGAAAATGTGAAAAAGATTCCAGCAGCGTGGCTCTTGTCATGAAAGCAGGAAACCTGACTAAAGCCGGCAACTCTTGGGCAGTTGAGGTAAATATCAGCATTTATTGTTCAATTCTTTTTAGTAATCTGTGTTTTTTTTTTCCATCACTGTTGCAAAAAAAACAAACAAACAAACCAAAAAACCATCAGTTCAATCAAAATGTTAAATGTTGATGTTTACTTTAATTGTTCCTGTTTAAGTGGTCAGATTCTAAAGAAGTCGTGAAGAAGAAAGATCTGGGTGGACACCGCCCTATGAACCCGTGCCCGATCTACGCAAAGAAAAGAAACACCATTTACCTGTTTTTCATCGGGGTTAAAGGAACCACTTCAGAAAGCCATCAGATATGTTGGGGCATCAACGAGACCCGTCTGTACTACATCGCAACCAAGGATGGCGGCGGAACCTGGAGTGACCCCGTTGATCTGACTGAGACACTTCCTGAAATAAAGAATTGGGCAACATTTGGTGTCGGACCGGGCCATGGTATTCAGACCGAGACTGGTAAACTGATCGTCCCTGCTTATGCTTACCCTTCCTGTTCTAGCTGTTGTAAAAGCTGCCGTAGCTGCCTGGCTAGTTTGTTTTGTTGCTGTGATTCCTTGTGTTGTACAAAGTGTTGTCCTCCTCCCCATGCGCTCATTATTTGTGGTGACAATGTGGAGAACTTCAAATGTGGGAACATGCTGGAACAAACATCACTTGAATGTGAAATAGCTGAGACGTCAACTGACCAAACCAAGATGTTGTACTGCAACGCTCGAAGCCAGGGAGGCTTTCGGGTCGAAGCGTTCCTTGATGATCGTGAGGATGTTCTAGCCCCGTCTAAGCTTGTGGAAACAAACTCAGGCTGTCAGGGGAGTGTGGTCTCCTTCCCAGCTCAACCTGAGGAAGATGATTCAAATCGGGGAACTCCGTGGCTGCTTTACTCCCATCCGACGAGTAAATGCAAAAGAGTGGACTTAGGGGTGTATCTAAACAAATCCCCAACAAATCCAAGTGCATGGAGCAATCCTTGGATCATAAACGAGGGACCCAGTGGTTACTCCGACCTGACTTACATTGAAGATGGCTGGTTTGCATGTCTGATGGAGTGTGGAGAGAAAACTTATACTGAAGAAATAGCATGTTCACTGTTCTCCTATGATGACATCCAGAAAGGCATCACAGGGTAAATGTGACTTCAAAAAAAAAATGTGTATGAAGGGATGTTGTACCAAACAGATAGCCTGCTCATTTTTCACCCATGACGATGTCCAGCAGGCCATCCTGTTAAAGTGACATACCGTCCTCTTCAAATTCCTTCTCATTCAGTCCATGTTAAACTGCGGCACTGATGTGTTTTTGAGCATAAAACGAACACAATTAATCACTTTTGCAATCTTGCTTTACATTCGAATTATTACAAATATGAATGATGCGATGATTTGCAGTATTAACTCATAGTGTATTTAAGTTAAATTGCATTCCAGTGTATAGACTTCTGACTTAATAAAACCCTTGTATAAGGTTTTCCTTGTGTTTTTCTTGTTTGTACCTGTCTGCATCTCTGTGGCCCAGATTTAAAGCAACCTTCATTTCACCCTCATGAGCTTCTCGTTACACGCTCTTGTGTAAAACAAGAAAGAAGTATTTCAATGCTCAGGTTTCATGAGAGTGTCAGGAATGTCACTGCGAGCAGATACATGTAAAAACTGCTTGACTCCCTGTTCGTTTGGCTTTTGGTCTTAAAGGCACATTGCTTGTTACTGATCTGTTCTTCTGTTTCCTTCACACCTGTGCACACCATGAACTCTTAAACGAGCTAGCCAGAGGGCTGCTGTGTGGCAACTGGAAAAGTGTGTGCACACCATGGACAGAGGTTGTAATCCTCAACACGGTTGACCTTGGTTTCAGTTCCCGGTTTCAAGCCATTTGTTGAAACCTTAAGACACTTATGTCTTAAGTGCTGTACAGTAAAGGCTGACAGAGTCTCAACAAAACGTTTTAAAAAACAAGATGACCAGACTAACACTGAATATCAATCAACATGTAGTTCATCTTCTCCAAAACAAAATGCCTGACTGTTTCTTAACTTATTACATAACAATCCATCCATCCATTCTCAACAATGATTGTTTATATCACCTCTACCTCTTCTTCTTAATGGCAATAAAGAGTTCATTGAACTGCTGGTGTGAAGTCAGCTTAAATGCAAATCTTTAAAGTTGCTCTTGTTACAACTCCACGTTTGTTCCACTTGACACCAACACCACCGGCGAACTAAAATACACCATAAACTTAAGTGAGATGGTGTCATGAGTACAATAACGACATAAAAAATGATATAAATACATATAAACATACCTCGCCAGCTGACCCTTCTTTCGAGGTAGAAATGAGGTTATTAAATGAATTCTTTAAACTTAAATGACTTTACAGCCACTTGCTAACGTCATGCTTTCATACCACGTGCATCTTCTTTCTGGTGCCCCAGCGAACATGCTGGATTCAATCCACTTCCTACTTAAGCTTCTTAAAATAAGAGTCAAAATCACAAAAAATATGAATAATACAAAATAAAACATGTAAACTAAAATTGCGGCAGTAGAAGTTTAACTGGAGAAATTTGACTTTGTATGGTGACTTAACTTCTGCATCCAGGAGGACTTTACCTTGAGACAGAAGGTACAAATGAGTCACGTGACTTTGCATAACAGCCACAAGATTGACCTGTAGACAGACTGATGATGGTTCACTTGAGCCAGTTAGTTTTACAACCTTGCATTCACTATTTTATACCTTGCTCTTTTTATTGGTTATTCATTTTTTTACGATTCTATACTTGTTGAAGGCCAAAGAGACTGGGATAGTTGGAGGAAAGGTTGAACAACCCTTCTCAAATTGACCCTCTTTCTGTTGAAGTGAGAATCTGATTTTCTCCCGTTTTAAGCAGGACATGATGTCAGTCGATGGATGTAAATGCGCAGAAAATTATTATTTTTTATTTATGAAGAAGTGGAGCTCCTATGCATTGTAGAAGAAGAGGGCGGTGAGCCAAACATGTTGCATAATTGTCATGGAAGACTCTCTTTTCTCATAGTTTCAGCCTAAACATAAACTCAGCTAGTTCTGTGAATCTGTAGGCTTACGGCGCGTCAACATGGTCGCCTCTGCAGATGAAGGCATTTCTGTAGCATTTCCTGACACTGGTGATTCTCTCACAATATGCCTAAGAAGATTTGAAAACATGTTAAGCTGAAATCCACTGATGAGGTTCTGATAATAGTTAAGAGTATTCATATCTGTACCTGCTGTCCGCAACACACAAAGCTCTAAATATTGGTCATCTCGATGTCCATGTTTGTCACAATAGACACAGTAATTCTTCACATGCCTCTTTCTCTTCCTATTATGCAAAGATAATAGGCATTTGGTTCTCTCATTCTGCTTTGGTTTAATAGCTCAAAGTTGAAGAGCATTGGATGGAAAACTAAATCATGAACTTTAAGCTTGACCTTTAAGGAGTGAACATTTTTTGTGCTGTGGATTCATTTGAAAACATTAACTTAATATTGTTCTAAGTCGTTTGAATTTTACAACCCATACAGGGTGCATCATGACTTCTCTCTGAATATGTTTCTGGCATCCAGAGGAAGTGAAAGTGTGTCTACAAGAAGCTTGCTTGTACTCTTTGGTCTCTGCTCTCAGTCTTCAAAACGCTGTCTTGGCCTTTGGAAAAAGAAAAAGGACAAAATGCACTTTGTTGTTCATCTTCTTAATTGTAACGATGTTTCATCTCAATAGGGTGGGTGTGCTGTGGTGGCGTAGGGGTTAGCGCGACCCATATTTGGAGGCCTTAGTCCTCGACGCGGCTGTCGCGGGTTCGACTCCCGGACCCGACGACATTTGCCGCATGTCTTCCCCCCTCTCCTTCCCTGTTTCCTGTCAGCCTACTGTCATATAAGGGACATTAGAGCCCACAAAAGACCCCCTGGAGGGGTAAAAAAAAAAAAAATCTCAATAGGGTTAACTAATCTACTTAACAAGATCCATCCTCTATTTGAACAGGATGGGCAGTGGCTTTCCTTTGGCCGCTGTACCATCAAGACCTGATTGGTGGATTGCTGCAGAGATGCTTGCCCTTCTGGAAGATTCTCCTCTCTCCAAAGGGGAACCTTGGAGCTCTGCAGAGTGACCACTGGGTTGTTGGTCACATCCAGGATTAAGGCCCTTTTCTCCAGATCACTCAGTTCAGATGACCCGAGTCCTGCTGGTTCCAAACTTCTTCCATTGACCAATGATGGAGGTCCCTGAGCTAATTGGGACCTTTAGAGCAGCAGAAATGTTTCTGGATCCTCCCCAAGATTTCTGCCTCAAGACAATCCTGTCTCTGAGGTTTACCAAGCATCAAATTCCTTATATTTCACGCTTGGTGTTTGACCTCTGACCTGCTGTCAGCTGTGGGACATTGTATAGAATGGTGAGTATCTTTTCAAATCAAGTCCAATCAACTGAATTGATCACAGATGGGCTACATTTAAGTTAAAGGAAACAGCTCAGTTTTGAGCTTCATGGCAAAGACTGTGAATACTTCCCTAACTGTGATTTGATTGGGTATTTATGGAAGGAGAGTTTTATCTTCTGATCACATCCACACTTTTTCACTGCCACCTTGTTGTTTAAGAGCTCCATTCAATCCATCACTGTGATGGCTGGTTAACACAATATCAGGAATCAGTTGTTCAACATTTTTATTGATTTCTAATTCAGGAAATACTTATTTTATTAAAGTAGTGTTTTTATTTTTTCTTCTCCTTTGAAAGACAGTTGAACGTTACTAGCCCAGTTAAAGAGTTTGGCGAGAAGCTGAAGTATTTTTCTAATAAATTATTGTATTGTGGAGAGAAATTGTTTGTGTTTGTTCTTAGTATGTGATTTCTTACTAGTTATTCATGGTCAAACTAAATCTGTTTTTGCACAAGAATGGGCAACCATGTGACAAAACTCGATTCATCTCAATAATTTTGACCTGAACTGTATACAGTACATCACATAACAGCATACACTGTTTGTGGCTATAGCGCAACAAAATACGAAAACATTTAAAGACTGTGAGTTTCATTGTGGAGCCTAAAAACTGCATGAATGTTTCTTTAAAATTTTACTTGCTTAAAAAGTAAAATTCAGCTTCTGTTCTTAAGAGACATCAGCATGATTCTTTGTTGGGATGAATGTTAGGAAATCGGACCATGCAGCATTTTTGTGTCATTGCAGCAAAGCAAATTTGCATTAAGTTTAATACTTTAACACTGATGTTAAGTTTTACCAAAGCGATTAATGTTTGATAGCAGTGGGTAAACAATCTGGACAAACGTCATACTGGTTTAGTGAGAAACTGCTGAAAATGAAAGCTAAGACACTGAGTTTTCCAAATAAAAAAGATAAAAGAAAAACTTGCAGGAATAGTCAGCTGTATTTTAAGACTGTTAGCTCAAATTTCAACTTTGACAATAGTTGATGCTAATTATACCTTGCTAATCTCACCAAACATGGAGAACCAACATCTAGTTTGATCAGAACAAGAATACAGAGAAACCCCTACTAGTTTAGAATAGAATAGAATAGAATTACTTTATTCATCCCAGCAGGGAAATTATTTCGCAGTTACAGCAGCATAGAGACAAGACACAATAACAACCACCACTGAGTAGCAATTGTAGACAAAATAAAAAATAAAATATAACATGCTGTCAATATAAAAGCAACTTAGAGCAGTCCTTGCAAAGATTCAAAAAATGCAAATACAGTATGTATATGTAAATATATGTACAGCAAGTGTGCCACAGTGCAGTTGTGCAAAATTGGACTGATTAGTGCAGAACAATGATTTAGCTTTTATTGTACAGTGAGATGGCATGTGGCAGGAAGGATTTCCTGTATCTGTCCCTACGACAGCGGAGCTGGAGCAGTCTATGTGAGAAGGTGCTCCGCTGTCTGTCCACTATGTGGTGGAGAGGGTGCTGTTTATTGTCCATAATAGACAGAACCTTCTTCAGTGTCCTCCTCTCCACCACAGTTTCCAGGGACTCCAGCCTTAGTCCCAGTACAGAGCCAGCTTTCCTCATGATTTTGTCTAGTCTATTAGAGTTGCTGGCTCTGATGCTGCTTTATAACCAATATGTAGTTTTATACTTTTACCTGAACTATTTGCTTCAAATTCATGCAAAGCACTTTGAACTGCCTTGTTGCTGAAAATGTGCTATATAAATAAACTGACCTTACCTACTTTACCTTTTCTATTGTTTGTTTTGGCCTCATCCGGTCGTGTTTGAGTTCTTCTTTCTTCCATGTCTTAGCTCCTCCCTCTAATCTTACAGAGTGATTTCTTACTAGTTATTCATGGTCAATCTAAATCTGTTATTGCACAAGAATGGCATCCATCCATCCATCCATCCATCCATCCATCCATCCATCCATCCATCCATCCATCATCTTCCGCTTATCCGGGGTCGGGTCGCGGGGGTAGCAGCTTCAGAAGGGAGGCCCAGACTTCCCTCTCCCCAGCCACTTCTTCCAGCTCCTCCGGGGGAATCCCGAGGCGTTCCCAGGCCAGCCGAGAGACATAGTCCCTCCAGGGTGTCCTGGGTCTTCCCCGGGGCCTCCTCCCGGTGGGTCGTGCCCGGAACACCTCACCAGAGAGGCGTCCAGGAGGCATCCTGACCAGATGCCCGAGCCACCTCAACTGGCTCCTCTCAATGTGAAGGAGCAGCGGCTCTACTCTGAGTCCCTCCCGGATGACTGAGCTTCTCATCCCATCTCTAAGGGAGAGCCCAGACACCCTACGGAGAAAACCCATTTTGGCCACTTGTATCCGCGATCTTGTTTTTTCGGTCATGACCCAAAGCTCATGACCATAGATGAGGGCGGGAACGTAGATCGACCGGTAAATCGAGAGCCTTGCTTTTTGGCTCAGCTCTCTCTTCACCACGACGGACCGGTACAGCACCCGCTTGACGGCAGACGCTGCACCAATCCGCCTGTCGATCTCCTGCTCCCTTCTTCCCCCATTCGTGAACAAGATCCCGAGATACTTGAACTCCTCCACTTGGGGCAGGACACCCCCACCCCTGACCCAGAGAAGGCACTCTACCCTTTTAGAGTGCCAAATTAGACACCTTTTGGAATTTATACCATTGGGACAGTTTTGAAGACAAAAGCCAGTCCAGAATGGTTTTAAAAAAAGAGAGAGATGAATCTAATAAGGTGATCATTGACAGTAAAAATACAGGACAAACTACCATCAACATATCAAATGAATTTATACTGCCAGACAGTGACATCTTGTGGTGAACTTGTAAATTGTAACTCATGCTGCTTTTCCATGAAGAAATTGCTCTTTGAGGCCCCCTGGTGGCTACGGAAGGTCACGCTGTATGAGCTGCCGAGCAATGTGAGGTGCGTATCGCATCCAAACACCGAAGGACTCACTCTTCCGGGGCAGAGAAAGGAAAGATTAAGAACAGGGGCGAATCTAGGATCTGACTTTTAGGGGTGCTTAGCCCCCAGTAAGGCTAAGACCCATGAAAAGATATTGGCTGATATTTATATATCTATATAATATTAATATGTAACTTAATATATATAAGGTGTGAGGCCTTTTAATTTAATTTTTATGTCATCATCATCATTATATATATATATAAATTAATATATAACTTAATTGTCATAATTAAAAGGCCTCACACTTTTAATGATGACATTAAAAGTGTCATAATAATGACATATATAACATATATATATATATATATGTATATATATATATATATAAAATAATATATGACTTAATATATATAAGGTGTGAGGCCTTTTAATTCTAATTGTCATAATTTAAAGGCCTCACATTTTTAATTATGACATTAAAAGTGTCATAATAATGACACTTTTAATGTCGTCATTATATATATATATATACTGTATATACAGTATATATCACTCCAATTGAATACTATTAAAAGACAGATAATGACTTTTAATGTCATTATTATGACATTTTTAATGCAAAGTTGCTCTAAAAGTTGCAGTGAAAGTCCATTAAAAGTGCCAATCTTGCATTAATGTCACTTTATTTTCAAAATAATGCAAAGTTGACACTTTTATTGCAGCTTCGCCTTAAAAGTGTAATTATTTACCGAATGACACTTCATGACAACAGTCATAAATATTCATAAAGACTCCTTCATGTTCATGACAGATGTTATGTCATGTTTATGATGTCATGTCAGTCTTATGCACAGTCTGTCAAATAAAGTGTTACTGATAGATCTATGTTTCTACCTGCCTACCTATTGATAGACCTATCTATTTATAGCTAGCTAACCTATGTAGCATCATGTTTGTAGAGACAATATCTGTCTGTCTGTCTGTCTGTCTGTCTGTCTGTCTGTCTGTCTGTCATTTGTGTTTGTAGAGAAACCGGAGCACCCGGAGAAAACTTGTGTTTAAACAAGATTAGTTGATTTTACTAAGAGAGCAAATTACAATGTCTGTCTGTCACTTGTGTTTTTGAGAAACTGGAGCACCAAGAGAAAACGTATATTTGAAGTAGGATTAGTCTCTCTCTCTCTCTCTCTCGTTTTTTTTGGAAAACTGGAGCACCCAGAGAAAACCTTTTGTTAAAATGATTTGTGCTACCTTCAAAGCTAAGGCCTCATATGTCTGACGTAGCTAACAGACAATCTTACAAAAATGTTATGTAAACAAGAAGTGAAAGCTGCTGTTTTCACAGACAGGCAGAAGAGAAAAGGAAAGACTGGTTTGAAGAGCCATCCATCCATCCATCCATCCATCCATCCATCCATCCATCCATCCATCCATCCATCCATCCATCCATCATCTTCTGCTTGTCGGGTCGTGGGGGCGGCAGTCTAAGTATGGAGGCCCAGACTTCCCTCTCCTCAGCTCCTCCAGGGAATCCCGTCTCATTCCTTGTCCAGCTGAGAAACAGTTCTTCATTTGACTATGAAATGGATGGGAGTTTTACATTTTTAGAACTCTGTTGGCAATTCTCAGAGAAGTGCACAGATTTGGAGTTCAGTGAGGGAAATCTGACATGCTTGGTATCGGTAACTTTCTGACAACTCAGTGAAGGTCTGCAAGCCTTGCTGGTTTTTCCGTCAACATGTTTGTCAGAAAACGTCGTTCTTCCCTCACGGGACTTGGAGCAACTTCTCCCTGGTCTTGCTGCTGGCAGAGTCTCCTTAACGTCGTCATAAACAGGCTGTTTGCGTTTCTCAATTTGGATTCTTTTAATACTTTCGCCTCCACACACTCTCTCCAACTCAATTAAGGACAGCATGTCTTTCCTCTCAGCCTCACGAAGTTCCTTCTTCTCCTGCTGTTTACGACGTATCTGGTAATCCCATGAGTCAGTCAGACATTTGGTAGCTGCAGCTTTTTTCTCTTTCGCCAGTTTTTCATGCTTTTGCTCTGCAGCTTCCCGATGTTTCGTTTCTTTCGATATCTTATCCTCCATAAAAGTCCTTTTCATATCTTCTTTTTTCTTTATAAGGGACAGTTGGTCGTACACGATTTTTTTACGTATTTCACGACTTCTGTCCTTATCATCAATGTCACAGTCACTGTCATTATCTAGAACGACTGATTCATAATGAACATCTCTTCCTTGTTCACTGACGTTGTTCTGTGTCTTCAGGTTCTGCTGAACCTCCTTCTTCTGTCTCCTGGCTCCAATTTCCTCACCTCGATATCCAGGAAGAACCCCTTCCCTTTCAGTCCTGTCCGTTTCAATCTTCTTTGACTGTTTGTATTGCTGTCTGGCAGCCAATTCATCAGCCAGAGGTTGTTGCCTTGTAGTTTTCTTCTGCTGCTGTACTTCATGTGACATTTTGACAAACTCGTCCTTGGCCATCTTGTTACAAAACTTTTCCTGTAAAAGAGTATCACAAGCAGCTTCTTTCTTCAATATATAATCTAAACTGTCATCAATAGATTTATTTTGCTCTTTTTTGTTAAGTTGAGTCTCATTATGTCTCAAAAATGTCCGGCTTGTCTCTTTCTTCTGTCTCCTCATTTCCATTTCTTCATTTTGATGCAGTCTATCTGACTGCATTATGGCAGACATTTGTTGCCTTGCAATTTCAGCTCTGTCCTTCTTCTTCTGTTCTTTAATTTCAATTTGAGCATCCAATGTGTCGGTCAGAGACTTTTTCAAATTGGCTTTCTTCTCCCTCTCTTGTTCCTCTTCAAACTTCTGGCGTAGCTGTTGCTTGGCCCGCTCTTTGCAACGCTTTTCATCCAAAAGAACGAAGTTGGCAGCTTCTTTCTTCTTTATATAATCCAGATTTTCAAAAACAACCTTCTTACAATCCTCTAGACAATTCAACTTTTCAGGAAGCCTCATTTCACGCAATTGTTTTGGGCAGTGTGATTCAGATTGATCCGTCTCGTCCTGTTTGAAGAATTGTCTATCTTTCTCCTTCTTGTGTCTCCTCGTCTCAATCTCCTCAATTTGACACAACCTGTCTGCTTCCATTATGGCAGCGATTTGGAGACTTTCAATTTCAGCCTTTTCCTTCTTTTTCTGCTTTTTATATTTAATTTGAACATCCCATGTGTCCGTCAAAGACTGTTTCATTGCATCTTTCTTCTTCTTCTCTTGTTCCTCTTGTAACTTCTGGATTAACTGCTGCTTAGCCCTCTCTGTACGACGCTTTTTCTCCAAAAGAATGTAACTGGCCGTCTCTTTCCGCTGTATTTCCTCTAGATTATCATAAACAATCTTCTTACAATCCTGTTCCGTTTTACGTGATGAAGACTTGTTAAACTGTTTGTCATTTCCAGAAACCTCGTTGTATTTAGCTGTGGACGCGTAGGGAGTTCTTTGTCTCAGCAGTCCTTCTGGCATTTTGCTTTCAGAGTCTACATCTTCTGTGTATTTAGTCCAGTTTGAAATAAAGGTGTCTAAAGATTCTTCCTGTTCTCGAAGTCGCAAAGGTCGGTTGAGTTCTTCATTTTGTTGGGTCTTCATTGTCCTCAGTAAAGGAATAATCCTCTTGGGTAATTGACGAGAATCCATCTTCCGTTTCTGTCTCACGATGCAAAGAGTAAAATTCACTATAAATCCACTGAAACTTTCTGCACGTCTGGTTCTAGAACACAAGTAACAAACTATTTAAGAGGTTTCAGAGCTGATGTCATATGACACAAAGCATTTGATCCTAATGACATCATCAGTTAGGTAGAAGTGTCGCATTAGTTGCTATTGCTATGGTAACCAGGAAAAGCTCTGAAGCGATTCCCACCTTCTAGTAAAGCAGATGTTTCAAACCATTAAAACATTTCCAAATAAATTCGTTCATATTAAGACAAATTAAACTTTTCCCAACATATTAGACTAGTTTCTGCCAATGTGGCTGTAATTGATATGGGCTTAACAATGTGCAAAACACAATCACCTGGTTTCCCATTAAATCTGCTCAACAGTGTTTTCCTCATCAAAAGACGTTTTTGATGAGGAAAAATGTTTGATGAACTCAGGTTAAACTGTGGCCGTTTCTCATTTAGACATCTTTAGCGCTTTTTTCCTTTATCTCATTTTATTTTGTATAACATATGACGTCCGGTTTTTGATTTGATGTTATTTTATTTTTATTTTGCTCTATATATGTTGTAGAATGGCAGCTTAACGACAGAAAGGAACAGAAGACAAGTTACAACAACGTGTTAAAATGTGTCTAGTTATTAGCGAACCACTTGATAGAGGCACAAGGTATGTTTGTTTTGTAAATTAGGATGGTTCTAATTTTTTAATCGATTGAAATTGTGAATTTGTTGTATATAAACACTAGGGCATAGTTTTGAATTAGAGTTGATATTTTTAGAGGTGAACATTATTTTTAGTTGAAACGTTCTGGTTGTGTTTTTATAGGTTACACTGTCCTTTGTGTGTGTGTGTGTTTGTGCATACAGCTATTACAGTGAAACTCAGGGTTTACTTCCAATAAACCTCACTGTTCATCAGTAAAGCCACAATCCTTCATTTGGGGCTGGGGGTGTTACACACTTTTTTATCTTTAATCCTATTAGGCGTGTGCTGCTGTTCATGCTTGTATATATGTGTGTGGCCCAGTGTAGACAAATGAGCCAAATACTGGAAAACATAAGTGGGTTTTTATTTCCGACTGTCCTCACATGGAAAAGTATTAATTTTGGTTTGATTTTTATGGAAGCTCATTGCTATCACACAGGAAAAAAAATATTTTGAGTGCTATCACGTTATAGCGTGATACTTATCTTAGACGTGATACGTATCTTGTTTAAACGTAATAATTGTATGTCCAGGAAGTGGCGGTTTTATGCTAGGCTAGTACAGTCAGTGTTGTATAAAGTACTGAAATCTCAGAGTCAAGTAAAAGTATAAGTACCTCTCCAAAATATGACTTTGGTAAAAGTCCAAGTCACTGACTGAAATGTTACTTGAGTTAAAGTCTTAAAGTATCTGAAACTTCTTGTACTTAAGTATGGAAATTACTGTAAAAATGGATGTACTCAAGTAATGTAATGAAAAGTACAAGTAAAAAGTAAAACAAAGCAAATGCAGTTTGAATGACATTTCTTATATTTTGGTAAACTTGTCAAATAAACTTAAAATAATGTACCCAACCAAGTGCAGGCACAATGAAACCTGCTAATAAATTGTTCCAGTTTTAAAGAGTAGCACATGTTAATGGTTTGTGGTTTTGAACTTGCATGCCTTTCCTATATTCGTTAAATTTAGTCTAAATTGCTATCGCTATGGCTTCTGTCCCCCCTTGAACAGAGGAGTCTAGGTAGCCTGCTACAGTCAACATTAGGCCTAAGCTAAATACACCACGTGTGGAACTGAAACAATGCCAAACAAAGTTCATTTATGGTCAACGTTTCACAATACAGTAGTGTCTAGTGACCAAGCTATAGTTACTGAAACAGGAGGATTATAACCATTTCATAAGACGTTACCTCGATGTGTTTCTTCAAGTTGGACGGGGAATTTTTGTAAGATAGAATTTCCACATCTTCGGGCAGGAATAACATACACTGCATGCGGTACGACGAATCTTTAACACCCACGAAAGAGTATATTGTGTTTAAATAAGGCCATGGGCTCTCATCACCAGCTGGTGGTTCCCCTGGAGCCGTGTCCGACGTAGTTGCAGTCGTTGTGGTCTCCGTCTCCTCCTCCATGTGGCTGCTGCTGATTGCGAGACTTGCTTTGTGTTTAATGGGAGAAGCGAAACAGGTGTATCCCATTGGAGGTGATGAACAAGCCCAGGCAAGTAGGCTACCGACTTTGTTCAGTAGCCTACTTGCTACTTGCTAATCAGTAGGTGGGGTCAAAACACTTGCGTTTCTCTCTCTCGCTTTTTTGTAACGAGTAACTAAACCACACATTGAAAATGTATCGGAGTAAAAGTACGCAATTAAGTTCGGAAATATAGTGAAGTAAAAGTGAAAGTCATCAAAAATTTTCATACTCGAGGAAAGTATGAAGTACTCCAAAATATACTTAAGTAAAGTAGTGAAGTATTTTTACTTCGTTACTATACAACACTGAGTACAGTGGCTAACTGTACTAGTTTTTTCTGGGTGTGTCTCCTCAGCAGGCAGGAGCAGCAAAGGAAGACAAGTGCTGCAGGTGCTGGTAAAAAGCTCCTGCAGCATGTCACTTTCAGTTAGGGGGGAATAATATGCTGAGGAGTTTTAAGTTACATTTATTCTTTGATTGATCTTAGTTAGTTCTTATGATTTGCAGCCATGTAAATATGTGTTGGTACCGTTTATTGTTCTGGTGTTAGGTTTGTGTAAGTAGTGTTTGTTGTTTGTTCTTTTTTTTTTTGGATCACCCCTTTACTTTGTTGTTGCGCCACCCCCCCCCCTTCTGTCTCTACTCTCTCACTCTCGTACTTCCTCTTCTGAGAGGGGAGATGTGCTACCAGCTCTCCTTCTAATGGGTTAATTGAGTTTTCTAAATCTGCTAGGATTTACCCTGTCCAGAACTGAAGTAAACTCTGTTTAAGCTGGTTTCGAGAACCGATTCGCCTGGTTTCTGACGGCCTACATCCAGGTGTCCCACCCTTCTTCCCCCTGTGAATTAGCCAGACTGAGCAGCCTGCAGCCAACTAGTTTCACAGAGCACACCTGTTAACGGTCGCTCGTTCTCTATATTACAACGTGCATTTGTTATTGAACCAGGTAGGTTTTAGTGACTCGGACGAGTCCCAAGGATGATGTTTTACTATGGGCTACCAGCAACCTAAAAACATTTTCCACTTTTTCCTCTCCAGAATCAAACATCACAGCTATTTTACAACCATCAAAGAACTTTAAGGTGACTCATTAACTGAATGTCCACAACATCTTTTAGATTTTCTTTATGCTAAATATTTTATTAGTAAGGCATTTTTGCAAGGGTCAGTACAGCTTAATTCAGTAGCAGAAATAATCAAATAAGTAAAATCAATCATCTAGTCTATCTTTCCCTACTGCTGACACTGAGAACTAAAAAAGGGAACCTTTGAGAGAGACGGACGGAGTTTGGCGTTTCGAACCCCAGACCTGGCCTGATGATGAAGAAGGTGCTGCAGCAGGAGGAGGAAGTTGATCGACGAAGGCAGGGATCTCTGTAGGTCTGATGAGCTTCTTCTCCGCATGGATGGTGAGGTCACACAGGACTTGGTGCTGGCAGGAAAAAAGGCACCAGTTCTTCTTCTTTGTCTTTGCCTTTGTCTTCATCTTTGTCTTTGGGGTCTGAACCCAGCCGATGAGAGAAGTGCGATTTGAAGCCACAGGTTGTGGGCCTGAAGGGTTGGTCCCCATGAGCAGGACAGTCTTCGGCTCCGTGGCCCCGGCTCTTCTTCAGCTGCAGAGTTCTTTGTCCATCTCGATCTTGGCTCGAAGCTGCCCGGAGGATCCAACCAAAGGTTCCTCTTTTGCACCCACCTTTTATAGGGTTTATCCACCCTTTTGGTGTGTTTGCATTGGCTAGCTCTGTTGCTGTGCTTGTTTCATTGGCTGACTGCTTGGACAGATGATCTCATATCCATCACTGTCTTAAGAGACATCATGTCATGATGTCTGTGCTAATGTCTCAGGGTTGCTCAACCTCCTATGTCCCTTGCCTGCACAACCTTTTCTCTGAAACGTTTACGTTGTTCAATCTGTTTCCAAATAAGGCGTTGATCATCTCTGCTCTCCTGTTAGTTCCCCTTTTTCCCTAAACCTTTCACCTACCATCTACCTCCAACATATCAGTGATGTTTAATTGCAGTTACACCTTTTTACACCATTTCAAGTTCAATGTCAAAATCACATTTATAATTACATTTATTTTCTTTAGCTTCTCTGATTTAGCATTCATTTATAATTTTATAACCATAACTTATTAATTATACTTATTATAATCTTAATGTGAGTTATTACAGATGTTTTTCTGAAAAGAAACCAAGAATAATACATGATTCTAATTATTTAATACCAAAGTTACAGTTACTTGTTTTTCTTGTAAGTGTTCCCACAAATATAAGTGTAAGTATTATTACAAGTAAACCAATATTAATATAAGTATTTTACTTTGAATCTTATCAAATTACTCAAAATGTTTAGATTTCATTCTTTAAAACTTTCATGCTTTAAAATAAGGAATAGTCTCAACTATTTCTATAAATCTGCAGACTGGAAACTTACTTCCTCTTTTTCCAGGAAACCTGCTTTTCCTGTCTCTCTCTGTCTGACTATGATTTCTTATGATTAGATAGAAAAAAGTAGAATTAAAGCAAAGTTTGCATGAGACAAAAACAACACACACAACCAGATTTATTTTATTGACACTTAAGTCTACTGTTGGGCCTTGATGTCACTTGAGTGATTCATTTTAAAGATAACTTTATTTATTATTACTGTTAAACTAAAATCTCCAGCATGGTGTCTAATTTCCTCTCGTGCCTCACCCTCCAGATGATCATACAAGTAAAAAGCCTGATCAACAGGTGATAAGTGACGTGCCCTCATACAGGCCTCAGCCTCCTCCAACCACTCATTTAACCCTATTCCTGATCTTCCCCTGAACATTGGACATTTCCGGTCACGAGGCACAAACACCAACCTCTCTGACACAGGGGGACCCAAGGCAGGCAAAGCACTCTGAGATGTGCTTGAAGTAGAAGGGGCAGTAGAAGTACCTGGGGCCGAGCGTGACTGTTCCTGTCGTGAGCGTGACTGTTCCTGTCGTAATCGCTCGTTGTCTGCTTTCAATTGGGCAATCAAGTCCCGCATTTCTTGGATCTCCTCCTCCTCCATGACCTGGATCCTTTGTGATTTGATAGGCTCGCTGCTGTTTTGCCTGTACACACAACACAATTCTCTTCCAACGCAAAAAAAAAATACAACGCCACTACACAAACAGGAAAAAAAACAACAAAACACAACAACAAACAAAAAAAGACAAACAGCTGAAGAATCAAGTCTCACTTTACACAGCAGATCCTGCCGACAACGCCAATTTGTGGCAACCTGGGGTGGATTTTCTTTATTATGAAACCCAAATGTAAGATGTTAAAGTTTAAAATAAGGGAAACCGACAACGCCACCTGGAATAACTCCAGGAAAATAGAATAATAAGGACACAGGTACGTTCTACAGGAAATGAGACAAGATTCAGACAATTCTACAAAAAATTTATTAAACTTTAATAGGTTGTTTAAATTAACAATAACCTGAAATCGAATGGTTAAAACAGTGAATGCCTTTTTAATAAAGTTGATAAAATGTTTAAATTTCAAAGGAAACTGAGGCTTACCAGTGGGGGGGAGAGTAGTGAGGAAAGGGGCAACATCCAGTGAAGAAAAGGGATCACCCTGGACACTACAAAAACACGGCGAACACACACACACAAAAAAAGGGGGGTTCCACAAAACACACGAGAAAAGACACCGCCACCAGGGGTCACCACCGCCACCACAGAAGCCTCAGTCCCTAAAAGAAAGACACAAAAATGAAACAATACGAGTAAAACAGTGATACAATAGCACTACAATATTGCTTTTTATCCCGGTCGTAGTGCCATCGATGCTCCCGGCAACGGGGGAAAGTTCATACAAATCTTTTAAAACAATTCATCGTAGGCAAAACAGCAGCGAGTGTACATCCAAATAGGATAGTTGTCAGGGACTCGGCAGGAGGCTAAAAAATAAAGTAGATTATTAATACTACTGCTGATAAAAACTATGACTTATGGTAGCTGCTTACCTGTAAATTACCACACGGCCAGATAAACAGATCCACAAGTTCACCTATGGAGCGCAGCTGTAACAAAACACTACATAAAGGCTTCGTTTACATGAGACGGATGTTACCTAGCCATGCTAGCGCTTACCTTCACGGCAGCAAACAACCGAACAAATTGGTCCAGGAGTTGGAGGCACAGCAAGGGAGGCTAAACAAATCAAACCAGCTTGCATTAATGGCTATGATAAAAGCTGACAAACAAAGAAACAGCCACGCTTACCCAGCACAGCTCAGCAAACTAAGTGTGATGCCCACAGGTGTGTGCTCACAATAGAAAAAAAGGAGCATGCATTTCTTTGACGATGGGTGTAGTAATGGTGTTTCACCAGTAGGTGGCGCATGGAGACTCTGAGCTGCCTGTTGCTCTGCCGTTTTCTCATAAGCTGAGAGAAATTGGAGCAACACAGACTGCGTCTCCCATGTGCTCATTTTCATACATTTTTCAGGTGAGAATAACCTGCAAGTTCGTTTTAATGAAGTACTTTTTTTTATTATTCGGTACCGTTCGAGAAATGTTTAAGCAAATGTGTCAAAGTGTAAAGATATTGAAATAGTTTATTGTATTTCGGAGCCAGCAGTGGCTAGAGGGAGTAGCTAACATGCCGTGATGCTAGTGGTTAGCACACTAGCGGCAGATGATAGCGGGGTATGTAGATCAGGCTCCAGGGTTTATTTGTGTTATAAACATATATACATTCACTTAATTAAAGTAGTTTGAATTCTAGTATAGTTATGCCAGTTTACAATAACTTTAGATACATGCCCATTAAAATGTCACCGTGTGTGATTAAATATGCATATTAAGTGCAGTGAATTGAAAGTACTTGTTACCTGAGGGAATTGGGACAAAATAACAAGGTTATTTGATTATTTCTGGTTTAAGGAATGCTAATGTTGATGTTTATGTCAATGATAGAATATGTTTAATATGTACAGTAAATTACTGATCTATAAATTGGGCTGTATTGACAGTTAAATGAGCTGGTTTGTTAAATAAATAAGCTGAGAGAAATTGGAGCAACACAGACTGCGTCTCCCATGTGCTCATTTTCATACATTTTTCAGCTTTATCTGCTGCTGACGGGTCCGGAACCCTGGTACCCGTTACATAAGCAAAATGAGTTGACGTCATGACGCAAGTAGTCTTGTGGCAGGTAGAGACCTGCTTATATGCAGCAGCTGAAATTGATCTTAAAGTGGCAGCGTACCATTTATGCTTCTACAATCATATATATTAATATATAACTTAATTGTCATAATTAAAAGGCCTCACACTTTTAATGATGACATTAAAAGTGTCATAATAATGACATATATAACATATATGTATATATATATATATATATATATATATATATATATATATATGTAGGGCAGTGGCTTAAATATGTCAGCGGATGCCACCAAAATGTTAGATTTGTTCTTTGAGTTGTGGAAGTTGGTAAAGTGTGTCCGTTGAAGAACACCGTACTTGGCGTCTGTTACGGTGCGCTGGCAGTACAACGGTCAGTATTTGCTGTTAATTCTGAAGGTAAGCAATGCTGACCGCCAGCTCCTCAATGTAGCCAAATGTTACTTTTAACGTCCAAGTAGTTAGTTTTGTATCGTTTTGTCTTTTTCTTCTTTTTTTTAATATATGCTGTATCTGTTAAACAAACAAAAAAAAAAATAACTGCGTTAATGAGACTTATATTGACACGCAGTATTTGCTGTGAATTCTGAAGACGAAGCCGCTGCGCTGTCGGTTGGTCCGAATAAACGCTCTGAACCTCGATCTCAACCGCCGTGTGTGTCCGATTTCTGCCTCAAGTTTCCTTCCGACAACCACCATTAAAGAAAACACAACGCAGAGTCTAAGGAACAGCGAGGTGTCGTCTCACACGGACAGGGTTACATCTTTGGTGCCGTGACCTGGATCGTGGAGCTTCAAGATCACCCAGGCAACAACGCCAGCAGCCCGGTTACCCAACGGTTTCGTTCTGGTAGTTTGTTGAGTGTATGGCAATCTGAGTTAGCTAAAGCTGCAACATATTATTTTAGTGTCACTTTTATTGCAGTGTTTAAGGTAGTCAAAAAAAAATAAATTGTTTGTGAACTACATTTTGTTTGAAATATTTATTCTATTGTGATGATATCCTTTTTTTGTCCAATTAGAATTTTGGGAGTGCGTTAAGATAATTTAATTATTTATTTATCTTTGATTCATAGCGAGAAGAAAAAAAGAAAAAGAGTAAATGATTACATTTTGTTTGAAATATTTATTATATTGTGATTCTGTTCTGATCAATTATATAAGTTTAACTGGAATTTTGGGAGTGATTCAAAATAACTGTGCCACACAATTATTTATGTATTTATTTATTTATTCACAATGAAACACTTAAAAAGGGGACGTACACATACAAACATACATTTTGGCAGTCTACATAAATAAAAAAAAAAGGTCCTTGAAAATAATGAATGACTATGCAGTTACCCCAATGAGGCAGATGCCCTCTGCAGTAACATCTAGCCACCTACTTACCCCTGAACCAGTACTGAGCCACAGATTCGACTCCCCAGGGGTGCCACACAACTACCTACCTGGAGGAGGAGCAACAGCTGATGCCAGCAACCAGCCACCAGCAGTGAGGCCAGAACCAACCAACCAACCCACAGGACTTTATGGCCAGCAGCTACAGTACCACACCCCAGTTCCCCAGGCCAATGATGGAGGAGTAAACACACAGCACACCCCCGCAACCCCAATTCTGTCACCCTATGTGGATCAGTATACTTCTACACCTTGGACTGGCATGCATATGACTGCAGCTTCCCTACCACCTCAGGCTATGACAGGAAGTCGGATTATGCAGCAGCCTGCTGCTGCAACCATCTATCCATACCCAGCAGACCTTTATCAGCCAGTGAGCCAGCACCCCGCCGGTTATGCTGGCTCTCCCACTGTGACCCAAGCTCCATTGTATTTATCGGTCAGTGGTCGATGGGGCGTTCATTCAAACAGGCCCAACCCTCAAATTATGAGTCACGCAGCTCACAACCATACAGATCCGTTCTACGGACACGGCCGGGCTGCGTATGGTGGATTCCTGCAGACCCACCAGGTGAGAAGTGTTCCTATATTTACCGGTAATGCTGATAGTAGGATGCTGGTGGAGAATTGGATTCGGGACATGCAATATCTCCTGGAAGCGATTGAACTCCCGCCACACCTGCGATTTTCCACTGTGGTGCGTCATCTGAGTGGCGAGGCCAGGAAATTAGTCCTGAACCTACCTCTGCATAACCAAACCCCTGAGATGGCTTTTGAAGCTGAGTATGGGGACAAACAGAGCTCCCTAGATCCACTGGCTGACTTCTATGAGCGGAGCCAAAGACCAGGGGAGTCTGCCTGCTCATATGCCATATCGCTGGAAGCTAATCTGAGAGCGGTAGAGGACAGTCAAAGAGGAGGCAAGCCATTTCCAGACCGGGACTGCAAACTCACCCGGCAGTTTTTAAGGGGTCTTAATGATGAGGAGGGTATACATGAGGATCGCTCCACTTAAGCCCAGGTTCTTAAGCTTCCGAGAGCTGCAGGCTGAGCTCAGAGACATGACCAAAGAAACTAAACAGTTCCAGTCATTCCACAAATCAAAGCGAGCTCACACCCAGATTCAGACTGCATCTGGCAGCAGATGCCAAGATCTATTTGCCAAGGTCCTTGCTAATGTGAAACGAGGACGCACTCCTGTCAGAGTGATGAACCTGTCTCAACATCCAGTCACCATCAAGCCACACACACAACTAGCCAATGTGTCCCTAGTGGATGGTGTCGTGGACTTCTCAGACAAAAAGCAGGGCCAAAGCTATGGAGGCAGCTCCAAAGACACATGTCTGAGTCTGACTCAGGTAATATCGAGTTGTTGTGTTAACCTGAGTACAGCTGCAGTCGAGGATGAGAACCAGTGCTCCACTCATAAAAAGCTGGTAGAGAGGAATGCTGATGTATTCTCCCAACATCCTCTGGATTATGGTCACACAAAGACAGTGCAACATGAAATTCCACTAGTGGACTCTAAGCCATTCAGGCTCCCCTATCGCAAGATTCCCCCATCACAGAGGCAAGATGTCAGGAAGATGTTGATTGAGATGGAGGTGGCAGGGGTAATAAGGCCCAGTAAGAGTCCATAAGCTTCACCTGTAGTGGTGGTGACAAAAAAAGACGGCTCACTACGGTTGTGTATCGATTACCGTAAATTGAACTCCTGTAGCACAAGAGATGCATTTCCCCTGCCAAGAATAGAAGAGGCTCTGGAAGCATTGGGTCAGGCCAAGTTTTTCTCCACGCTCGACCTCACTTCAGGCTATTGGCAGGTGGAGGTGGCGGAGCAGGACAAGCACAAAACAGCATTCAGTACACCAATGGGCCTGTTTGAGGCCAACCGAATGCCTTTTGGGTTACAGAATGCTCCATCAACCTTCCAGAGACTCATGACTTGCTGTTTTGGAGACCTGAACTTCACCCAACTTTTAATATATCTGGATGACCTTATCATCTTTTCTAAAACCTTTGATGAGCATCTAAACAGACTGCAGTTGGTGTTCGATCGGCTCCGGGAACACGGTCTAAAACTTAAACCCTCTAAATGCCAGTTGATGAGAAAAGAAGTGCAGTACCTAGGCCACCTGGTATCTGCTGAGGGAATCCAGACTGACCCAGAGAAGATTCGTAGAGTCAAAGACTGGACCAGGCCAACAAACCGCAGGGAGGTACTGCAATTTCTAGGGTTTGCTGGCTACTACAGGCGCTATGTCAGTGGGTACTCTGTCCTGGCAGCTCCCTTATACCGGCTCACGGGTGGTGACCCAAGAATGAAGAAAAGAAGGGGAAAAAAAGGCCTGGCATCTGACCCACCATTCTTATGGACAGAGGAATGTGAGGAGGCATTCCTGGCCTTAAAGCACAGACTTACGACTGCACCAGTGTTGGGATACCCGGACTACAACCTACCGTTTGTGCTTCAGACAGATGCATCAGGGGAAGGACTAGGTGCTGTCCTGGTCCAGGTTCAAGATGGCATAGAGAGAGTCATAGCCTTTGCCAGCCGAGGGTTGAGTACAGCAGAGGCAAGGTATCCCGCCTACAAGCTAGAGTTCCTTGCCTTAAAGTGGGCGGTAACAGACAAATTCTACGACCACCTCTATGGGCGTAAGTTCTCTGTCCAAACAGACAATAACCCCCTCAAGTACATCATGAGCTCTGCAAAGTTGGATGCCACGGGGCAACGGTGGGTCTCCCGTTTGGCTGCTTTTGACTTTGATGTTCAGTACCGGAGAGGACAAAGCAATGCAAATGCCGATGCCCTCTCCCGTATGTCCAATCAAGAGGTCACAGAGACTCTGCACTCATGCCCTCTGCGGGTATGCATTAAAAAGCCCGAACAGGGTGCTGGTCAGTCCATACAAGATCCAGGCAACTCTTCGAACCAGAACACAATGACCTCAGCCAACTTGGACCCAGAATCACCAGGACCTAATGAGCCGTACAGAGACATGGGTATGGAGTCACTTCCCGCCATGACAAAGCAAGAGATCCGCGCAGGACAAAAGGATGATCCTGTTATTGGCCCTGTCTGGCACTACAAAAGTCGGAATGTGACACCCAGTCGGAGTGAGAGGGTCAGTGGTGGCCGACAGGTCTGTCTTCTCCTAAAAGAGTGGAAGAGGCTAGTGATCAGAGACGGTATCATGTACCGTCGCAGCCGCGATCATCAAAGAGGAGTGGTGGAACAGCTAGTGCTACCAGAGAAGCTGCGTGAGGGAGCTATGAAGGTTCTTCACAATGACTCCGGACACTTGGGTTTTGAGAGAACAGTTCAGATGTTAAAAGAGAGATTTTATTGGCCTCAGATGCTCACACCAGATCAAGATCTGGTGTGAGCAGTGTGAGAGATGCTGCCTCAGGAAAACGCCAACATCGGGAGTCAAGGCCCCTTTGGTCAGTATTCACAGTAATGCCCCCATGGAACTAGTGTGCGTAGACTTTTTGACTTTGGAAAAGTCAAAGGGAGGAATGAAGAATGTCCTTGTGGTCACGGATCATTTCTCACGGTACGCACAGGTAGGCCTGTTGCGATAAACGATAAATCGATTAATCGTACGATAAATTAAAACTATCGACGTCATTTTAATTATCGGCATTATCGTCTCTTCCGGCCTTTTTCTCTTTCTGTTAATGACACTGAATGAAAAAAAGGCTAAACTCCGGTGCTCTCCACTGACCCTCCCTTCCTCATTTCCTTAATGCAGGGGTGGGCAATCCTGGTCCTCGAGGGCCGGTGTCCTGCAACTCTTAGATGTCTCCCTGGTCCAACACACCTGAATCCAACAGCTGAATCACCTCCTAAGTGCAGTCAAGTTCTCCAGAGTCCTGCTAACGACCTCATTATTTGACTCAGGTGTGTTGAAGTAGAGATGCATCTAAAAGTTGCAGGACACCGGCCCTCGAGGACCAGGAGTGCCCACCCCTGCCTTAATGTAATGCCCAGCGCACACTACACGATCTTAGAGCTGTCGGCCGATTGTCACAGACCAAACATTAGCCGACAGAAATCCTAGGTATAACGGTTCGATCGGGTTCGATCGTGCCGTGTGGTTTCCAACAATGGGCACAAAATAATGGCTACAAGTTCAGTTAACTAATTTTAAAACCAGGCATTAATCAATGCTTTACTACAATCTACCTG
The DNA here is from genome assembly GCF_003331165.1 of Xiphophorus hellerii. Taxonomy (NCBI): domain Eukaryota; kingdom Metazoa; phylum Chordata; class Actinopteri; order Cyprinodontiformes; family Poeciliidae; genus Xiphophorus; species Xiphophorus hellerii. Next base: position 26,220,885 of record NC_045679.1, on the reverse strand, counting down.
CAATGCGTGTGGCTAGTGTCAGCATAAAGTCCTGACTGAATGAAAATCATTATAACCTATTTACGTCACGTTAACGAAGAACAGCTGAAAAGTTACAGGGTTTATCAACTGCGGTAGCAATTTCGCTCCAACTCCTCCTCTTGTCATTTCTATATTCTTTGCATGTTGAATAAACATTAATGTTGTTTCCACATATCATCTCCAATGTCCGCTGGACTTCGTGTTCAGCTGTTTGGGATTCCCCGACGTAATTTCCCCTCAGAAAGTGCAGAGGAGAATCCGCGCTTTCTGATTGGCTACCTGTCACATTCAACAGGCTGCGTTAAGTTCCCAGTCGGGGAAAACCCCTGATTTGGATCGGAGCGGCAACAACGATCTACCGTAACACACCACACAATCTTAGAAAGATCAACGTTTTAAGATTGTTGTAAGGGGAAAAATAGGAGCAAAAAATCATGTAGTGTGAACTATTGCATCAGGTAGTCGATGTGCCCATCTTCTCTATTTAAATCTAATTATTACTGAAGGGCAACATAATATACAGACTTCATAATCTGCACTCTTTTGGTTGAATGCAGTATTTATTTCCACTTTTACTTTATGTTGTTTAGTTTTTTTTTTCAAGTGCGTTTTTTGTTAATGGAGACCATTTTATTTTCGTTTTTGGTTGTTTTGTTTATTTTGTTTATCAGTTCCAGTGTTTAGTGTTCTTTTGAAAATAAAGTGTATCTATCTTTGTCAAGAAATCGCATGGATTATTATGTCATTTCCATTAAATCAGTGTAAAAAGGTCTTCAAACAATATTATCGTTTATCGCAATAATTTTTGAGACAATTAATCGCTCAGCAAAATTTGCTATCGTGACAGGCCTACGCACAGGCATATCCCACTAAAGATCAAAAGGCCAACACAGTGGCCAGGGTGCTATGGAGAAACTTCTTCTGCCGGTTTGGGCTTCCTGCTAAGTTGCACACTGACCAGGGGCGCAACTTTGAAAGTGCTGTAGTGAAGGAGCTGTGCAAATGTATGGGCATCACCAAAACCCACACAACCCCCTACCACCCACAAGGCAATGGCATCACTGAGCGGTTCAACCGGACACTCATGGATATGCTCGGGACATTAGAGCCACATCTGAAACCTCGGTGGCACGAGCACTTAGATGCAATGACACATGCATATAACTGTTCATGCCATGACTCTACCGGGTATACGCCATACTTTCTGATGTTTGGCAGA